>NC_053391.1:237003776-237628776 GCF_905171765.1 Bufo bufo
TACAGATGGAATGACTGTTATATGTGAGTACCGCTTTCTTTGACAGATTCTAGTATGGGTACATATATGTTTTCCCAACCCCAGCACATTAGTTTGCTAATTCCAGATGTATGAAACGCAGGCCTAACTGTATCTAGTATATTGAACGCCAGATAAACTAACTTGGCCTTTTTTAAATAAAAAAAATTCCCTCACTGGAATACTTTCAGTCTTTTGACTGTATGGATTACAGATGGAATGACTGTTATATGTGAGTACCGCTTTCTTTGACAGATTCTAGTATGGGTACATATATGTTTTCCCAACCCCAGCACATTAGTTTTCTAATTCCAGATGTATGAAACGCAGGCCTAACTGTATCTAGTATATTGAACGCCAGATAAACTAACTTGGCCTTTTTTAAATAAAAAAAAAATTCCCTCACTGGAATACTTTCAGTCTTTTGACTGTATGGATTACAGATGGAATGACTGTTATATGTGAGTACCGCTTTCTTTGACAGATTCTAGTATGGGTACATATATGTTTTCCCAACCCCAGCACATTAGTTTGCTAATTCCAGATGTATGAAACGCAGGCCTAACTGTATCTAGTATATTGAACGCCAGATAAACTAACTTGGCCTTTTTTAAATAAAAAAAATTCCCTCACTGGAATACTTTCAGTCTTTTGACTGTATGGATTACATATGGAATGACTGTTATATGTGAGTACCGCTTTCTTTGACAGATTCTAGTATGGGTACATATATGTTTTCCCAACCCCAGCACATTAGTTTGCTAATTCCAGATGTATGAAACGCAGGCCTAACTGTATCTAGTATATTGAACGCCAGATAAACTAACTTGGCCTTTTTTAAATAAAAAAAATTCCCTCACTGGAATACTTTCAGTCTTTTGACTGTATGGATTACAGATGGAATGACTGTTATATGTGAGTACCGCTTTCTTTGACAGATTCTAGTATGGGTACATATATGTTTTCCCAACCCCAGCACATTAGTTTGCTAATTCCAGATGTATGAAACGCAGGCCTAACTGTATCTAGTATATTGAACGCCAGATAAACTAACTTGGCCTTTTTTAAATAAAATAAAAATTCCCTCACTGGAATACTTTCAGTCTTTTGACTGTATGGATTACAGATGGAATGACTGTTATATGTGAGTACCGCTTTCTTTGACAGATTCTAGTATGGGTACATATATGTTTTCCCAACCCCAGCACATTAGTTTGCTAATTCCAGATGTATGAAACGCAGGCCTAACTGTATCTAGTATATTGAACGCCAGATAAACTAACTTGGCCTTTTTTAAATAAAATAAAAATTCCCTCACTGGAATACTTTCAGTCTTTTGACTGTATGGATTACAGATGGAATGACTGTTATATGTAAGTACCGCTTTCTTTGACAGATTCTAGTATGGGTACATATATGTTTTCCCAACCCCAGCACATTAGTTTGCTAATTCCAGATGTATGAAACGCAGGCCTAACTGTATCTAGTATATTGAACGCCAGATAAACTAACTTGGCCTTTTTTAAATAAAAAAAAAATTCCCTCACTGGAATACTTTATGGCTTTTCACTGTATGGATTACAGGTGGACTGGTATTAGTAGGGGTGACACAAGCACACCCAAGTCCCTGATGTAGGATTTCTATGGCACAGACCACTATTACAAGTGATTAATGGACGTTGGGAGAGATTGTGCTGCAGCACTAGTCCCAAGATGGCCGCCGCCTATCAGCCCAGTAACATGTGCCACAAAATGGTCTGCACAACCTTTAAAAAAAATAGCCTTGGACTGTGCTGCTAAATCGCTATTGGTCTGAATCCCAGGTGTAGATGTCTGACTTGTTTGGAGCTTTGGAATGCACACTGTGGCAGCTTCTGCTGCAGCACTACAAGTCGCAAAATGGCGGCCGGCGGTCAGCCCAGGTACATGTGGATGGAAAAATCACTCTGGCCACTCTAAAAATAGCCAATCCCTATCAAAAAAGCAGCTCAGCTGCAGTTGTTCAGATGAATCACAGGTGGAGGAGAGAAATTTGCTTCCAGTTATTCAATTATCCCTGCCTATTCTCGCCCTAGCATCAGCTGCGTCTATCCCTGTTCTATTCACATCGGGAGTGAGCACATCCCGACGTGCGCACAAGCTTATAAAGAGGCTGAGTCACATGCTGCACTTGGCCAATCACAGCCTTGCCAATAGTAGGCATGGCTGCGATGGCATCTTAGGGCAAGTAGTATGATGCATGTTGATTGGCTGCTTTGCAGCCTTTCAAAATGCGCCAAAATACATGCCGAACGACGAACCCGAACCCGAACTTTTACGAAAAAGTTCGGGTTCGGGTCCGTGTCACGAACACCCCAAAATTCGGTACGGACCCGAACTATGCTCGAACTGTTCGCTCAACACTATTTATTATATATAGAAGGATTCGCAAACCAGTATAGTATATGTGCATGTATTGATTTTAGCTATATTACCTAATATTATGCAATATATTGTATTCAATTGTATTTTTTAATCTAAAAGTGGGAATGCGATTTAGAAACATCGGATGTTATTATGATATTCTGAAACTACTAACCAAAAAACGCATGTACGCTGAATAAATCGCATCAAAGACGCATCATTACCGCAATGCTGGTTTTTGAAAGAAAAAAGGTGGAGAGTACCTGCTGACCCACCCCTGACCCATGTGCTGCGTTCTTTCCTTGATTTGCTGGGATCCGCCCCAGCAATTAACAGACAGGTATATAAGGTCTTAAACTCTTGAATATGAACAAACCCACTGAGGAAGAAATAGGGATCTATTTCGGAACGCGTCTGGGATCGATGGGATATTCATAAAGAGTCCGAAATTTTAAGCATGGCCATGCAATATTGAAAGAGACCAAGGAAATTATTCTCTGAAATGAACGAAGGCAAACCTACTGGTAGTCGATTTTATTAGCGGCTGGCTACTGATAACAATCCATGATCACAAGATCGAAGCTTCACTGCGATTTTAGCCGCGATTGACAGAGTCTGTATTATACGAAAAAGAAAGAAAAGTAACAGCTCATCTCGCGATAACTGAAGCGATATTACGGAGATCCGATTTTATGAATTCAGTAAGTGTAACGGCATACAAGGGAATGCTCCAAACTCCCGAACGGAACCTCACAAATAGCTGCTAGCAGACGAATCGGAAATGCACCCAAGCGGCTTACACTCCTAGCAATCAGTCTCTAACAGCATACAGTGAATCCCCCCAAGAACGAGTCGAGGCTCCGTGTTGAGGGTCAAGCAGTGGTCAGCCAGAGCTGTGTGTTTATTGTTCTTATATAACATTGTTACACATTAGTACCACCCACAGGGTTTTGTAAAACAACCAATAAACACGTACAATACAGTAAAACACTCCCATACAAAATCCTCCCCTCTGCCTGAGATACAATTGCCTTACACAATGGGTTGATGTAATTATCAAAGGCAGGAGAATACATAGTTTTTAAACAATGTCTTCTGTCCTGGAGACAACCGAGGAGTAATTCAATTATCTCTCAGGACAAAGGGAAATCGCCAATACACACATGGGTACAATAGGACAGAAATCACTATTCAAATATACAATGTCACAACCATTACAGTAAACACAGACATTTAACATATCCCAAAATGGTATAGATAATAGGGAACAGCGGCTACACCCACAGATCAGTATTGGATATGAGGTGCTCTCCTCCAAAAGGCCTCACCTCAAGCCTAGGTAGACAGAATATATATACAAATTTAAGAGGGGCACTCTCTGCAGAAGGGAACACACATGAATCGTGGAATAGATTATCAATTAATCAATTAATTTAATTGGATATCTTCACTGCAAAATAACATGGGCAATCCTTAAAATGTTAAAATATTAATACACACAATAAAATCAAATCACATCAATCAGTGTAAAATATATTCCTAAAAATCAATATATATGGCACGAATTAGACCAGGGGTTCAAAAGTTAGTAAAAGTCCTTTTTGAAAAAAGGAAGCATGGCTTTTCTGCCCAAAACCAGTTTTTACACAGAGTTAGGCTGTGTGAGATAATTGGCTTAACTGGGTGTGGTAAGCCAACTAGGTCATGAGTAAGGTCTGTAATTGTTTTGTTGCCTGAAACGCTTAGATCAAGATCTTCTGTACCTAGATGTTTTAAGTTTTGTATGAAATAAAGTGCTACTGGAATTTCGCAAAGAAAAGGCTGGACAAACCTTTTTTCATTCATACGAATTTGGCTTCCAATCCGGGTGAGGAAGCGGTCCGTGCCTTTATGAATGAAGTTTCCAGAAAGGTGAGAGCTGCTCTGATTACCCTTTGATAGACAGTAAGCCAACTAGGTACAGAAAATACCTCTATTCACCACAGCAAAACTACACAAAAATACATAACTCCTATCAAACTGAACAGAACCCCCCCATTCAACTTATCCCCAGATGGCTTGGATCTGAGTGCTCAATATATCCGAACAGTGCTCAGATGCCACAGAACACTGTCAAATCGCCATGGGGTTTAAGTTTAGTATGGGCTGATGAGAGGGCCCATAATCCTGGGGCAAGAGGCTGGCAACCAGGCTTCTCCAGCACCCAGTGGCGAGGTTGGTTTCGCCACATTTCTCCCCTTTTCTACACAGACTAACAGGGTATCTGACCTTCTGCCGGTCAGTGCCCTTGTTAGTCCAGCAGCCCACCCACAAAACAGAAACAGCAGTACAGCCCACCCACAATAAATGGTTACTACACCTGAGCAAGGGATAAACCTGTCCATGTCCATGTGCCTCACCACGGCTGTGTGGGGGACTGGTAGACTGCCTTGGTGGGTTGCTGAGTGGGCAGAGACCGACTGTCTCCCCTTTGGCTAAATAGCCCTGTTGCTGGGGGACAGGACCGACTGTCCCTACCCCCTGTGTTGTGAGTGCAGAGACCACGGTCCCATCTGCACTGTTGTGGGGCTTATGTCTCCCCCTGGTGCGTTAAACTGCCGCTGGGGGATGGAGACTGGGCTCCCAATTCCCTGTAAATCACACGGCTGATAGGGAATGGAGACTGTGCTCATAAATCCCTGCAATTCACACTACAAATAGGGAGAGGGGGTAACAAGCTCCTCTCCCATACATACTTCTAGACTCTGGGGAGGGAGACCGAGTGTCTCCACTCCCAATACAGTGTCCTGTTGCTGGGGAAAGGAGACTGGGCTCTCTATTCCCTGTAGGACACTCTGCCGCTGAGGAATGGAGACTGGGCTCCCAATTCCCTGTAAATCACACTGCCACTGGGGGACAGGACTGACTGTCTCTGCCCCCCTGTAACTCAGCCTGCCACTGGGGAATGGAGACTGGGCTCCCAATTCCCTTCAGGACCGGTGGAGAGACCTCGGTCCCATCTCCACCGGCCACCTGGGGTTCTTCCCAGTAAACATCCACAATATCCTCCCAGCTGAAGGGCTCTGGACCTGGGTCTGACTTCTTGCTGTGCTGCTGAGCCTTCCCAATGGAGTGGAAGAGATCTCGGTAGTCCTGCTCCAGTTCCCACTCCAGGGTTGCTAGGTGAGCCAGGTCTTTCTCTACCTCATGGGGGTCATCCCAATCCTGCCTAGCCTCCCTCTCATAGAAAATGTCCTGAAGTCTAGACCTTGCAGGGCTCCCGAAGTCAGGCTCTGCAAAGGACTGCCATAACAACCCAGGACCATCAAACTCCTCTCCCTCTGGTTTGTCATGCTCAGCTGTCCAGGGTATATACTGTGCCATATACCACCAGAGCGCCTGGTAGGCATCCTCCAGCCATAGCTCCTGCCATACGCGGTGCTCTAGTTCCTTCACCCATTCCTCCAGGGGCTGCTCTCCCAGGAAGGGCATCCACAGGGCCACTTGCTTCTGCAATCGCTGCTCTTCACTGGGGAGACTCTCGCCTCGCTGGTATTGTACATTATCCAGTGCCTGGTACCAGATGCCTTTCCTTAATGCATCCCGGCCATCCAGGTCTTCCTCATCGTATGCCACTGCTGGTTCCATCCTGTTGATCATAGGGTCGCTGTACTGGGACATGCGTTGCCCCCAACTTGTAAATCCACAAAATGGTGTCTCCTGTAGCTGTCCCTCTGACACCAATTGTAACGGCATACAAGGGAATGCTCTAAAACTCCGAACGGAAACTCACGAATAGCTGCTAGCAGACGAATAGGAAACGCACCCAAGCGGCTTACACTCCTAGCAATCAGTCTCTAACAGCATACAGTGAATCCCCCCAAGAACGAGACGAGGCTCCGTGTTGAGGGTCAAGCAGTGGTCAGCCAGAGCTGTGTGTTTATTGTTCTTATATAACATTGTTACACATTAGTACCACCCACAGGGTTTTGTAAAACAACCAATAAACACGTACAATACAGTAAAACACTCCCATACAAAATCCTCCCCTCTGCCTGTGATACAATTACCTTACACAATGGGTTGATGTAATTATCACAGGCAGGAGAATATATAGTTTTTAAACAATGTCTTCTGTCCTGGAGACAACCGAGGAGTAATTCAATTATCTCTTAGGACAAAGGGAAATCGCCAATACACATGTGGGGACAATAGGACAGAAATCACTATTCAAATATACAATGTCACAACCATTACAGTAAACATTACAGACATTTAACATATCCCAAAATGGCACGAATTAGACCAGGGGTTCAAAAGTTAGTAAAAGTCCTTTTTGAACAAAGGAAGCATGGCTTTTCTGCCCAAAACCAGTTTTTACAGAGTTAGGCTGTGTGAGATAATTGGCTTAACTGGGTGTGGTAAGCCAACTAGGTACAGCAAATACCTCTATTCACAACAGCAAAACTACATAAAAATAAATAACTCCTATCAAACTGAACAGAACCCCCCCATTCAACTTATCCCCAGATGGCTTGGATCTGAGCGCTCAATATATCCGAACAGTGCTCAGATGCCACAAACACAGTCAAATCACCATGGGGTTAAGGTTTAGCATGGGCTGATGAGAAGGCACCCAGTGGCAAGGTTGGTTTCGCCACAGTAAGCAACTTCACTCTGCCGTTTGCATTGGATTACACCGACACCAAGGTAAGTGCTCTTACATGTGGGACGCCACAGAGTTGCGCAATAGTGAGTATCCTACTCATTACACTAGGAGACTGTTTGTTATCGATTTTGCCTATTAGGTAATATTTGCACAAGTACGGGACATTATTAATTCCCTTAAATTACTTGCATTGTATGGACTTTATACATGAGATAATCCACCCATTACCTCATCCATCCCACTATTACGTGTATGTATGCTTTTATGTATTTTATGTTTTAATAAATTGCACTACTTTACTGTATTGGCTCTCTGCGTGAACCCATATGTTTGAGTGCCGGTTCAATAGTATTTAATTTACTGTGTTTTGATACCGTTGGATGTACTACTGTACAACTCCCATCAAGCATTTTAGTAAAGAGAGAGCCTGGTTACTGACTGGCACCACACAGTGGCCACTGCACCTACATCTCCTGCCTTACACCCATACAACACTCATAACACCAAGAGCACTTCAACTACTATCAAGCAGGAGCTTTAACATTAGGGTTTTGCTCTAAGGGAAGAAAGGGTGCGCCCACCTGTCACTGTCATGGCCCTAGGGACCATCAGTGTTGCCACTGTGAATAATTATTGCAGCCATGTCCACTACTACTCCCATCCTCTATGCCTGCTCCTCTGGGACTTTCGGGCTTACAGATATTGGCATTTTGGCATTTATTTCTATTGAGCTGCAGTGAACATTTTTAAAGAAAAAAATGGTAGTGAAAAAAAAATGTTCAAATGATTTTTGTAAACTTGGGGGAAGTGCCTTATATTTCTTGGTGATTTTTAAAATTTTAACAAGAAAATGCCTTTACCTGGATCTTCTCCAGGACATTTACATAAATATGAAATCTGGAAACATATGTTGTATTGGCAATCACAAATACTTTTGGCTCCAGATTGTAATATGAGGGGTGTACCGTATGTGTTGACAATTATTTAAATAATAGGGATCTTGCTGGTCATTTACAGTGTAATACAATTCATATACAGGATAAAAAAAATGGGTTGGGCGTCACTCAATCATCAGGCAAACATATAGCCAAGTTTGGTTATATCACAGAAAATTTTATATATCACACGCATAATATATACAACATGTTGCATAAAATCAATACACTATAAAAACAATGAATGTTAAAATGCACAATGTAAAATGCAAAATTAAAAAAATAATAAATAGCACTGAGTCAATTGTGCCAAAAAAGAGGCTATATCACAGTGACCTCTGTATGTTCTCGCAAAGTCTGTGGTCAAAGGGAAAGAAAGTCTCATGCAGATGTATGCTACTATGGGGCTATGTCGCCATATCCTTTGTGAAACATCCCAAAATATGTGACCCAAAAAGATACAGTCCCACACAATTGTATGTTACAATGTGCTATAACATGAGTCATATATTGTATATACACAATGGTCCTCATATAATAGTGCTCAAGCGATATTCATGTAACAGGGTACTTTAGCACTCCTGTGTCTTCTATTATAGTTGGTTCGCTTGTGCTCCTGGAGCTTTTGTTTTGATGTAATGCTCTACTTTGAGCTGCAAGGACCTGCAGATAGGATTTCCCAGGCTCTTGAGTGTAGCGGTATATCTCTGTTCCACCGCTTTGACCTGCCAGGACCTGTGTGGCGTCCCACGTGGGACATACTTTTTGGGTCACATATTTTGGGATGTTTCACAAAGGCTACGGCGACATAGCCCCATAGTAGCATACATCTGCATGAGACTTTCTTTCCCTTTGACCACAGACTTTGGGAGAACATACAGAGGTCACGTTGATATATTTTTTGGCACAATTGACTCAGTGCTATTTATTATTTTTTCAATTTTGCATTTTACATTGTGCATTTTAACATTCATTGTTTTTATAGTGTATTGATGTTATGCAACATGTTGTATATATTATGCGTGTGATATATAAAATTTTCTGTGATATAACCAAAATTGGCTATATGTTTGCTGGTATTTGAGTGACGCCCAACCCATTTTTTTATCCTTTTCACTTTATCAGCAATAGGGAGTGCTGCAGGGCAGTGCACCTTTCCAAAAGTGGAACAGTGAGTGAGCCACCATCCTTTTTACAATTCATATACACATTACATTCCCAGAGATTTCAGTTTACGCCTAACATAAATTAGAGGAAGGTAAATTTCCAAGTTAAACCAAAATGCTATATAGTTTGACAGCACAGCAGCTCCTTCATTTTTGTAATCAGTAGTTGCCTCAGTGTATCCATCGAATATCAGAAGATATTTAAGGGACTACATACAGTTTAATGATATCTTATATAAAATCAGGTTTTGTAAATAGTTAGACAACCTGTGCAGTTAGTCCCAATTAGGGTAAAATTATAACAATATGGTAAAAGGTTAAAGGGAATGTGTAATCAGAAAATTACTTATTGTTTAAATTACATAATTACATAATTATGTTATTTTTAATTTTCCATGTCACTGTTTACATGCAGAATGGTAGTGGTGCACTGCATTTAAAAATGTGCTTTTCTGTTTTGTATGCATTATACAGTCATGTGAAAAAATTAGGACACCCTTTGAAAGCATGTGGTTTTTTGTAACATTTTTAATAAATGGTTATTTCATCTCCGTTTCAACAATACAGAGAGATTAAAGTAATCCGACTAAACAAAGAAAACTGAAGAAAAGTCTTTTCAAGATCTTCTGTAAATGTCATTCTACAAAAATGCCTATTCTAACTGAGGAAAAAGATAGGACACCCTTGCCCCTAATAGCGAGTGTTACCTCCTTTGGCTGAAATAACTGCAGTGAGACGGTTCTTGTAGCCATCTACCAGTCTTCGACATCGGTCTGAGGAAATTTTACCCCACTCCTCAATGCAGAACTTTTTCAGCTGTGAGATGTTTGAGGGGTTTCTTGCACGTACAGCCCTTTTCAAGTCACCCCACAGCATCTCAATGGGATTCAAATCTGGACTTTGACTTGGCCATTCCAGGACTCTCCATTTCTTCTTTTTCAGCCAATCTTTGGTTGATTTACTAGTATGTTTTGGGTCATTGTCATGTTGCATGGTCCAGTTCCGCTTCAGCTTTAATTTTCTAACTGATGGTCTCACATGTTCTTCAAGCACCTTCTGATACACAGTAGAATTCATCGTGGATTCTATGATGGTGAGCTGACCAGGTCCTACTGCAGCAAAGCAGCCCCAAACCATGACACTTCCACCTCCATGCTTCACAGTTGGTATGAGGTTCTTTTCTTGGAATGCTGTGTTTGGTTTACGCCAAACATGTCCTCTGCTGTTGTGTCCAAATAATTCAATTTTGGACTCATCTGTCCAAAGAACATTATTCCAGAAGTCCTGGTCTTTGTCAACTTTATCGCTGGCAAATGTCAGTCTGGCCTCGATGTTTCTCTTGGAAAGCAAAGGTTTCCTCCTTGCACACCTCCCATGCAAGTTAAACTTGTACAGTCTCTTTCTGATTGTAGAGGCATGTACTTCTACATCAACAGTAGCCAGAGCCTGCTGTAGTTCTCGAGATGACACTTTAGGGTTTTTGGATACCTCTTTTAGCATCTTGCGGTCTGCTCTTGGGGTGAACTTGCTGGGGCGACCAGTCCTGGGCATGTTGGCAGTTGTTTTGAAAGCCCTCCACTTGTAGACTATCTTCCGGACAGTGGAATGGCTGATTTCAAAATCTTTTGAGATCTTTTTAAATCCCTTCCCAGACTCATAGGCTGCTACAATCTTTTTTCTGAAGTCCTCTGACAGCTCTTTTGCTCTCACCATGGTGCTCACTCTCACTTCAACAGTCAGGAGCACACCAAACTAAATGTCTGAGGTTTAAATAGGGCAAGCCTCATTCAACATGCAGAGTAACGATCTACTAATTATGTGCACCTGGTGTGATATACCTGTGTGAGATCTGAGCCAATTTAAGAGGGAATACATGTGAGGGTGTCCTATCTTTTTCCTCAGTTAGAATAGGCATTTTTGTAGAATGACATTTACAGAAGATCTTGAAAAGACTTTTCTTCAGTTTTCTTTGTTTAGTTGGATTACTTTAATCTCTCTGTATTGTTGAAACGGAGATGAAATAACCATTTATTAAAAATGTTACAAAAAACCACATGCTTTCAAAGGGTGTCCTAATTTTTTCACATGACTGTATGTATTTTGGGGCGTATAAGGCGTTATTAGGCCTTAGCTACCATCACTGGTGGGACTGTTGTCACCTTCCCTATAGGGAGTTATTAGAACTCAGAGTCTAGACAGTGAAAAGAGATGAAAAGTGAGAACAGACAGAGAGAAGAAAAGAGTAAAATATATATTTGAGATACCAGTGTCAAGAGGAGAAAAGATGTCTGAAAGACTCTACAGCAAACTTGTTCAGGAGATTTAAGACTTACAGTGCCTGGACATACTTTAGAAACAGCCTGGCCAGCTGTAAGAAGGCTACCACATCCTACTGAGGACATTGTGAAAATCATAACTGTGAAAAAGGTAAAGAACTTGCGTTAAACTTTTCCGGTATTGAGTTCCGTCCTAGTGGCTCAATTCTGGAAAAAAAACTGATCAGCTTTATCCTAATGCATTCTGATTGGAGAGCAATCCGTATGCATCAGGATGTCTTCAGTTCAGTCACTGTACGGTTGTTGGAAAATTCCGGAACACTTGCCGGAATGCCGGATCCGGCATTATTTTCCTTTGAAATGTATTAATGCCGGATCAGGCCCCAAGTGAAAAACGGATCCGGCATTGCGCAGACCTTTTAAAATGTGAAAAATATAAATACCGGATCCGTTTTTCCGGATGACAACCGGGTAGACGGATCCGGTATTGCAGCGACGAAACTGCCTGCCGGAATCCAACAATGCAAATGTGAAAGTACCCTTAGTCTGACATTGGGGGCCTGTAGTTGTATAGTGTATTTCTGGATTCTCAAGTGTGAAACAGAGTGAGAGATTTCCATTGTGTGAAAAAATTGCTTGGATATCTTGGCCAAGAAACTACTTTTGCAGCTGTAACCTGTGAGATATGTGGAAATTGCATGTGGTCTAAAGTTCATGTATGCTGAGTAGAGTTGAGCGGAAACCTGGATGATCGGGTTCGACAGGTTCGGCCGAACTTCCCCAAAAAGTTCGAGTTCGGGACCCGAACTTGACCCCGAACCCCATTGAAGTCAATAGGGACCCAAACTAAAAATGTCATGGAAAGGGCTGAGAGGGCTGCAAATGCCAGCAAAATGTGGTTAAGAGCATGGCAAGTGCTCTGCAAACAAATGTGGATAGGGAAATGACTTTAAATAACATAAAATACGTAAAAAAATATATATTATTGTGATCTAGGAGGACGAGGTCCATATGGAGTAGGAGGTTGAGGAGGCAGTGGATGTGGCGGTGTAGGTGGAAGCGGCGGTGGAGGAGGAGGAAGTAGCCTACACAGTTTTTTGGTTTTAAATTTATTTATATATTTTTTAATTTAGGTACACCCCAAAACATTGGGAAATATAACCTGTGATAACCCCCTCCAGTCGTGCTAAACACACGTTCAGACAATACACTGGCTGCAGGGCAGGCCAGCACCTCCAAGGTGTAAAGGGCAAGCTCAGGCCATGTGCCCAATTTGGAGACCCAGAAGTTGAAGGGGGCAGACCCATCATTCAGTACGTGTAGGCGTGTGCATACATACTGCTCTACCATGTTACACGTCCCCGTGATGTCCACGATCCAATTGGATATATTCTCTATGAACTTTTGATGTTCTTTTATGCGCCTACCATGGTGATCACTGGTGGCGGGGATTCAGGGTTCCACGCCGGAGAGGGAGCCTGAGAAAGGGATACCACATCCAAGGGAGGTCAATGAATGAAATTAAATGTAATCGAGCGACAAAGTACTTCAATACTTTGTCGCTCGATTGCATTTAATTTCATTCATTGACCTCCCTTGGATGTGGTATCCCTTAAGCTTCCAAGTTAAGGAGGGGGCGCGCGGCAATTACCCACTCCCGACTCGGGGAGGTAGTGGTGATAAATTACAATACAGGACTCTTAAGATGCCCTGTTATTGGAATGATTAATAAAAAATTGCCCTGCTGCCGCTTTGTTGACTCTAGATAACTTCTGCCTGATCGTACGTCCCTGTGATGTCCACCATCCATTTGGATATCTTCTCTATCAACTTTCGATGTTCTCTTCTGAGCCTACCATGTTGATTACGGTTATCGGCAAATCAGGGTTCCACGCCGGGGAGGGAGCGTGAGAAAGAGAGACCACATCCAAGGAAGATAAATGGATTAAAAGAAGAATTTCTTAAATTTTATTCCCTGTCACCTATGCAGAGCAGGGGTTTATTCACGTCCAAAATTTTAAAATGTCAACCCAAGAATGTAACAGAAAAACTTGTGAAATATATTAACCTGTCTACTTGGTAGAGCAGGGGTATATTACACCCAAAAATTGGTGAATTTCACCCGAAAATGTAACAGACAAAGTAGTGAAATTACATAAAATAAAATCCGTACAAATGAAAAAAAAATATTTGATATATGGAGTAGGAGTTTGAGGAGGAGGTGGACGTAGCGGTATAGGTGTAAGCAGCGTTGGAGGAGGACGAGGTATCCAACACTGGTTTTTGGTTTTAATTTTAATTTTATTTTTTAAATTAGGGTACACTCCAAAAGAGTGTGAAATAGCCAAAATACAAGAATGAGCAATTGCGCTGCAGTATAGCAATGGCTGGTTAAGGCCGGTACACATGTCTATTCTGCACAAGGTATGGACAAGTCCTGTGGGATCCATGCCTGGTTCATTTAGATGAACGTGAGCTTGTCTACATTGGCTGTGGACAGGCGGCTGCGCTTGTCTGTGATAACGCCCCCTGCCGTGCTAAACACATGTTCAGATAATACACTAGCTGCAGGGCAACTCCAAGGCGTAAAGGGACAGCTCAGGCCATGTGCCCAATTTGGAGACCCAGATGTTGAAGGGGGCAGACCCGTAATTCAGTACTTGTAGGAGTGTGCACACATACTGCTCCACCATGTTGGTGAAATGCTGCCTCTTGCTAAGACGTTCCATATCAGCTGGTAGTGCTGGTTGTTGTGGCGTGCTGACAAAGCTTTTCCACATTTCGGCCATGCTAACGCTGCCTTCTGAGGTGCTGGCGGTGCCCCAGCTGCGTTGGCGTCCTCGTCCTCTGCCTTTGCCTTGTGCTTCCACTGTGCCCCCGCTGTCAGGTGGGAATGCCACCAGCAGCGCGTCTACCAGCGTGCGCTTGTACTCGCGCATCTTACGATCACGCTCCAGTGAGGGAATTAAGGACGGTACGTTGTCCTTGTAACGGGGATCCAGCAGTGTGGCCACCCAGTAATCAGCACAATATAGAATGTGGGCAGCTCGGAGGTCGTTGCGGAGACACTGCAGCATGTAATTTCTCATGTGTGCCAGGCTGCCCAGATGCAACGAAAAGCTGTCCTCTGTGGGAGGTGTATCGTCTGTGTCCTCTGTATCCCCCCAGCCATACACCAGTGATGGCCATGAGCTGGTCTGGGTGCCACCCTGCTGTGAACCTGGTTCCTCCTCCTCCATCTCCATCTCCTCCTCCTCATCCTCCATCTCGTCATCCTCCAGAACTGTGCCCTGGCTGGACAATTGTGTACCTGCGTTTGTGGGTGCAGGAACCCACCCTCGGAGCCACTTGTGAATGACTGGCTGGAAGCCCTACAAAATGATCCCTCTTCCTCCTCCTCCTGTGCCACATCCTCTTTTATCGCCAGCAGCGTTTTTTCAAGGAGGCATAGAGTACTCGAAACAACGCAACAAGGAACACAGGTCTCGCAGGGAGGCCCAGTCATTGGTGGTGAAGTGGTGCTGTTTGGGAGATGGAGAGCTGAACGCTTCCGTGGGACATTGTGGAGATGCTTGGTGACCCAGGTGGTGGTGTTGTTGGCAGATCCTTTGTTTGAGGGGTGGCAGGTGGCACTGTCACTCCAGAGGTGGATGAAGAGGCCGAGACTGCAGCAGAAGAGGAAGCAGGAGGAGCCAGAGACCTTTCTTGGTTTTTGAGGTCTACTCCACTGCAGCTTATGCTTAGCACTTAAATGCCTGGTCATGCAGGAGGTGTTCAGGTTGAGAACGTTTATGCCTCGCTTCAGGCTTTGATTGCACAGCGTGCAAACCCCTCGTGTCTTGTCGTCAGCACATTGTCTGAAGAACTGCCACGCCAGGGAACTCCTGGGAGCTGGCTTTGGTGTGCTCGGTCCCTTGCTGCGGTGGGCAGTAGCAGGCGTACTGTCTAGAGGACAGCGGCTCCGCTTTTGCACCATGCTCCCTCTTCTGCTGTTGGCTCTGTGCGACCACCGCCTCTTCCTCCGAACTATATAGGAAACTCGCATGACCTTGATTCCATGTGGGGTCGAGGACCTTATCGTCCTTCACATCATCTTCCACCCAGTCTTCACCCCTGCCCTCCTTGTCAGTCTGTACACTTTCGAAAGCCCCATCAGTTAGCACCTGTGTTTCGTCATCATCCGAGACGTGCTGCAATGGTCCTCCCATGTACTCATCTTGAAACATAAGTGGTTGGGCATCGGTGCACTCAATCTCTTCCACTTCTGTGGCAGGGATAGGTGGATAGCCCTGGGAAACCCTGCTAACAGAGTCATCAAAAAGCAGAAGAGACTGCTGCATGACTTGGGGCTCAGACTGCTTGGCTGATTTGCAAGGGGGTGAGGTGAAAGACTGATGGACATGGGCTGCAGGTGCCAACTCAGGTCTTTCAGCAGGAGACTGGGTGGGAGACAATGTGAAGGAACTGGAGGCACTGTCAGCAACCCAATCTACTATCGCCTGTACATGTTCTGGCCTCATCATTCGTAGAGCCGCATTAGGCCCGACCAAATACCGCTGCAGGTTCTGTCGCCTACTCGCACCTGAGGAAGGGGTTTCACTTGTGTGTGTAGCTGGAACAGATCGACCACGTCCTCTCCCTGCAAAAGGAGCTCCACCAGCAGCACCACGACCAGGGCCACATCCCTTTTTTGATGCTCATCTCATTTCTCAAATTTAGGATCTTGTCCTAAATGACTGTTTAACCACCTCCGGACCGCCTAACGCAGATTCGCGTTCCGGAGGTGGCAGCCCTGCGCAGAGTCACGCATATATGCATCATCTTGCGTGAGCCGAGATTTCCTGTGAACGCGCGCGCGCGCTCACAGGAACGGAAGGTAAGCGAGTGGATCTCCAGCCTGCCAGCGGCGATCGTTCGCTGGCAGGCTGGAGATGTGATGTGATTTTTTTAACCCCTAACAGGTATATTAGACGCTGTTTTGATAACAGCGTCTAATATACCTGCTACCTGGTCCTCTGGTGGTGCCCTTTGCTTGGATCGACCACCAGAGGACACAGGTAGCTCAGTAATATGTTGCACCAAGCACCACTACACTACACCCCCCCCCCCCTCACTTATTAACCCCTTATTCACCCTTGATCACCCCTGATCACCCCATATAGACTCCCTGATCACCCCCCCTGTCATTGATCACCCCCCTGTAAGGCTCTATTCAGATGTCCGTATGATTTTTACAGATCCACTGATAGATGGATCGGATCCGCAAAACGCATACAGACGTCTGAATAGAGCCTTACAGGGGGGTGATCAATGACGGGGGTGATCACCCCATATAGACTCCCTGATCACCCCCTGTAAGGCTGCATTCAGATGTCAGTATGATTTTTACGGATCCACTGATACATGGATCGGATCCGCACAACACGTACGGACATCTGAATGGAGCCTTACAGGGGAGTGATCAATGACTGAGGTGATCACCCCATATAGACTCCCTGATCACCCCCTGTAAGGCTGCATTCAGATGTCAGTATGATTTTTACGGATCCACTGATACATGGATCGGATCCGCACAACACGTACGGACATCTGAATGGAGCCTTACAGGGGAGTGATCAATGACGGAGGTGATCACCCCATATAGACTCCCTGATCACCCCCTGTCATTGATCACCCCCCTGTAAGGCTACAGTCAGAAATTTTTTTGGCCCAAGTTAGCGGAAATTATATATTTTTTCTTACAAAGTCTCATATTCCACTGACTTGTGTAAAAAATAAAATCTCACATGAACTCACCATACCCTTCACGGAATCCAAATGCGTAAAAATTTTTAGACATTTATATTCCAGACTTCTTCTCACGCTTTAGGGCCCCTAGAATGCCAGGGCAGTATAAATACCCCACATGTGACCCCATTTCGGAAAGAAGACACCCCAAGGTATTCCGTGAGGGGCATATTGAGTCCATGAAAGATTGAAATTTTTGTCCCAAGTTAGCGCAAAGGGAGACTGAGAAAAAAAAATAAAAAATCAATTTCCGCTAACTTGTGCCAAAAAAAAAAAATTTCGATGAACTCTCCATGCCCCTCATTGAATACCTTGGGGTGTCTTCTTTCCAAAATGGGCTCACATGTGGGGTATTTATACTGCCCTGGCATTCTAGAGGCTCTAAAGCGTGAGAAGAAGTCTGGGATCCAAATGTCTAAAAATGCCCTCATAAAAGGAATGTGGGCCCTTTTGCGCATCTAGGCTGCAAAAAAGTGTCACACATCTGGTATCGCCGTACTCAGGAGAAGTTGGGCAATGTGTTTTGGGGTGTCATTTTACATATACCCATGCTGGGTGAGATAAATATCTTGGTCAAATGCCAACTTTGTATAAAAAAATGGGAAAAGTTGTCTTTTGCCGAGATATTTCTCTCACCCAGCATGAGTATATATAAAAAGACACCCCAAAACACATTGCCTAACTTCTCCTGAATACGGCGATACCACATGTGTGACACTTTTTTGCAGCCTAGGTGGGCAA
Organism: Bufo bufo; assembly: GCF_905171765.1. Classification (NCBI taxonomy): domain Eukaryota; kingdom Metazoa; phylum Chordata; class Amphibia; order Anura; family Bufonidae; genus Bufo; species Bufo bufo. Next base: position 237,021,751 of record NC_053391.1, read on the forward strand.
AGGGGCCCACATTCCAAAGAGGAAACCCAAACCATTTTTTTTTTACCCAAACATTTTTTTTTTATCAAAGACATGTAGAACAATAAATTTAGAGAAAAATGTATATATGGATGTCGTTTTTTTTGCAAAATTTTACAACTGAAAGTGAAAAATGTCATTTTTTTGCAAAAAAAATCGTTAAATTTCGATTAATAACAAAAAAAGTAAAAATGTCATCAGCAATGAAATACCACCAAATGAAAGCTCTATTAGTGAGAAGAAAGGGAGGTAAAATTCATTTGGGTGGTAAGTTGCATGACCGAGCAATAAACGGTGAAAGTAGTGTAGGTCAGAAGTGTAAAAAGTGGCCTGGTCATTAAGGGTGTTTAAGCTATAGGGCTGAGGTGGTTAATTAATAGCAGAATAGAATGACAGTATGTAAAGGTTGTATCTCACACGTACAGATGCAGACCAGGCCGCAATTAAAGTTTTTTGCCCAAAAAGGTGTTTTAATAATAGACGAATATACCCACAGTATCTAAAGAGTGTATCTCACACGTCCTGATCCAGACTAGGCCGGAATTTAAGTTTTTGCCCAAAATGGCTGTTTTTCAAATAGCTGAATATAACCACAGTATGTAAAGGGTGTATCTCACATGTCCTGATCCAGACTAGGCTGCAATTAAAGTTTTTTGCCCAAAAAGGGTGTTTTATTAATAGAAGAATATAACCACAGTATCTAAAGTGTGTATCTCACAATGACATATGCAGCAAAGGCTGCAAAATTAAGTTTTTGGCCCAAAATGGCTGTTTTTCAAATAACTGAATAGAACCACAATATGTAAAGGGTGTATCTCACACGTCCTGATCCAGACTAGGCCGGATTTTAAGTTTTGTGCACAAAATGGCTGTTTTTCAAATAACTGAATATAACCACAGTATGTAAAGTGTGTATCTCACAATGACATATGCAGCAAAGGCTGCAAAATTAAGTTTTTGGCCCAAAACGGGTGTTTGTTTAATCACACGTGCTGATGCTGCAAGGGCTGTAAAATTGTGTATTTTGCCAAAAAAGGGTGTTTTTAAAAATCCAGAAAATTATGGCTGTATTTCTAGCTTAAATTGCACACTGAATAATCCAGATGTTGGATATTGCCAAAATTTTGTGTTTTTTCAAAGCCAGATTTTTTTTTACATTTATTAAAACTTGTTTTTAACAATCACAGATGCAGCAAGGGCTGCAATATTAAGTATTTTGCAAAAAAAGGTAGTTTTTTTTATAACAGAATATGAAAGCTGTATATAGCGATTGAATTTCACACGTGCAGATGCAGCTAGGGCTGTAAAATAGTGGATTTTGGACAAAAAGGGCGTTTTTAAAAACCCAGAAAATTAGGGCTGTATTTCTAGCTTAAATTGCACACTGACTAATCCAGATGTTGGATATTGCCAAAAAAGTGTGTTTTTTTACTAACAGAATATAAAAGCTGTATATAACGCTTGAATTTGATACGTGCAGATGCATCAAGGGCTGTAAAATTGTGTATTTTGCACAATAAGGGTGTTTTAAAAAAACTAGAAAATGATGGCTGTATTTCTAACTTTAATTGCACGCCGACTAATCCTGCAAATGCACCAGATGTTGTATATTGCCTAAAAAGGGTGTTTTTTTTTAAACCAGATTATTAGTGCAGTATTTCAAGCTTGGATTTGAATGTCACAAAAGCTCAGATGCAGTGCTGGTGCACTGAGCTTGCATAAGATGGCCGCCGCCCACCTAACTAACAGACGGATAAAAGTTATTTTTTTCTGTCACTGGGCTCAGGGCAGGGTAAAAAGATTGTGCACTGCACCCACACAACTAAATCTATGTAGATCGCTGAGTTAAATTGGAGTTCTGATCACAGATTCTGTCCTATTCTCTCCCGGAAAGCACCAGCAGCATCCTCTCCCTACACTAGTAACAGCAGAGTGACGTGCAGCGCTACGTGACTCCAGCTTATATAGAGGCTGGGTCACATGCTGCACTGGCCAATCATAGCCATGCCATTAGTAGGCATGGCTGTGATGGCTTCAAGGGTCACACAGTTAAAGCGCTAAGAAATCGCCAAACACTGAACCCGAACTTTTACTGAAATGTTCGGGTCCGGGGTCCAAAAATCCTAAAGTTCGGTACAAACCCGAACTTTACAGTTTGGGTTCGCTCAACACTAAGGCCCCTTTCACACGGGCGAGTATTCCGCGTGGATGCGATGCGCGAGTTGAACGCATTGCACCCGCACTGAATACCGACCCATTCATTTCTATGGGGCTGTTCACATGAGCAGTGATTTTCACGCATCACTTGTGCGTTGCGTGAAAATCGCAGCATGCTCTATATTCTGCGTTTTTCACGCAACGCAGGCCCCATAGAAGTGAATGGGGTTGCGTGAAAATCGCAAGCATCCGCAAGCAAGTGCGGATGCGGTGCGATTTCCACGCACGGTTGCTAGGAGACGATCGGGATGGAGACCCAATCATTATTGTTTTCCCTTATAACATGGTTATAAGGGAAAATAATAGCATTCTGAGTACAGAATGCATAGTAAAATAGCGCTGGAGGGGTTAAAAAAAAAATTAAAAAAATTTAACTCACCTTAGTCCACTTGATCGCGCTGCCCGGCTTCTCGTCTGTCTCCTTTGTTGAAAAGGACCTGTGGTGAGCATTCATTACAGGAACAGGACCTGTGGTGACGTCACTTCGGTCATCACATGATCCATCACATGATCTTTTACCATGGTGATGGATCATGTGATCACCGGAGTGACGTCACCACAGGTCCTTTTCCTGTAATGAATGCTCACCACAGGTCCTGTTCAACAAAGGAGACAGACGAGAAGCCGGGCAGCGCGATCAAGTGGACTAAGGCGAGTTAAATTATTATTATTTTTTTTTTAACCCCTCCAGCGCTATTTTACTATGCATTCTGTATTCAGAAAATAATACAATCTACAGAACACCGATCCCAAGCCCGAACTTCTGTGAAGAAGTTCGGGTTTGGGTACCAAACATGCGCGATTTTTCTCACGCGAGTGCAAAACGCATTACAATGTTTTGCACTCGCGCTGAAAAATTGCGGGTGTTCCCGTAACGCCCGTCTGAAAGAGGCCTAATGAACAACCATCAGGCAGAAGAACCCCAAGACCAGAGTATGTCCTTAACCCTTTCACAGGCATTTTCCTCCCGGTGTGTGCTGCTGGGATGATTTGCAGCCAGGTGGGGTCAAACATCGGACTGGATTTTAAGTGCCGGTCTGGGTTTTGACAACACCTAGCTGTCCTTAAAAGACAGCTGGGCTCAGCAACAAGTTGTCTCTGGTTTGGGATCTGAGGCATGGCGCCATGCTAAAGGGCTGAGAGCCACACGCTGGGAAACAGGCCCCCTAAAGCCTGCTGTGGGCCACTGGGGATAAAACGGCCAACAAGGTGATATTTTTGTTCTGTGGACTTTGCATTGTGTGAACTAACACCAAGACCGTACATAGTCGTTTTACTTTTGCCTTATGTGTGAATAAAAGTTTTGCTTTACAAACTTGTTTTTGCCTCTGTACTGCGTGCGCTTACCCTGCCTACCAGAGCAAACCCCCACAATTGGTGGCTTGGAGTGGGCATACGCAGTGAGGTTGGCGTAAACGCCAAAATATTTTTGTTTTCGGGTACGGCTGGATGTCCTGGATTAAACCAGCTAAATGAAAACATGTGTCACGTGACAAAACGAAGGCTGTAATTAAATCTCTTGTGGAGGCTAACCAACACTAGCAAGAAACAAACCAGCTGCTGTTACAACACATGATGGCTTTACAGACGGCAGGAGCGACCCAGAGTGTCCATGATGTCCGGAAAGCGGTCCGTGTGACGATCCCCAAGATGACACCATCAGATGACGTCGAAACCTACCTGGCGATGTACGAGACGGTGGCCACAAGGGAGAATCTACCCCGAGATCAGTGGGCTGAGGTCGTCGCTCTGTTCCTGACATCCAATTCCCAGCGGGTGTATTTCGACTTGCCGGACGATCAAGCGGCCGACTACCAGAAAGTAAAGGCTGAGATTCTGGCAAGTCTGGGGGTGAATGTGTTGGTCCGGGCCCAGCGGGTGCATCAGTGGGGGTTTAACCCGGCTGAACCCGAGAGACCCCAGTATTATAACTTGCTTCATCTCTTACAAAAGTGGCTACAGCCTGAAGTGCTGAGCCCCACTGCTATGCTGGACGGTCTGTTAGCTGATATGTTCTGGAGGGCTCTCCAGCACTGGATTGGCCAGGTGCCTCCTGGCAATGCCCTTGAGATGGTGGACCTGGTGGAACGCTATGAGGCTAACAGAAATCTAAAGGGGGGTTCTTTCGGGAGGGGGCCAGTCAACCCCGGAAATCTCCACCCCAGGCCTGGAGGTTTGAGCTAATAAAACCCACTCAGGATGTACCCACTGTGGACCTGGCTCAGATAGTCTGCTGGCGGTGTCAGGAGCCTGGCCATGTAATGGCTGACTGTCCCCCCCGGGTTGAGACCATGGACACTAACTATGGCTATCGTCAGTCGCTATATGCCAGGAAGCTGTGTGCAACAGGTACCCCAGGGACTCTAGATCACTTGTGCCAAGTGGAAGTGGGAGACACTCCAGCAGAGGCCCTGCTGGACTCAGGCAGGCTGGTAACCCTAGTAAGGGCTCCCCTGGTACGGTCCGCTGAGTATACTGTCCGGAAAGTCGGGGTCATGTGCATTCATGGGGACTTGAAAGACTATCCCACTGCCCTGGTGTCTCTAACCACGGGGGCCGTTAGATGGACTCACGAAGTGGCAGTTGCCACAAACTTACACTACGAACTTATAATCCGGAGAGACCACCTGGGTTTCCCGGCACTGTGGCCTGCTACGAGGGTGACTGGTGCCCATGAGACAGGGGTAACCCCAGCAGAGTGGCCTTGCTCCGGAGGGAGGCCAGAACTCTGGGAACCCGAGGCCGAAGGGCCAGCGGTAGGGGTGACCGCCACTTCGGTGGAAGAGGGGGAGACAACCCCACTGAGTGTAATGGTGGGAGACATGGAGGACTTGCTGCTGGAGCCTTAGCTGGCAGACCTCAATGTCTCCGGGGATAATTTTGGTACTGCATAACACCGGGACCCAACCTTATCCCTAGCCTGGGAAAATGTATTAATAATAGATGGTGAACCACAACAACCGGCGGCCGAGTCGATGTTCCCCTGTTTTGTGGTTCAGCAGGAGATGCTGTATCGGGTAAATCAAATACGGGGTGAACATATTGAATAGTTGGTGGTGCCCAAGGCATATCGCAAGCTCATGTTGGAGTTAGCCCACCAACATGTTCTTAGGGGACAACTGGGCTAGCCGAAAATGCAGGACTGGATTCTACAGCAGTTTTACTGGCCCAGTGTGTTCAGAGAGGTAGAAGAGTATTGCAAGTCTTGCCCAACCTGCCAGATAACCAGTCCCCAGCCACATTTCTGTAGTCTCCTGGTCCCACTCCCGATTATTGAGGTTTCATTCAAGCGAATAGCTATGGATCTCATAGGCCCAGTACCGAAGTCCGCTAGAGGGCACCAACACAGATAGATCATACGAGTGTATTACTATAGTGCAGCGGCGGCATGAAGCGCACGGCGTCATAGCAACCAATGACGCCGTGCGCTCCTGCTGTCAGCAGGATGCCAGGCCGGCATACCACAGACCGCTCACGTCCGTGTTCTACGGCCGTGTGCATTCGGCCTAAGGCTGTGTTCAGACCTGAGCGTTCGCGATGGAGCGCTCTGTATGCGCGATTGTATGCGCGTGTACAGACGCGGCTCCGGAACAAGCGAACGCCCATTGTGGCGCGTTCCCGCTGAAGTCTATGTACGGGAACGCGCGACAAGACGCCCCAAAGAAGCTCAAGAACTTGTTTGAGTAAGTGTAGCACTGACTATACAGTGCATTGTAATAGATGACTATTGTAATGCACTGTATAGCCATCAGGCCTTGATAAATAATAAAAAATTGTAAACAAAACTGTTAAAGTGAAAAAAACTAGTAAATAAAAAATAAAAAAAATCTTCTCATATTTGTTCATTTATGTAATAAAAAAATGAAATAAATAAAAAAAAAATACACATAATTGGTATTGCTGCGTTCGTAACGACCTGATCTATCAAAGTATCACATTACTAATCCCGTGCGTGGAACGTCGTAAAAAAATTATGTAGAAAAAAATGACGGAATTGCTGTTTTTGTCACCTCAAGTCCACAAAAAATAAACAACAAGTGATAAAAAATACATATTTAACCCCAAAGGATACCAATAAAAACTACAGCCCATCACACAAAAAAACAAGCTTCTATACAGCTACGTTGGTGAAAAAATAAAAAAGTTATGGACTTTAGTATATGGCGATGCAAAATATCATTTATTCTTAACACAAAAGTAATTTTATTGCTGAAAAAGTAGTAAAACATAAAAAACTGCATAAATGTGGTATCGCCATGACCATATAAACCCACAGAATAAAATAATCATGTAATATTTACCACAAGAGGAACCCCATAAAAAACAAAAATAAAAAACACTGACAGAATTCCCATTTTTGCCCACTTCACCTCCACAAAAAATGGTATAAAAAGTGATCAAAAAGACATATATACCCCAAAATGATACCAATAAAAACTACAGCCTGTCCCGCAAAATACAAGACCCTACACAGCTACATTGGTGAAAAAATATTAATGTTATGGACTTTAGTATATGGCGATGCAATTTCTGCAAATTTTGGATATTTTATGCATAAAGGTAAAACGTATCCACTCGAATTCACCACTAACATGAGGTACAATATGTGACGAGAAAACAATCTCAGAATGGCTTGGATAAGTAAAAGCATTCCAAAGTTATTACTACATAAAGTGACACATGTCAGATTTGAAAAATGGGGCTCCGGCATTTGGTCCAAACTGGCTGTCGCTTGAAGGGGTTAAAGGAAAAAAAGGTGCACCCTTCTTATAACTGCATGGCCCAGGGGAGCATCCATGCAAGTAACTACAACCACCATTCTTGCTACTATCACTCTCATCCACTTCACTGCATAAATAAAAATAAATAAATAAAATACTGCAGTTTTTGGACTGGCCACTAAACCTAATAAATCATCTTCTTTACAGATCACTTTTCAGAAGTAATCTAATTATTATCACAGGCAGGATTACAGTGACAGATAACACTTCTATATATAGATAAGGGCTCATACACACGGCAGTATTTTGCGTTCAGTATACTGGCTGTTTTTTTAGTTCAGTATGCTGTACATATACTGAACCATTTATTTCAATGGTTCAGCAAAAAAAACTGAAGTGTCTCCGTACGCATTCCGTTTCAGTATTTCCGTATTTCTGTACCGTGAAAAGTATTTCTGTCCGCAAATCACGGTGCTTGGCTCCATTCAAGTCAATGGGACCGCAAAAAAACCGAACACATACGGAAATGCGTCCGTTCCATTTTTGCGGAACCATTTATTGAAAATGTTATGCCCAGCCCAATTTTTTTAATGTAATTGCTGTATACTGTATATGGCATATGGAAAAACGGAACGGAAAAACGGAAAGGAAACAAACACAACGGAAACAAAAAAAACGGAACGGATCCGTAAAAAAACGGACAGCAAAACACTGAAAAAGCCATACGGTCGTGTGCGTGAGCCCTAACACAGAATCCACCATTTATGATAAGTGATTCTCTAAGCTTATCCACTCCCTCCTGACCTCTGCACAGGTCACTGAGCATGTCTACAAAACTCTGATGAAAGTCAATGATTCCCCTCCATACTATTTTGTCTATGGCCCATGGTGGCTGCTTTAAAGCATCTCTCTAAATCTATCTATCTCTTATATCTATATATTTGTCTGTCTATTTATCTAATATATATATATATATATATACACACACACACATATACACTGTATCTACTGTATATATATATATATATATATATATATATAAAAATATATATATATATATATCTATATATATATCTATATCTATATCTATCTATCTATCCATCCATCCATGGCTAATATGGAGAGGACCTGTCTAAGCATTATCACAATTGCAGAGGGTAGCATAGTTGAATCCTCTCTAACAGACTGCTGATGTGGGAGAGGTATGTTTTTTTTCTTATGATTTCAGACACCATTTCTAACAATCTGTGGGTGTCCCCAGCTCTGGCTTCTGTCAAGTTCAGCAGTTATTCTATCCACAAAATGTAAATCTCGGAAGCATTCCTGCAATGCTGGGGTGTTAGTAGACTTCTAGTTTTTAGGGATATGGTTCCTAGCTGCTGAGAGGTGATGTTTAGCCAGGAAATGGGAAAAGTAAATATCGATAGCCGAGAATCCTCTGGAGAGGTTTCCCATTGAGACAGAGGAAACTGGAGATATTTCTAATTACTTTCCTCTAGAACAAATGAATAAGGGACACTCCCACCTGATAGATATCAGTGTACATTGGGATACGTTTTATGAAGCAGTTGAGAATATCATCTGGAAACTATCTTGAAATTGGTTTCCTGTGACTGATTTGTAATGGAGGTTTCATGTGTTTATTGAAAGCATTTCCCCATGTATTTTTCTATTAAGCAAGTCTCTTTCCCAGGATTGAATATAGTAAGATAATAGTTTGAAGAGACTGGAACGACTCCATATCATGTTGTAGTGTGGTAGAGATACAGAAAGTTTTAAATAATACAGGATCCTGTGCAGAAAGTTTATTTGTGATCAACTTTGATGAGATACAAGGAATTGTAGGTTCCCATAACAGAAATAGTTTGTTGCTTTAAGGCCTCATGCACACGACCGTTTCGTTTTTTGCGGTCCGCAAAAAAAGGAAGCCGCCCGTGTGCCTTCCGCAATTTGCGGAACGGAACGGTCGGCCCATTGTAGAAATGCCTATTCTTGTCCGCAAAACGGACAAGAATAGGACATGCTATATTTTTATTGCGGGGCCGCCACGGAACGGAGCAACGGATGCGGACAGCACACGGAGTGCTGTTCGCATCTTTTGCGGCCCCATTGAAGTGAATGGGTCCGCACCAGAGCTGCAAAAAATGCGGTTCGGATGCGAACCACAATAACGGTCATGTGCATGAGGCCAAAATGGGTTGTCTGGGATTTTTGTATTGATGGCCTATTGTCAGTATAAGTCATCAATATCAAATCATTGAGGGGTGCAACACCTGGCAACCCTGCTGCTCAGCTATTTGAAGAGCCTGCAGCACTTCAGTGAGCTCCTGCAGCCTCCTCACAGCTTAAGCCCCTTTCACATGGGCGAGTTTTCCACGCGGGTGCAATGCATGAGTTGAACTCATTGCACCCGCACTGAATCTGGACCCATTCATTTCTATGGGGCTGTTCACATGAGCGGTGATTTTCACGCATCACTTGTGCGTTGCGTGAAAATCGCAGCATGCTCTATATTGTGTGTTTTTCATGCAACGCAGGCCCCATAGAAGTGAATGGGGCTGCGTGAAAATCGCAAGCATCCGCAAACAAGTGCGAATGCGGTGTGATTTTCACGCACGGTTGCTAGGAGACGATCGGGATGGGGACCCGATCATTATTATTTTCCCTTAGAACATGGTTATAAAGGGAAAATAATAGCATTAAGGGAAAATAATAGCATTCTGAATACATAATGCTAAGTAAAATAGGGCTGGAGGGGTTAAAAAAAATAAAAAATAATTTAACTCACCTTAATCCACTTGTTCACGCAGTCGGCATCTCTTCTGTCTTCATCTGTGAGGAATAGGACCTTTGATGACGTCAAAGGTCCTATTCCTCACAGATGAAGACAGAAGAGATGCCGGCTGAGCGAACAAGTGGATTAAGGTGAGTTAATTATTATTATTTTTTTTAACCCCTCCAGCCCTATTGTACTATGCATTCTGTATTCAGAATGCTATTATTTTCCCTTATAACCATGTTAAGGGGAAATAATACAATCTACACAACCTTGAACCCAAACCTGAACTTCTGTGAAGAAGTTCGGGTCTGGGTACCACATTCAGTTTTTTATTACGCGCGTGCAAAATGCCGCAACGCATCCAGACCTTATCCGGACACGCTCATGTGAAAGAGGCCTTAGGCTACTTTCACACCTGCGTTAGGTGCGGATCCGTCTGGTATCTGCACCTATAAGGCCTCATGCACACGACCGTAATTTTTTGCGGTCCGCAAAACAGGGTTCCGTTTTTCCGTGATCCGTGACAGTTTTTTCGTCCGTGGGTCTTCCTTGATTTTTGGAGGATCCACGGACATGAAAAAAAAAGTCGTTTTGGTGTCTGCCTGGCCGTGCGGAGTCAAACGGATCCGTCCTGAATTACAATGCAAGTCAATGGGGACGGATCCGTTTGACGTTGACACAATATAGTGCAATTTCAAACGGATCCGTCCCCCATTGACTTTCAATGTAAAGTCAGGAGTTAATATACCATCGGATCGGAGTTTTCTCCAATCCGATGGTATATTTTAACTTGAAGCGTCCCCATCACCATGGGAACGCCTCTATGTTAGAATATACCGTCGGATTTGAGTTACATCGTGAAACTCAAATCCGACAGTATATTCTAACACAGAGGCATTCCCATGGTGATGGGGACGCTTCAGGTTAGAATATACTAAAAGAACTGTGTACATGACTGCCCCCTGCTGCCTGGCAGGTGCTGCCAGGCAGCAGGGGGCAGCCCCCCACTGTAGTTAACACATTGGTGGCCAGTGTGGCCGCCCCCCCTCCCTCCCCTGTAGTTAACTCATTGGTGGCCAGTGGGCCCCCCCTCCCCTGTAGTTAACTCATTGGTGGCCAGTGGGCCCCCCCTCCCCTGTAGTTAACTCGTTGGTGGCCAGTGGGCCTTCTCCCCTCCCTCCCCCTCCTAATTAAAATCTCCCCCCTATCATTGGTGGCAGCGGAGAGTACCGATCGGAGTCCCAGTTTAATCGCTGGGGCTCTGATCGGTAACCATGGCAACCAGGACGCTACTGCAGTCCCGGTTGCCATGGTTACTCAGCAATTTGTAGAACCATTATACTTACCTGCGAGCTGCGATGTTTGCGTCCGGCCGGGAGCTCCTCCTACTGGTAAGTGACATGACCTGTCACTTACCAGTAGGAGGAGCTCCCGGCCGGACGCAAACACTGGCAGGCAGCAGGGGGCAGTCATGTACACAGTTCTTTTAGTATATTCTAACCTGAAGCGTCCCCATCACCATGGGAACGCCTCTGTGTTAGAATATAGTGTCGGTTCTGAGTTTTCACAAAGTGAAAACTCAGCTATGAAAAAGCTTTTATGCAGACGGATCTTCGGATCCGTCTGTATAAAAACTAACCTACGGCCACGGACACGGATGCCAATCTTGTATGGGTCTGTGAACCGTTGTCCGTCAAAAAAATAGGACAGGTCATATTTTTTTGACGGACAGGATACACCGATCACGGTCTCGGCTGCAAAACGGTGCATTTTCCGATTTTTCCACGGACCCATTGAAAGTCAATGGGTCCGCGAAAAAAAACGGAACACGGCACAACGGCCACGGATGCACACAACGATCGTGTGCATGAGGCCTAATGCAAACGCTTGTATCCATTCAGAACGGATCAGTTTGCATTACCATGAACAAAAATAAAACAGAGCGGAATGGAGGCTGAACGGGGGCAAACTGATGCATTCTTAAGGGATCCTTATCCATTCAGAATGCATTGGGGCTAAACTGATCCGTTTTGGGCCACTTGTGAGAGCCCTGAAACGGATCTCACAAGCGGACCCAGAAACGCCAGTGTGAAAGTAGCCTTACTAAGCACAGTGCCATATAAGCAGCTGTGCTTGGTATAGCAGCATATCATAAAGACAGTGAACGCCTGTGAGTTTTGCTCTTCCCCACTTGTCCTGAGTGATTGACAGCTTGTCTTATATGATTTAGTCTCTCTGTGAGGGCTGGGTAAGCAGGAATAATGGGCTTTTTCTTTGAGTCCTGACAATAATTAATCAGTGTTTCACATAAAAATACTGAAACAGAATATTATATAATTATAACATTAAATATCCCCAAGTTCTATAGATGGTAAAAGCAGCCAAAATTAAAATTTATGTCAAAATAAAAATAAAGTACTTTCATTTGCAATTTTATTTTCACCCCTAAATCTGGGTAATATGTGACAAAAATAAAATAAAAAAAGCCCTTTGTCTTAATTTTCCTTTTTTCATTTAATTATCATCACCTATACTGGTAATTTACGGTCAGAATAAAAAAATAAAATTGAAAATGCATAAATGAAAGCCAAAATGACAGTTTGAGATTCAGTTTTCATCTCTGCAGGCATTTTCGGTGCCAAAATGAAAATTAAAGCACCACCTACTGCCTATTTAATTTTCATTTCACATTTTTAATTTAAATTTTCCACTTTTAAAGGATAACTGTCATATTTTTTTTTTTTTGGAGTATTGGATTGTGGTGATTAATATCACCTTGGTGGCCCTATTTCAACTTTTCACTGTGTATTTAATTACCCCTTAATGCCACATTTTTGTTCCCTGTACTGCCTACTTTTACCTGTGCTTAAAATAGGGTTGCTAGGCATGGTCGTCAATCTGTTGAAGGACGTAGGACGCAGAAGCAGGCTGCGTGCAAGGTCAGATTACTGACAGCCAGGGACTGTAAGTAAATGATTAAAGCCAGGTCCTCCCCAACAGCTGATAACAGTGCCTGGGCTGTGTGCACTTCTCCCTGTCCCTGCGCTTGGCAGACGCTCCCTCACTCAGCAGAGCTGGAGAATGCAGAGTTGGTGCAGCGCAGACCAGGGAAGGGAGATCTGCCGTCTGCTCAGTGTATAAATGAAAGCAACATGTGGTAAGAGGACCCCTTTGTGCTGCAGGAGATTAACCCTTTAGGGGGGAGGGCTCTGGTTACTGGCACTTTTGGGGGGCTATTGTTACTGGCTAGTGAGGGCAGGCGGGATTAGCCTCAGGGTGAGGGCAGTGGCGGCCATCCTAACTGAATAGTGAAATTGCAGTTTTATGCAGACTGGTTGCTAAGGGCTGAATCTTATTAAATATGGGGTAAGTCAGTCTAATAGTAACTGATTCTGGAATATCATGTTATTAGTAACTACATATATGAAAATTGAAATTAGGGTTTAAATGTGACAGTTATCCTTCAATTTACTTGTCCGGTATTCAAATGCATGCAAATTAGTAGTAGTGGGTGTGAGTCAACATATAAAAGATGCTAATTGCCTCCGGACTGAACATAGAGCATCCTCTATGGGAAGTACACACATCTGAGCCAAGAATGAGCTGCTGCAGAGCCAGAGTCTGTAATTTTAATAGAGGGCACTCTGCACAACAACTTCAATAGGTCACACACAGCTGCACCTCTTGCCTGCCCTCGTTCTACCGCACAGGCTGCTCATCACCTACTCAGTTGGAAAATATATCAATAGTTGAGTTATTTGTGCATAAAAAATATAATCACCCATTCTTTCTGATGTTGGATATCAAGGCTGTACAGAGTGTTGTGAATAAGACAATGATTTGGCCACATAATTTCCAGACCAGCCTATTCGGGGGGTCTGTTGATTTTTTTTGTTTTGTTTTCCTTGCTAAATAGTCTGTTAATTAAAATTATCATGCAGCATAATGCTTTCATGAAGTACCATTTTTGAAATTGATCAGTTGGGGACATTTATCAATAATGGCCTAATTTGCACCAAAAAAATCTCATGTCCATTAGACCCGAACTGTGCCCATGCCACTCACTACACCGGGACTATTTCAAGAGGTTGCAGTCTGTTGGCTCCCCTGCAGCAAACGTCAGATCCATGTATAGGAGTTAGAGTGAAAACCAGAGGACCGCCAGGATAACACTTATAGGGCTTGCTCAAAAGCCAAACCAGTTAGTTGGTCTCGTGGATCCACATCCACTGCCCATTACAGACTTGGTGCTCCTGCTGCCTCTTTGGTCAGTTCTGAGGGTCTGTACAAGGTGAAGAGCATTCTGGATATGAAGAAGAGGTGAGATCCTGGTAGCCTTTCGAGAGCATTCATGCCCTTGCTCTCCTGAAGAAGTTCCTGAAAAAGCTTTAGGCCAAAGAGGAGAGGGTGTAAGGAAGTGGGTTATTGTTACGGCAGAACTCCACATCACTCACCCTGCTACTCTGGTTAATTGGCCGGGCCCAGCCGCCAAAGTTTTGTGTCCCGAGCTTGAAACTGCAGCAGACGCCTAGCTACTAGGCCTATCCTCTGTTCCTGTAGGGTACATATCCACATGCTCCCTGTCCATTAAAGGGCCAGAGCTTGCATACACCAGTCAGCCAATGACTGGACACAAGTTTACTTTGAGCACCTTTTTCTAGGGAGAGAGTGCCTGAGCAATAGGTTCTCTAGATTGCTAGTTCCTGCAAAGGTGTGCTGTTCTATTTGTCTGCCCGTACACCGACCTCTGCCTGTTTACCATTTTTAACCCGCCGCTGCCTCACCTGAGCCCGAATACCATGTTAACTCTTTGCTGTCTGCCCTGACCTTATACTTGCTTTATGGATTTGCTTGTAATTTGCCTCCTCTGACCTTAGCCTGTCACTGAATATGGATTTGCCTGATCACTCAGTTCTCCACACTGGTGTCTCTGGCTTCTGTGGGTCAGCTGTCAGCTCATTCCTTTGCATGTAGCGGACGCAATGACGGGCGACGGTGATCACGCCGCCTACCTTCATTGACCCCTGAGATGCTCTGTTCATCAGTGATCTTGGAATCTGAGGCTACAATTTAGGCCTTTCAGGGGTTAATAAGGGTAAAAGAAAAAAAGAAAAGAAATAAATACTCACCTTATCCACTTGCTTCCATAGAGGCTGTCGCGGCCATTTTGATGGAAGATACTGCACAAGATTTTGCGTGGTTTCTGCAATCAAGATGGCTGCGATGGCATCTTCTTGCGCAAATGGATGAGGGAAGTAAGTTTTTTTTTTTCACCGCCATTTCGGGAAAATTTGTTACCTTGAAGCAAGAGGAAATTTGGCTTCATTACGAATCAAATTTTTCATAATATTAAGATCGAAGTCAATTTGTTTGGCTTCGATTTGCTCAACACTAATTATCATCTATTTATAAACAAACATAGGTAACAGTACTGTGGATAGAAATAAGATAAAGTAAATGAACAGTGTGAAGAATGCAACACTAGTGGCTATGTGCAGAAATGTCTGTTTTTCATCAATCGCTTAGATGCAAACGTGTTCCTGTAGTCATTTCATATTGGAAAGAATGTTACTAGTTTACAACTCCTAACACCTCATATTGTTCCATATATATATATATATATATATATATATATATATATATATATATATATATCCTCTTATTATTCCTATTGTTCTACACATCCTGCCACTATAACTCTCATGATGTTTGCTTTTTTCTTTACTTTGCAGCATCCCTCTATAAATCTTACATCTTCAGAACACAATTTGATATTCCTGCCTTTGTTTTATGAATAAACCTTACCATATCTGTTGTTACAGATACAAATGCAATCACTTCTTTGCATCTATAGATGTGTATTAGGCCCTGCTTCACATCTGCATTTAAGGCTCTGTTACATCTTGCATCTTATTATTCGGGAAAAATAGTGCTGTATGGGCTGATATTTTTCCTGTCAAAGCAAGTGACACCTTGGTGGAAACATGACCATAACCAAGTCAATGGGGTCCATCGAGAACTGCTGATATCCATGAGGCGACGGATCCAGCAGAGTGGTATGGCTTCCTTTATGAACACAAGCCACAAAGCGATGTGAACATTGCCAGTAGTGCAGACTGCACATTTTGGAACCTTTTCCCTCCATTTGTATAGCATCTATTAATACACAGTATTAACAATTTGAGTGGACAAGCTCTTCGTAACGTAGTGTTTGTCCTTACCTTGATATAGTTTCCATTTGTCCACCTTTCCCATAATATTCTGCACTGTACAGATTTTAGGGGTTAGAGGAGGTATCTGAACATTGACACAGTGAAGGGTTATGTCTGGCAAGGCAGGTATTTTCCTCCCAGCATGTGCGGCTGGGCTGGTTTCCAGCCAGGTGAGGTCAAATACCGGCCCGGAGTTTAAGTGCCGGTCCTGGTTTTGGCAGCACCTGGCTGTCCTTAAATAGGCAGCTGGGCTCAGCAGAGAGAGCCTCATGCTGTGAAAACAGGCCCCCTAAAGCGTGCTGTGGACTACTGGAGGCAGAACTGCCAGCAAGGTGACTTGTGTTATATGAACTTTCCATTGTGTGTGAATTAACACCAAGACTGCAAAGTAGAGTGCTGTTTTGAGCAATTGCCTGAAGTCTGAATAAACACTGACGTTTTGAGTTAAGAACTTGTATTTTGCCTCTGTACTGCGCCCACTTACCCTATCTACCAGAGTGAAACCCCACAATTGGTGGAGGATGCGGGCAAGAGCAGTGAGGCTGGCGTGAACGACGGTATTTTTGGTTTCTGCAAATTTCAGGCACGGTTGTATGTCGTCAATTAAACCAGCTGTATTACAACCTGTGCCCCATGACAAAATGGAGGCTGTTGTGAAGGCCTTCATGGAGGCTAATCTGCAGCAGCGAGAGACAAACCTGCAGCAATGCGAGGCTAATAAGCAGCAGGAGACTAACCAGTTGCTGCTACAACACATGATGGCTTTGCAGACAGCACGAGCAACCCAGAGCGTCCACGACCACGATGCCCGGAAAGCAGTCCGTGCTGCGATTCCTTAGATGACCTCCGCAGACGACATCGAAACCTACCTGGCAATTTACGAGAAAGTGGCCATCAGGGAAAAGCTACCTCGTTACCAGTGGGCCGAGGTAGTCGCTCATTTGCTGGCATCTGATTCCCAGCGGGTGTATTTCGACTTGACTTTAATCATTTACTAGACGATCAAGCAGCAGACTACCAAAAAGTACATTTTGGGAAGACTGGGGGTGAATGTGTTGGTCCGGGCCCAGCGGGTACACGAGTGGGTGTTTAAGCCAGGTGAGCCTACTAGGACCCAGTATTATGACTTACTCCACCCGCAAAAGTGGCTACAGCCTGATGTGCCTAGTCCCACGGCTATGCTGGATAGACTATTAGCTGATATGTTCTGGAGGGCTCTGCCACACCCTCTCCAGCACTGGATCGGCCAGGTGTCTCCTAGCAACACCCTAGAAAAGGTGGACCTGGTGGAGTGCTACGAGGCAACTAAGAATGTTTCAGGTGATTATTTTGGGAGGGGGGGGTCAAACCCTGTAAATCTCCATCCCAGACCCGGCGACTTGTACCGACCAAACCCACCCGGGGTCTACCCTCTATGGACCTGGCTCCGATAGTCTGCTGGTGGTGTCAGGAGCCAGGCCATGTAAGAGCTGACTGTCCCCATCAGGTGGAACCTATGGATACTAACTATGGCTACCGTCAGTCACTATATGCCAGGAAGCTGTGTGCAGCAGGCACCCTAAAAACTCTAAACCACCTGTGCCAGGTGGAGGTAGGGGACACTACAGCAGAGGCTCTGCTGCACTCAGGTAAGGGCTCCCATGGTACGGTCAGCGGAGTATACTGGCCGGAAAGTCATGTGCATCCATGGAGACTTAAAAGACTATGCCACCGTCCTGGTGTCTTTAACCACAGAGGCTGGCAGATGGACCAAATTTACATATATAATAGGGAGAGACTTACCGGGCTTCCCGGCACTGTGGCCTACTATGAGAGTGACTGATACCCATGAGACAGGGGTAACCCTAGCAGGGTGGCCCAGCTCAGGGGGGAGACCAGAACCCTGGGAACCTGAGACCGAAGGGCCAGCAGTAGGGGTGACCGCCACTTCGGTGGAAGAGGGGGAGACAACCCCGCTAAGTGTGATGGTGGGAGACGTGGAGGACTTGTCGCGGGGTCCTGAATTGGCAGACCTCAATGTCGCTGGAGATAATTTTGGTACTGCCCAATGTCGGGACCCAACCCTATCCCGCGCCTGG
Source organism: Bufo bufo (assembly GCF_905171765.1). Taxonomy (NCBI): domain Eukaryota; kingdom Metazoa; phylum Chordata; class Amphibia; order Anura; family Bufonidae; genus Bufo; species Bufo bufo. The sequence continues at coordinate 237,039,776 of NC_053391.1, forward strand.
GAAAATGTGTTAATAGTAGATGGTGAACCACAACAACCTGGGCAGAGTCAGGGTTTCCCCGTTTTGTGGTTCATCAGGATATGTTCCATCGGTTAAACCAACTACGGGGTGAGCTTATTGAACAGTTGGTGGTCCCCAAGGCTTATCGCAAGCTTCTGTTAGATATAGCCCACAAACACGTTCTCGGGGCTCACCTGGGCCTGCAGAAAACTCAGGATCGTATTCTACAGTGGTTTTACTGGCCCAGCATATTCAAAGAAGTGGAAGAGTTTTGCAAGTCTTGCCCGACCTGCCAGATAACTAGCCCCCAGCCACATTTCTGTAGTACCCTACTACCTCTCCCGATTATTGAAGTACCGTTTGACTGAATAACTATGGACCTCATGGGGCCAGTACCAAAGTCCGCCAGAGGGCATCAATACATCTTAGTCATTCTAGACTATGCCACTCGGTACCCGGAAGCAGTGCCGCTGCGACATATCTTGGCCAAACTCGTAGCTAAGGAGTTAATGGAGATGTTTTCACGAGAAGGACTACCTAAAGAGGTTCTGACTGACCAAGGGACCCCTTTTATGTCCAAGGTGATGAGGGAACTCTGTAAGTTGCTGCACACAAAACAACTACCGATGTCCGTTTACCATCCTCAAATGGACGGTCTGGTAGAACGGTTTAACCAAACATTAAAAAATATGTTGAAATAGGACCTCCTTCTGCCCTATTTCATGTTCGCAGTGCGAGAGGTAACCCAGGCCTCTACTGGGTTCTCGCCCTTCGAACTGCTATATGGCAGACACCCTCGTGGTCTCTTGGACATGGCCAAAGAGGCGTGTGAACAACAATCCACTCCACATAAAAGTGTCATGAGTACGTTACCCAGATTCAAGATCTGATAGAGACAGTGTTGCCTCTTGTTAGGGAGCATATGGAGGCAGCTCAGCCCGTGGCCGGGTTTTCTAGGAGAAGAGGTACCGGCCCCTCTGTCTGATAGTGATGGATGAACATCTGCCGGGACGGTTCGCGAACAAAATTTTCGCGAACCGCAAGTTCATGGCGGGTCCCATTCATTTTAATGGCAGGCGAACCTGAAAAACCTTCAGCTCATATTTGCAGCCAAGAAATAATTACTAGAAGTGCACAAATAGTCCCACAACATGGACAGTGACATACCAGATGTATTATTCGAATTTGCAATCTCCATTCATAATTTTTTTCAATGCGAAATATAGGCAATATAATTTTTGCGTACGGGCATGCGCACACCAGTTATAATAATTTTTTCCAATACCATTTTTCACTGTGTGTAGCAGTGGGAACACAGCAAAACTGCAAACAAATGCTGCTGTACCCAAATGCACTATATAGAAAGTATATTATTGGTATATAACTCCCCGTTTCTATCAGGGTTTTTTTGGGGGGGGGGCAACTGGAATATCACACCAGTTATAATTATTTTTTCTAATTGCGTTTGTCACTGTGTAGCTGCAGAACTGCTCACCACTGCTTCACAATACAAATCCACTATAATATGCTTTCTATGTGCCACTGCGACATACCTTGGCCAGACTCATAGCTAAGGAGTTAATGGAGATTAATGGAGATGAACCGAACGCCAGGCAAACCGCAAGGCCATCACTACTGTCTGATGCAAGAGAGGTGGCTGCCATAGTAAAAATTGCTGACAGCCTCTCCTCTAAACAGACTCAGGAGGCCAGGGAGTTCGTTAGTCGGAACACGGATGTGTTCTCGGACCTCCCTGGACGCTCTTCCATAATCCAGCATGACATTGTCACTGAGCCTCAAGCAAAAGTCAGATTAAAACCATACCGGGTAACCGAGGCTCGGCTAAAAGCCATATCGGAGGAGGTGCAGCTAATGTTGCAGCCAGACGTCATTGAGGAGTCAAAAAGTGAGTGGGTCAGTCCTATAGTATTGATACCCAAGCTGGATGGGATGTTGCGGTTTTGTAATGACTTTCGAAAACTTAACGAGGTTTCCAAATTCGATGCGTATCCCATGCCCCGGGTGGATGAGCTCATCGAGAGGTTAGAACAAGTCCAGTATTTTTCTGTTTTGGACCTCACCAAAGGGTAGTGGCAGGTGCTGCCAAAGACAAAACTGCCTTCATCATGTCTGAGGGGCTGTATCAATATAAGTTCTTACCCTTTGGTCTGCATAACGCCCCCGCCACTTTTCAGCGACTAATGGATATTGTGCTTCGTCCATACGCTCCGGCTTACCTGGACGATATTGTCATCCACAGATGAATGGTGGGCTATTACATGAGGTTTGTTCCCCACTTTGCTACTCTAGCCTCGCCCTGACAGGGCTCCTGAAGGGATGAAAATCAGTGATGGTTTGCTGGGATGATCGGGCGAAAGAGGCTTTTGCCGCGTTGAAGTCGGCCCTGTGTGGTTCACCAGTTTTGGTGAAGCCCGACTTCAAGAGGGAGTTCGTGGTACAAACGGATGCCTCCGTAGTAGGCTTTGGTGCTGTACCGTCTCAGTAAGTCAACGAGGAGGAGCATCCCGTTGTCTTCCAAAGCTGCAAGCTCACGGGTCACCAGATGGTTTTTGTCTCTGCAGAACATTAAGTTCTCGGTAGAATGCCCTGTCCCAGGTGTATTGTCTGGCATGTGTCCTCCCCCTCAGGGTTGAACAAAGTGGGGGGGGGGTGTATGTGACACAGTGAGGGGTTGTGTCTGGCAAGGCAGGCATTTTCCTCCCAGCATGTGCGGCTAGGCTGGTTTCCAGCCAGGTGAGGTCAAATACCGGACTGGAGTTAAAGTGCAGATCTGGGTTTTGGCAGCACCTTGCGGTCCTTAAATAGGCAGCTGGGGAAACAGGCCCCCTAATGCCTGCTGTGTACTACTGGAGGCAGAAACAGCAAGGTGACTTGTGTTATATGAATTAACTGACATTTTGAGTTAAGAACTTGTACTTTGACTCCGTACTGCGCCCGCTTACCGTATCTACCAGAGCGAAACCCCACAACATAGAGAGAGCTTGCAGGTAGGGATACTATACACTCCTGCAAGGTGAGGATTATTTATATAAAGATAAACAGGGCACTCAAGGAAAGCTGTGACCATATATGAAACAATGATGGGCTTTATTAATGATATAATCGATAAAACAATTAAAATGCAGTAGAATAAATTGCAGGTAAGAAGTAATCGACAGATGGAAATATTCGACAGATAAAAAATATTCGACCGATAAAAATATATTCGACAGATAAAAAGATAAGAATATATTCGGTTGACCAACTAGAATTCGATAGTCCAATATATTTATCTTTGATCCAGAAATTGTGAATATCCAAAAGACTTAATATCGATAAATCTATTCGATTTGATTTGTGCTGAAAGATTGTTCAATTTGTCGCGGCGGCATCCCGCCTAAGCAACGTAGGTAGCGGTGACTCGCTACTAAATAGCTTACAAGCAAATATAGTCCATTACCTTTATATCGACCAAATGTTCGTCCGAAGTAATCACAAGAGCCTTCAAGTGTACTCACTCCCAGGATATGCCTTTGGATGTTTGTAGCAATATTCAGTCAGGAGATTAAAGCCGGCTCTTTGTTCGGTTGTGGTCGTTGTTAATAAGGTAAGTCCTTCAGTACAAAGATGGGGTGTAGCACCAGACGCGTTTCGGGGTTCAACCCCTTCTTCAGTGGTATGCTTCACCCCATACAAAACCCCTCTTTTATACTGAATGTTCCATGCTTAAACTGAACTCAATTGGATCGTCATATCCTGCTTGTCAATTCACTCAGGTGTTCTTCATTAAATCACAATCACAGAGTAAAATGTCTTAGAGGAAAACCAAAAAGTGATTTTGCTGTCTTTTGCAATTCATCATATTTCTGCAATCTCATCCGATTGTATATTACAAATTCCTGCATTCATTACTGCAAAAAACGCATCTAGGCACCCTGCGTATGGTGCGGTATCTATGCGTTTTTTGCGTTTTCACTTAAACAAAGGTGCAAATTGCCCATCTTAACACACTAACAATAGTTAAAACAATAAGAACAATAAGAAATACCACTAAAAGTCTTGGTTACGACTTTAAGGGGGAATTATGTGACAGATTGATTATCCAACCAAAGTGACTAGCAGTGAATGAGTTAAAATGCACAAATATGCTAAAACTGCAATTTAATGAATGTTGATAAAAATGTGGATAAAACTGTGTATATTAATACACACAGTTTTATCCACATTTTTATCAACATTCATTTAAATTGCAGTTTTAGCATATTTGTGCATTTTAACTCATTCACTGCTAGTCACTTTGGTTGGATAATCTGTCACATAATTCCCCCTTAAAGTCGTAACCAAGACTTTTAGTGGTATTTCTTATTGTTCTTATTGTTTTAACTATTGTTAGTGTGTTAAGATGGGCAATTTGCGCCTTTGTTTAACCCCTTAAGGACACAGCCTTTTTACACCTTAGGACCAGGCCATTTTTTGAAAATCTGACCAGAGTCCCTTTAAGTGCTGATAACTTTAAAACGGTTTGACTTATCCAGGCCGTTCTGAGATTGTTTTTTCGTCACATATTGTACTTCATGACACTGGTAAAATGGAGTCAAAAAAAAAATTTTTTTTGCACCAAAAAATACCTAATTTAACAAAAATTTGAAAAAAATTAGCAAATTTTAAAGTTTCAGTTTCTCTACTTCTGTAATACATAGTAATACCCCCAAAAATTGTGATGACTTTACATTCCCCATATGTCTACTTCATGTTTGAATTGTTTTGGGAATGATATTTTATTTTTTGGGGATGTTATAAGGCTTAGAAGTTTAGAAGCAAATCTTGAAATTTTTCCGAAATTTACAAAAACTCAATTTCTAGGGACCAGTTCAGGTCTCAAGTCACTTTGCGAGGCTTACATTATAGAAACCACCCAAAAATGACCCCATCTAAGAAACTACACCCCTCAAGGTATTCAAAACTGATTTTGCATACGTTGTTAACCCTTTAGGTGTTGCACAAGAGTTATTGGCAAATAGGGAGGAAATTTGAGAATTTCATTTTTTTGTCTAATTTTTCATTTTAACCCATTTTTTCCACTAACAAACCAAGGGTTAACAGCCAAACAAGACTGTATCTTTATTGCCCTGACTCTGCCATTTACAGAAACACCCAATATGTGGCCATAAACTACTGTACGGCCACACAGCGGGGCGTAGAGTGAAAGGTGCGCCGTTTGGTTTTTGGAAGGCTGATTTTTATGGACTGGTTTATTTACACCATGTCCCATTTGAAGCCCCCCTGATGCACCCCTAGAGGAGAAACTCCCTAAAAGTGACCCCATCTAAGAAACTACACCCCTCAAGGTATTCAAAACTGATTTTACATACGTCGTTAACCCTTTAGGTGTTGCACAAGAGTTATTGGCAAATGGCGATGAAATTTGAGAATTTCATTTTTTTGCCTAATTTTCCATTTTAACCCATTTTTTCCACTAACAAAGCAAGGGTTAACAGCCAAACAAGACTGTATCTTTATTGCCCTGACTCTGCTGTTTACAGAAACACCCCATATGTGGCCGTAAACTACTGTACGGGCACACAGCGGGGCGTAGAGTGAAAGGTGCGCCGTTTGGTTTTTGGAGGGCTGATTTTGCTGGACTGTTTTTTTGGCACCATGTCCCATTTGAAGCCCCCCTGATGCACCCCTAGATTATAAACTCCATAAAAGTGACCCCATCTAAGAAACTACACCCCTCAAGGTATTCAAAACTGATTTTACAAACTTTGTTAACCCTTTAGGTGTTGCACAAGATTTAATGGAAAATAGAGATACAATTTCAAAATTTCACTTTTTTGGCAGATTTTCCATTTTAATATTTTTTTTCCAGTTACAAAGCAAGGGTTAACAGCCAAACAAAACTCATTATTTATGGCCCTAATTCTGTAGTTTACAGAAACACCCCATATGTGGTCGTAAACAGCTGTACGGGCACATGGCAGGGCGCAGAAGGAAAGGAACACCATATGGTTTTTGGAAGGCATATTTTGCTGGACTGGTTTTTTTGACACCATGTCCCATTTGAAGCCCCCCTGATGCACCCCTAGAGTAGAAACTCCAAAAAAGTGACCCCATTTTAGAAACTACGGGATAGGGTGGCAGTTTTGTTGGTACTAGTTTAGGGTACATATGATTTTTGGTTGCTCTATATTACACTTTTTGTGCGGCAAGGTAACAAGAAATAGCTTTTTTGGCACCGTTTTTTTTTTGTTATTTACAACATTCATCTGACAGGTTAGATCATGTGGTAATTTTATAGAGCAGGTTGTCACGGACGCGGATATACCTAATATGTATACAATTTTTTTTATTTATGTAAGTTTTACACAATGATTTCATTTTTAAAACCAAAAAAATGTTTTAGTGTCTCCATAGTCTAAGAGCCATAGTTTTTTCAGTTTTTGGGCGATTATCTTAAGTAGGGTCTCATTTTTTGCGGGATGAGATGACGGTTTGATTGGCATCTATTTTGGGGTGCATATGACTTTTTGATTGCTTGCTATTACACTTTTTGTGACGTAAGATGACAAAAAATGGCTTTTTTTACACCGTTTTTATTTTTATTTTTTTACGGTGGTCATCTGAGGGGTTAGATCATGTGATATTTTTATAGAGCCGGGCGATACGGACGCGGCGATACCTAATATGTATACTTTTTTTTTATTTATGTAAGTTTTACACAATGATTTCATTTTTGAAACAAAAAAAATCATGTTTTAGTGTTTCCATAGTCTAAGAGCCATAGTTTTTTCAGTTTTTGGGCGATTATCTTGGGTAGGGTATGATTTTTGCGGGATGAGATGACGGTTTGATTGTTACAATTTTGGCGTACATGCGACTTTTTTGATCACTTTTATTACCTTTTTTGGGAAGTAAGGTGGGCAAAATTTAAATTTCATCATAGTTTTTTATTTTTTATTTTTATGGTGTTCACCGTTCGGGTAAAGTAACATGACCGTTTTATAGATCAGGTCGTTACGGACGCGGCGATACCAAACATGTGTAGGGAATTTTATTTTTTTCATTTTTTATCAGTGATAAATGTGTTTTTTGATTTTTACTTTTTTTTCACTTTTATTCACTTTTTTTTGACCCAGACCCACTTGGTTCTTGAAGATCCAGTGGGTCTGATGTCTGAATAATACAGTACAGTACAATATATATTGTTCTGTACTGTATTTTACTTACACTGAACAGATCTATGCCATTCAGCACAGATCTGTTCAGCACCATGGACAGCAGGACGCCTGAGAGGCGTCCTGTTGCCATGGGAACCTTCCCCGTCTGCTCAGTACTGCTCAGAACTTCGCAGACGGGGAAGGGTAAGGAGGGGATCTCTCGGGGGGCTCTCTGGGGGCTCTCTCCCTCCCCATCGGGGGGCTGCAAAGGCACAGCAGCCCCCCGATGGGAGAGGGAGGGAGCTCCCTGCGCTGTTAACCTTTTCCATACAGCGGTCCGTACGGACCGCTGTATGGAAAGGGTTAAACGGCTGACATCGCATCGCAGATGTCAGCCGTTTATACCAGGGTGCCAGCAATGTGCTGGCACCCTGGTATCCCCACTAGACACCAACGATTATACAAGGGGAGGCGGGCGGGGGATCGCGATCCCGCCTGCCGCACCGCCCGCCTCCCGCACCGCCCACACCGCCCGCAACCCTCCCCCTGCACCTCCCGCCACCATAAAAATCATTCGGGGGTGCAGGGGGGGGTAAATAAAAGTTTTTTTTTGGCATATAAAGTTTCTGATCCCTGCGGTCAGGGACTGCGGGGACCAGAAACTTCAGAAATCGCAGCAAACCGCAGGTCTGAATTGACCTGCGGTTTGCCGCGATCGCCGACATGGGGGGGTCACGGGACCCCCCCGCGCATTTAGCCTAGGTGCCTGCTCAATGATTTGAGCAGGCACCGGGTTCCGATCACTGCCAGCCGCACGGCAGTGATCGAAAATACACAGGGCGTACATGTACGCCCTGTGTCCTTAAGTACCAGGGCACAAGGGCGTACCTGTACGCCCTATGTCCTTAAGAGGTTAAGTGAAAACGCAAAAAACGCATAGATACCGCACCAAAAACGCAGGGTGCCTAGATGCGTTTTTTGCAGTAATGAATGCAGGAATTTGTAATATACAATCGGATGAAATTGCAGAAATATGATGAATTGCAAAAGACAGCAAAATCACTTTTTGGTTTTCCTCTAAGACATTTTACTCTGTGATTGTGATTTAATGAAGAACACCTGAGTGAATTGACAAGCAGGATATGACGATCCAATTGAGTTCAGTTTAAGCATGGAACATTCAGTATAAAAGAGGGGTTTTGTATGGGGTGAAGCATACCACTGAAGAAGGGGTTGAACCCCGAAACGCGTCTGGTGCTACACCCCATCTTTGTACTGAAGGACTTACCTTATTAACAACGACCACAACCGAACAAAGAGCCGGCTTTAATCTCCTGAATGAATATTGCTACAAACATCCAAAGGCATATCCTGGGAGTGAGTACACTTGAAGGCTCTTGTGATTACTTCGGACGAACATTTGGTCGATATAAAGGTAATGGACTATATTTGCTTGTAAGCTATTTAGTAGCGAGTCACCGCTACCTACGTTGCTTAGGCGGGACGCCGCCGCGACAAATTGAACAATCTTTCAGCACAAATCAAATCGAATAGATTTATCGATATTAAGTCTTTTGGATATTCACAATTTCTGGATCAAAGATAAATATATTGGACTATCGAATTCTAGTTGGTCAACCGAATATATTCTTATCTTTTTATCTGTCGAATATATTTTTATCGGTCGAATATCTTTTATCTGTCGAATATTTCCATCTGTCGATTACTTCTTACCTGCAATTTATTCTACTGCATTTTAATTGTTTTATCGATTATATTATTCATAATTGTTTTATCGATTATATCATTAATAAAGCCCATCATTGTTTCGTATATGGTCACAGCTTTCCTTGAGTGCCCTGTTTATCTTTATATAATCTTGTTCCCTTAAATTGAGTGAGTGGTCTCAATATACAGGAGCACCTGGTGTCATTTAGGTGATCCTAGTGCGACATCTTATCTATTTAAGGTGAGGATTATGAATTTTCCATGAACAAGATATATTGCAAATAGGGTTGAGCGAACCCGAACTGTAAAGTTCGGGTTCGTACTGAACTTTAGGATTTTTGGACCCCGAACATTTTAGTAAAAGTTCGGGTTCGGTGCTTTTTGAAAGGCTGCAGAGCAGCCAATCAACAAGCGTTTAACTGTGTGACCTTAGAAGCCATCACAGCTATGCCTACTAATGGCATGGCTGTAATTGGCCAGTGCAGCATGTGACACAGCCTCTATATAAGCTGGAGTCACGTAGTGCTGCACGTCTCTCTGTTTTTACTAGTGCAGGGAGAGGATGCGGCTGGTGATTTCAGGGAGAGAATCTTTGGTTCAGAACGTGAATCTAACTCAGCGATCGACATACATTTAGTTGTGTGGGTGCAGGGCACATTCTTTTTACCCTGCCCTGAGCCCAGTGACCGAAAAAAAACAAAAACTTATCTTTCTGTTAGTTAGGTGGGCGGCGGCCATTTTATGCAAGCTCAGTGCACCATCACTGCATCTGAGCTTTTGTGACATTGAAATCCAATCTTGGAAAACTGCACTAATCATCTGGTTGTACAAAATCACCCTTTTTTGGCAAATTACAACATCTGGTGCATTTGCAGAATTGCAGGATTAGTCAGTGTGCAATTTAAGCTAGAAATACAGCCATAATTTTCTTTTTTTTTTTAAAAACACCCTTATTGTGCAAAATACACTATTTTACATCCCTAGCTGCATCTGGATGTGTGAAATTCAAACGTTATATACAGCTTTCATATTCTGTTAGTAAAAAAAAAAAAAAAAAAAAAAACTTATGGCAATATACAACATCTGGATTAGTTAGTGTGCAATTTAAGCTAGAAATAGCCATAATTTTCTGGGTTTTTAAAAACACTTTTTTTAGCCAAAATCCACTATTTTACAGATCTGCAAGTGTGAAATTCAAGTTCAATATATACAGCTTTCATATTCTGTTAGTATTCTTTTATATTCTGGGTTTTGAAAAACACACTTTTTTCAAGACGTTTGAAATTCCAGAGTTATATACTGCTGTCATATTCAGGTTATTAAACAAACATCCATTTGGGGGGAAAAATTGGCAGCCTTTGCTACAGATGTCATTGTAAGATACACCCTTTATATACAGGAGTTCTATTCAGGTATTTGAAATACAGCCATTTTGGGCAAACAAATTTAATTGAGGCCTAGTCTGGTTCAGGGCGTGTGGGATACACCCTGTACATACTGTCGTTCTATTCTACTATTAATTAAACATCCATTTAGGGCAAGATCCTAAATTCGAGAAATATGAGGAGAGCGTGAAATAAGGGACGTGGCCCTGGTCGTGGTGCTGCTGGTGGAGCTCCTGTTGCAGGGAGAGGACGCGGTCGATCTGTGCCAGCTACACGCACAAGTGAAACCCCTTCCTCAGGTGCGAGTAGGCGACAGAACCTGCAGCGGTATTTGGTCGGGCCTAATGCGGCTCTACGAATGATGAGGCCTGAACAAGTACAGGCGATAATAGATTGGGTTGCTGACAGTGCCTCCAGTTCCTTCACATTGTCTCCTACCCAGTCTCCTGCTGAAAGATCAGAGTTGGCACCTGCAGCCGATGTCCATCAGTCTTTCACCTCACCCCCTTGCAAATCAGCCAAGCAGTCTGAGCCCCAAGTCATGCAGCAGTCTCTTCTGCTTTTTGATAACTGTTTAGCAGGGTTTCCCAGGGCCATCCACCTAGCCCTGCCCTAGAAGTGGAAGAGATTGAGTGCACCGATGCCCAACCACTTCTGTTTCAAGATGAGTACATGGGAGGACCATCGCAGGATGTCTCGGATGATGATGAAACACATGTGCCAACTGCTGGGGCTTTCAAAAGTGTGCAGACCGACAAGGAGGGCAGGGATGAAGACTGGGTGGAAGATGATGGAGGATGATGAGGTCCTCGACCCCACATGGAATCAAGGTCATGCGAGTGACCTATGTAGTTCGGAGGAAGAGGCGGTGGTCGCACAGAGCCACCAGAACAGCAGAAGAGGAAGCAGGGTGCAAAAGTGGAGCAGCCGTCCTCTAGACAGTACGCCTGCTACTGCCCACCGCAGCAAGGGACCGAGCACACTAAAGCCAGCTCCAAGGAGTTCCCTGGCATGGCAGTTCTTCAGACAATGTGCTGACGACAAGACACGAGTGGTTTGCACGCTGTGCAATCAGAGCCTGAAGCGAGGCATAAACGTTCTCAACCTAAGCACAACCTGCATGACCAGGCATTTAAGTGCTAAGCACGAGCTGCAGTGGAGTAGACACCTCAAAAACCAGGAAATGTCTCTGGCTCCTCCTGCTTCCTTTTCTGCTGCAGTCTCAGCCTCTTCATCCACCTCTGGAGTGAAAGTGACACCTGCCACCTCGCAAACAGGGGTTCTTCCAGCAACAGCACCACCACCACCTGGGTCACCAAGCATCTCCACAATGTCCCACGGACGCGTTCAGCTCTCCATCTCCAGAACACTGGAGAGAAAGAGGAAGTACCCCCCTACCCACCTGCGATCCCTAGCCCTGAATGCCAGCATTTCTAAATTACTGGCCTTTGAAATGCTGTCATTCCGTCTGGTGGAGACTGATAGTTTTAAAGGCCTTATGGCGGTGGCTGTCCCACAGTACATCATGCCCAGCCGCCACTACTTTTCCAGGCGAGCCATCCCTTAGCTGCACAACAAAGTAGGGGACAAAATCAGGTGTGCACTGTGCAACGCCATCTGTGGCAAGGTGCACCTCACTACGGATATGTGGACCAGTAAGCATGGTCAGGGACGTTATATCTCCATAACAGCACACTGGGAAAATGGTGGCTGGGCCTGAGGCGGATAGAAGTTTGGCGCATGTCCTTCCACCACCGAGGATTGCAGGGCACTTCAGTTTGCCTCCTGTTGCTTCCTCCTCCTACTCAGCTTCCTCATCCTCTACCGGCTCCTCATCCGGTCAGCGTAACACCTTCACCACCAACTTCAGCACAGCCAGGGGTAAACGACAGCAGGCAGTTTTAAAACTTCTGTTTGGGGGACAAACCCCACACCGCGCAGGAGCTGTGGACAGGCCTTGAACAACAGACTGATGAGTGGTTGGTGCCAGTGAGCCTCAAGCCCGGCCTGGTGGTGTGCGATAATGGGCGAAATCTCGTAGCAGCTCTGGGACTAGCCGGTTTGATGCACATCCCTTGCCTGGCGCATGTGCTGAATTTGGTGGTGCAGAGATTCCTTAAAAATTACCCCGATATGTCAGAGCTTCTGCATAAAGTGCGGGCCGTCTGTGCGCGCTTTCGGCGTTCTCACCCTGCTGCTGCTCGCCTGTCAGCGCTGCAGCGTAACTTCGGCCTTCCCGCTTACCGCCTCATATGGGACGCGCCCACAAGGTGGAACTCCACCTTGCACATGCTGGCCAGACTGTGTGAGCAGCAGCAGGCGATAGTGGAGTTTCAGCTGCAGCACGCACGGGTGAGTCGCTCTGCGGAACAGCACCACTTCCCCACCAATGACTGGGCCTCCATGCGAGACCTGTGTTCCTTGTTGTGCTGTTTCGAGTACTCCACCAACATGGTCAGTGCCGATAACGCCGTTCTCAGCGTAACTATCCCACTTCTATGCCTCCTTGAAAAAACGCTGCTGGTGATGATGGAAGAGGATGTGGCACAGGAGGAGGAGGAGCAGGAGGGATCATTTTGTAGGGTTTCCGGCCAGTCATTCATAAGTGGCTCCGAGGGTGGGTTCCTGCACCCACAAACGCCAGGTACACAATTGTCCAGCCAAGGCACAGTTCTGGAGGATGACGAGGTGGAGGATGAGGAGGAGAAGATGGAGGAGGAGGAACCATGTCCACAGCAGGGTGACACCCAGACCAGCTCATAGCCATCACTGGTGCGTGGCTGGGGGGGATACAGAGGACACAGATGATACACCTCCCACAGAGGACAGATTTTCGTTGCCTCTAGACAGCCTGGCACACATGAGCGATTACATGCTGCAGTGTCTCCGCACTTGTGCTGATTACTGGGTGGCCACGCTGCTGGATCCCCGTTACAAGGACAATGTACTGTCCTTAATTCCCTCACTGGAGCGTGATCGTAAGATGCGCGAGTACAAGCGCATGCTGGTAGACGCGCTGCTGGTGGCATTCCCACCTGACAGCGGGGACACAGTGGAAGCACAAGGCGAAGGCAGAAGGACGAGGAAGAGGTTGCCCACACAGCTGGGGCGTCGCCAGCACCTCAGAAGGCAGGGTTAGCATGGCCGAAATGTGGAAAAGCTTTGTCAGCACGCCACAACAACCAGCACCACCAGCTGATATGGAACGTCTTAGCAGGAGGCAGCATTTCACCAACATGGTGGAGCAGTATGTGTGCACACGCCTACATGTACTGAATGACGTGTCTGCCCCCTTCAACTTCTGGGTCTCCAAATTGGGCACATGGCCTGAGCTTGCCCTTTACACCTTGGAGGTGCTGGCCTGCCCTGCAGCCAGTGTATTATCTGAACGTGTGTTTAGCACAGCAGGGGGCGTCACAGACAAGCGCAGCCGCCTGTCCGCAGCCAATGTGGACAAGCTCACGTTCATTAAAATGAACCAGGCATGGATCCCACAGGATTTGTCCGTAACTTGTGCAGAATAGACATGTATACCGACCTTAACCAGCCATTGTTATACTGCAGCGCAATTGCTCATTCTTGGATTTTGGATATTTCACACTCTTTTGGAGTGTACCCTAATTAAAAAAAAAATAATAATTAAAACCAAAAACCAGTGTTGGCTACCTCGTCCACTTCCACCTACACCGCTACGTCCACCGCCTCCTCAAACTCATACTCCATATGGAACTCCACCTCATAAATCAAATAAAAAAATTTTGATTTGTACGTCATTTCACTCCTTTGTCAGTAACATTTTCTGGTGAAATTCAGCAATTTTTGGGTGTGAAGTACCACTGCTATACCTATTAGACTGGTAAAAAAAATAAAAAAAATTGTCTGTTACATTTTTTGTGTGAAATTCACACATTTTTGGGTGTAATATACCCCTCCTCTACCTAGTTGACAGCTTAATAAATTTCAATAATTTTTCTTTTACATTTTCAGGTGACAATAAACAATTTTTTTCTGTCATAGACCCCTGCTCTACCAAGTAGACAGGTTAATAAATTTCTGTAATTTTTCTGTTACATTCTTGGGTTGACATTTTACAATTTTAGACGTGAATAAACCCCTGCTCTGCATAGGTGACAGGGAATAAAATTTCTGAAATTCTTTAATTGATGCGCGCCAACTCCTTTCATTCAATGCTTAAACTTTAACAAGTTGTACCACATTTGCACTTCAATAATTTGTCCCACATTTCCGCTTTACTCATTTTTCCTACTTTTGCGCCTCAATAACTTTTCCCATATTTCCTCTCGATCCAAAAACTATTTGTATAAATTTATCTGCCTTAAATTTTGTCTCTTTTTCTCACGCTCCCATATTTCCGCTCTACAATTTAAAATTTTTAAAAATGTATCCTCCCTTGGATGTGGTCTCTCTTTCTCATGCTCCCTCTTTGGCCTGGAACCCTGATTCCCCGCCACCCGTGATCACCATGGTAGGCGAATAAAAGAACATCGAAAGTTGATAGAGCAGATTTCAAATTGGATCGTGAACATCACGGGGACGTGCGACATGGTGGGGCAGTAAGTATGCACACGCCTACACGAACTGAATGATGGGTCTGCCCCCTTCAACTTCTGGGTCTCCAAATTGGGCACATGGCTTGAGCTTGCCCTTTACCCCTTGGAGGTGCTGGCCTGCCCTGCAGCCAGTGTATTGTCTGAACCTGTGTTTAGCACGACTGGAGGGGGTTATCACAGGTTATATTTTCCAATGTTTTGGGGTGTACCTTAATTAAAAAATGTAAAAATAAATTTAAAACCAAAAAGCAGTGTAGGCTACCTCCTCCACCGCCACTTCCACCTACACCGCCACATCCACCGCCTCCTCAACCTCCTACTCCATATGGACCTCGTCCTCCTAGATCAAGATTATTATTTTTTAGTTTTACGTATTTTATTTTATTTAAAGAGGACCTTTCACCCATTATGACAATGTGAACTAAGTATACATACATGGAGAGCGGCACCCGGGGATCTCACTGCACTTACTATTATCCCTGGGCGCCGCTCCGTTCTCCCGTTATGCCCTCTGGTATCTTTGCTCATTAAGTTATGGTAAGCGGAGATTTCAGTCACTAAGTTATGGTAGGCGGAGTCAGCCCTTGTTCTGCTGTAGCGCTGGCGTTCTTTTCTCCCAGGCTGTGAGCTCTGCAATGCGATTGGCCAGCGCTACAGCAGAACAAGGGCAGACTCCGCCTACCATAACTTTGTGAATGAAGATACCGGAGGGCATAGCTGGAGAATGGAGTGGCGCCCGGGGATAATAGTAAGTGCAGCGAGATCCCCGGGCGCCTCTCTCCATGTCTGTATACTTAGTTCACATTGTCATAATGGGTGAAAGGTCCTCTTTAAAGTCATTTCCCTATCCACATTTGTTTGCAGAGCACTCGCCATGCTCTTAACCACATTTTGATGCCATTTGCAGCCCTCTAGCCCTTTCCATGACATTTTTACAGCAATTTTAGGGCTCAAAAGTTTGGGTCCTTATTGACTTCAATGAGGTTCGGGGTCAAGTTCGGGTCCCGAACTCGAACTTTTTTCTGAAGTTCAGCCGAACCCGAACATCCAGGTTTCCGCTCAACTCTAATTGCAAAGTTTATATATTACCAGGTACAATTCACACTTTTTTTATTTTATTTTTTTATGGTAAACACATTTCACTACATCCTTTTGGCATATGTTTAGCTATTAAAATCAATGGGGACAGGAGATTTTCCAAACATATTTGTTCAGAGTGCACCATAGATGTGATATTAATTTAACCTTTTATTCAAGCAAAATTCTAACACTAGGCAACATTTAAGTATGGAAAACAGAAGGAAGAACCCGCGCTGACCTTATTCCTACCTATGAGTATATTCCTAATGTCACACTGGATATGGTAGACACTGCCCTATAATTACTAGTGGCTATTATAGTACCTCTATTATCGTTAGTTTATAATCAATTAGGGCATATGTTCTGTTCCAAGTACATGTGGTGAATCTTGCACAATAATATAATACCAAGATAGTCTGCTGTGGCAGTGGTTTACACTTACTGTTATGTGCCCCGCTCAGTCCGTTCCTGAAACAACCGCTGTTGTTGGTAAAAGTGCTGGTAATCCTCTTCTCTTGTCCTGTTCTATCTTCAGCTTGCTTTGTGTTGCGTGCGCAGCTCCGGCCGGTAGCTTGCGCGCGCACAGAGCAGCCGTTGTTAGGTTCGTTGTCCTGGAGACCTGCAGTGTGACGTCACACCCGAAGCTACGGAAGCCTCTAGGGTCCACAATGACATTTAAGTATGGCATGTCAAGATTGGGGTCCCACTCTTCCCACCTGGTAATATGGTTACTCACAACCACCATGCAGGAGGTGGAAGAATATAGAAATAGCTGCACATCTGTGGCTCACTCTATTCTGTTCTATGGAAGCTAAAGTAACAGTCAATCAAGGAGACTACCCAGTATTGCCATCTTCATCTGTTTTTCTAATCTGGCTGTTAAAGGAGCAGCCAGTTTGGGAAACTGGGAGAAAATGGATGCTGATGCCAACCCAAATCCCCTGAACTGTCATTCTCAGGATGCTGATAAACCATTGTTGTTGTTTTTTATGGCAGATTGCCATAGACTCCCTGCACTGCCATTCTCTATTTCAAGTTGCCTGTGGCCTAGAGGATTCTAGAACTGTACTCAGGACATCAGCGTCCCAGCACAGGTGATGCCATGATATCACTGCATCACACCACGGCCAGAGCCTGGAAGGTAGCCTGAGCCACACAAAAGATTGGGGTAAGAAGAGTAAATATTTATTGTTTTCTGTGGGGCATTATCAAGAATTAGGGGGTACTATCAAGGATGAGGGGGCACTATCACATATAAGGCCCACTATAAAGGATGAGATGACACTATCGATGATTTGGGGGTGCCATCATGGATGAGGGGGCACCATCCCATATGATTGGAGCATTATAACCGATGAAGACTTTAAGAACAGTATAAAGGATGAGGGGGCACTAGCAAGGATGATAGTGCCCCCTCATCCTTGATATTGCCATATCATATATGGGAGAGCACTATCAAATATGAGGGAGCACCATCAAGAACTATCAAGGCCTCAGTGGTCACAGTTGCTTGAACAATGCATCACAACAGTGATGTACCATTCAGGCAGATATGACTGCTGAGTGCAGTGAATGGCCGCATCAGTCACAGGATCAAGCCTTTTCAATTGTACTGCAGGGACCTGGGCAGCATTGCAGGACTGTGGATAGATAAATGTCTTTTATGGGGCACAGGTTAGGACTACCACTAGGCTGAAGAACGCCTTTAAATGACTTTCAAGCTATAAATTAACTATGACTTATTTATCACTGGGTGGGAATTCAGTTTGTTGAATTCCTGTTCCATCCCCTACGTCCAATGTTGTGTACATGTGTCTGATATGATGAAGTAGGTGGAGGCGGCGATCGAGGAAGTGTTACAAGTAACAAGAAGTGAGTCCTGAGATGTTTCCTTATCTGCACATCCCAGAAGAATAAGGGGTTTCCTGTATGTGTGAAACTCTTAACTCTGCTGCAGATCGGTTCAGTCAGTTCCCAGCTCCACCCAGTGGATTTCTCCCACTAAGTTCCTGGGGCTCCATCAGTGTGAAGGAAGCTTAGAATAAATACAGACTAACATACATCATAGCATCCTCAGATTTATTTACTGCAGATTCTCCGATCCATTCTCACTTCTAACATATGATTACTAGATCATGACTGAGAAGAAAAAGCACTTTTGCTGTAAAGAGTCAGTGAATGAAGGCTTGTACTTTACAAATCACTAATTGAATTCTTGATTCAAATAACTTAAAGAGCTAATATATTAACATTTTGGAAAGATTTTCATCAGATTTTCATTATGCAAAATTGTTAATGCTGTCTTCTTGTACAGAGAACTGTTCCAGAATCAAATGTTTGCCTTTCACTTTAAAACACCAAGGGACACATTTATTAAAGGGGTTCTCCAGGAATTAAAAAAATAAATATACTTAAATATTATTTTATAATAAATATATTCACAAATACCTTTCATTACTTAGAATGGCTTGTTTTGTCTAGGGAGCAATCATTAGGAGAAATAAAATGGCCGCCGTCCTATCACTACACACAGAACCTGTCCTAATCACACAGGAGGACAAGTTACTTCACCACAATGAACAATAGTGCTGTCTCATCCTCCTCTCTGCTCTGCTTGTCAGGAATCATGATCTTGAACACAGGTGAATCTCTGTAGGAATGGAGAAGATGAGGAGACATGAGAGGAGGGTGAGGTGTGGCTGATGAGCAGCAGCACTTGTTTACAGTCTCCATTAACACAGCAACACATTACCACAGCATGTCCATCCTCTCTGCACTTCATGTCTCTTCATGAACTAAATTCCTCAGAGATTCAGCTAAAGTTCTTATTATATGTATTCGGGATCATAATCCCTGACAAGTAGAGAAGGAGGCAGCTCTTTACCTCAGTGTTGTAAGGTAACTTGCTCTCATGTATGATCAGGACAAGTTTTGTGTAAACTGATGGGACAGCGGACATTTTGTTTCCCCCGATTGCTCCTCAGACAAAACGAGCCATTATAAATAATGAAAGGTATTTGAGAATATATTTATAATAAAGTAATATTTAAGTATTTTAATTTTCTTAATTCCCGGAGAACCCCTTTAAGACTGGCATTTTAGATGCAGGCCTCTACATAACTTCAGCTGATCCTCCACCACTTCTAAATATAAGACAGCTTCCTTGCGGTCTTATATTCTGATCATTTTCTATGCCTAAAACAGGCATAGAAAATGATGAATGAGACTGGCCTGCCGACCCGTTCCCTTCCCCACCATGCCCACTTTTTTGGACCTGGTGTGAGTGGGGAGAAGTTGCAGATTGCGTCACAAAGGACCTTTGTGCAGCAATCTGTGCCAGAAATGCGCCTAATTTAGGCATATTTCTGTTTGGTAAATGACCCCCAAAAACAAAGTTTCAGTGTAAAACAGGGATACAAAACCTGCAATCTGGGCATGCAGCCAGCAATGTGTGGCCTCCAGGCATAAGGACTCATCGGTATTTGTCCAGCCAAATCCTGGCATATTTGCCGGGTAGCAGCCGGATCTCCGCCGGACTCCATTATAGTCAATGGGGCCAGTGGGTAGTCTGGTAACGTCTGGCAATACCAGATATTTCCAGCAGGCTTCTCTCTGCAGTGTGAAACTAATCTAAGGAGCTGTGTGAGGGCTAATTTTTTTTGCGGTTTAATCTGTACTTTGTACTTTGATTGACAGGACAAGGTGTGACTATGTTTGCCTGGTCCTGTCAATCAAAGTTGAGGATGCAGCAGTTGCACAGAAAGCAGAGCCTCTACGTATAAGAGGCTAATTTGCATATATTAAAACCTCCAGCATCAGGGGCACATATGAACATGGGACCAACACAGATGCCTTCAGCTGCCAAGTGCACATGTAACAGGTCAGCCAGTGTCATAGGTACTGTGGGGATGTGCTCGTGGTAGGCTACGGTAGCAGCGGCAGTATTGAGGCAGTCACAGACAGTCTTTGTGATACACCGTGACTTTATTCACACCAAAGGCATAACAAGCAATGTGCAGACCATACAGGTGCGTATCCACATAGTAGTGCATAGAACAAAAGTCCTTCCATAGCAAAATAAACAGCAGGTTTCAGTCACCTTGTTTCTAGCCTAGAAGCCTGCAGGCTTCTAGGCTACCTGCCTTTGTCTCCCTCAGGCCAGAGCCCCTTTGGCTAGAAGCACCACAGGTCCCAGGGCTATCTTTCAGTTTGTGCTGCGCCCAGTCTCTCCTTGACCAGCATCGACTCTGTCTGTCAAAATCTCCTGCACAGCAAGACACACCCCACCTTCAGCAGGCTGGGTTCTTCAAAGGCCCAGCTCCACCAAAAACTTGGGCTGGCAGTGGGGAACAGGCACTCACCCTGCTCTTTACCTATTCCCAGTAAGAACCGGCCCGGACATGCTGCGCCAGCAGCATTCGTCGCTGTAACCGCAATGATCCGGTTCTTATTTCGTCCGTCCATTATTTCGTCCGGTTGGTATCGTCTGTCCATTATTATCCCGGGGACTCTCCTACAGTACAAATCTGCTGACGGGTTCCCTTTAAATAATTAGGTTGCTCAAGAACAAATTAATATATCTATGTGTAGTTGCTTATGTTATCTGGGGGCCCTGGTTCTGGTATACAATTTATATTGGGGAGAGGAGCTTCAATTCTTTACTTACAAAAATAATACTGTATAGCATGATCTGTCCATTTACAAATTATCTCTTAGAGAATGTAAAAACCCTCTCCTCCATTTTTTCTATATCATAGTACAATGCATTCGGAAAGTTTTCAGACCCTTTCACTTTTTCACATTTTGTTTTGTTTCAGCCTTGTGGGAATATATAAAAAATCATGTTCCCCCCCCCATCATTTTGCATGCAATACACCATAATAAAAAAAGTGAAAACTGAATTTTAGAAAGTTTGGCAAATTTATTTAAAAGGGAAATCTATGGACATAGACCCTTTTCTATAAGACATTAGCTTTAGGGGCCTTCCATTTCTCTTGATCATCTTTGAGATGTTTCTCTACATCTTGAAGTTCACTTGTGGTAAACTCAGTTTATTGGACATGATTTGAAAAGACACGTCCCTGTCTATATAAGGTTTCACAGCTATCAATGCATATCAGAGCAAGAAGCAAGCCATGAGGAGGAAAAACTGCCTGTGGAGCTCAGAGACATGATTGTGTGGAGGCACAGATCTGGAGAAGGGTAAAAAAAAAAAAGTGACCTTCATAATTCTTAAAGGGGTTTTTCAAGATATTTTTATTGATGACCTATCCTCATTGGCTGGGACAGGGAGACTGGTCAGTGTGAGGGAAAGATGAATGGACAGAGATATTCAGGATGCAGGTGTGCAATCCTTGTAGCATCACCAAGAAGACTGTAGGTTATAATCACTGCCAGAGGTGCTTCAGCTAAGTACTGAATAAAGGGTCTGAATACTTATTTCAATGCAAGATTATAGTTTTTCTTTTTCAATAAATTAGCCAAGATTTCAAGCATTCTGTTTTCACCTTGTCATTTTGGGGCATTTGACTGCTGATTAATGTGGAATCAATCTTCTATCCGTTTTGTGCGGATCAGTCTTCTATCTGCACAGACAGATCCGCACGAATAATGCAAACGCTTGTATCCTTTAATAAAGGATCCGTTTGCATTATTCATAAAAAAAAAAAAGTCTAAGTCAAAACGGATTTGTCTTGACTTACATTGAAAGTCAATAGGGGACGGATCCGTTTTCAATTGCACCATATTGTGTAAGTGAAAAACAGTCCGTCCCCATTGACTTACATTGTAAATCTAAACGGATCCGTTAGGTTCCGCATAGTCAGACGGTCACCAAAACGCTGCAAGCTGCATTTTAGTGACCATCTAAAAAACGCAACGGAGGCCAAACGCAGCCAAATTGATGCATTCTGAACGGATCCTTATCCATTCAGAATGCATTGGGGCTTAACTGATCCATTTTGGGCCGCTTGTGACAGCCTTGAAACGGATCTCACAAGCGGACGCAGAAACACCAGTGTGAAAGTAGCTTAAGCCGCAACATAACAAAATGTGAAATAGTCCTAATACTTTCCGAATGCACTAAATATATGGAATATACCGTATTTTTCACCCTATCAGATGCACCGGCCCAAAAGACGCACATAGGTTTTAGAGAAGGACAATACGAAAAAATAATAATTTCATTAGACCTCAGGTCAGACCACCAGTCAGACCCCCAATGTTAATCAGACCTCAGATAACAGCCCTAATCAGACCCCCAATGTTAATAAGACCCCAATAAGACCTCAGATTCGACTCCCAATCAGACCTCAGCTCAGACCCCAATGTGAATGACCCCCAATCAAACCTCAGATAAGAGCCCCATGCCTCTCATGAGCCCCCATGCCTCTCATCAGCCCCTATATCAGCCACCATTACCATATTTCACCCCCCATAATAGCCCCCATTGCCATATTTCATGCCCTATGGCCATATTTCAGCCCTGTGGGGATTCGCTCTGGTAGTTAGGACTAGCGGATGCAGTATAGAGGCAAAGTACACCGTTCTTGAATCAAACAGCGGTGTTTATTCACTCATTGGTGTATAACAAAATGCAGATAAGGTGCATCACAAAACGCAGGTGGCTTGGTGTTTGTTCATACACAAGGAAAGTCCATAAACAATAAAAGTTACCTTTTCTCCTGGGTGTTAATTCACAACCTATTAGCAGCTCAGCCTCATCAAGTCCATAGGTGGCCTGTTCACCTTTAGAGGGGCCTGAGTCCTCGAGCCCCGCTCAAACCTCAAATCCCAGCACAGCCCTCAGTTCACAGCACACAGACTCCTGAGCTCCACTGTCAGAGGGAGGTAAATCCACCACACCTGGCAGTGCTGGCTGTTTTTTATGCCTGGCAAAACCCGGCCTGGAACATGGGGAGTAGTCACCCACCCACTACTCCCAGTAAGAGCCGTCCCGGATCAGCTATGACAGCAGTGCTAAATCTCACGGTGTCAATTAGCAATAGCTGATGCTGACACATAAAATACCGGCTCTTACTTCACCGAGGCCAGGAACCTCGGTGACACATACCTTCTGTCCACAATGATTCCAGGTACCTTCTTACAGCCTCCATTACCATAATTCAGCCCCCATATCAGCTGCCATTGCCATATTTTAGCCCTCATTATCAGGCCCCATTGCCATATTTCAGCCCTTATATCAGCACCCATGGCCATATTTCAGCCCCCATATCACCCTCCATTGCCATGTTTCAGCCTCCATTGCCATATTTTAGCCCCCATGCCTCTTATCAGTCACAGAATACAAAACAAAAAAAAACCACTTACCTCTCCTGCTTCCGGACGCCGCTGCTCCTCTCCTCCAGTGCGATCCTTTTCATCCTGCCTCCGGCTGTGCTGTGAACTGGCACGCACAGCGTGAGGTCACAGAGCGCCCTCTCTCTGTGTGCAGCCACTGCACAGCCGACAGCCGAGGACCTGTAAGCGGTGAGTACAGATCCTTCACCGCTTCGTGGTCCTCCGGTACTAATGAGCGCTTCCATAATGGAAGCGCTCATTAGTATTCACCCCATAAGACACTTTTGGGGGGAAAAAGATGTGTCTTATGGGGCGAAAAATACGGTACTTACTATAGTGGTTTATATTTATTGCACAGGTTGTGGGGTGTACTAGTGACACCATGTGGCCATTGCTGCAAGTTACAGTATGCTTTTAACAGCAGAATTCTGCCATACGTTGCACCTTTTAGTTTTTTTAGTGTAAAACATTTTAGACAAATTTGTGTTAAAAAGAATAAATTTTAGCACCTATCTAGAAAAGTAAGTTTGGTTTTGTTGAGTTTTAAAATATTTATCTAAAATAACGTGTTAGTGTAGTCACTGCGGTAAACACTGCCTGCTATGTAAATGTTGGACAGTAAATTAGTAAATGTGGGCCTTTTACTTAAAAAATGATTTCATATAAATTTGGGCATGACCACAATGCGCAGGTATTGAGGTCGAATCACAACGAGCTTTAATTAAACGACAGTAATTAGGACTGCACTGTTTAGTCCATCTGCACTGTTATGGCCAGGCAGTGCTTTCCCCACTTACATGCTTGGTGTTTGAATGGAGATGTAAAATGTTGCTTAACCGTCTTTTTATGACCACAAGTCTTCTCACTGATTAGAATTCTAGTTTTAAATAGATGACCTATACTCCTATTGAAAACCAAGAGCCTCCTCTGCCTATCATGCACAGCTCAGTGTTTTGAAGTCGGCGTCCCATCAAAAAATTCATGGTCTGTAGAGTTAGGGCTCATGCACACGACCGTTGTTGTTTTGAGGTCCTTTTTTTTTCACGGATCCGTTGTTCTGTATCTGAGGTTTTTTTCCCTCTGATTAAAGTCCTCTTCTGTTCCATTATTGCACAAAACATATCCGTATGGTTTCCGTATTTGATCAGTTTTTTTGCAGATCAGAAACGGAAACAGTAACTTATTAATCACCAAACACGTGAGCAATATGGGCTGGGCATAGCATTTGTACAGTATGGATCCGCAAAATACAGATGAAATACGGATAACATACGGATGTGTTCCGTGTGCGTTCCGTATTTTTTGCGGACACATTGACTTGAATGGAGCCTCGGAGCGTGATTTGCGGGCAATAATAGGACATGTACTACTTTTTTGCGGAACGGCCATGCAGACAAACGGAATACACACGGAGTAACTTCCGTATTTTCTACAGCCCCATTGAAGTGAATGGTTCCGCATGCGGTTCGCAAAAAAAGGAACGGAAACGTAAAGAAAATACGTTTGTGTGCATGAGGCCTTAGTCTCCTGTTTGCTCTATATGATATAGAGGTCTTAGATCTGCTCACTACATTAGGTTACATAAACCATGTTTCAAAATGTTTCTCTTTCATATTTGGATTGAAATATGAACATTTTTGAAAGAAGTGTAAACTTGGGTCTTAGCTTCAGCGGATAAGTCTATGAAATTTAAAAAAAGAATTATGAAATAAAGTGATAAGAAGTATGTGTATCATTCAAAAGAAAACTGTAACCAAAGTTTCTGAAGAAATTCTCAGCTAGAAGGTGAAGCCGAATTCTTGTGTAGCACTGCCCTCCAGTGGACATATAAAGGCATTGCATTCTTTTGTGAGGGACATTTTAGAGCATTAAAATAAAAAGGGCAAGTGTGTAATACTGCATAGACAAATGTATACTTTGCACAGAAGCAGGGTTAGGGTTCATGTTACGCTTTTATTAACACTAATAAAGGGGATAAAATGTTAAGGCCTGTTAAGGCCGTATGTCTGCTACTATTGATTTTTTCATATATTTTTTTGTGTTCTTCAGTTGTCACTGATTTGGGGGGTTCTGTGGCTGTAATCAGAGTTCCTTTGGGATTTAAGAAAAGTTTCATGGTTTTGATGCTTCGTAATAAATTAGTAACATGGTAGGTTCATTCATTTCAATCAGCCACCATTTATCATTGACATACTCTCCAATGAGCTCTTCTTCTGCCATTGGAAAATTTCGGATTTTGCATTTCAATTGATGTTTTGGATTAGTAATATCCAAATAAAGATTAAAGTAGACACCTAAACCGGGACTATGGGGATGAAGCCGTACATAACCAAACATACCCTTTACATCTGGCCAGCATTTGTTAGTTAAAAAGGTGGCAATTCTATACCCATATAGAGGCGTCAGCATTTACCTGAATATCAAATTAGCATCTATGCCAGATGCCTAATTCCTCTCCAGGAATTCTGAGGAGTAAAAAGAAGTTTTATACAGACTGAAAACAGTAAAACAATACTATTATCAATATATTTCTAAGGCTACTTTCACACTTGCGGCAGAGTGATCCGGCAAGCAGTTCCGTCGCCGGAATTGCCTGCCCGATCCGTCAAAATCAACATTACCGGACATTTTTCATGCAACGGATCCGTCGTTCCGTCGACGGAAATTCAAGCCGGATCCGTCAATCCGTTGCATACCGTAGACACTTTTTGACGGATCTGTCGTAATAGCGGATCCGTCTTTCCGCTTTCTTCCGTTTTTAAAATGGAAAGACGGATCCGGTATTCAAATTTTAGAGATAAAAAGATGCAATCTGTTAAGCAAATACTACAGTGGCTATATAAGACAACCGAAGGTCACTTACCACTCAGAAGTTCCTTCTGCAGATTGCAAAGATGATGCCGGACCATATTCGTTTTGGATTTAAGGCTCTAATTCTGGTTTCACGCTGGAGAAGACGTCTTCGAGCCAGACGGTGTAGAAAGCGTCGCTATTGGGTGCATCCAATAACCTCTGCAAGAATAAGAAGGGGAGTTTTTGAAACTCTGTTTCCTGAATTGAGGGATTATCCTGAAAAATTCTTTAACTACTTACGGATGACGGTAGAAAGTTTTGATGATCTGTTACAACGTGTGTCACCTCACATTCAAAGACAAGACACCACTTTCCGCCGCTGTGTTTCCCCAGCAGAATGCCTATTGTTGACCATAAGGTAAAGTACATACTTATTATATATAGTACCAATTAATTTCTGTCAAAATTTTTTAAAGCTGCTCTTTGGTAGTGTGAAAACATAAAAGTTTTTGAACCAAAATTTGCTAAGTTTTTCTGGGATCACTGTACAAAGTGCAAAATTTTGGCCACAATTGATGCTCAGCATTATTTTTAATTCTACATCTTGTATGTTAAAGTTTTAATCCATATAATGGTCATTAACGATGTAGAATGAACTGTGATCAATATTGGTCACCATGGAGAAGAAACCTTTATCGTTATTTTTTCCAAAGATTTTTATTGGCCACATAACAAATCTTGCCTAAAGAAAAATATTGAAATAAGGTCCCATAGAATTGTGTCCGATTGATATACATTGTATATTATGTTATTTGAAAATCTAATCAGGGCCGGCGCCACCAGTAAGGCGAACTAGGCAGTCGCCTAGGGCGCCATTTAGCAGGGGGCGCCCGTTGCGGTTTAAAAAAAAACAAAAAAACGTTGGTTATAATATAAGTTCAGGCGGCCGGCCGGCGGCGCCCCTCATGCTGCGCTGCGCCGCCTGAGTGGCTGAGGCTGAGCGCTTTGAATTGCCGCTCTAAAGAATCTCCGGCCGCCGGCTCAGTCTCAGTGCTGACTGCTGTCTCTGTCTGTGGACTGTGTCTGCTCTGTCATGTGCTGTTGTTGTCTCATCTGACATGTCAGAGCTCGGAGGAGAATCGGGGCAGAGGCTGAGCCGCTGCCTCCTGCCTCAGTGAAGCCGTGGGGGTGGGGCGGGGGCGCACCGACACAGCAGACCAGAGAGACAGTCTGACTGAGACTGTCTGTCACACTGAGACTGACAGTGACAATGACAGTCTGAGTCTGACACCGCTGTGCTGTCTGTGTCTGTCTCTCTGGTCACTGGTGGTCTGACTGAGTGACTAACTGCGTCTACTGTGCTAGCTTACCTGGCTGGCTGCTGGGCTGCTGAGGGTGGAGCGGAGGCGGAGCTCTGCCGCCCTCCCTGAATGATCTTGATCTGGACTGAACCCCCTGACCCCTCCCTAGGGCGGCAAAAATCCTTGCATCGGCCCTGAATCTAATACCCTAATATTTTTTTTTTTTTAGGTTTCTTGCAAGTGGAGAAAGTTTCAGCTCACTCCATTTTCAATTTCGCCTTGGCATGTCAACTGTTTCCATAATTGTAAAGGAGACATGCGTGTTTTGTGGGATCAACTGCATGATGAATTTATTCCACATCCAACTAGACAGCATTGGACAGAAATTGCTAAAAAATTTTGGGATGTTTGTCAGTTTCCCAACTGCATAGGTGCGGTAGACGGGAAACATATTCAAATTATCAAGCCCCAAGGAACCGGATCAGAGTTTTTCAACTATAAAAACTTTATTTTTTTCGATTATACTAATGGCCATCGCAGATGCCCAATATCGTTTTGTTGCCGTCAACGTAGGGGCCTATGGACGCACCAACGATTCAATGGTATTTAAAAATTCTTATATGGGCCGTAGTCTATGTAACAGACATTTTGATTTCCCTCTGCCTCAACCAATGCCAGGTACTGAGAACCCACCCATGCCGTTTGTATTGGTTGGTGATGAGGCCTTCCAAATGTGTGGAAATCTTCTGAAACCGTATTCAAGCTGCGGATTAGAATTGAAAAAATGCACATACAACTACCGCTTGACCAGGGCTCGAAGAATGGTTGAATGCACATTTGGAATTTTGGTCGCAAAATAGAGGATTTTCACCAAACCAATTCATATGACGGTTGAATCAGTCGACGAGGTTGTAAAGTCTGCTGTTGTGTTACACAACTGCCTCCTTAAAAAAGAACCACTCAATTTGGAACAGATACCGGAGGACAGCGAGATGGCAAGCATTCAAAGTTTTGGACCGCGGTCAAGTGTTGCGGTTTCACGTATGAGAGACTGTTTTGCAGATTATTTTTGCTCTGAAGCAGGAAGGGTGGACTGGCAGGACCGATTTGTATAAACATTTTGCGATTAATTTTCAAATAACCGTTAATTTCTGTTTATTTGCCTGTTTTTACAGTTTGTTGTATTTGTTTTCAATTGGATATGTGGTTCAATAAATATTGTTTTTCAACGTACTTGAAATTTTAATTTAATATATTTATTTGCCCACGATAGAGGAGAAACACATTCTTGCGTTGCTACACTGACGATGTTATATTATGTGAGGCATGTTTATAGAGACTCATTTTCAATCTTCCCACTGGCGCAGGTAGATTTTATCAGGCCTGTTATGTGTTGAGGTTAAATCTGCCCACGCTAGAGGAGCAACACATACTTGTGTCGCTCCACTGGCGCATGTAGATTTTATCAGGCCTGTTATGTAGTGAGATCTGCTCACGCTAGAGGAGCGACACATACTTGTGAAGCTCCACTGGCGCAGGTAGATTTTATCAGGCCTGTTATGTAGTGAAATCTGCCCATGCTAGAGGAGCGACACTGTCACGCTGGGTAGGATACAAGATACAATAGAAACACAGAAAACCATGAAACAAGTGTCTAGGCAAGAAGCTGTGGATAAAGGTCACCTCGTAGCAAATCCCTACCTACTCTCCCTGGACTTCTGTGCCCACGTTCAGACCCTGAAGGTGGGAATAAATGTGCCCCCATGCCTAAAACTGAAGAAACCCTAAGATCCCTAAGATAGTGGAAAAGGGGAAAAGAGACAGCCTGCTTCCTCAAGCAAGGAGGGAGCAGGTGTCTCCCCAACAGCCTAGAAAGAACACAAGAGAGAAACAAAACCAACTTATCTGTAGCTGAGCCGAAACATGGGGGCCTTTTTCACACCCACTGAACTACTATCGAGACATCCTATGTAGTCAGTTGGCCGCTGTCTATGTGCGCCATCGCCCATCCTCATGCAGGTCTCTCTATGCTCACTTTCCACTGCCATGGCTGCGGATAGGGTCGGGGGGCAGGAGCAGTACCAGCTACATCAGCAGCAACTTAAGTCTAGAGTCGCTGATGAGCAGTTTTCTTCACCCGCCTACTGAAGAAACTACTCACCAGCAGCAGGTAGACGGAGCAGAACCTGAACCAGTAGGTTGTGGCATACTTGGAGTTCACCCTGCCACCCCACATTGAAGATCCCCTGGACTACTGGGCAGCCAAACTCGTTTTGTGGCCGCAACTGGACGAATTTACCCTGAGCAAGCTTTCCTGCCCGGTCAGCAGTGTGGCATCAGAGAGGGTGTTTAGTGCGGCGGGGACCATAGTCAGGGCCTGTATGGTCCCATCAGAATTGGCTTATGATTTGGTAGCCAAAAGCAGGAGTGGGTACAAAACACAGAAGACATGCAAATATTCTATTCCCGTGTCATCTGTGTTTTGGATCCACTTCTGTTTTTTTGGGCGTTAGCAATACTGATGGATTACTAACAAAATGCTGACCAAGTGAAGGCGGATGCTCAACAGACAGGATCCTTTTTTTGGGGGTTATTGTTCTGACGGATCAGAGGATGGGCAAAATAATCAGTGATGTAAACACAAACTTACTGCTGACACCATCTCCACTCTGTCGGGGGGCTCTACTTGTATACGCGTTTAATAGAACAGGTTCTGTAGACATCTATGTGGAATCAGCTGACGACGGTGTAAAAGCAGTGCGCTTCTTCTTGACGCTAAGATTAACCTGTAAGGCTGAGTTCACACTTGAGTTAGTTGGTCAGTTTTGGCCCCATAACTGCACAAATAAGTGATGTGTGCAGTGATTCTAAGAGCGACGCCTGTCATGTGCGTGTCATACTGACTCACAGTATTGTTTCACTACCACAGCAGACTCCCTCTGCGTGTTACTGCAAGGCACAGTGTTCTACACCACTATTCAGGCTCTCTGCAGCCAGGAAATAGCTGTTTGTAACGCGATTGGCCACAAATAAATTCGGATCAAATTGAACCGACCAAATCAAATTTTTGAGAAATTTGCTCATTTCTAATCATAACTGATGCTCAAAATAATTGATTCGTATTTATTTTATTTTTTTCTGTTCTTCTGACAGATCAGAAGAATGGAAAGTGAAATGGTGATTTGAACTCTGCCTAAGCCTTATATATAAATATTTTATCTCCTACAAAACACAAGTCATATGAGCAACCCAGAAATGTCAGACTATGTGGACGCTGCACGAATCCTGGCTGCTGCCATAGAAAAGAAAACCATCTCCTATGAAGGAGCACAATTATCCCTCCTCGATAACATTGCCCCTTCAACATCAGCGAAGAGGAGAAATTTGAAGCTTTTACTGGAGGCCTTGAGAGCACAGAATCTCCAGTAATTTCCCTTTGAGATCTCCATCTTGAAAAAGGGGTGCAGGATCACAATCAACACCCCAGAAGACCTGGACAGAGTGTGCAATCACCCAGGCATTTCTACAGTCGAGCTACCATCTTGGCTGAAGGTTCAGGATTACAATCCCAACTCTGTCACAACTGGAACCATGGAGGATAGTTGCAAAATCCAAAGGGTCAGAACCAAGAGAGCTACGCAGTACAAAGGGTTAAGCAAAGAATGGTCAGGAGAAGCCAGGGTCAAATACCAGGAGAGTAGAGAAGTACAAGAGGAGTCCTAAGAGAGTAGTCAGGTGGGAGCCGAGGTCACAATACCAGGACGGATGCGCAGTACAGGAGGAGCAGGCAAAGGATCATCAGGGAACGGAATCAGGTAAGTATTCAGTAGTCCAACAAATAGCCAGGAACCTAGATATTAACAGACAACCTGTGGCTAGCAGGCTGCCTGTATTTACAGTGGGGAGGGAGGGTCATGTGACGTGGCCAGCGTCACATGACCGACAGACCAACCAGTTGAGCACCGAGTGATCAGCTCGGCGCTCAAGGCAGACTTAGGAGCAGGGAGCCACCCAGCAGTAAAGCCGGCCTGGGAATGAGGTCAAACACAGATCCTCATTCCCAAAGCTAAGCAACAGTTCTGTGGGCAATGGGGGACCGAGTGCACCTTCGGAACCCCGTTACAGTACCCCCCCTTTTACGAGGGGCCACCAGACCCAAGACTTCAGGCGATGGATTTTCAGGGTGTTCTAAATGAAATTTACGAACCAGTCTAGGAGCATGAACCTCCCTGGCAGGTACCCAAGATCTCTCTTCAAGTCCATACCCCTTCCAGTGAATCAGGTACTGTAAGGAGTTACGCAATATAACCTACCTGCCACAGACACAGAACCTGGAACCTAAGAATAAGTGCTGCTGTCCACAAGAACTCAAACGGACACAGCACACACCACACCTCACTCAGGAACCCAGGACCATAAGCTGCAATAACAGAAAGACCAAACACACACCTTCATAACACCATGTAACGTAACATAACATAACATATGACCACAAGGGTGGCCCTCACTGGCAGATGGAATATAAACCAGGAGGAAGACTCCAGCTAACCATGGCTGAAGTACCCCTCAGACTTCTGCTCTCAACTGAGGCTAAATAGCCCATGTAGCCACACCCACACAGCCAGCGGCAACCACAGGTGAGGCAAAATACTTCAGCCCTCACCTGTGATTGACAACAACTCCAGACCACAGGCAACTGCATGCGGTTCAAGAGTCACGGCCATACCATGGTCGTGACACCAGTTTGTACATGCTGCCTAGATTTCCTCTAATAATGACCCCTATAGTGCCCCCAGTAGTAGCCAAAAGCAGTAAGGAGGGCTCAGGTGGGCCTGTGGGGCATCGGCCTACCAGAAGAATACTGTGTAGGGTCTATGGCCAGTCCGCCCCTGAGGTCATTCCCCTCTACCATTCATTATAGTTAGCCTTCTTAGACTCTATAAGTCTGATCTGTTTATACTATCTGTGGCATTTATAAAACATTATCATTGGTCATGAAGTGGAACTCTTGTTGCATTCGCCCATTCAGGAGTGTATTTGTTCTTTCCATCTAATCCTTTCTCCTGTCCAGATTCACATGTCTAGCATATCATTTACACTGCATTTATATTGATCACACAGTGCTGAAACACAAGGAGCAAAAGCAGTGCTCTGGTTAATGGGCTAACCCATATTTATTTGTTTTTGGCAATTACCACAACCTTGTGTGCGACTTACTTTTACCCTGGTCACCCCTCTTTCCTATTTCTACCTGACCTTCCACTTCCTGTATCCCAGTGGTGCCCAACCATTTTTCATCTGATGGCCGCACTAGAGTTGGTATAAATTTCATGGGCCGGAACCAGGTAGCTTTGCCAGAAAGAAATGCAAACGCTGTGAGGGGGCACGTGTGAGCATTACTTCTGTGAAGAGGGCACATATCTGGCATAACTACTGTGAGGGGGCACATATCAGCGCATAACTACTGTGAGGGGGCACATATCAAAGCATAACTACTGTGAGGAGGGCACATATCAGGGCATAACTACTGTGAAGAGGGCACATATCTGGGTATAACTACTGTGAGGGGGCACGAGTGAGCATTACTACTGTGAAAAGGGCACATATCTTGGCATTATTACTGTGAGGGGGCACATATCTGGGCATAACTACTATAAGGGGGCATGTGTGATTACGTCTGTGAAGAGGGCACATATCTTGGCATTATTACTGTGAGGGGGGCACATATCTGGGCATAACTACTGTGAGGGGGCATGTGTGAGCATTCCTACTGTGAAGAGGGCACATATCTTGGCATTATTACTGTGAGGGGGCACATATCTGGGCATAACTACTATGAGGGGGCATGTGTGATTACATCTGTGAAGAGGGCACATATCTTGGCATTATTACTGTGAGGGGGGCACATATCTGGGCATAACTACTGTGAGGGGGCATGTGTGAGCATTACTACTGTGAAGAGGGCACATATCTTGGCATTATTACAGTGAGGGGGCATGTGATGTATACATGTGTGTAATGTATGTAGTGCAGTATGTGATGATCACACACTGCACTACATACATTACACACATGTATACATCACATACTGCGCTGTCACCTTCTTCTGCAGGTCTACCTTGATGTCTGGTCTTTAGGCTTCAGTCAGATCCTCCACCGTCATGCTTGCGCCGTGTGCCTGACACCACCAGGAGCTGGCCCCTCCTCCTTTCATCTCCCTCCGGCTTCTCCTACAGCAGGGCGCTCTATCGCTCCAGTGCCCACCCAATCTTACCAATCAGGGGCGTAGCTAGAAATGACTGGGCCCCATAGCAAAAATAATTATGGGCCCCCCCCGCCCAGATCTCCCGCCGCCACATACCTATCGGACCCTTTCCAGAGCTCCCACACCCCTCCCTAGATCCCCCTCAGTGTCATCCACAGATCCCCCCTCAGTGTCATCCACAGATCCCCACTCAGTGTCATCCACAGATCCCCCCTCAGTGTCATCCACAGATCCCCCCCTCAGTGTCATCCACAGATCTCCCCATCAGTGTCATCCACAGATCCCCCCCTCAGTGTCATCCACAGATCCCCCCCTCAGTGTCATCCACAGATCCCCCCTCAGTGTCATCCACAGATCCCCCCTCAGTGTCATCCACAGATCCCCCTCAGTGTCATCCACAGATCCCCCCTCAGTGTCATCCACAGACCCCCCCCCCTCAGTGTCATCCACAGATCCCTCCCCTCAGTGTGATCCACAGATCCCCCCAGTGTCATCCACAGATCCCCCCTCAGTGTCATCCACAGATCCCCCCCTCAGTATCATCCACAGATACACCCCCCCTCAGTGTCATCCACAGATACACCCCCCTCAGTGTCATCCACAGATATCCCCCCCTCAGTGTCATCCACAGATATCCCCCCCTCAGTGTCATCCACAGATATCCCCCCTCAGTGTCATCCACAGATATCCCCCCCTCAGTGTCATCCACAGATATCCCCCCCACCCAGAGCCGCTTCCTAGCTAATTTATTCACTGCACTTGCCTCTGTATAATTGAAGAGAAGCGCCGTAATCTCACACAGGCGCACTGGCAGAGGCCAGGAAGACGGTGCATGCGCACTTCAATGCCTCTGCCAGTGCGCCTGTGCGAGATTACGGCGCTTCTCTTAAATTTCACAGAGGCAAGTGCAGTGAATAAATTAGCTAGGAGGCGGCACTGGGCGGGGAGATTGCAGGCACAGGCAGCATCGCTTTGCTGCCTGTGCCGTTTGCAGCGCTCCCTGCGCTGATAAAGTCCGGTCACTGCACGAGCCGCATGACACGGCTTCGCGGGCCGCATTTGGCCCGCAGGCCGTAGGTTGGGCATCACTGCTGCATACAATGCTGTGTTGTTGGCTCAGCCCCCTACATACCTTAGGCTACTTTCGTGCGGATCCGTCATGGATCTACACAAACGGATCAGTTCAGATAATACAAACTTCTGCATCCGTTCAGAACAGATCCGTTTGTATTATCTTTAACATAGCCAAGACTGATCCGTCTTGAACACCATTGAAAGTCAATGGAGGACGGATCCGTTTTCTATTGTGCCAGACTGTGTCATAGAAAACGGATCCGTCCCCATTGACTTACATTGTGTGTCAAAACGGATCCGTTTGGCTCAGTTTTGTAAGATGGACACCAAAACGCTGCAAGCAGCGTTTTGGTGTCGCCTCCAAAGCGGAATGGAGACTGAACGGAGGCAAACTGATGCATTCTGAGTGGATCCTTTTCCATTCAGAATGCATTAAGGAAAAACTGAACGGATCTCACAAACGGAAAACCAAAACACCAGTGTTAAAGTAGCCTTATACGTGGCTATGGTCAAATTCTCGACTTTTGATGTAAAGGGAATAAATACTCCTAATAGAAGAAACCACATTCTCCTACTCTTTCTCAAGTTAGAAAAACATATAGATTTCCTCCAAGAAACTCATTTTACACAAAGCAAGATACCTAAGACTTGAGATGAACGAATCAATTCTAAACTAATTGGATTTGACTCGAATTTTGTAATAATCCAATTTGAATCTGTAACCAAACAGACAAAATGACAGGGACTGCAGGGACTTTTTTACGCCTGGAGAACCTGAGACATCTGAACCTGATTTTTCCTTTTATTCCGTGGCACATAGCTTCTTTCAAAGATAATACCATATCCCTAATCCTTACTGTTCTCTTTTACAACTAAAATGAAAAGCAACAAGGAAGCACAGTATTGTGGTTCCCAGGACACTCCCAAATAGAAATCAGAAAAATGCCTTCACAATGTGGAGGGGGAATGTATAATAAATTTTAACTTTTACTAAGTATGCAATAAAACATCAAATGACAAAACACCATTAATACAAAGACTCATCTAAAATGGGGGTTATTCTAGAAGATGCATCCCCCTGGTAAAGAATCTTTCACCTAATGATAAATAGGTGTCAGTGATTCATATATTAATATATATAACTGAAGGGTCTTACCGGATCCTGTAGAAACCATTGGTATGAGTCCGGTTTTTTACAGGGGACCATGTTCTGTAGGGCTCCTGGTGCCTGTGCAGCAGTAGAATGTTTGGAACTGGGAGAACTCTATCCCTAGTTTCACCCTAAAAATAAGGGAGGGAAACAGCTAATTGAACCCTGCCTAATCTACACAGAGCACCCGCCCCAAAAAAGCTACCCTGTCTGGATACCTGCCCCTGTACATGGCCAATTCCCTAACTGTAGTCCCTAATACTCACTCCCGACGTGTTGTCAATTGTGGCATTTAAATGCCTATTGTGTGCATGCCTCCCAATTAAGTCCGCCTCCTCCAGCCGCATCGCAGGCATGTGACGTCATACGTACGTCCTGCGATCACATGAGGCGGAGCAATCAATAAAAATTAGAGGGAGGTAGCGCACGTATTAGAGTATCCAGGAGACCAGAAGGCATACCTAAGTGACGCGACTGATAATGCGTGTCCATAGCAACAAACTCCTGCATTAAAGGTATAAAGGTGAAGAGGCTTGTTTGACAGAGAATTCTATCCAGGCCGCAATGCCTGTAACACTGTGATTAGCAAAAGGCTATTTGGACTTTTCCCATTTGCATAACCGATCGCACTGGAGGGAATTTGCATAAACAAAGGGAATGTTCCACTTCATTTATGAGGAGCTGTTTTTTTGTATTTGTTTCTAATTTTTGCAGTTTCCCAAATATCCTTTTGTTGATGTAGTCTGATTTGCAATCTTTTTTCCCCTGATGAGTCCTTTGGACAGAAACGTGTCATGTCAATAGTGAGTATTAGGGACTACTGTTAGGGAATTGGCTGTGAACAGGGGCAGATATCCGGACAGGGTCACCTTTTTCGGGGAGGGTTCTGTGTGTAGTTAGGCAGGGTTCAATTAGCTGTTTCCCTCCCTTATTTTTAGGGTTAAACTAGGGATTGAATCCTCCCAGTTCCAAAAATACTACTGCTGCACGGACACCAAGACCCCTACAAAACCAAAATTGGTCCCCTGTCAAATACCTGACTCATACCAAATGTTTCTACAGGATCCGGTAAGACCCTTCAGTTATATATTAATATATTATGAATCACTGACACCTGTTATCATTAGGTGAAAGATTCTTTACCAGCATGGAGGGAAGGGTGCATCTTTTAGAATAACCCCAATTTTAGATGTGTTTTTGTATTAGTGGTGTTTTATCATTTGATGTTTTATTGCATACCTAGTAAAAGTTAAGTTTTATTATACATTGTGTAGGTATTTTTCTGATCTCTTTTACAACTACTAAAATTAGCAATATTACTGTCTCTAACCACGTCCCTTGCTATGCCACCTGTTCCCTAACCCATTTACCCCATAGATACTGGACCTGGTGCCTCAATGAAACCCCAAACAAAAATTATCCACACAAAAAAGGCCTATTCAATGGCAATGGAGTGCTTTATAGGTTGATAATGAAAGGTTAATGAAAAATGACTCCAAGGCAGTTTAAAAAAAAAACTACCTATGAGACAGGAGTAGTGAAACATTTTATTGAAATGAGACAAGCTTTTTGATCCAAAATAGATGATATTGGAGGAGGTTGGAAGTGTGAACAGTGACCAACTTCAGAGAAGGCTACTTTAAAGAGAAGTATAATGAATTTTTATGTTGGACATTATCATCTAAAGGAGTTAAATCAGAATAGTAGCTTTAATGTATTTCTTTTATTCAAGCTGTGAACCTAGAATGCACATTATATATAAATTTTTTCTGTGTAATATGTTTTTTCGATATATTTTTTTCTGTGTATTTAATGTGGAGCAAAAAATCTGTATATTTTTTCAGTTTTTATTTTTGGGGATAACCTGCACTTTGTACCTGTTTGTAATTTTGTATTGTATTTTTGTGACAGATGTATATATTATTATTATTTGTAATAGGTGATTAATTGTGGACATATACAGTTAGGTCCATATATATTTGTACACTGACACACATTTTGTTTTTAATACCGGTTTACTAAAACATATTCAAGTTATAGTTATTTAATGGACATGGACACAAAGTCCAAACTTTTAGCTTTCATTTGAGGGCATCCACATTAAAATTGGATGAAGGGTTTAGGAGTTTCAGCTCCTTTACATATAACACCCTATTTTTAACCCCTTAAGGACTCAGCCCTATTTCACCTTAAGGACTTGGCCATTTTTTGCAAATCTGACCAGTGTCACTTTAAGTGCTGATAACTTTAAAACGCTTTGACTTATCCAGGCCATTCTGAGATTTTTTTTGTCACATAATGTACTTCATGACACTGGTAAAATGAAGTAAAAATTAATTTTTATTTATAAAAAAATACAAAATTTACCCAAAATTTGTAAAAAATTGCAAATTTCCAAGTTTCAATTTCTCTACTTATATAATACATAGTAATACCTCCAAAAATAGTTATTACTTTACATTCTCCATATGTCTACTTCATGTTTGGATCATTTTGGGAATGATATTTTATTTTTTGGGGATGTTACAAGGCTTAGAAGTTTAGAAGCAAATCTTGAAATTTTTCTGAAATTTTCAAAAACCCAATTTTTAGGGACAAGTTCAGGTCTGAAGTCACTTTGCGAGGCTTACATAATAGAAACCACCCAAAAATGACCCCATTCTTTAAACTACACCCCTCAAGGTATTCAAAACTGATTTTACAAACTTTGTTAACCCTGTAGGTGTTCCACAAGAGTTAATGGCAAATGGTGTTAAAATTTCAGAATTTAGATTTTTGGGCAAATTTTCCATTTTAATCCATTTTTTCCAGTAACAAAGCAAGGGTTAACAGCCAAACAAAATGCTATATTTATTGCCCCAATTCTGTAGTTTGCAGAAACACCCCATATGTGGCCGTAAACTACTGTACGGGCACACAGTAGGGCGTAGAGGGAAAGGTGCGCCGTATAGTTTTTAGAAGGCAGATTTTGCTCAACTGGTTTTTTTGACACCATGTCCCATTTGAAGCCCCCCTGATGCACCCCTAGAGTAGAAACTCCATAAAAGTGACCCCATATAAGAAATTACACCCCTCAAGGTATTCAAAACTGATTTTACAAACTTTGTTAATCCTTTAGGTGTTGCACAAGATTTAATGGAAAATAGAGATACAATTTCAAAATTTCACTTTTTTGGCAGATTTTCCATTTTTATATATTTTTTCCAGTTACAAAGCAAGGGTTAACAGCCAAACAAAACTCATTATTTATAGCCCTGATTCTGTAGTTTACAGAAACACCCCATATGAGGTCGTAAACTGCTATACGGGCACACGGCAGGGCGCAGAAGGAACGGAATGCCATACGGTTTTTGGAAGGCAGATTTTGCTGGACTGGTTTTTTTGACACCATGTCCCATTTGAAGCCCCCCTGATGCACCCCTAGAGTAGAAACTCCAAAAAAGTGACCCCATTTTAGAAACTACAGGATAGGGTGGCAGTTTTTTTGGTACTAGTTTAGGGTACATATGATTTTTGGTTGCTCTATATTAAACTTTTTGTGAGGCAAGATAACAAGAAATAGCTTTTTTGGCACCGTTTTTTTTTTGTTGTTATTTACAACATTCATCTGACAGGTTAGATCATGTGGTATTTTTATAGAGCAGGTTGTCACGGACGCGGCGATACCTAATATGTATACAATTTTTTTATTTATGTAAGTTTTACACAATGATTTCATTTCATAGTCTGAGAGCCATAATTTTTTCAGTTTTTGGGCGATTATCTTAGGTAGGGTCTCATTTTTGTGGGATGAGATGACGGTTTGATTGGCACTATTTTGGGGTGCATATGACTTTTTGATCGCTTGCTATTACACTTTTTGTGACGTAAGATGACAAAAAATGGCTTTTTTTACACCGTTTTTTTTTTTTTTTTACGGTGGTCACCTGAGGTCATGTGATATTTTTATAGAGCCCGTCGATACGGACGCGGCGATTCCTCATATGTATACTTTTTTTTATTTATGTTTTACACAATGATTTCATTTTTGAAACAAAAAAAAACATGTTTTAGTGTTTCCATAGTCTGAGAGCCATAGTTTTTTCAGTTTTTGGGCGATTATCTTGAGCAGGGTATGATTTTTGCGGAATGAGATGACGGTTTGATTGGTAATATTTTGGCGTACATGCGACTTTTTTGATCACTTTTATTACCTTTTTTGGGAAGTAAGGTGGGCAAAATTTCAATTTTCTCATAGTTTTTATTTTTTTATTTTTATGGCGTTCACCGTGCGGGGAAAGTAACATGACCGTTTTATAGATCAGGTCGTTACGGACGCGGCGATACCTAATATGTGTAGTGTATTTTATTATTTTTATTTTTATTCAGTGATAAATGTGTTTTTTTTATCTTTACTTTTTTCACTTTTTTTAAACATTTTTTTGACCCAGACCCACTTGGTTCTTGAAGATCCAGTGGGTCTGATGTCTGTATAATACAGTACAGTACACTATATTGTGTATTGTACTGTATTTTACTTACACTTTGTCTGAACAGATCTATGCCTTTAGCACAGATCTGTTCAGCACTATGGACAGCAGGATGCCTGAGAAGGCGTCCTGTTGCCATGGGAACCTTCCCCGTCTGCTCGGTTGTGGCCACAACTGAGCAGACGGGGAAGGGTAAGGAGGGGGGCTCCCTCCCTCTGTGACCCCATGCTGTCCGGGGGCTGCAAAGGCACAGCAGCCCCCCGATGGGAGAGGAAGGGAGCTCCCTGACCCTGACTGTTAGCCTTTTCCATACAGCGGTCCGTATGGACCGCGGTATGGAAAGGGTTAAACGGCTGACATCTGCACAGATGTCAGCCGTTTATACCAGAGTGTCAGCAATGTGCTGACACTCTGGTATAACCACTGGACACCAATGAATTTTCAAGAGGAGGCAGGCGGGGGATCGCGATCCCGCCTGCCGCACCGCCCGCCTCCCGCACCGCCCGCACCACCTGCAACCCCCCCAGTGCACCACCCGCCGGCATAAAATCATTCAGGGGTGCGGGGTGGGTGAAAAATCTACATTTTGGGCATTTTAAAGTTTCTGATCCCCGCGGATCAGAAACTGCAGAAAGCGCAGCAAACCGCAGGTCTAAATTGGGGTTTACATGACCCCCCCTGGCGTTGTGACAGGATGCTGAATGATTTCAGCCGGCATCCTGTTCGGATTAACCCCAGCGGCGCCGCAATCGCGATTTAAACTTAGGACGTACCGGTACGCCCTGAGTCCTTAAGGATTCGGGAAATAGGGCGTACCGGTACGCCCTAAGTCCTTAAGGGGTTAAAGGGACCAAAAGTAATCGGACAATTGACTCAAAGTTTGTTTCGTGGGCAATTCCTTTATAAATTCATTCTTAATTAAGCACATAAAAGGCCTGGAGTTGATTTGGGGTGTGGTGCTTGCATTTTGAAGATTTTGCTGAGAAGTAAACATGCGGTCAAAGGAGCTCTCCATGCAGGTGAAACAAGCAATCCTACATCTGCAGAAAAAAAAAAAAAAACATCTGAGAAATTGCTACACTATTAGGAGTGGCAAAATCTACAGTTTGGTATATCATGAGAAAGAAAGAAAGCACTGGTGACCTCAACAATGCAAAAAGATGATCGCAGATTAATTACCATGGTGAAGAGAAACCCCTTCACAACAGCTAACCAAGTGAACAACACGCTCCAGGATATAGGCGTATCAATATCCAAATCTACCATAAAGAGAAGACTGCATGAAAGTAAATACAGAGTGTTCACTGCACGGTGCGAGCCACTCACTACACGGTGCGAGCCTCATGAATAAGAAGGCTAGATTGGACTTTGCTAACAAACATCTTAAAAAACCACAACAATTCTGGAAGAACATTCTTTGGACAGATGAAACCAAGATCAACCTCTACCAGAATGATGGGGGGAAAAAAGCATGGCGAAGGCATGGTACAACTCATGATCCGAAGCATGCCCCATCATCTGTAAAACACGGCCGAGGCAGTGTGATGGCTTGGGCATGCATGGCTGCCAGTGGCACTGGGTCCCTAGTGTTTATTGATGATGTGACACAGGACAGAAGCAGCCGGATGAATTTTGGAGTTTTCAGAGATATACTGTGTGCTCAAATCCAGCCAAATGTAGCCAAACTGATTGGTCGGTATTTCATAATACAGATGGCCAATGACCCAAAACATGAAGCTAAAGCAATCCAGGAGTTTATTAAAGCAAAGAAGTGGAATATTGAATGGCCAAGCCAGTCACCTGATCTGAACCCAATAGAACATGCATTTCACAGTAAAGGCCTGGCAGAGCATTAACCCTTTGGCTACCGGAGTTTTTTTTTTTTTTTCGTTTTTGCGTTTTAATTTTTCTTCCCTATTTTCCATGAGCCAAAACTTTTATATTTTTCCAGTCACATAGCTGTATGATGGCTCATTTTTTGCGGGACAATTTGTACTTTATAATGCCACCATTAATTATGGCATAAAATGTTGTGGGAAGCGGTAATAAAAATTCCAAATGGGGTGGAATTGGAAAAAAATCCCTCCACCGTTTTACGGGTTTTGTTCCCACGGCGTTTTATTTACGGTAAAACTGACCCATGCCCTTCTCATTCTCTGAGTCAGGGACGATTACAACGATACCCCATATGTATAGGTTTTTTATGTCTTAATAGTGTAAAAATAAATTTAAACTTTGAGAAAAAAAAATATTTTTTAGATCACCATATTCTGTCCCCCATAACTTTTTTATACTTATATCTACTGAGCTGTTTAGGGGCTCATTTTTGGAGGAACAATCTGTACTTTTAATTGATACCATATTGGAGTACGCGTGACTTTCACATTTCATTACATTTTTTTGGGTAAGAGAAGCAATGAAAAAATGGCAAATCGGGCATTTTGACCCTTTTTTCCGTTACGTCATTCGCCGTATTGGAATTGTTTTTTTTTCTATTTTAATAGTATGGCCATTTTCGGTTGCGGTTATACCCATGATGTTTATATTTATTGTTATTTAGGTATTTATTTTTTAATTATACGGAAAGGGGGGTAATTTAAACGTTTATATATTTTTTTTTGTGATTATTATATGCCTTATATATGAGGTTATTACATTTTTTATTTTAATTTTAATTTTGGATTATCAGGAATTTATTATTAGCTTATTTTGCTCACTTTTACTCATTTCTTATCCTGGCCTGCCATCTGGTGGCCAAAATAAGAATTGCAGTTTGAATACTGTTAGCCTACTCAGTAAGGCTACCAGTATTCAGCGCAACTACCAATGCCCGGATTGCACACACGGGGCATAGGTAGGAAGCCTGGAAGCGCAAGCTACATGTACAGCGCTGGTAGCCTAATGGTTAAAAAGGAGGAAACACAGCGTCTGGTGATGTTCATGAGTTCCAGACTTCAGGCAGTTATTGCCAACAATGGGTTTTCAACCAAGTATTAGAAATTAACATTTTATTTGCAATTATTTAATTTGTCCAATTACTTTTGAGCCTATGAAATGAAGGGATTGAGTTAAAAAAATGCTTTAGTTCCTCACATTTTTATGCAATCATTTTGTTCAACCCACTGAATTAAATCTGAAAGTCTGAACTTCACCTGCATCTGAATTTTTTTGTTCAAAATCCATTGTGGTAATGTACAGATCAAAAATTAGAAAAATGTTGTCACTGTCCAATATATATGGACCTAACTGTATTCACACTTGAAGGTTTCCTGTGCATGCCTGATGAAGGGGAATGCCCTTGAAACTTTGCATTAGTGCGGTCAGCGCTCTGTTCTGTTTTTTTGAGTTGTGCCCTATTGAATGTGCCCTATGGACTTTTCTTCAT
The DNA here is from genome assembly GCF_905171765.1 of Bufo bufo. Lineage (NCBI taxonomy): Eukaryota > Metazoa > Chordata > Amphibia > Anura > Bufonidae > Bufo > Bufo bufo. Next base: position 237,083,436 of record NC_053391.1, read on the forward strand.
CAACATTTGCATATATATATATATATATATATATATATATATTTGCAGTATATATATATATATATATATATATATATGTTTGCATTGATGGGATAAAGAAGAATATTCAAATATTTGGTGGCATGCCGTGTATTTCTGTGATTGTCTCAATGAAACCCTCCTCTCTGAGTCTAATTGCTCTTATATCAAGCATCTTCAATCATTCTTCGAAATCAACAATACTGTAATCACCTTCTAGTCTGAGAAACACATGAATCTTTATGAGGCTTTTTTTCATTTCCTTAGGATGAAAGTTAAAAAAGAACAGCAGAAGAAGATCCAAATTGCTGCTAATTTTTTCCATAAATACACAAAAATTTCCAAAAACAATTTGACTCAAGCCGATCTGATTGTACTTAGAAATCAGCTCAAGGATGTACTAAATGGCAGGTCTACAAAGCAACACTTTCCAACATAAAATCTAAGCCCATGGGAACAAGGAATGGAGATTTATGACTGTTCTGATAAAAAAAAAGCAAGAGAAAAAGCTCATATGCATTCCATTAAGAATAAACAAGGATGTACCCTTTCAACCACACCTGAAATTGTCCAAGCTTCTTAAAACTATACGGTTAAGAAATTCATTTGCAAACTCTTTGGTCACAGATTTAAAGACAAGATTGCCACTTTTCTACACTCTTTAAAACTTCCCTCATTAGACCTCCAGAAGGCCTTGGATTCCATCTCACTGATATCTTTAAAAGAGCTTAAATTCATTCTACAGAGTTTTGCAACTGAGTCCTATGCCAGATGAGTTCCCCCTAACTTATTATAAGAAATGTTAAGATGTTCTCCTGCTATTCCTTACTCTTTCTTGCATCTCTCTTCAGTCAGGAGGGACCTTCTGTAAGCAATAATTGCAAGAAGACAATTATTGATTTATTTATTAAACTATATAAACCAAAACCTAATAGTGATCTTGGAGGAAAACTTCAGCCTGTATGAATATAGTGTCCCTGTAGATGATAGAAAGCGCCATCTGGAATGAAGAATACATGAGAAACCTATTACAGAGGAGGTAGTGAGGGTAGTAAGTATGCACATTCTTATCTATGGCATAAAAAATATAGTGGCCAAAACCAATACTGTATACCCCTACTTGATCAGTCCTAAAATGTCACTTCTATTTTACTCTGTGAGTGCGATCTCACATTCCACCCTACTAACAAAGTCGGATAGAAGTGACATTTTAGAACCGAACAGCTGTTCCAGGGCAGATCAGTTCTCCTGCACATATGATTTGCAATAGCGATCTGCCCTGGAACAGCTGACAAAGCGTTGGAATGCTTGACCTAGTTGCGGTCACACATTCCACCGCCAAAAAACTGGGCAGGATTACATTAAAATGTGTGACCACGTCTAGTCAAGGAATAAAATTGTTTAATGTGAATAACTTTTGGTATGTTTTATCAAATGACCCAAAATCTTCAGAATATATTGGCACAGAGAGAATCTAGTAGGATGGGAAGTTTGGGGGAAATTGGTTAACATCTGAGTTGTTTTTTGTACTTTAAGCCACATTAAGCTCCACAAAAAAACAAGCTTAATGTCACTCATTTGCCTTGTGGGTAGCCAAAATCCATGAAACTTCCAGGATAGGTTTGGGAAGTTGAGATCTTAGGTTTTGCAAAGTTTCAAGGCAATTGATTGAGGTTTAGGCACATTATGGTACATTAAGCTCTTTTTACATTAAGCTAAATGTTTTCGAAAAGGAATAAAATAGTTTAATGTGAATAACTTTGGGTATGTTTTATCAAATGACCCAAAATCTTCAGAATATGTTGGCATAGAGAGAATCTAGTAGGATGGGAAGTTTGGGGGAAATTGGTTAACATCTGAGTTGTTGTTTGTACGTTAAGCCACATTAAGCTCCCCAAAAAACAAGCTTAATGTTACTCATTTGCCTTGTGGGTAGCCAAAATCCATGAAACTTACAGGATAGGTTTGGGAAGCTGAGATCTTAGGTTTTGCAAAGTTTCAAGGCAATTGATTGAGGTTTAGGCCCATTATGATACATTAAGCTACATTAAGTAATTTTCACATTAAATGTTTTAGGATGTCCCCGTGCCTACCTTGGAGGCAGACTATGAGGCTCCTATGAAGTACTCAGCTTTGAACTTCTCCTCTCTCCCGACATAGATTTATTGTATTTTCTAGGCTTGAGTGAATCGAATTTCAGATCATAGGTCCGAAGTCGATTCTTTCAAGTACAAACCGGATTCCAAAAAAGTTGGGACACTAAACAAATTGTGAATAAAAACTGAATGCAATGATGTGGAGATGGCAAATGTCAATATTTTATTTGTAATAGAACGTAGATGACAGATCAAACGTTTAATCCGAGTAAATGTATCATTTTAAAGGAAAAATACGTTGATTCCAATTTTCACGGTGTCAACAAATCCCCAAAAAGTTGGGACAAGTAGCAATAAGAGGCTGGAAAAAGTAAATTTGAGCATAACGAAGAGCTGGAAGACCAAATAACACTAATTAGGTCAATTGGCAACATGATTGGGTATAAAAAGAGCTTCTCAGAGTGGCAGTGTCTCTCAGAAGCCAAGATGGGTAGAGGATCACCAATTCCCACAATGTTGCGCAGAAAGATAGTGGAGCAATATCAGAAAGGTGTTACCCAGCGAAAAATTGCAAAGACTTTGCATCTATCATCATCAACTGTGCATAACATCATCCGAAGATTCTGAGAATCTGGAACAATCTCTGTGCGTAAGGGTCAAGGCCGTAAAACCATACTGGATGCCCGTGATCTCCGGGCCCTTAAACGACACTGCACCACAAACAGGAATGCTACTGTAAAGGAAATCACAGAATGGGCTCAGGAATACTTCCAGAAACCATTGTCAGTGAACACAATCCACCGTGCCATCCGCAGTTGCCAGCTGAAACTCTACAGTGCAAAGAAGAAGCCATTTCTAAGCAAGATCCACAAGCTCAGGCGTTTTCACTGGGCCAGGGATCATTTAAAATGGAGTGTGGCAAAATGGAAGACTGTTCTATGGTCAGACGAGTCACGATTCAAAGTTCTTTTTGGAAATTTTATGTTAGTATGTTTTTATGTTTCTTTATGATGTATTGTTAGTCATTCTTGTTTGTCTTGTATTTCAATGTGGCATGTATATTGGCTACCGGTGTCGCTAACGTGATTATGTATGGTGTTAACTATGTAGCCATTTGTGTTTCTTTTTAAGGATAACAATGTATGTCTTTTCTTAAAACTAATAAAAAGTATAAAGTGGAAATCTGGGACGCCATGTCATCCGGGTCAAAGAGGACAAGGACAACCCAAGTTGTTATCAACGCTCAGTTCAGAAGCCTGCATCTCTGATGGTATGGGGTTGCATGAGTGCGTGTGGCATGGGCAGCTTGCATGTCTGGAAAGGCACCATCAATGCAGAAAAATATATTCAGGTTCTAGAACAACATATGCTCCCATCCAGACATCATCTCTTTCAGGGAAGACCCTGCATTTTTCAACAAGATAATGCCAGACCACATTCTGCATCAATCACAACATCATGGCTGCGTAGGAGAAGGATCCGGGTACTGAAATGGCCAGTCTGCAGTCCAGATCTTTCACCTATAGAGAACATTTGGCGTATCATAAAGAGGAAGGTGCAACAAAAAAGGCCCAAGACGATTGAACAGTTAGAGGCCTGTATTAGACAAGAATGGGAGAGCATTCCTATTTCTAAACTTGAGAAACTGGTCTCCTCGGTCCCCAGACGTCTGTTGAGTGTTGTAAGATGAAAGGGAGATGCCACACAGTGGTGAAAATGGCCTTGTCCCAACTTTTTGGGGATTTGTTGACACCATGAAATTCTGATTCAACATATTTTTCCCTTAAAATGGTACATTTTCTCAGTTTAAACTTTTGTTCCGTGATTTATGTTCTATTCTGAATAAAATATTAGAAGTTGGCACCTCCACATCATTGCATTCAGTTTTTATTCACGATTTGTATAGTGTCCCAACTTTTTTGGAATCCGGTTTGTACTTTGATTTTAATGTTTCCATACAGCATTAAAATGTATTGGCTCCATGGAGCGAAAGTTCATTTCTGCCGAAGTCTCTCAAGACTTCATTACTACTGTATTCAAATATGTGTATTTAAAAAAAAATCAAATAGCAATCCGAGTTCGCTTTGGTACTGGCTGATACCTCAGTACCAAAGCCCACTGGAACTTTCTAGTCAGAAGGGTGGAGTGGAGAAACACAGACTAAACAGACACAATTTTGTAATTTCAGTCTGTCATAGACCTGTATAGAGTTTCAACATAAGTCTATGGGGATGACTAAGCAGTTTTTTCAGACATAAACAGGTCTTCAGACATAGACAACAGAGCTAAACCAGACAGTCAGAAAGTGTCAGATTTTTCCCTTCAAAACTCTCTATAATCTCTTATAATAACCGTGGTTCAGTGCATAGTTAGAATGTCCCAAAATCTCTCAGTATCGGCTGGCTGTGCATTAACCTTTTTCCCAGTGCAGCGCAGACATAGTGCAATAACAGTGCAAATGGACGAGATATCTTACTTATCTATAAATATAAAAAATGGAGTTCAACAATATAAAACAGTATAAGTGCACACAACAGCACAAATCATTGTGCATGTATACACATATGAGAGGTTTATCAATGTTTGGTCACCATTGTTGGTCTTCCATTGTCAGTTGAGTGAATTCTCCTGTTTCACACATGTATGAGATTTCATTGTACTGTTTATATCCAATAAATAATTAATACAGAAAATAAAACACATGTATACATGACATCACCAATGAGCTTAGGAGCCTACTTTTCAGCCTGAGCAACACTGTGACATTAAGTGCTACAGACTGGCTTTAACTGTTGAGTGACAGCTGCAGTCCACAAGATTGCATACAACTCAAAGTTCTACTTTGGACTGCAGCTGTGGCTGGATATCAGGGACACTAATCTTTGACTGTAATACATTAGTGTTGAGCTCGAATATTCAAATCGCGAATTTTTATTTTAATTGCGAATATCACCACTTCGAGAATTTGTGAATATTTAGACTATAGTGCTATATATTCATATTCGAGAATAGTGTTGAATATTCTAATCGCAAATTTATTGCAAATATATTATATTGCCGATTTTCGCAATCAAGTAAACAATGACTGGAGATCACGAATTCTCAAGAAAATGCCAAGAGTGTGCAAAGCAGTAATCAAAGCAAAAGGTGGCTACTTTGAAGAACCTAGAATATGACATATTTTCAGTTGTTTCACACTTGTTTGTTATGTATATAATTCCACATGTGTTAATTCATAGTTTTGATGCCTTCAGTGTGAAACTACAATTTTCATAGTCATGAAAATAAAGAAAACTCTTTGAATGAGAAGGTGTGTCCAAACTTTTGGTCTGTACTGTACATGCGCACTGTAAATGGTTCAATTAAATTACAATTAAATTGTAGTGAAACATTCTATGTAGGCATGTGCACTTTAAAGACTAAGGGGGTCATTTATTAAGAAAAGTCACAAATGGTGGCGTAAATAACCTCTGCGCCTGTATTTCAGGATAGTAAATGACCCCCTGAGGGTTTGCATTTCTGATGTCCGGGAAACGGAGCACACATACTCTGCACTCCACATACTCTGAGCAGTGGTAGATGACATCACTAACCATCTTGATAAAACACTGCCTTAGCCGAGTGCTAAACTGCCTGGCCAATAAAAAGGTCACACACTCTAATATTTTTTTGGAATGCCTTTAGCTTTGATTATGGCACACATTTGCTGTGACATCGTTCCCACAAGCTTCTGCAATGTCACAACATTTATATCTGTCCAGCGTTGCACTCATTTTTCCCCAAGATCTTGTATTGGGAGATTTGATCTACTGCGTAAAGTCTTCATCAGTATATCCCAAAGATTCTCAATGGGGTTCAGGTCTGGACTCTGTGGTGGCCAATCCATGTGTGAAAATGATGTCTCTTTCTTCCAGAACCACTCTTTCACAATTTGAGCCTGATGAATCCTGGCATTGTCATCTTGGCATATGCACGTGCCATGAGGGAAGAAAAATTCCTTTAAAGTAATAACCTAGTCGTTCAGTATAGTCAGGTAGTCAGCTGACCTCATTCTATGGGCACATAACGTTGCTGAACCTAGACCTGACCAACTGGGAGGCTCTGACCTATCTGCTTATTTAAATCCAGTTGGTGACCTTTTTTTTGGCCAGGCAGTGTATTTTATCTATATTAATACATGTTCACTAAAGTGGAAATTCACTGCCTTAGATGCTTTATATCTGCTAATATAATAATAGTAGGATCTTGGAACTGTACCTTTAACACTATCATATTGTTTTGAAAGTCTATACCCATGTTTTATATTCGGTATGTATTCGTATGTACTATACAGTTGCAAGAAAAAGTATGTGAATCCTTTGGAATGATATGGATTTCTGCACAAATTGGTCATAAAATGTGATCTGATCTTCATTGAAGTCACAACAATAGACAATCACAGTCTGCTTAAACTAATAACACACAAATAATTAAATGTTACCATGTTTTTATTGAACACATCATGTAAACATTCACAGTGCAGGAGGAAAAAGTATGTGAACCCCTAGACTAATGACATCTCCAAGAGCTAATTGGAGTGAGGTGTCAGCCAACTGGAGTCCAATCAATGAGATGAGATTGGAGGTGTTGGTTACAGTTACCCTGCCCTATAAAAAGCACACACCAGTTCTGGGTTTGCTTTTCACAAGAAGCATTGCCTGATGTGAATGATGCCTCACACAAAAGAGCTCTCAGAAGACCTACGATTAAGAATTGTTGACTTGCATAAAGCTGGAAAGGGTTATTAAAGTATCCCCAAAAGCCTTGCTGTTCATCAGTCCACAATAAGACAAATGGTCTATAAATGAAGAAAGTTCATTACTGCTGCTACTCTCCCTAGGAGTGACTGTCCTGTAAAGATGACTGCAAGAGCACAGCGCAGACTGTTCAATGAGGTGAAGAAGAATCCTAGAGTGTCAGCTAAAGACTTACAAAAGTCTCTGGCATATGCTAACATCCCTGTTAGCGAATCTACGATACGTAAAACACTAAACAAGAATGGATTTTATGGGAGGATACCACAGAGGAAGCCACAGCAGTACTGGCAAAATATTCTGTGGACAGATGAAACCAAAGTTGAGTTCTTTGGAAGAAACACACAACACTATGTGTGGAGAAAAAGAGGCACAGCACGCCAACATCAAAACCTCATCCCAACTGTGAAGTATGGTGGTGGAGGCATCATGGTTTGGGGCTGCTTTGCTGCGTCAGGGCCTGGACGGAATGCTATCATCGAAGGAAAAATGAATTCCCAAGTTTATCAAGACATTTTGTAGGAGAACTTAAGGCCATCTGTCCACCAGCTGAAGCTCAACAGAAGATGGGTGTTGGAACAGGACAACGACACAAAGCATAGAAGTAAATCAACAACAGAATGGCTTAAACAGAAGAAAATACGCCTTCTGGAGTGGCCCAGTCAGAGTCCTGACCTCAACCGGATTGAGATTTTGTGGCATGACCTCAAGAAAGCGATTCACACCAGACATCCCAAGAATATTGCTGAACTGAAACAGTTCTGTAAAGAGGAATGGTCAAGAATTACTCCTGACCGTTGTGCACATCTGATCTGCAACTACAGGAAACGTTTGGTTGAAGTTATTGCTGCCAAAGGAGGTTCAACCAGTTATTAAATTCAAGGGTTCACATACTTTTTCCACCTGCTCTGTGAATGTTTACATGGTGTGTTCAATAAAAACATGATAACATTTAATTTTTTGTCTGTTATTAGTTTAACCAGACTGTGATTGTCTGCTTATGTCCATGTCCTTATGTCCAGGTAAGGCTACTTTCACACGAGCGTTCAGGTGTCCGCTCGTGAGCTCCGTTTGAAGGTACTCACGAGCGGTCCTGAACGCAGCCGCCCGGCCGCAATGCATTCTCAATGGAGGCGGATCCACTGAGAATGCATCCGCCTGCCAGCGCTCAGCCTCCGCTCCGCTCAGTGAGCGGACACCTGAACGCTGCTTGCAGCGTTCGGGTGTCCGCCTGGCCGTGCGGAGGCGAGCGGATCCGTCCAGACTTACAATGTAAGTCAATGGGGACGGATCCGCTTGAAGATGACACCATATGGCTCAATCTTCAAGCGGATCCGTTCCCCATTGACTTACAATGTAAAGTCTGAACGGATCCGCTCAGGCTACTTTCAGACTTAGAAAATTTTCTAAGTTTTAATGCAGACGGATCCGTTCTGAACGGATGCAAACGTCTGCATTATCGGAGCGGATCCGTCTGATGAAACATCAGACGGATCCGCTCCGAACGCTCGTGTGAAAGTAGCCTTACCATAGGGCACTTATATGCCTGCAGCCTAGCACAAAATTCCATATTTTACATGCCCATAACGTTGTTGTGACTCTTCCAGTGCTGATACAATTTTACCCTATGTGGCACTCAAACTTCTTCTTTTTTCCATTTATACTAAGAATGTATTACATGGTTGTCCACTCATTTTGAGCTGCTGGCATGTAACAGTACATTTTCAGCAGTTTACAGGGGTATGATCGTTGTAACAACACATATTTCTGAAAAAGGGCAGATCTATCACAAAGACAAGCAAAAGATGGTTGTAGGATCCCATGTGCTGCTACAGTGTCAGTCACGGACAGGGGATAATATCTGTATAGCATGGTCAGCTGTAATTCGGTTAACTGCCTCTGAATTGGAACAGGATGAATGTGAGATTATTTCCTTGTCTAACTTCATCTGGTTACTTTAGATCCTAATCCCTTTATTCTACTACTTCCATCTAATACATGTACTAGATAGAGGACCCATAGTGACTCTTCATTTCTCATTTCTGTTTTTTCTATATCTCCCTTTCCTTCTGTCAGCATTTTGCTTGGCAGGTGTAAAATATTAATTGCTTCCGAAGGGACCCATCACATCTTGTCTCCTCTTATGGGGGATATAATACTCCTCTGTAAATAAAATTAATGCCAATTGCCTTTTTCTTTTTTTTTTAAGAACCTCCTTGCCCCTGACAATTAGATCTTCCTAATTAAATTCAGACTTTGGGATCTTTCACTTAATTGCTTAAAACAAATGACAAAATTTGTCTTGTCTTTTGTTTTTCGTTATGCTGCGTCTCCCTGTGACAGCAGGATGACGGACGGACAGACTGCTGTGAAGCGGCAGGCACATAGACACAGGGAAAGCTGGCTGTATGCACTTAAAGATTGATGAGTGCCTATTCATTCTAATTAAGACATTGGAAATTTTAACACATACAAATTATAGAATCTTGCTACCTACAGGGAATATAGAACTGCGCCGAACGTACCACAGGGAAGTGATTTTTCTAGCTGTGATTTTTCTAGCTGTGATCTTTTGGCAAGCAGCACAGAGTTGCTTACATGACTACAACTATGAAAGGTGACATATATTGCAGTGAACTGGTTTTGGCTCACAATCACTGACCAAACATTGACCAAATGTAACAGCAGTTGCTGTCTGCCGATGTCCCCTTGCTTACCGCCGCAGTCCCAGGCTCAGTGCTCCACAGTTTCCTTCCAGCCCTGGGAACAGCATTCTTTCAGCTTGTTCCCTGTAACACTTCCTTAAGGGCCGAAGCATGTCACTTCCTGTGATTTATTTGACTGTGCTGACCAATCCTAGCCCTCCTGCACCTATATAAGTGGCTCAGCCCCTTCCCATAAGCCTGAGCATCAAGGTCCTTGTGTATTGCAAAGGTTGCTGTTATCTCTACTTGTGTTCCTGTTGACCTGACCAATGCTTCTGTTTCTGGACTCCACTACCTGTTTGATCCCTGCCTGCTTGCTCGACTTTCCTGTTGCCGACCTGGATTTCATGACCTGTACCTGTGCTGCCTGCCCTGACCTATTGCTTGTTTGACTTCCCCTCTGGCTCATCCTTTGGTCCTACACTGTTGTTTCTGCTTATGAAGCCTGCTGACTACGTCTGTACCTCTGGTAATTTTCTCTGGTAGCCCCGGTCTGCCTGGACCAGCTGTCTAATGTGCCAATCCTCCTCAAGAGGTAGCGAACTGGTGTTCCCCTTGGAAAAGTCTATCCCCACCATCAGGGATATTGCGAAGAACGAGGGGTTTACTTAGACAACGCCCCTAGAGGAGGTTGGTCACTTGGCACAGTGGGTGCACACCTGCTGGTTAGTGACACCAAATCACTAATGTGTAAACTATGCCTTAGAGCATGTAATATACAACGGCAATTAATTAATTTACTCATGTTTAACAGCAAATAGGTCAATAGTGACTGCGGCATCTAAGCGGTTACATAGGGAGCGGCCTCCCTCTGTCTCCCATCAGCACCCCCATGAGTGAGATCACAGGGTGTCAATGTCTGTGCACAGCAGGCTGGGACATAATAAAGGCCTCAGCCATGCCTGCAGTATATCCTAGAAGGCTACACCTCTGTGGCTCAACCTGCTGGTGGCTGTCAGTATAACACACAGTATAATTCTCTGCAGTGCATAAGCAATACAGAGAATTATAGGAGTGATCAAAAGGTTGCCTATTAAAGTCCCCTTGTGAGACTATAACAGGGATAGAAAAAAAGTTTAAAAAGTTTTATTAAAAAAAGTAATTCCAAGTAAAAAAAATTACTGTACCTTTTTTCATTGAAGAACCACTTTTCAATGGAAAAATTGCAAAATTGAAATCCCCACCACATATTTGATCACTACTCACTCATCATGTAGTTTATTCCATAATTTGTCATGCTGAGTCCGGTTATGTCAATTTTATATTCATACTCACTTCTACACATTCATACACATTCTGACACTGTCCCAACATGCCAGCAGTAAAATGCATTGAGAGGACTCCTGAGCTCATGTACATAATGGAGAGGACTCAAATTCATTTTCCTACTGGTTTGTTGGAGCACAGAATCAGAATGAAAATGAGTATGTATGAAGATAAAAATTACCTAACCGGTCTCAACATCACACTATAGACCGCTTACTTTACGGAATGTTTCAGAGCTGACTGATTCCCTTTGATGCCACAATAAATAACAGAATTTTGTATGCTATTCTTGGTTCATGTATGTGATAAATGCTATGTTCAGAGCCTCCTTCACAAATTCTCTCATATTCACACTCAATTCAAACTCTTTCTCAATGCAGTCTTGCCTATCTACCTAATATCAAGTGCACCCCACCTAACATTAGGCAGGAGCCCCAGTAAGCCCATGGTGTGACCCTAGGGAAGAAAGGATGTGCCCTCCACTCACTCTACTAGGGAGCCTTGGAGTGAAGACAGCCACCTTGAACCACCCTCACTCTAATCAGTGCCACAACTATACTCCGCTCCACCTCCTTCCAGTTCTCTCCCTCACCATACTACATGTCTGTTTATCACGATTTTGCGGGCTTGCTGTATAATCAGGTAAATGGACACTCCCCATTATAAATGAAATACAGAGGGTTGAATTGGATCTTGCAATTTACCTGCAGATGTACACAAGCCACAAGTACTGCAAATCTGCTTAAAGGAAACATATCACTGAAAAAAAAAATTCTGCCTGTTAAAACCAGAGAGCAACGCATATCCTTTTTTCTAATCTGTTTTTATTTTCTGATTGCAGATTTTCTTATTCTATTTTCGAAAAATGATTATGGGAGCTGCCATTTTGCCTGAGGTGTTCGTAACAGCATTTAGAGTTCTGCTTTACAGCTGTCTTATGGGCCATACACACTATGGACAGGAGGGGAACTCATTGACTTCTATGGAAGAGTTTTCTTCAATGTGCAGAGGTCAAGAGGGAACTGATAAGCTTTGAAAATCACCTATTGCGAATTGTGGATCTTGTGTTATCTGTGTATATAGATGATATGTGTCATTCCACTCTTGCCTGTAATGATCAGCAGATAACAGCAGTAAAGTGATCTGTACAGACCATGAAGTGGCACCTATTATTAAGCTTAATGGCCAGTGTGAAAACTGCAGGATTTTATGATTTTTTTAAAGATAGATATTAGCATGGAAAATCAAAAATAACCACCATTGTTTTTCTAAATATGTTTAACATAAAAAAGTTATTTCAACCAACAGGTCATTTTCTAATGACACATTCCCATTAAGCTAGTTTTCTAGAGTAAAGTACAATAAATATTCTGGGACGCCTAGTCCCCACTCTATTCTGCCCACTTTCCCCCCTGCACCACGCAACTTGAAAAGTTGTGAGGAAGGTGTAAACCCCCCAAAAGTGGGGCTTGCACCAATAATTTGTGATTTGCCGAGGCCAGAGAATGTGGAGAGGGGTCTGATAAATGTGCCTCATAGATTTCTGCACGTCCCATTCCATTCACATGAATGGGACAGGCTCAAAAATTTCAGTAACAGTACTACTATGTGAATACACCTTTGGCAGAATTTCTGCTGTGGATTTTGTTGCAGATTTTCTGTGAAATACACCTTTTGCATAACAAAGGGTGAAATCCTCAGACGACATCTGCAGTATACACTAATGTACTGATGACTTAATACCTACTCTGCGAGTCAGTTTACTCTGGAGAGAACCTGTCATGAGGGCAGCTTAAAATACCCACAAGTTCCCTCATAGCAAATACCATGCGTTTTACTGTTAAATGCATGGGGAGAAGTGTCTGCTGGGTTATTTATGCCACACAGTAAATGGTATAGAAGAAAAATGTCAGAACAGCTCTTTTAGGCTCATCTTGCCTCCCAAAAACAGGAAAAAAAAAGTGATCAAAAAGTTGTATGCAGCGCAAAATGGTACCATTACCTGAATGTCAGACTGCACACAGTGTGAACGTGTATGATGACAGAACATAAATGCTGTGGATCTTTGAAAGCGGCATGTTTTCATTGGGCAAAAGTAGTAAAACTCAAACCGTTATGAATTTGATATCATCATAATAACCAATAGAACAAGGTTGAAGGAGTTGTCTGGACAGAGAGAAAGAAAAAAAGGCATAGAATGCTTTACAAAAAAAAGTAGTACTCGCCCTACTAATCCTCTGCAACTCCTGTTCCAAAGCCTGCCTCTGGATGTATCTGTACTTCCTGTCACAATCAGTAACTGGCTAAGCAATCACATTTCTTGAAAGTGACCAGAAAGTACAGAGATCATATTGTCCCTTTAAGATATTACATCGCTTTGTGAACACAGTGGGGGAGATATATCAAGACTAGCGGATCCATCTGCCAGTCTTAATCTCCCTGCACTGGCGTGAGATGCGCCTGATTTGTTAAGAGGCAGAAGCATCTCTGGCGCATCTCTGCCCTGCTATGTGCCAGAAAGTGAAGTCTACGCCAGCTACAGACTAACATAAACTTCAGCTATAACTTCTGCCACCTTCTGGCGAAAGTTATAGTAAATGCGGCAGGTGGTGCAAAGCCACGCCCCCTTCTGCTGAGCCCCTCCCCTTTTTCGTGACACTTCAGGAAAGTGCCGAAAAGCTCAAAAAGTCGCACATTATGGTGCATCTTAATGTGCGACTTTTTTACGCCACAATTGTGGCGTAAAGGTCTTGATAAATGTTTTATTTTTTATAGCAATTTGTAAAAGTTATTAAATACATTTTTGGGGTCATTTATTAAACTGGTGTAAAGTAGAACTGACTTAGTTGCCCATAGCAACCAATCAAATTCCACATTTTATTTTCCAATGGAGCTGTCAAAAATGAAAGGCGGAATCGGGTTGCTATGGGTAACTAAGCCAGTTCTACTTTACACCAGTTTGATAAATGACCCCAAATATGTATTAAGGATGAACGAACCAGTTCAGACTGAACCGGATTCAATCCGAACTTTGCTATTTTTCAGACAGCAGACGAACTAAAATATTTTAAGTTCATTTTGGAGGAATCCGTTAAAACGACGTGGACTGTCATTTTATTGCACGTCGGTGGGAAAAAACACTAGGGAGGAAGAAGAAGGGGTCTCACATGACCTGGAGAGGAAGTGGGGGGGAGTGTATGCCCGGATTGGTTCACAGGCTGACTGACAGCCTGGATGAGTTAATCAGTGCTGCAGCAGGCAGGGAGGTGCCTTAGGATAATGAGCAGAACACCATTCTGTGCTGGTCTATGAATGTGTACAATAGGGACAAGCATGGAAGCTGACAGCCAGGAAGGAAGGAGTGAGGAGCTGTTGCTGCTGTGCCCCCTAGCAGAACTGCAGCTGCTGTAAAAGCAGCTACCTGCATGGACAGCCTTTTATTATGTGTTTTCCCATTTTCACAGAAATCCTTTTTTGGGGGGGAAGTGGGGTGGAATAAGCGACAACTGTACAACATGTGTTCTACCATCAATCTAGCATACCAAATAGAATACTTGTGAGAACTCTGTGTCAGGTCATCTTACATATTTAATTTATATTTTTTGTTTTAGTTTGTAAAAACATACATCACTGATTGACAACAAAATATTAGGGCTAAATCAATTTATTATCTATACACAAACACAGTTCAGTTCCAATTTTATTTTGTGGGGGGATTTATTGAATTTAATGAGTGCATAATTAAAGTGCGGGCCGTCTGTGCGCGCTTCCGGCGTTCACATCCTGCCGCTGCTCGCCTGTCTGCGCTACAGCGTAACTTAGGCCTTCCTGCTCACCGCCTCATATTCGACGTGCCCACCAGGTGGAACTCCACCTTGCACATGCTGGACAGACTGTGCGAGCAGCAGCAGGCCATAGTGGAGTTTCAGCTGCAGCACGCACGGGTGATTCGCACTGCGGAACAGCACCACTTCACCACCAATGACTGGGCCTCCATGCGAGACCTGTGTGCCCTGTTGCGCTGTTTTGAGTACTCCACCAACATGGCCAGTGGCGATGACGCCGTTATCAGCGTTACAATACCACTTCTATGTCTCCTTGAGAAAACACTTAGGGCGATGATGGAAGAGGAGGTGGCCCAGGAGGAGGAGGAGGAAGAGGGGTCATTTTTAGCACTTTCAGGCCAGTCTCTTCGAAGTGACTCAGAGGGAGGTTTTTTGCAACAGCAGAGGCCAGGTATAAATGTGGCCAGCCAGGGCCCACTACTGGAGGACGAGGATGAGGAGGAGGTGGAGGAGGATGAGGATGAAGCATGTTCACAGCGGGGTGGCACCCAACGCAGCTCGGGCCCATCACTGGTGCGTGGCTGGGGGGAAACGCAGGACGATGACGATATGCCTCCCACAGAAAACAGCTTGTCCTTACCTCTGGGCAGCCTGGCACACATGAGCGACTACATGCTGCAGTGCCTGCGCAACGACAGCAGAGTTGCCCACATTTTAACATGTGTGGACTACTGGGTTGCCACCCTGCTGGATCTACGGTACAAAGACAATGTGCCCACCTTACTTCCTGCACTGGAGCGTGATAGGAAGATGCGCGAGTACAAGCGCACGTTGGTAGACGCGCTACTGAGAGCATTTCCAAATGTCACAGGGGAACAAGTGGAAGCCCAAGGCGAAGGCAGAGGAGGAGCAAGAGGTCGCCAACGCAGCTGTGTCACGGCCAGCTCCTCTGAGGGCAGGGTTAGCATGGCAGAGATGTGGAAAAGTTTTGTCACCACGCCACAGATAACTGCACCACCACCTGATACGGAACGGAGCAGGAGGCAGCATTTCACTAACATGGTGGAACAGTACGTGTGCACACCCCTCCACGTACTGACTGATGGTTCAGCCCCATTCAACTTCTGGGTCTCCAAATTGTCCACGTGGCCAGAGCTAGCCTTTTATGCCTTGGAGGTGCTGGCCTGCCCGGCGGCCAGCGTTTTGTCTGAACGTGTATTCAGCACGGCAGGGGGCGTCATTACAGACAAACGCAGCCGCCTGTCCACAGCCAATGTGGACAAGCTGACGTTCATAAAAATGAACCAGGCATGGATCCCACAGGACCTGTCCATCCCTTATGCAGATTAGACATTTATAACTACATCCCCTTAACAATATATTCTTGTACTCCAGGGCACTTCATTCAATCCTCTTTTTTTAATTTTACCATTATATTGCGGGGCAACCCAAAGTTGAATGAACCTCTCCTCCGTCTGGGTGCCGGGGCCTAAATATCTGACAGTGGCCTGTTCCAGTGGTGGGTGACATGAAGCCTGATTCACTGCAATGGGACCTCTCTCCTCTGTCTGGGTGCCGGGGCCTAAAAATATCTGACAGTGGCCTGTTCCAGTGTTGGGTGACATGAAGCATGATTCTCTGCTATGACATGAAGCCTGATTCTCTGCTATGGGACCTCTCTCCTCTGTCTGGGTGCCGGGGCCTAAACATATCTGACAGTGGCCTGTTCCAGTGTTGGGTGACATGAAGCATGATTCTCTGCTATGACATGAAGCCTGATTCTCTGATATGGGACCTCTCTCCTCTGTCTGGGTGCCGGGGCCTAAACATATCTGACAGTGGCCTGTTCCAGTGTTGGGTGACATGAAGCCTGATTCTCTGCTATGACATGAAGCCTGATTCTCTGCTATGGGACCTCTCTCCTCTGTCAGGATGCTGGGGCCTAAAAATATCGGACAATGACCTGTTCCAGTGGTGGGTGACATGAAGCCTGATTCTCTGCTATGACATGAAGCCTGATTCTCTGCTATGGGACCTCTCTCCTCTGTCTGGGTGCCGGGGCTTAAAAATATCTGACAGTGGCCTGTTCCAGTGTTGGGTGACATGAAGCATGATTCTCTGCTATGACATGAAGCCTGATTCTCTGCTATGGGACCTCTCTCCTCTGTCTGGGTGCCGGGGCCTAAACATATCTGACAGTGGCCTGTTCCAGTGTTGGGTGACATGAAGCATAATTCTCTGCTATGACATGAAGCCTGATTCTCTGCTATGGGACCTCTCTCCTCTGTCTGGGTGCCGGGGCCTAAAAATATCTGACAGTGGCCTGTTCCAGTGGTGGGTGACATGAAGCCTGATTCTCTGCTATGACATGAAGCCTGATTCTCTGCTATGGGACCTCTCTCCTCTGTCTGGGTGCCGGGGCCTAAACATATCTGACAGTGGCCTGTTCCAGTGTTGGGTGACATGAAGCATAATTCTCTGCTATGACATGAAGCCTGATTCTCTGCTATGGGACGTCTCTCCTCTGTCTGGGTGCCGGGGCCTAAACATATCTGACAGTGGCCTGTTCCAGTGTTGGGTGACGTGAAGCCTGATTCTCTGCTATGACATGAAGCCTGATTCTCTGCTATGGGACCTCTCTCCTCTGTCAGGATGCTGGGGCCTAAAAATATCGGACAATGACCTGTTCCAATGGTGGGTGACATGAAGCATGATTCTCTGCTATGACATGAAGCCTGATTCTCTGCTATGGGACCTCTCTCCTCTGTCTGGGTGCCGGGGCCTAAAAATATCTGACAGTGGCCTGTTCCAGTGTTGGGTGACGTGAAGCCTGATTCTCTGCTATGACATGAAGCCTGATTCTCTGCTATGGGACCTCTCTCCTCTGTCAGGATGCTGGGGCCTAAAAATATCGGACAATGACCTGTTCCAGTGGTGGGTGACATGAAGCCTGATTCTCTGCTATGACATGAAGCCTGATTCTCTGCTATGGGACCTCTCTCCTCTGTCTGGGTGCCGGGGCCTAAAAATATCTGACAGTGGCCTGTTCCAGTGTTGGGTGACATGAAGCCTGATTCTCTGCTATGACATGAAGCCTGATTCTCTGCTATGGGACCTCTCTCCTCTGTCTGGGTGCCGGGGCCTAAACATATCTGACAGTGGCCTGTTCCAGTGTTGGGTGACATGAAGCATGATTCTCTGCTATGACATGAAGCCTGATTCTCTGCTATGGGACCTCTCTCCTCTGTCTGGGTGCCGGGGCCTAAACATATCTGACAGTGGCCTGTTCCAGTGTTGGGTGACATGAAGCATGATTCTCTGCTATGACATGAAGCCTGATTCTCTGCTATGGGACCTCTCTCCTCTGTCTGGGTGCCGGGGCCTAAACATATCTGAGAGTGGCCTGTTCCAGTGTTGGGTGACATGAAGCATGATTCTCTGCTATGACATGAAGCCTGATTCTCTGCTATGGGACCTCTCTCCTCTGTCTGGGTGCTGGGGCCTAAACATATCTGACAGTGGCCTGTTCCAGTGTTGGGTGACATGAAGCAGAATTCTCTGCTATGACATAAAGCCTGATTCTCTGCTATGAGACCTCTCTCCTCTGTCTGGGTGCCGGGGCCTAAAAATATCTGACAATGGCCTGTTCCAGTGGTGGGTGACATGAAGCCTGATTCTCTGCTATGACATGAAGCCTGATTCTTTGCTATGGGACTTCCCTCCAATTGATATTGGTTAATTTTTATTCATTTTATTTTTATTTTTATTCATTTCCCCATCCACATTTGTTTGCAGGGGATTTACCTACATTTTGCTGCCCTTTTCAGCCCTCTAGCCCTTTCCTGGGCTTTTTATAGCCTTTTTAGTGACTTCAATAGGGTTCGGGTTCGGGGCGAAGTTTGGGTCGAGTTCGGATCCCGAACCCGAACATTTTCGGGAAGTTCGGCCGAACTTCTCGAACCCGAACATCCAGGTGTTCGCTCAACTCTAATTATAACTAATAAAAGGTATTTGGGAATATATTTATAATAAAGTAATATTTAAGTACAAACCGGATTCCAAAAAAGTTGGGACACTAAATAAATTGTGAATAAAAACTGAATGCAATGATGTGGAGATGGCAAATGTCAATATTTTATTTGTAATAGAACGTAGATGACAGATCAAACGTTTAATCCGAGTAAATGTATCATTTTAAAGGAAAACTACGTTGATTCCAATTTTCACGGTGTCAACAAATCCCAAAAAAGTTGGGACAAGTAGCAATAAGAGGCTGGAAAAAGTAAATTTGAGCATAACAAAGAGCTGGAAGACCAATTAACACTAATTAGGTCAATTGGCAATATGATTGGGTATAAAAAGAGCTTCTCAGAGTGGCAGTGTCTCTCAGAAGCCAAGATGGGTAGAGGATCACCAAATCCCACAATGTTGCGCAGAAAGATAGTGGAGCAATATCAGAAAGGTGTTACCCAGCGAAAAATTGCAAAGACTTTGCATCTATCATCATCAACTGTGCATAACATCATCCGAAGATTCAGAGAATCTGGAACAATCTGTGTGCGTAAGGGTCAAGGCCGTAAAACCATACTGGATGCCCGTGATCTCCGGGCCTTTAAATGACACTGCACCACAAACAGGAATGCTACTGTAAAGGAAATCACAGAATGGGCTCAGGAATACTTCCAGAAACCATTATCAGTGAACACAATCGACCGTGCCATCCGCTGTTGCCAGCTGAAACTCTACAGTGGAAAGAAGAAGCCATTTCTAAGCAAGATCCACCAGCTCAGGCGTTTTCGCTGGGCCAGGGATCATTTAAAATGGAGTGTGGCAAAATGGAAGACTGTTCTGTGGTCAGACGAGTCACAATTCGAAGTTCTTTTTGGAAATCTGGGACGCCATGTCATCCGGACCAAAGAGGACAAGGACAACCCAAGTTGTTATCAACGCTCAGTTCAGAAGCCTGCATCTCTGATGGTATGGGGTTGCATGAGTGCGTGTGGCATGGGCAGCTTGCATGTCTGGAAAGGCACCATCAATGTAGAAAAATATATTCAGGTTCTAGAACAACATATGCTCCCATCCAGACGTCATCTCTTTCAGGGAAGACCCTGCATTTTTCAACAAGATAATGCCAGACCACATTCTGCATCAATCACAACATCATGGCTGCGTAGGAGAAGGATCCGGGTACTGAAATGGCCAGTCTGCAGTCCAGATCTTTCACCTATAGAGAACATTTGGCGCATCATAAAGAGGAAGGTGCAACAAAGAAGGCCCAAGACGATTGAACAGTTAGAGGCCTGTATTAGACAAGAATGGGAGAGCATTCCTATTTCTAAACTTGAGAAACTGGTCTCCTCGGTCCCCAGACGTCTGTTGAGTGTTGTAAGAAGAAGGGGAGAGGCCACACAGTGGTGAAAATGGCCTTGTCCCAACTATTTTGGGATTTGTTGACACCATGAAATTCTGATTCAACATATTTTTCCCTTAAAATGGTACATTTTCTCAGTTTAAACTTTTGTTCCGTGATTTATGTTCTAGTCTGAATAAAATATTAGAAGTTGGCACCTCCACATCATTGCATTCAGTTTTTATTCCCGATTTGTATAGTGTCCCAACTTTTTTGAAATCCGGTTTGTATTTTCATGTTCTTAAAGGGCTTCTGTCACTCCACTAAACTCATATTTTTTTTTTTTGTCTCCTTAAAATCCTTATGCTGCCATTTCTCAATATATAATGCTATTACTCAGTTTGGTTCAGTAGTTATATAAAAAAAACTGACTTTTATAATATGCAAATTACCTCTCTAGCAGCAAGTAGGGCGGCTACCTGCTGCTAGCAGCCGCATCCTCCATTCATCCTCTGACTGGCCCTGTCTGCGTTTTAAATCTCGCGCCGGTCTTCAGTTGGCGCAGGCACACTGAGTGGAGGACGCTCGCTCAGCCGCTCCATCCTCAGTGCGCCTGCGTCGGGTGTACATGTGACGTCATCGGCGCCGTGTTGGAAAACATTTGACTGTGACTACAGTGATTTCTAAAAAGAAAAAAGTGAAATTCTGTCATTGTTATTCAGATTATGTTTTTACAGCATTAACTGTGTGCTAAAAATGACATGTTAACCATATTCTGTGGGTCAGTGTGATTATAGTAAGTATGGGTCAGTGCAGGAGTGTAGCTAAAGGCTCATGGGCCCTGGTGCAAGAGTTCAGCTTGGGCTGGGCACCACTCTGCGTTGGTGCACCTAGCTTTTCCGCTGCCCGAGGCAAATATTGAAACTGTCCCCCCATGCCAAATTCTCAACCAAATCCCTTCCCTCCAGTCCTACTGTCAAAGGGGTTGTACTCTATTTACTACTTATGACCTATCCTCAGAATAGGTTATCAATATCAGATCAGCCAGGGTCCTCCAGCACCCCCAGCGATCAGCTGTTTGAAGAGAGGGCAGCGCTCATATGAGAGCTGCTTTCTCTATTCTGTTCACCTGCTCGCCGTAGCATTTGCAGTGATGAGCAGGTAAACAGAGCAGAGAAGGCAGCGCTCATACAAAAAAAAAGCCTTTAAAGACATACTTGAAAAATATTACATACAGCGCTACAGAACATACAGGGTCATACAGCACCTGGTCCTGTTAGACCAGACCGCCATGGTGACTTCTTTCATCCACTCCTCGTCTCTGCAGAGTTTAACAAACAGACATCCTATTTTCCTACTTTTCCATCATCCTCCCACCTTCTCAACACCCCATCCTGCCACCCCCCATACTGTGTCCACTATGTTCCCCAATACTTTCCTGCACCACACAGATAGTGCGTCAGTACAAAAACACCCCTTTATATTGTGCGCTAGTACAAAAATAATCCCCCCTTCGTTTCAGATCAGACCCCCATATAAAACCCTAAATGAGATCCCCCCAACTCAGACCAAACCCCCTTTAGACCTCTATGTCAGACCCCATATAAGACCCCAGTTTTAGACCTCAGATCAGACCCCCATTAGATCTCCATGTAAGACCATGGCCCAATATTAGACCTCAGATAAGACCCCCATTAGACCTCCAGACCCCCATATCAGACGCCCATTAGACCTCCAGACCCCATATCAGACCTCCAGACCAGACCTCCAGACCCACATATCAGATCACAGACCAGACCCCCATATCAGACCTCCAGACCCCCATTAGACCTCCAGACTCCCACTAGACCTCCAGATCCCCATATCTGACCCCCATTAGACCTCTAGACCCCATGTCTGACCCCTATTAGACCTCCAGACCCCCAATCAGACCTCCAGACCCCCATTAGACCTCTCCAGACCACCAGTAAGACCTCCAGACCCCCATTAGACCTCTCCAGACCCCCCGTCAGACCTCCAAACTACCCAGTCAGACCTCCAGACTCCCCAGTCAGACCTCCAGACTCCCCATTAGAGCACTCCAGACCCCCAGTCAGACCTCCAGCCCCCCCAGTCATACCTCCTGACCCCCCAGTCACACCTCCAGACCCCCCCAGTCAGACCTCCAGACCCCCCATTAGACCTCCATATCAGACCTCAGATCAGACTGTAAAATAATAAAGTAACTTACTGCTGCTTACTCTCCTGCCGCCACTCTCCCTGTCCTGGCTGTCTTCTCTTCATAGGGCCCTGCAGTCACCTGACCTGCACTGCATCTTATAAAGGGAAAGGTACAGTACCACTGACAAGTGGGGTCTCCTGGGTACCCCTGGCTTAGGGGCCCGGTCGCAACTGCGACCGCTACGACCCCTATAGTTACACCAGTGGGTCAGTGGTATGTTTTATAAATTAAGTTTTTTGGTCAAAAATTACAAGCAGCAATACCGTGTATGTTTATTTTTTTGTTTATATTTTTACATAAAAAACGGGGAAAGGGTTTATGTTTTATCTTTCATTTTTTTTATATTTTTGAAAATGTAAACATGTTTTAGAACCCTACCCAGCGATATTGGTGTCCCTGACAGAGCCTTAAAGCAAATTTAGAAACTTCAATCAGCTGAACAGCCAGTATGAAATTGATATGAGGTACGGTATCTACTAAACAAATAAGAGAAAATGATATATAAGGGAAGTCTGGAGAGGACACTGACTGACTGGAATGTTAATTGGTGATCTTCCACCGATGCACTTTCCTAGCCTCTTGCATTACTTTATAACAGAGATATGGTCACCCTGCTATATTTAATATGTCATCCTAATCAAAGATGATGAAATATGAAACTATCTGCCAAAGCTTCACTCATTTGCATGATTAGCATAATTGATTTTTTACATGCTTATGAAATGTGTGATGACTGTTAAACATTTTGTGTGGCAGATATATTTCTGCTCTTCTACACATAAGAATGGCAGCAGTAGAGGAGATGCTGTCATTCCAATTCTTCTACTTCACTAGATTGACAATGAATTGAGTAAACAAATATAGTGCTAACTGTGAACTAGAGAATAACACTAACTATGTGATGATTATTGTAATATTGACTGTGTGTAGTACATACATACAATCTCATACATACCTGGACAGTACAAGCAAAATGTCTGGCTCTGTCAAACACATGCTATGATAACAGGGCAGTGGTTCCAGAAGAAATCTCTACATTTAAAGAAGCCATCCCGAGAAAGGCAACCCCAAGCGAGAGACTAACCCTCAACAAGAAGTTGCTAAAGGTAAGACAATAAAAAAGAGCTGCCCAACCCAACACAGTTCACAGGAAAAATATTCAGTCTAAAAAACACATCAGTAAAAGTCTGGGCTCCAGCGGCGACATCTCCAGCTTCAGCACGACTGCATTGGGAGAGACAAGCTGCTAAGTCATGCCCCCCTGGTGACACGACAGCATCATTAGCATCCCCACAGCGGACGTGTGCTGGAGGAGATTAGCAGTGGGCTGGTTGCTCAGATGCTCTATTCCAGTGTGCTAGTGTTCTGACTAATGGAGTGCCGAGTTATAACCTATCAGGCTCTGATCCTGGAACTCAGTGCTCTATTTAAACCCCTTTATGGCCATATACTAGTGCCACTGAGAGTCATTGACTCCCTAGATGTGCTCATGGTTTCTTTTCTGGTGCATTTGGATTGATTATACAGTATTATTGACCATGGCTTGCCTTTGACCACTCTCGTGTTTTGGTACTGTGTTTCTCGTCTGGTTCTGACTTCGGCTTGGCTATTTGACTACCTCCTCTCTTTCGATTCTGTACTGTATTGTCCGCTCTGTCCTGACCCATTTCTATGCGACTCCATCTCTGTGTTTTTCTTTCTGTGTCTGTGTATGTCTTGCACTTTAGCAGAGTAGGGAACGCCGACTAGTTGCAGACTTGCCGCCTAGGGCTTGCACTGAAGTAGGTAGGGAAAGTGAACAAGATTCCAGTTAGGGCTCACTGTCTCTGTTTACCTGCCTACTGTGTACATAAGATAGAATGAGTGTCCAGAAGAAGGAACCTAAATATTGTTATTACTATTAAAGCTTTCACTACCTGCTTAACCCCTTCACGCCTGATGATGTACATGTACGTCATCGGGTCGGTCTTTAAACATGGCGGCCTGATTGCGTGCGCTGCGGCCGCCATAGCCATGGGTGGCCGCTTGCTTCTGGCAGTAATGCGTCCGCAACTGGCAGTAATGCCGATTGGGGACATTTAACCCCTCAGATGCCGTGGTCAATCCTGACCACGGCATCTGAGCACGCTGAAAAATGAAAAGTGCACTCTTTCGGTTATGCTTCGGCTCCCCCGTGTGGCGATCGGAGGAGCCAGAGCTTGTGTGCAGCATCCCCTGTCTTTGTGAATGACAGGAGGCTGCTGCATAGTATTTCCTATGGAGCCCTTGCCTGTAATAGAGCTCCTGTCACGATCAGTGCGGGGGAAAACTCCACACTGAACACAGGAGGGAAGGGGAACAGTAACTGGGCCTGGAAACTAGGGAATAAACAGGTCACCTCCTAGACAACCCTAATCTGGGCCCTAACTATCTATCAATATAAATAGACCTTGAAGGTAGGAATATTTATATGCAGGATACCTAGGCCTTTATATCTCTATAAGGCCCTGGAAAAGGATAGGACCAGACACAACCCATTCCTCCACAGATGGACAAATGGAAGCTCAGCCAAACCCGAATAAAGCTATCTACCACATAGTCAGAAGGGTGGGGTCAGAATATAAAGGGTAGAAGTGATGACCACTGAGCAACAGCTGAGAACAGGGAAGTGGTCATTAACCCTATCAAGCCTGAATCAAGAGACATCAAGGAGACTGTTAGATTCCTCCACACTCAGCCAATCTCCTTGATTTCCGGACATCAGTCCCCTGAGGGACCGTGACAGCTCCATAGGAATAATGATAAATACTCCAGCATTTATGATGCAAAAGAATAGGTATTTATTGGATAGTGCGGCTGTATAGGGTTGAGCGAACCCGAACTGTAAAGTTCGGGTTCGTACCGAACTTTAGGATTTTTGGACCCCGGACCCGAATCGGAACTTTTCAGTAAAAGTTCGGGTTCGAGTTCGGTGAGTTAATGGCGCTTTTTGAAAGGCTGCAGAGCAGCCAATCAACAAGCGTTTAACTCGTGTGCCCTTAAAAGCCATCACAGCCATGCCTACTAATGGCATGGCTGTGATTGGCCAGTGCAGCATGTGACCCAGCCTCTATATAAGCTGGAGTCACGTAGCGCTGCACGTCACTCTACTCTGATTAGTGTAGGGATAGGATGCTGCTGCTGTGAGGGAGAGAATAGGAAAGAATCTATCTGTTATCAGAAGTGCTTGTTGTTAACTCTGCGATCCACAGCGATTTTGTTTTGTGGGGGCAGTGCAACATTTTTTTACCCTGCCCTGAGCCCAGTGACACATAAAAATAAGTTTTGTCCACCTGTTAGTTAGGTGAGTGTCGGCGGCCATTTTGTGCAAGTTCAGTGCACCAGCACTGCATATGTGCCAGGGACAATAATTTAACCCTGTTCTTTTAGTTCAGTGGGCAACATATACCTATTTTTTAAGTGCACCTGCACTGCATATGTGCCAGGGGAAGGCAAAATAATATAGGGAATCGGTCTCTGAGTTCAGGGACCCAGGGGGTGACATATTCACATTTTTTTCTGTAAAGTACAATTCAAGTAAATCCATCTGTTAGATTATGTGGGGACAAATTATAATTTTTTTGCTAAAAAGTACATTTGCGCCCTGCACTGCATTTGTGACAGTCCAATACAAGCGTTAAATACTGCTGTTATATTCTGGTTTTAAAAAAAACACCCATTTTGTGCAAGACACTACATTTGCGGCCTTTGCTGCATTTGTGACAGTCCAATACAAGTGCTAAATACTGCTGTTATATTCTGTTTTAACAAATCACCCATTTTGTGCTAGATACTACATTTGCGCCCATTGCTGCATTTGTGACAGTCAAATGCAAGCTTTAAATACTGCTGTTATATTCTGGTATTAAAAAAACACCCATTTTGTGCAAGACACTACATTTGGGGCCTTTGCTGCATTTGTGGCAGTCCAATACAAGCTTTAAATACTGCAGTTATATTCTGGTTTTAAAAAAACACCCATTTTGTGGAAGACACCACAATTGCGGCCTTTGCTGCATTTCTGACAGTCCAATGCAAGCGTTAAATACTGCTGTTATATTCTGGTTTAAAAAAGACACCCATTCTGTGCAAGATACTACATTTGCGGCCTTTGCTGCATTTGTGACAGTCCAATACAAGCTGTAAATACTGCAGTTATATTCTGGTTTTAAAAAAACACCCATTTTGTCCTAGATACTACATTTGGGGCCTTTGCTGCATTTGTGCTAGTCCAATACAAGCGTTAAGTACCGCTGTTATATTCTGGTTTTAAAAAAACACCCATTTTGTCCTAGATACTACATTTGGGGCCTTTGCTGCATTTGTGACAGTCCAATACAAGCTTTAAATACGGCAGTTATATTCTGGTTTTAAAAAAACACCCATTTTGTGCAAGACCCTACATTTGGGGCCTTTGCTGCATTTGTGACAGTCCAATACAAGCTTTAAATAATGCAGTTATATTCTGGTTTAAAAAAAAACACCCATTTTGTCCTAGATACTACATTTGGGGCCTTTGCTGCATTTGTGACAGTCCAATACAAGCTTTAAATACGGCAGTTATATTCTGGTTTTAAAAAAACACCCATTTTGTGCAAGACCCTACATTTGGGGCCTTTGCTGCATTTGTGACAGTCCAATACAAGCTTTAAATAATGCAGTTATATTCTGGTTTTTTTTAAAAAACACCCATTTTGTCCTAGATACTACATTTGGGGCCTTTGCTGCATTTGTGACAGTCCAATACAAGCTTTAAATAATGCAGTTATATTCTGGTTTTTAAAAAAAACACCCATTTTGTCCTAGATACTACATTTGGGGCTTTTGCTGCATTTGTGACAGTCCAATACAAGCTTTAACCTGTTACGGACAGGTACACCCTGATGTCCTGGTACTTAAGAACGGGCGGTAATTGGAACAAGGTGCCTGCTCAAATCATTGAGCAAGCACTTTGGGACAATGCCCAGGGGGGTCCTGTGACCCCCCCGTCTCGGCGATCGCAGCAAACCGCAGGTTGGTAGTGTGATCGGTAGTGTGATCGGTAGTGTGATAATACACCACCAATCCTGCGATCCTGGGAGGTGGCAATCGCTGCTGATTGGTCGGCTGGGCACGTGGGCGGGCGGAGCGGCAGTTTTGAATTGCCGGAGCTCCTCTCCCCGCTCATACCGGTCCGTGGAGCGGCAGAGAGAGGAGCCCGGCTGTTGTGTGAGTTTTTTTGCGCCATCAGGCACAAATCTGTGTTTTTTGGTGAGGTAGGGAGAGGTAGATTAGGCAGGGATAGTGAGGGAGAGTAAGGGGGGAAAAAAAAGTTTTTTTTTCCTGTGGTGTAGCACCCCAGGGGTGCTGCAGCTTGCCCCCGCCCCCCCCCCCCCACACATTTTTTTGGGGCGCAAGTTTTTTTTGGTGATTTTTTTTGCATGCGCTGACTGGCTGGTACTCTTAGCGTCCGGCCACTGTTAGCGCATCGCCCACCCCACCGCTGATCAGCTTTGTACCGCTGATCAGCACGTTTGAATATATTTTTTTGACACTTTTTGGGATTTTCTAATTTTTTTTTCAATTTTTTTTCTGTTAGGTGTAGGGCAAAGTCCGTGAACACCCGTCCCCCACACACACGCACACCAGATAAGTCCACCGGAGACCCGTATCGGTGAACTTGTCTGGTGTACCCCTGAGCATTTTGAGCCTGTGATTCCTGATTTTGTTGGCCAAGCAGGAATCCAGATTCCCACAGTGGGCTTCACTGAATATGACTATTTTAGTCTTTTTTTCAGTGACCACTTTGTAAACCTAATGGTGGAGCAAACGAACCTGTATGCCCAACAGTTCATTGCTCAACACCCGGGCTCCTTTTTGGCTAGGGCCGGTGGCTGGACTCCGGTCAGTGCAGCCGAGATGAGGACATTTTGGGACCTCGTGCTGCACATGGGCCTAGTCAAAAAACCTAGTGTCATTAATTACTGGAGAGGGGACATCCTCTACCAGACCCCACTTTACAGTACGGCCATGACACGTACCCGGTTTGAAGCCATCCGGAAATGCCTGCATTATGCAGATAATGCAGCATGTCCCCCCCAAGGTGATACTGCCTATGACTGCCTGTACAAAATCAGGCCAGTCATCGATCACTTTGGGGCCAAATTTTAGGAGGCCTATGTACCTGGAAGGGAGGTCGCGGTTGATGAGTCTCTCATTGCTTTCAAGGGGAGACTCCTTTTCCGCCAGTATGTTCCCTTTAAGCCGGCGAGGTATGGCGTGAAGCTGTACAAACTTTGTGAGAGTACCTCAGGGTACACTTACAAGTTTCGTGTGTACGAGGGGCGAGATTCCCGTATTCAACCCCGAGAATGTCTCCCCACTCTGGGTGTTAGCGGGAAACTTGTGTGGGACCTTATGCACCCACTGCTAGATAAAGGTTACCACCTGTACGTGGATAACTTTTATACTAGTATCCCCTTGTTCCAGTCCCTCGCCGCCAGATCCACGTCCGCTTGTGGGACCGTGCGGAAAAATCAACGCGGCCTCCCTACACACCCCCTCCAGGTACCTATCCCCAGGGGTGAGACCCATGCCCTTACCAGTGGAAACTTGTTGCTGGTCAGATATAAGGACAAGAAGGATGTCCTTGTACTGTCCACAATTCACAGTAACGGCATCACCCCGTCCCTGTGCGAGGTACCGCCGCAACGGTCCTCAAGCCCGATTGTATCGTCGACTACAATCGGTATATGGGACGAGTTGATCTCTCTGATCAAGTCCTCAAGCCATATAATGCCATGCGCAAAACCCGGGCATGGTACAAAAAAGTTGCCGTCTACTTGGTGCAGGTTGCCTTGTACAACTCTTTTGTGCTGTCCCGGAGCACTGGCAACACAGGGAAATTTCTGCAGTTCTATGAGGCAATCCTCAAGGCCCTGATATTTTCTGACCGGGAAAGAGCAGGCCGGAGTACACTCGGGAACACTTTACAGGTGTGGTCCTCAATACTGGAAAGAAGGGACGGTCCCCAAGAAAGTGCAGAGTGTGTCACAGGAGGGGGATACGGAAGGACACTACTACTCAGTGTGACATGTGCCCCGATCATCCGGGCCTCTGCATTATTGGTTGCTTCAGGGAGTACCACACTTCCATGGAGTACTAAATTTATATTCCCTTTCCCCAATTTTAATTCCATTTAGCCACTCGGAAAAAATTCTCAGACTTGAGACACTAAAACCCCCAATTTTTTTTTTTCAAAAACCAGCGCAGGGCACCTCAGGGCGAAATTCTTTTACCGAATTCAGCGGGAAGACAAAGGTGTCTCGCAGTATGCAATGGCGCTACAGGAAGTGTTGGCCGAGGTGCAGAAAAAAGAGGCGGACGGAGTAACCGCCATGGGAACTGCAGATCGGATCCTGCGGGAACAATTCATTCTGGGACTCTACAGCACTCCCCTGAAACGGGCCCTGCAGGAACGAGTTAGGGTGGATTCTACACTAACCTTTAGACAAATATTAGCAGAGGCAGTGGCACGGAGAAAAGAAGAAAGTTGTGTGTCCGGAGTGATATGGACCCAGATCGTCACCTCCCCCGGGGTTTCAAAGAGCGAAGAGGTCCTAGTCAGAGTAGTACAAGACTTACAGAGCTCTCTGAGTGCTATGCACGAAAAGTTGACACACCTGGAAAAACAGATGGAGTCGCGCTATACCCCTGAAACTGCCTACCCGGCCCGACAACAAATTTATCAGGCGCCCCCATAGGTTCCTATACCAGAATATCCTTACCCTAATTTACCTTCTCACCAAGCCCCTTAACATCCTCCAAGGAGGCCCGTCAATCAAGTCCTAAGGGCACCCCCCATACGCAGACAAGGAGAAGGCCGTCAAGGGGCACAGTGTTGGCGGTGTGGAAATTATGGACATTATGCCAGAGAGTGTTGGAGTGATGTGGCCAGACGCCCAGAGCCACCGTTAAACTTCCTGCCCCCGCAGTAGTGGGGCGTACTGAGGGGGAGGTGGAGAGCCAAGATGCCTGAGTCACTTTTCTACCGTTACTTCCAAGCGCTGGCCAAGCCAGAGCGAGAGACGCTGGTCCGGGTTACAGCGGACAATCAACAACAGATCCCTGTCACAGGAGTCGTGTGGATGAATGTACGGCTATGGGGGACGGAAAGGTATCCTGCTGGTCCCTGAGACGTTCAAAGAAGATGTGCCTGTGATAATGGGCATGAACATTCTGCGAGAATTAGATCAGATAATGTTCACCAAACGGGGGCCAGGCTATTGGAAGCAAGCCCCTCCGCACAAACCAACTCAGAAAGCGTTTCCTGCTTTCTGAGACCATGTTATATTATGTAGTTTGTATAT
Organism: Bufo bufo; assembly: GCF_905171765.1. Classification (NCBI taxonomy): domain Eukaryota; kingdom Metazoa; phylum Chordata; class Amphibia; order Anura; family Bufonidae; genus Bufo; species Bufo bufo. The sequence continues at coordinate 237,114,039 of NC_053391.1, forward strand.
GTATGTCTGGAGGTGTATATAGTCCAAATTTGAATGTGCCTGATTTTCATCTATAGGCAGAATTCGGGGCACCGGTGAGGCCTGCATCATATCAGTCAGCTCTGGGTGGTACTCACAGCCTACTCCCATTGCATGTGTGGTTTCACACTGGAGGCAACTGGGAGCTGTTTGCTGTGAGTCGGACCTTATGCTTCTGTAATTCGCCCACTGGCCCCTGGTACTGCCAGTATGGCACAGGTAGGTTAGCGTTAGGTCCCTTGACGTGGTGCGCGGACTCCAGTATGTCCTTCATATAAGGATATATTGGCTAAAGTCTCATTTTAACATCAGTGTGAGGGTTTAGTCAGATTTTTTTATCACTATCAAAACACAATAAAAACTATACATATAAGGTGTCGCCAGATTCGTACTGACCTGTAGAATAAAAGTAACCAGTCAGTTTTATCGCACATCGAACATAGTAAATAAAACATCTGTGAAACTGTGGTGGAATTGCTTTTTCCCCCCGCAATTTCACCCCATTTGCAATATTAAATGATAGCATTGGAAAGTACCGCAAAAAAACAAGCCCTCATATGACTATTTGAACAGACAAATAAAAAAGTTATGGTTCTGGGAAGGCAGGGAGTGTAAAAACGCAAAAAAAACCTAAAAACCTCTGGGGTTGAAAGGGTTAATATTTTGATTGCCTTTTTACATTTTCCCACTGGTTCCATGATCTGGTTGCTTATCCTACTGGCTTAGCTTTTATTAATGACCTGTATTTGCAGTGAGCCCCTGTATGAGCTGGTGTAGAGGATGGGAGTGGTAGTAGCCCTGATATAGTGATCTGGTTGTGGCACGGTGTCCTACCTCAGGCCGTCGCTCCCTGGGGTTCATTGCACTGAAAAAGGTGAGTATGAAAGGAAACAGGCAGAGATGGTTGAACAAATAACATTTCCTTTACTGAGTGCAAAAATGGAAAGCAGCACATTCATCAGCAGTTGGTACAAAATTCAGTCTCTCTCTTCCCAGATGACGGGGTATGATGTCTGGCAATGTGGCAATTGCAAAAGATGACACTCAGAAACTTGCTAGCTGACGTTGTCACTCTCTGGATTCCTTTTCCTACAGCTTTTGCAGCAGTCCCCCATTGGAGCCAATGTGGAGGATGGGAGTGGCAGTACGAATGGGAATTGTAGTGGTTGCGGTGTCATACCTCAGACCAACGCTCTGTTGCAGTGACAGGAAGGGCGCAGCAGTTCTTCCCTTGGTCACTCTTCTGTAGAGATGGCCTTGCGGTTTGCCCAGCGGTCGGTTCGCAGCGAAATTTGCTCGTTCGCGAGTCGCCGAACATGCGAACATATGGCAATATTCGCGCCCGCCATATTCTTTTACATTGTGAAGAACTTTGACCCATGACACATCCATCAAATGGTACAGGACAGCCAATTAAAAAGTTTCAGCACATGGACATACCCCCTACCTTATAAATAGAGCCGGTCTGGCTGCCATTTTGCATTCTGTCTTTTGTCAGTGTAGGGAGAGGTTGCTGTGTGGAGCAGGGACAGACTGTTAGGGTCCATTCACACGTCCGTAAGTGTTTTGCGGATCCGCAAAACACGGACACCGGCAATGTGCATTCCGCAATTTGCGGACCGCACATCGCCGGCACTATAATAGAAAAGGAGGCTGGAACACTGTGTGCATCAATTTATCAATTACAGAACGACGCACGTAGTCTATGTGTTAATTTGTGTATGTGGATCCTTCTATATAGGAAAAACCAAGAGATCCTTAAGGGAGCGGGTACGAGAACATCGTAACTCAATTAAAACAGGCAAGGGACGTACTAGCCTTATTGAGCATGTACGGTGCCAACATGGGGGAGACGCAAATGTCTTGCGATTTGCGGGCCTAGAACATGTCCCCCCACCAGTTCAGGGAGGTGATAGACACAGTACCCTGCTCCAGAAGGAAGCTCGGTATATTATTAAAACGGATGCCACAGGTTGTTTAGGCTTAAACGAACGCAATGATTTGGCAGCATTCATTGAATAGGACGCTATATAAATATGATTCTCTCATGAATACACCTTAGATTATCTTTAGTCACTGTACATATATTTATACGTTTTTGTATTTATATATTATTGCATTAACTTTTGCATCCCTTTCATTTATATTTATGTACCCTTCCATGTGTATAGATACTATTCGCAGACTTTGTGTCACTTTTTGTAACTATTGTTTCATTTGTGATAGAAATATGGTGGCTCACTCTGTATGTAGTTGTGGAATGGGTGCTGCTAAGTCTGAAATGACTCACCCAGTCATAAATGGAAATAAATGTGAAAAGTATAGGAAGACTGAGCACTCACCAGCTGGACCAAATAGAGACTAAAAACAAGTAGTATATAGCAATAATATTTAATGATTAATAGCCCTATATTGAATCTAAATAGGTAAAATCTATAATACAATAATAATATAACACCTGAATAAGTAAAAAATAGAACAAAGCTGTAAGTTCAAATATAGAAGGACAAAGACTATAAATACACCTAATATATATGCAATAAAAATATATTCCTAATATATATGCAATAGAAATGTAGCGGGGACAGTTCTAAAAAGGGCAAATATTATCAATGAATAAAAGTATAAATAGTTGAAATATTCAATAAATATTCGATAAATATTCGATAGATCACTATTGAGTTCAATGAGAAATGTGCCAGATAGAATGTTCGATAATCAGAACGGATAATTATATCTGTGTTCGAAAAAATCAGTTCACTTATTCAAGAGCGATTCGATCAGAAAGACCAGATAGGTATACAGTCAATGGATGTATTACACCTGTTAGTTTTGCCGTCTGATATGAGTGTAACCGTGGCGTCCCACGTGGCTCACTGTATCAGATCCGGCAGTACCTGGTTCCAGTCGCTTGCTTCAGGTGATTCAAATGTTCATGCGGTTCCCAACGTAAAGGGTCTCCTGATGATATTCACCGATGTTGCGAGTCTGGACCTGGTTAGTAGTTAACAAGGTGTTCCCTCCAGATTGGCTGAAGTCGTGATTCTGACAAGGTTAAAATCCAGTTATCGGAGTGTTGGAGTCTCGTATGTGTTCATCAGCTGATGTCCGAGGTGTACAGAAACCAAACGCGTTTCGGGGTCCTTTCCTGGCCCCTTCCTCAGTGGTGATCTGTAGGGGGGTTTGATCCCCTTTTTATACCCAACATCCTTTAGGATAAGGTGGAGTAAAAATGTGGTTTTGGATCCGATCTAACGTAAACTCTGGCATGGAGCAATCTGGATGATGATTCTTTATTGTGAAAAAGTACTTTCAAGTACTATGCTGATGTGATTGATTTTGGCAATCCTATTATCTGGCATTTCTCATTCAAATCCCATTCTTATTATACAATAATATTCATGTGCGTTATTGTTGCGGTTTTGTTATTTATAAGACGCAGATGCGATTCTTTCAATGCATATGCGTTTTATTGTCCCTTCTGTGTATAAGTGCAGATCATGTTAGTTTTCATTAATTCTACACAATAGAATACAATATATAGCTTTGCAAAAGACATAAAAATAGAATTATAACAATAAAAATAAAAATAATAAAATTTATATATAGATAGAGTAAATTAAAATGTATATTCATTATTTCTATTTAAATGGTAGCATTATAAAATCTATATTAAAATATATATTCATTGTTTCTGTCTTAATAGCATTATAAAGCGCAGATGCGGTGCTTTCAATTCATATGCGCCTTATATATATAGGTACAAACTATGTCGGTTTTCGTTAGTTCTACATTTTAAAATACAGTATATGACATTGCAAAAAATATAACATAATTATTTTTATTGTTATAATTCTATTTTTATGTCTTTTGCAAAGCTATATATTGTATTCTATTGTGTAGAATTAATGAAAACTAACATGATCTGCACTTATACACAGAAGGGACAATAAAACGCATATGCATTGAAAGAATCGCATCTGCGTCTTATAAATAACAAAACCGCAACAATAACGCACATGAATATTATTGTATAATAAGAATGGGATTTGAATGAGAAATGCCAGACAATAGGATTGCCAAAATCGATCACATCAGCATAGTACTTGAAAGTACTTTTTCACAATAAAGAATAATCATCCAGATTGCTCCATGCCAGAGTTTACGTAAGATCGGATCCAAAACCACATTTTTACTCCACCTTATCCTAAAGGATGTTGGGTATAAAAAGGGGATCAAACCCCCTTACAGATCACCACTGAGGAAGGGGCCAGGAAAGGATCCCAAAACGCGTTTGGTTTCTGTACACCTCGGACATCAGCTGATGAACACATTCGAGACTCCAACACTCCGATAACTGGATTTTAACCTTGTCAGAATCACGACTTCGGCCAATCTGGAGGGAACACCTTGTTAACTACTAACCAGGTCCAGACTCGCAACATCGGTGAATATCATCAGGAGACCCTTTACGTTGGGAACCGCATGAACATTTGAATCACCCGAAGCAAGCGACTGGAACCAGGTACTGCCGGATCTGATACAGTGAGCCACGTGGGACGCCACGGTTACACTCATATCAGACGGCAAAACTAACAGGTGTAATACATCCATTGACTGTATACCTATCTGGTCTTTCTGATCGAATCGCTCTTGAATAAGTGAACTGATTTTTTCGAACACAAATATAATTATCCGTTCTGATTATCGAACATTCTATCTGGCACATTTCTCATTGAACTCAATAGTGATCTATCGAATATTTATCGAATATTTATTGAATATTTCAACTATTTATACTTTTATTCATTGATAATATTTGCCCTTTTTAGAACTGTCCCCGCTACATTTCTATTGCATATATATTAGGAATATATTTTTATTGCATATATATTAGGTGTATTTATAGTCTTTGTCCTTCTACATTTGAACTTACAGCTTTGTTCTATTTTTTACTTATTCAGGTGTTATATTATTATTGTATTATAGATTTTACCTATTTAGATTCAATATAGGGCTATTAATCATTAAATATTATTGCTATATACTACTTGTTTTTAGTCTCTATTTGGTCCAGCTGGTGAGTGAGTCAGTATTGTTTTTAAACTTAAACTTGCACTAATGTATCGATGCACCTGTGTTTCAGGTGTGCGCAGTGGGTGTAGCAGCAAGGGTGTTTAAGTGATGGGTCAGCTGACCCTCCCCCATATGACGCTATAAACTAGCACACACTTGATTCCCAGAGTGGATCAAACAGCCGGAGGAAGCGGTCATACCGCGAAACGGCCGTCGCTGTGGATTGATACTTCATGTGAGTCTGCCCCCGCAACATACCCTACAATAAAGAAGCGTGAACACGAATGGTGAGTGCGGCTTATCTTTGCATCTTGTTCTTTATAATAGAAAATGCCTAATCTTGTCAGCAATTGCGGACAAGAATAGGACATTTTCTATTTTTTTGCGGAAAGCACATTCGGGCCCCATTGAAAATGAAAGGGTCTGCACCCGTTCCGCTAAATTGCGGAAAGGATGCGGACACATTTTGCGGACGCGTGAATGGACCCTTAGGGATACAAATCGCTAGCTAATAGATCCACAAAAGTCCTTAGCGATACTACAACTACAAAGAGTGACAAACGCAATTAGAAAAAATTATTACAACTGATGTGATATACCAGTCGCCCCCCAAAACGACAGATTGAAGGGGGGTGTTATATACCAATATACTTTCTATATAGTGTATTTGGGTACTGCAGCATTTGTTTGCTGTTTTGCTGCGTTCCCTCTGCTATACACAGTGACAAACGTTACTGGAAAAAATTATTATAACTGGTGTGATATACCAGTCGCCCCCCAAAACGACTGATTGAAGCGGGGTGTTATATACCTTCTTCCACAAACACTGCGTTCTCTAGAGACTTTTGTCACAGGGTCATTTAAAAAATGACAAGCAGAGGAAGAGGTAGGAACTTCCGCAGGGGTGGTAGGGGTCGGGCAGGTGCACCAGGCCGAAGCCTAAGTGGAAAGTTGCAGAAGGTGTGTGCGATTACGTCCAATGACGCACCAGACTTGGTTGAGTGGCTCACTCAGCCTTCCGCTTCTGCACCCTCCTTATCCTTTCTATCTGCACCATCTTCACTCTCTGCTGTGTGCACCCCCGCTTGAGTCACAGGAATAATTTTCTGATCCATTACAAGACATTTCCGATGCACAGCCATTCTTGGCATCGGATCAGGAAGAGGAGGTAGCAACGGCCGCCACTCAGCAGTCTGACGACAGTACTCAGATAAGCCCAAGGAGGTTGGTCCCCGCTGTTGCTGCCTACTCTGAGATCTCTAATGTTAGTGGTGGGGAAGGTGACGTCGATGATGACGTGTCTATGGATGTCACGTGGGTGCCCACAAGAGAGGAAGAGGAGGGGAGTTCAGAGGGAGAGATGGACCAGCAGATAGGGAGGAGAAGAAGGCAGAAGTTACATTGCACAGGAGGCAAAAAGCAGACTGCTAATGTATCAGGAGCGAGCCATCTCCCAAGCACGGTCACATCTGGCGCTCCCAGGACGCCGGCACATAGCTGTGCAGTGTCGGCTTTTTTTAACATGTCCATTGCTGACAATAGTGTTGCCATCTGCAGCCTTTGCTGTCAATGCATAAGTCGCGGCAAGCCAAACACTCACCTAGGGATGACGCCTTAAGAATGCACCTGGCCTCCCATCACTGAGCCCAGTGGGAGCAACGTCGTGCCGTCACGTTTATCTGACAAAAGGCAGGCTTCCGTGGCCCAAATGTTCAAGCGTAAAAAGATGATGACGCCAGATAACCCTCTTGTCCAACGGCTGACCGCTGGCTTGTCGGAACTGCTAGCCCGCCAACTACTGCCATATAAACTGGTGGACTCAGAGGCCTTTAGAAAATTTGTGGCCATTGGAACACCGCAATGGAAGGTCCCAGGAAGGAAATATTTCTTCCAGAAGGGCATCCCAGAGCTATATGGCCATGTTCAGCGGCAAGTGAATGTATATCTGGCACACAGTGTCGGTGCCAAGATACATCTGACCACAGATACGTGGTCTAGCAAACACTGGCAGGGAAGGTACATAACTTTTACTGCCCACTGGGTTAACCTTCTTACGGCCATCAAACGTGCAACTCGTGGCACCCGTGTAGATTTGGTGTTAGTCAGCCTGGCCATAACGGGGTTACCTCTCGGCAGCATCACCAGCTGCTGAGGGGTCAGTGGCCAAGCTAGGCTAGGCAACATTTGACACCCCTGTACTATTTGTTACACCGTTTGTTCCCTGTGTATGTCCATGTTGTGTGTTTTTGTGATCTGTTGGTAAGTTTTTATTGATGTTGATGGTGGTAGTCCTTGTCTACGGATGTGTTCTACCATGCTGATTTATGTAGTGTTGTAAGTCCCGTCTGCTGTCTTTGTTTCATTCTGTGTCCCCTTGGAGTGGAACAGTGTTATACTGTGGATCGAGAACGTATAGGTTTGCGAGCAGATAATATCACACGGGAAATCCTGCTGGTCGGGAGAAGGCATAAGGACCTTCTCCATGCAGCACACAAAGGATGATGTGATATTATTCTGGGCAACCAGGGTCTCAGATCGATACAGATAACGCTGTTGTGCTCAAGGTTTTCGGTAGGGCTGTGTTGCGCTGGGGACTGGGGCGGACAGACAACATTGGTGTAATGTTGTGCTGCGCACTTGATTCTAGTCCGAGCAGGCAGCACAGCTCTGATAGGGATTGGACGCAGAGTGTTTGGCAGCAGAGTGTGGACTGTGTTCTTGTGTTGTGGGGTCCTGGGGAGCCAGGGCATGCCTATGCCATTGGTTCTGCGGGCCTCCACAAGAAGGGATCACAGTGGGAAATCAGCCTGGGTGCACATGAGTGGACGGGGATGCGGTGCCATCAATAACAAGATGGTGCTTTGTCCACAGAACTCCAGTTATCCTAACCTAGTAGGATGGCCATCCTTATCTGTTGGTGCAGAGGGATGTGCAGCAGAGGACTCGATCCTCTGAAGGTAGGGTGTTCAGACACCAGTGTTGGGATAACGAGGGGTCCTGTGAGATAAAGGGCAGCCCAATACCTTTCTCTACCCATGGGTCAAAGGTATTGGTGCTGGGAATTTTCACATTTAATTGCACTGTTAGGGGAGAAATTCCCCTGGGAGCGCCTGGTATTTTCTTCTGCCATAGGTGTGATTTTATATGGAGCGGAAGAAAAACCCAGGAGATGCCACAGAAGAGGCCAGCTATTCCCCCTGACACTTTTGTGAGGCTCCAGAGGATCCCACTGGATTTTGGCAACTAAGCGACCTCTGTCTAGAGGTGTTCTAGAGATGGAAGACTGTGCCACAATCCAGCGGGAGCGTTATCTCAGACTCTGGAGGAAGACTTGGAGACGTTCGGGTGGAAGAGCTACTATCACTTGTTTCACCCAGTGAAACTTCTTCTGGTTCTGGTCATCGTCATCTACATTAGACTGTGTATCGGAGGGTCAAGGGACTTATTGACCAAATACACCAGAACCAGACAGAACTTTACAGAACTAACCGAAGGAGGAGGCTCAGGACATAACGCTAACATTGTTCCTGTAGCCAAATATTGTATTTATGGACACACTTTGTTTCCTATAAGGGTTCGGGACGTATAACTTGTACTACCCTGAAACCCCATAGCACATTGTATTTATTGATTTTGTTTGTCGGTTGATTGTGTACCCATGGACACTCTAGGTGCAAATGTGTGACAGCCCACCCACAGGGAAACTTGCCCAACACACTGCGGTGAGTTATTATTTGGCTGTACACATTTGCATCCTATAGTCATTTCCCATTGACACAGGGGTCTGCGACCTACCTGTGTCTTTGGAGGTGTAGAGATATGCCAGGTTGCATGAGTCTCTATGCGTACACATACATATAATGATTTTGGTGGGAGGGATGTGACATGTGTTTTGTGTGAATGGGGATAAGGTTAGGTCACGATAGGGACAGGCATCATTCATTTGCCACCTTGAACCCTGGAACGGTGAAGTTCTTAAGGGAAGGGCTGGATGTGTAGTGTGGCGGAGGTGTTCTCCGCAGTAGAATTTAGGTACTATGACATCACCGATTAGGGATGTCTAAGTACCTAAAGATCAGTGTGCACTACAGTTCTTCCTGAACTTCCACCAAAGATGGGGTTGAAGGGGGGCAAATATATCTCAACCCGTTCCCCCATTATATTGTCGTATTATATAGTCCGACAACAGGGGGATTGTTGAGGAAGGGTTGAGACGCATGCATGTATATATACATACATGCATGCAAACACGTGCATGCATGTATGATATATATGCATGCATTAATCACGTTATAGGAGGATGTGCGCAGATGTTCCCAGCATCTGCGCACATCTGCCCTTAGTGGCCCACAGGGGCTCATGTAGGCCCCTGTGGGATATATGTGATCCCTTTTAATATATGTAGGGGCTTGTGCCCCCTTATAATGTAGGGGCTTGTGCCCCCTTATCTGTGCCCCTTATATATATATGAATGTGGCCCCTTATATAATCCCCCTTAGAATGTATGATTAATGTATACATGTGTATGGATGTGCTCCTCAGAACTCCCTCAGTGCGCCTGCGCCGATGACATCACCGAAATAGAAGACGTCATCGCCACAGGCGCACTGAGGGAGTTCTGAGGAGACGAGCCTCCTCATCTCAGAGCGCCTGCGCCGAATCAACACAGGCGCGCGATTTTTGAAATGCCGACAGGGCTGGCCGGAGGAGGAGATCCCGGCTGGCCCTGTCAATCAACAAGAGGAGGGGGCGGTTTTCTGCAGCAGCTACCGGCAAGTAGCCGCCCTACTTGCTGGTAGAGACCGAATTTGGATATGATAAAACTTCGTTTTTTGAATAAACTGCTGGATCAATGTAAGTAACACAATTATATTTTCATATATCGCTATATAACTAATTTAACTAGCCCCAAAAAAAAAAATCACTTTAGTGGGGTGACAGAAGCCCTTTAAGGCTAAGGGTCGCTGGTACTGTGAATTAGCGGGCAGGAGAGACGCGGTCAGCGGAGTGTCTGAGCGTCTAGGACCCGATAATTCGTACAGGAGAAGCGATACTTCCCTTAGAGTACCAGAAATAAAACAAAATCTTTTGCAGAGAATCTATAATCTATCTGTGTATTAATATTTTTGTATTTGCTTTACACGGTCACCGTCGCTGGGGTAAGAGAAGAAGGCACGGAAAGAGATCCATCTTCGTTGGAGGTACATAAAAGTCCAGCTGGTCGGGAAGAAGCGATCCGGAAGAAAAGGACTTCTTTCAAGCAGCTGCAAGGGACGGGAAAGTACAGCACCAACAAGAAGATGGAGGCTCAGAAAAATGTGAGTATGAACTTCTCCACACTCCAACACTTAGCCAAACACAGCACATTTAACCCCATCCTCCCCACTACATACAAGTCAATGCTGTGGTCCAATTTGTTAGCACAGGCTTGTAGTTACGACAAGCTATGTGTTAACAAACGGACGGTTTTGAACAAGGCTACCAAACGGCTTCGGATGCTGGCCAAACTCGTTCATACGTTTGAGGCTAGCATCTGTAAGCCAAAGGAAGTGGCGCTGGTGTCTCAGTCAACGGAGACAATTCCTCCGGCCATTCACTGCCAGTGCTGTGCTAGTAATTCGGACCAGGTTTCGGCATTGCAGGCACAGCTGGCAGAGAATGTGCAGTCTACTGTTGACCGAGATGCGCAGGTGGCTAATATAGAGTCACAGTTAGTAGAGCTGCAGAGGCAGAAGGAGGAAATTGAGGCTAAGTTGACTCAGTCTTATACTGAGGTCAAGGCCTTCAAGGAGCGGACTGCCTCTACTGACGTGACGGTAGCCAAATTGAAGGCTGAGGTTGCTGTAAGGTCCCAGCTAATGTCTGGCATGCAACAGGTTATCACCAAGTTGGTGCCGGCCCTTTCTTTTTCCGTAAAGCCAGGGTCGGAATCTCCCAAAACGTTGCCCTGTGCAGGGCCAATAGGGGGGAGAGTAATCTGTGACCGGTCTGATCATCAGGTCAAGCCGGTCCAGACTAACAGAGATTTTTCCCTGACTTTGGGAAAAAGAACTGTCGTGAAGAGTGCGTCCCTGAGGATGGAACAATTCAGGAGAAGGGAGCACGGCTGCAGTGTAGATGGACCTGGGCCATGCAGAGCAAACATCAGATGTTTTGCATGTGGTGGCCTAGGTCACATAGCGAGACACTGCAAAACAGATAGGAACATAACACACAGGACAGGAAACCGAATCACGTGTTTCAGGTGTGGGAACAAAGGACACATTGCAAGGAATTGCCCTTGTGCAAGTAATTGCAATGTGTCCAACAGTATCAGCCAGGTAACAAATTGTGCAGTGGGGTCTAGTCAGCCTGGCCATAACGGGGTTACCTCTCGGCAGCATCACCAGCTGCTGAGGGGTCAGTGGCCAAGCTAGGCTAGGCAACATTTGACACCCCTGTACTATTTGTTACACCGTTTGTTCCCTGTGTATGTCCATGTTGTGTGTTTTGTGATCTGTTGGTAAGTTTTTCTTGATGTTGATGGTGGTAGTCCTTGTCTACGGATGTGTTCCACCATGCTGATTTATGTAGTGTTGTAAGTCCCGTCTGCTGTCTTTGTTTCATTCTGTGTCCCCTTGGAGTGGAACAGTGTTATACTGTGGATCGAGAACGTATAGGTTCGCGAGCAGTTAATATCACACGGGAAATCCTGCTGGTCGGGAGAAGGCATAAGGACCTTCTCCATGCAGCACACAAAGGATGATGTGATATTATTCTGGGCAACCAGGGTCTCAGATCGATACAGATAATGCTGTTGTGCTCAAGGTTTTCGGTAGGGCTGTGTTGCGCTGGGGACTGGGGCGGACAGACAACATTGGTGTAATGTTGTGCTGCGCACTTGATTCTAGTCCGAGCAGGCAGCACAGCTCTGATAGGGATTGGACGCAGAGTGTTTGGCAGCAGAGTGTGGACTGTGTTCTTGTGTTGTGGGGTCCTGGGGAGCCAGGGCATGCCTATGCCATTGGTTCTGTGGGCCTCCACAAGATAGGATCACAGGGGGAAATCAGCCTGGTTGCACATGAGTGGACGGGGATGCGGTGCCATCAATAACAAGATGGTGCTTTGTCCACAGAACTCCAGTTATCCTAACCTAGTAGGATGGCCATCCTTATCTGTTGGTGCAGAGGGATGTGCAGCAGAGGACTCGATCCTCTGAAGGTAGGGTGTTCAGACACCAGTGTTGGGATAACGAGGGGTCCTGTGAGATAAAGGGCAGCCCAATACCTTTCTCTACCCATGGGTCAAAGGTATTGGTGCTGGGAATTTTCACATTTAATTGCACTGTTAGGGAAGAAATTCCCCTGGGAGCGCCTGGTATTTTCTTCTGCCATAGGTGTGATTTTATATGGAGCGGAAGAAAAACCCAGGAGATGCCACAGAAGAGGCCAGCTATTCCCCCTGACACTTTTGTGAGGCTCCAGAGGATCCCACTGGATTTTGGCAACTAAGCGACCTCTGTCTAGAGGTGTTCTAGAGATGGAAGACTGTGCCACAATCCAGCGGGAGCGTTATCTCAGACTCTGGAGGAAGACTTGGAGACGTTCGTCTGGAAGAGCTACTATCACTTGTTTCACCCAGTGAAACTTCTTCTGGTTCTGGTCATCGTCATCTACATTAGACTGTGTATCGGAGGGTCAAGGGACTTATTGACCAAATACACCAGAACCAGACAGAACTTTACAGAACTAACCGAAGGAGGAGGCTCAGGACATAACGCTAACATTGTTCCTGTAGCCAAATATTGTATTTATGGACACACTTTGTTTCCTATAAGGGTTCGGGACGTATAACTTGTACTACCCTGAAACCCCATAGCACATTGTATTTATTGATTTTGTTTGTCGGTTGATTGTGTACCCATGGACACTCTAGGTGCAAATGTGTGACAGCCCACCCACAGGGAAACTCGCCCAACACACTGCGGTGAGTTATTATTTGGCTGTACACATTTGCATCCTATAGTCGTTTCCCATTGACACAGGGGTCTGCGACCTACCTGTGTCTTTGGAGGTGTAGAGATATGCCAGGTTGCATGAGTCTCTATGGGTACACATACATATAATGATTTTGGTGGGAGGGATGTGACATGTGTTTTGTGTGAATGGTGATAAGGTTAGGTCACGATAGGGACAGGCATCATTCATTTGCCACCTTGAACCCTGGAACGGTGAAGTTCTTAAGGGAAGGGCTGGATGTGTAGTGTGGCGGAGGTGTTCTCCGCAGTAGAATTTAGGTACTATGACATCACCGATTAGGGATGTCTAAGTACCTAAAGATCAGTGTGCACTACAGTTCTTCCTGAACTTCCACCAAAGATGGGGTTGAAGGGGGGAAAATATATCTCAACCCGTTCCCCCATCATATTGTCATATTATATAGTCCGACAACAGGGGGATTGTTGAGGAAGGGTTGAGACGCATGCATGTATATATACATACATGCATGCAAACACGTGCATGCATGTATGATATATATGCATGCATTAATCACGTTATAGGAGGATGTGCGCAGATGTTCCCAGCATCTGCGCACATCTGCCCTTAGTGGCCCACAGGGGCTCATGTAGGCCCCTGTGGGATATATGTGATCCCTTTTAATATATGTAGGGGCTTGTGCCCCCTTATAATGTAGGGGCTTGTGCCCCCTTATCTGTGCCCCTTATATATATATGAATGTGGCCCCTTATATAATCCCCCTTAGAATGTATGATTAATGTATACATGTGTATGGATGTGCCCCAAGCATCAATACACATGTATATTATATATATTCCCCCCCCCCTCCTACACCTGAAACCAGGTGCATCGGTGTGAATGTGCCCCAAGCATTCGCACCGATGCAATCTGTCTAATTGCATCAGAATGACCGGACAAGGGTCCGGTCATCCTGATGGATACAAAGAGCTCAGATTCAACAGAATCTGAGCCCTTTGTTGTAATTATCCCCAGCGCCGCTGGAGATAATTACGCATGATAGAAGAAGGGGAGAAGCCTCTCCTCCTTCTATTATGCGCATTCCGACAGTGCGATTACTATCGCACTGTCCGGAATGCTAGGTGCAGCAGGCGGGAGATCAAAGGCTTCTCCCGCCTGTCTGCCAGAAGCGCATCCCCATTGTGAGCACGCGGGCCGGCGCAGTGACGTCATATCGCTGCGCCGGCCCTCGTGGCTCAGATGGGCGCGCGCGCGCCCCCTGGTGCGCGGGAGTGCGGGCCGCCGGAGATAAATATCCGGCGGCCCCGGCACTCCGCAGTCAGGATCAGGGACCCCCACGTGGAGGAGAGCGCGTCCTGCGCTAAGACGGCCGACCGGACCGGACCCCCCCTCCCTGATACAGCGCCGGCTCTCGTGGCTCAGATGGGCGCGCGCGCGCGCCCCCTGGTGCGCGGGAGTGCGGGCCGCCGGAGATAAATATCCGGCGGCCCCGGCACTCCACAGTCAGGATCAGGGCCCCCCACGTGGAGGAGAGCGCGTCCTGCGCTAAGACGGCCGACCGGACCGGACCCCCCCTCCCTGATACAGCGCAGTCCTCCCCCCCCACAGAGAAGAGAGCGCAGGCAGCCACCCGGGCTGTGCTGCGCTGGGACACAGGAACCCCGACCTCCCCCTGAGAGAGAGAGCTTCCAGACATAGAGAGGAATGCAGGCAGTCCACACTAGCTGCTCTGCATTCTCCACCAGACCAGAGGAGAGGAAGACCGAGCAGTCTTGCCCATTAACCCCTTCCTGTTCCTTCCCTGATCCCCTGCTAGCATTAACCCCTTCCTGTTCCCTGATTTACCCTGGTGGCCCTGATTAACCCCTGGTTTTTACCCCGGTCCCTGCCTTGGTTAACCCCTGCATTTCCCTGGTTAACCCCTGCCTTCCCCTGGTAACTACATTTGCAGGGTATACTGTGTAGCCCTGCAATACTGTATTTGTGTCGGTGGCCTGCATAAACCCTTGCAGTGCCACCGTTAACCCCGTAGGGACAGTGAGTAGACAGACGGGTGGGTTATTGTTATATACTTGTATGTGTGAACTGTATAGTTAGTTAATGGGTGGAATTTGGGAACGTGTAGTGTAGTTTAGGATCGTATATTTAGTGCTGTATTGTTAGTGTATTGCGTGCGTAGTATATTGTAAGTAATAAATACTGTGTTACTTGTAACTATCTGTGTAACGTGTAGTTATTGGCGATAGTTAGTGAGTAAGGCGCATGCAGCTAGCGTAGCGATCAGTGTAAAGCATAGCGAAAGTATTGTAATATTATTATTATAAAGGTATAAATAGGCGGAGTCATCACTAGACGGCTCTTCCCATTTATGAATATTAATTATCGATATTTGCATAAATATTGGTGATTAATATTCCCCCTTTACAGCTACTGTCTCTTCCGCTGCGCCCCCCAAGATCCCCAGAACCTATTCGACATGCCACGTTGCCATGCTGTGCTGCGTCTGTTGTGCCTGGAAGCCAAGAGCCACACCGGTCCTGCACTCCTTTCAGCTTTGCGTTCACAGGCCAATGAGTGGCTAACCCCGCTCAATTTGACAGTTGGTAAAGTGGTGTGCGACAACGGTGCCAATCTACTGAGTGCGCTGAAACAGGGCAAAATAAAACACGTGCCGTGCATGGCACACGTCCTGAACTTAGTCGTGCAGCGATTCGTTGCCAAATACCCAGGGGTCCAGGACGTCTTGTGGCAGGCCAGGAAAATCTCTGACCATTTCAGAAGATCTTACACGGCCATTGCTCGCCTTGCTGACATTCAGCGGCGACGCAACCTGCCCATCAGACGTCTGATTTGTGACTGCTCGACGTGATGGAACTCCACCTTGTATATGCTTGATAGGCTGCTCCAGCAGAAACATGTAGTGTCCCCACTAGCTAAGCGTGGGCACTACACGAGGGTCAATTGGGGTGTGCGTTACTTCTCCTCACTAGGGACAGGGATGTTATCTCTTATTGTGCATTTTATGTAAATTGTAAAGTATTGTTTTTTATATGTAATGTTTTTCCCTGTATTATGAAGTATCAGGCCTAGTCTCTGTAGTTAGTCATCCTAGACACTAGAGGGAGCTAGAGTAGCCCTGGTATAAGTATTCAGGCCCAGACAGGAGTGGGGGGTTCAGAGTCAGGAGTCTGCAGAGACAAGTGGTAAGGCACCAGCTAGTGATAAGCTGTGGGCCTTCTCCTGACATGCAGCTAGACAGCCCAGGTTGTTAGTTGTTACCAGGGGGCTAGCAGAGGGATCCTAGCCTACCTGTGGATCAAGAGAGCCTTAGTTAGCTCTGAAGACGCCCCAGTAGCAGGATAGCACCTCCTGGGAGAAAACCAGCAGTTACCCTCCAGTCAAGTCAGGACAATACCAGGTCAAATAAGTACCATGATGGACAGAGGTTATATAGAATACAGCAAGTGCCGATATTGGAGAAAGAACCAATATACCAAGGATAAAAGCCAGCATTTAGGCATCCGGGCCTTGGCATCCAGCCAGCTAGAATAGCTGAAGGGGATAATGCAGGGTTGCACTGTAAAGCAATCATCATTGTGTTCCTCCAAGTATCTTGCCTGTTTATTTCCTGCCGCCATCTGGAGTCTACCTGTTTGTGAAGTATTGTCTGAGGAACTGCATTACAATCATTTATCAACTGAACTATATGTACAAAGTTTGAACCGTGTTCTTCAAGTAAAAAGACGTTTGGTTTATCTACTGATTCCTCAATTATTCCACCTGTCACTACACGGTGTGCCACCGTCCAATTGGCACTGGCATCACGTACCTCAAAGGGACCTTGCCCCAGGCACATAAAACACCTGCAACATCCAGGGCACCTCATCCACCACCAGGCCTGGTCCCTAAATACAGAGTGTGCCCTAGAGGACTCCTGTGCCAGCCTCTCCTTCACTGCTGTATGCCTGCCCAGGGTTTCCCTACAGAACTGTGAGTAACCCTCGCTTGCCATTAACCGTGACCTCACAATCGCAATACCCTGCAGGTCTGGCGTACCACATAAATTGGCGTCACGAACAGGATACGGAACATTCCTGCGCCATTGCGGATATAAAACTGTGTGCTGAAGACTACCTTAAAGTGACAAGCCCTAATTGTTTTATTGATAATTGCTGGGCCCAAAGGACTGTCCTAAGTAGCAGTGTGAAAATAGTGTTTTCTGGACTGTTTGCTGCTTATTTAAGCCACCGCTTGCTGTCAGTGAATAGACAGCGTTTTGCTAAAGATGGCCGCTGAGCTTGTTTGAGTTTACTGCTGCGTCATCTTCATCCTGAATTGGCGGTAAAAGTTGGCGCCTTTTTGCTGAGAAGAGCGGGAAAAGGCTCAAAGTCGGCGCCACCGCCCTGTCTGGACATTTGCATGTCTGCCGAAATGGACTCCGCCTCCCCCATACTGGAGTACTTGGGGGGCGGCCCCCCAGTGCAATGGGAGGATCTGGTTAAACTTATTGGCGCCACCCTGTCACTCTCCAGAGAAGGATCGAGCATGTTGGAGAGTGAAGACTGGCTCTGCTGAGGTGTCTGCGCCTGATTTGCTAGCAACGAATAATGTTGGTGTGGAGCCTGAGGACGCTCCACCGGCCTACTCTCCGGGACCGGAGAGACCCGCCTGCCCGCCACTGGGGAAAGAACCGGAGAACTACTATGGCTCCTGGAGAGACTTCTTTCAGCCCTCATTCAAGTGGTCAGCACTAATGGCAGAGGTCCGGGAGGCCGCTATCAAGAGGAATACTAAAACTAAAATATACTATGAAGAACTGACCAAGTCCATTCACGAACGGCACACTCATACCCAACCCCGCCTGGAAAGGAGAAAGGGGTTGGTGGTGTCTTTTGATAAGAACCGTGGCTACGGGTTCATACAATATTACATTACTGGCAGAGACTTATATGTCAATCGGAGGTCCGTCAAGCGGGATTACCTCCCCGAGCATCTACACAACCTCCGCGAGGGAGAAGAAGTGGAATTCACCCCTGCCGAGAGTCTGCGAGGCCCATATGCTACGGCCGTGACCCGTCCCAAGAAAGAACCGGAGGACTGGGAAGCAGATGAGGACTACTCTGGCTGCGAGTGCAAACCTGTGCGCTCTCCAGAACCGGCACATCACGCCTTCCAAGAGCGGGGCTCTTTCATTGGTCCTAATGTGTTTTGGCAGCCGACCGTGTTGGAGAAATGGGTGAGTCCCTATCCATCCCCCGAGCTGCCTCGCCGGGAGAAGACGATCCAAGACATGGAGAATCTAAAAGGACTCCGCGTTACCCTAGAGAATATCCGGAAGGGTAGGAGACCTGATGCGCCACCGGAACCTGCAGCGGCCGCGTTTGATGCATCCTACACTGTACCTGCGCCGGCGGCGACAGAAGAGGACAGCGATTCTGAGACCAAGAGCCTGGGTGATCAGATCGTCCGTCTGGAAGCAAAGTTGCGGGAGCTGCGCAAGATTGCCACCGCCAGGATCCAGACGCCGCCTAAGAAAGACGAGGTAAGGGTGCCTGTCACCACCCATAGACCACCTTCTGCTACCATCGCTCCGTCAAGGCCCCCAAGCAGGCCCTCTAACCCTGCGATGTGCTGCGCAGAATCAACTATTCCAAAGCCCACCGGACCGCTTGCGGCGGCGGTATCCAATTCAGCACAGCCTACCATCCTTATGCCTGGACCGGTGCGGTCCACAACTGTCCTTACCCCTAGGCCTATGGGGCCGATACCTATTAGGGGTCCCTTCATGTTGCAGCTACCTCCTAATGCTGTAATGTGGGCACATCCGCCTGTGGAGGATTACTATAGGCCTTATTTGCCAGCAGAGCTGGGTAATTATGATATGCCCTTGTGAATTAGCCTGCTAGGCCTTTGATTTGTTTTGCCAAGGGATTATTGCCGAAAATTTAACCCTTCCAGGACAGGAGTCCTTTGTTTTGGTCCTTTGTTGCTGCTGCCAGTTACCCACGGCTCAGTGGTAGTGGTCACCCACTGAAATAAAAATGTCAGCAAAGCCATGTGTGTTTCCAGGACCTCCTGTCTGCTTCTACAATCCCACACCAAGTTGTGCCTGTTCCTTTGTTGCACCTTAACCCTTTAACCCCCTTTTCAGGTTGATCAGGGGTATTACAGCACTTGTTTTATATTATGTCATTTGATTGTGCAACTGAATTCTAAGGAAACGTGCCCAGTGATAGACTCAAAAGTACCTGAGCCTCTGTGATTTGCTACCTTGCCTTGCTGGTGAAAGACACTCACACTATATAAGCACAAGAACCTGGGTACGGACTCATATATGTTCTTTGAGCCTCCAAGAACTTTTAAATTGTTTTATCTTTTCTTGCTGTTCTATTAAGGACAATTTGCACATATGGACTATCCTGGTAGTAATGCTACGCTGTGCCAGGTCAGCGCCCCTGTTCCCTCATATGATCCTGAGAGAAGAGAACGACGCCCCTTTTAACCGTTACTTGTTCCTAAGCCAGTGGACTGCCTGATTTGTGCATGTAATGTGCTTCTGCAAATGTAGATGTGTTTTCCTGCTTTGCCGTTTGGTCTCTTTTTCAGGTGCAGTATCCAGCTGGGCAGGGCCCCTCCATGTTGCGCCGAGGTCGGGCAACGTTAAAGCGTGGGGGTATGTAGTGTCCCCACTAGCTAAGCGTGGGCACTACACGAGGGTCAATTGGGGTGTGCGTTACTTCTCCTCACTAGGGACAGGGATGTTATCTCTTATTGTGCATTTTATGTAAATTGTAAAGTATTGTTTTTTATATGTAATGTTTTTCCCTGTATTATGAAGTATCAGGCCTAGTCTCTGTAGTTAGTCATCCTAGACACTAGAGGGAGCTAGAGTAGCCCTGGTATAAGTATTCAGGCCCAGACAGGAGTGGGGGGTTCAGAGTCAGGAGTCTGCAGAGACAAGTGGTAAGGCACCAGCTAGTGATAAGCTGTGGGCCTTCTCCTGACATGCAGCTAGACAGCCCAGGCTGTTAGTTGTTACCAGGGGGCTAGCAGAGGGATCCTAGCCTACCTGTGGATCAAGAGAGCCTTAGTTAGCTCTGAAGACGCCCCAGTAGCAGGATAGCACCTCCTGGGAGAAAACCAGCAGTTACCCTCCAGTCAAGTCAGGACAATACCAGGTCAGATAAGTACCATGATGGACAGAGGTTATATAGAATACAGCAAGTGCCGATATTGGAGAAAAAAACGATATACCAAGGATAAAAGCCAGCATTTAGGCATCCGGGCCTTGGCCTCCAGCCAGCTAGAATAGCTGAAGGGGATAGAGCAGGGTTGCACTGTAAAGCAATCATCATTGTGTTCCTCCAAGTATCTTGCCTGTTTATTTCATGCCGCCATCTGGAGTCTACCTGTTTGTGAAGTATTGTCTGAGGAACTGCATTACAATAATTTATCAACTGAACTGTATGTACAAAGTTTGAACCGTGTTCTTCAAGTAAAAAGACGTTTGGTTTATCTACTGATTCCTCAATTATTCCACCTGTCACTACACGGTGTGCCACCGTCCAATTGGCACTGGCGTCACGTACCTCAAAGGGACCTTGCCCCAGGCACATAAAACACCTGCAACATCCAGGGCACCTCATCCACCACCAGGCCTGGTCCCTAAATACAGAGTGTGCCCCAGAGGACTCCTGTGCCAGCCTCTCCTTCACTGCTGTATGCCTGCCCAGGGTTTCCCTACAGAACTGTGAGTAACCCTCGCTTGCCATTAACCGTGACCTCACAATCGCAATACCCTGCAGGTCTGGCGTACCGCAAACATGCAGTTAATGACTACCTGTACAAACTCTGCGGCAGGACAGGATCTGGGGAGCTTGGTTTTTTTCACCGCGCCAGTGGCTGCTCATGCGCGACGCATGCAGACTTCTGCGGCGATTTGATGAGATCACCAAACTGGTCAGTCGCAGCCAGGGTGCCATCAGTGAAATCGTACCTTACACCTTCTTTCTGGAGCATGAATTGCGTCGTGTCATTGATCAAGCCGTCGAGGAGCAGGAGCAGGAAGATGAGGAAGTCGCAATGCTGGATGAATTCCCAGGGGGGCTACTCCATCTGACAAGTCAACAACAGGAGTCTGAAGAGGAGTCAGAGGAGGATGGTGCCGGGGCGGATGAGGAGGAGTAAGAAGAGCATGCTTTAAACCTTTCTGGGATCCCTGGTGTTGTCCGTAGATAGGGGAGGAGAACAAGGATGACATTATCCTGGATGATGAGCAGGAGCCAGGCCACTTCCAGTTTAGTGCAAATGGGGGCTTCATGCTCCAGTGTTTTAAGAGGGACCCCTGTATAAAAAGCATAAAGGGTAAGGACCAGTACTGGGTGGCAACGTACTTAGACCCCCGGTACAAACAAAAAATGGCGGAAATGTTACCACCATCACAGAGGGCTGTCAGAATGCAGCACTTCCAGGCCTTGCTTCGAGAAATGCTGCATTCTGCTTTTGCAGGCGCTGGCAGAGGAATTTCCACTCCCAGAGAAACAGTACCAATCCAACAGCGCCTGTATGAAGAGGGTGGTTTGAAGATGTGTTGGTCACTTCTGATATGAGATAATTCTTTCAGCCGACCCATCGACAGCTGTCCTCCGGATCCAGCCTCAGGGAACGCCTAGACCGACAGGTGTCCAACTACATCGGGTTAACAGTCGATGTGGACGCTCTGAGAAGCGATGAACCCCTGGACTACTGGGTGTGCAGGCTTGACCTGTGGCCAGAGCTGGCACAATTTGCCATGGAACTGTTGGCTTGCCCCTCGTCCAGTGTCGTGCCCGAAAGGATGTTCAGCGCAGCAGGGGGATTGTGACCAATAAGCGCACTCGCCTAGCTCACGACAGTGTGGACTACCTCACATTTCTAAAAATTTAATGAGGCATGGATCTCAGAGGAATTCAATACATGTGACCAGTAGACCATGTTTGATTCAAATTCCTCATGACAGCCCACAAATATCCGCCACCACCCAGAACAATTCATGGTAAATGTCTTAGGTAAATACAGCGGCATAAAAGGCATTTTATGTCCGTTGAATTCCTAATTTTTGGGGCCTGTACTGGCCGACACTTACTTATTTATCCTGTGAATGCCTAATGTACCTCCAGCCACAGAATACAAAGTTCTTTGCTGTCAGGTGAATGCCTGTTAGCTAATTTTTGGGGCCTGTACTGGCCGACACTTATTTATCCTGTGAACGGCTAACGTACCTCCAGCCACAGAATACAAAGTTCTTTGCTGTCAGGTGAACGCCTGTAGGCTAATTTTTAGGGCCTGTACTGGCTGACACTTACTTATTTATCCTGTGAATGCCTAATGTACCTCCAGCCACAGAATACAAAGTTCTTTGCAGTCAGGTGAACGCCGGTTGGCTAATTTATGGGGCCTGTACTGGCCGACACTTACTTATTTATCCTGTGAATGCCTCATTTTGCTGACTGGAATTAAAAATCAATGGGTCTGTAACCGTTCCGCTAAATTGCGGAACGGATGCAGACCCATTTTACGGACGTGTGAATGGACCCTATATGTATTTGACATGTATTTACCGGCTGCTGTCAGTTCTGGCTGATTTAGGCCGAGCTATTACACTAAAACAGAGCAATATTACAAAAACCAAAATACACGTTATAACTAGAGTTGAGCGAACACCTGGATGTTCGGGTTCGAGAAGTTCGGCCGAACTTCCCGTAAATGTTCGGGTTCGGGATCCGAACCCGAACCGAACTTCGTCCCGAACCCGAACCCCATTGAAGTCAATGGGGACCCGAACTTTTGGGCACTAAAAAGGCTGTAAAACAGCCCAGGAAAGAGCTAGAGGGCTGCAAAAGGCAGCAACATGTAGGTAAATCCCCTGCAAACAAATGTGGATAGGGAAATGAATTAAAATTAAAATAAAAAAAATAAAAATGAACCAATATCAATTGGACAGAGGTCCCATAGCAGAGAATCTGGCTTCACGTCAGCAGAGAATCAGTCTCTTCATGCCATAGCAAAGAATCTGGCTTCATGTCAGCAGAGAATCAGTCTCTTCATGCCATAGCAGAGAATCTGGCTTCATGTCAGCGCAGAATCAGTCTTCATGTCATAGCAGAGAATCAGGCTTCACGTCATCCACCACTGGAACAGGCCACTGTCACACATTTAGGCCCCGGCACCCAGACAGAGGAGAGCGGTCCCGTAACAGAGAATCTGGCCTTATGTCAGCGCAGAATCTGTATTCATGTCATAGCAGAGAATCAGGCTTCACGTCACCCACCACTGGAACAGGCCACTGTCACACATTTAGGCCCAGGCACCCAGACAGAGGAGAGAGGTCCCGTAACAGAGAATCTGGCCTTATGTCAGCGCAGAATCTGTCTTCATGTCATAGCAGAGAATCAGGCATCACGTCACCCACCACTGGAACAGGCCACTGTCACACATTTAGGCCCAGGCAGAGGAGAGAGGTCCCGTAACAGAGAATCTGGCCTTATGTCAGCGCAGAATCTGTCTTCATGTCATAGCAGAGAATCAGGCATCACGTCACCCACCACTGGAACAGGCCACTGTCACACATTTAGGCCCGGCACCCAGACAGAGGAGAGAGGTCCTGTAACAGAGAATCTGGCCTTATGTCAGCACAGAATCTGTCTTCATGTCATAGCAGAGAATCAGGCTTCACGTCACCCACCACTGGAACAGGCCACTGTCACACATTTAGGCCCAGGCACCCAGGCAGAGGAGAGAGGTCCCGTAACAGAGAATCTGGCCTTATGTCAGCGCAGAATCAGTCTTCATGTCATAGCAGAGAATCAGGCTTCACGTCACCCACCACTGGAACAGGCCACTGTCACACATTTAGGCCCAGGCAGAGGAGAGAGGTCCCGTAACAGAGAATCTGGCCTTATGTCAGCACAGAATCTGTCTTCATGTCATAGCAGAGAATCAGGCTTCACGTCACCCACCACTGGAACAGGCCACTGTCACACATTTAGGCCCAGGCACCCAGGCAGAGGAGAGAGGTCCCGTAACAGAGAATCTGGCCTTATGTCAGCGCAGAATCTGTCTTCATGTCATAGCAGAGAATCAGGCATCACGTCACCCACCACTGGAACAGGCCACTGTCACACATTTAGGCCCAGGCAGAGGAGAGAGGTCCCGTAACAGAGAATCTGGCCTTATGTCAGCGCAGAATCTGTCTTCATGTCATAGCAGAAAATCAAGCTTCACGTCACCCACCACTGGAACAGGCCACTGTCACACATTTAGGCCCAGGCACCCAGGCAGAGGAGAGAGGTCCCGTAACAGAGAATCTGGCCTTATGTCAGCACAGAATCTGTCTTCATGTCATAGCAGAGAATCAGGCTTCACGTCACCCACCACTGGAACAGGCCACTGTCACACATTTAGGCCCAGGCACCCAGGCAGAGGAGAGAGGTCCCGTAACAGAGAATCTGGCCTTATGTCAGCGCAGAATCAGTCTTCATGTCATAGCAGAGAATCAGGCTTCACGTCACCCACCACTGGAACAGGCCACTGTCACACATTTAGGCCCAGGCACCAAGTCAGTGGTGTAGTACAGTCGATATGAACCACATGAAGTTTCACCAAATATCCAGTCTGCAGGTTTGCAATAGGGTCATACCAATATACAGGAGCTGCAGCAATGATCACTTGTTAAATATAGTTCCATATATTCATAAGCTGTTAGCAGAGAGTCAGGACATGCTAAATAAACCTCTTCAAATGTGCTATTAGATAACTGAGGAAAGTTACAGAGTCTTTACAGTGGACTCTTCCAGAAAGCCCCCTGTGTATTCTGCTACTTGGTTTGGTCTCCTCAGTGCAGACATTTACTGTGAAGGAGGTAGGATCTCTGTCTAAGTTCTCTAAAGCTAAAGTTCATTTATCTATTGTAAAAAGTTATAATATATACCCATAATAGTTCTGTAGAATATAAAGAGATGACTGTATGTTTTTTAGCAGCCTTTAAACCCTGCAGCACATGCTAGGCTGAGTAGATGATGTACAGTTAAAGAGACATGTGTTCTTCCTAAAATGGCTGCAAGACATGCTGTATTCCAGGTCACCCTGCTGCAATATCTTTGTAAATGATTTTCTCATGTTCATTTTTCTGTATGCTTTGTTATATCCTGTAACATGTATGTGGGAATGTAATACAATGACTGCCTGTTATGATATAGATGGGCTGGTGACCTGGCTGTATACCACATAGTGGCAGTGTTTCCCTGTTGTATTACAGGCTCCAGCCAAGTGCACTACACCTCAATAAAGCTTTAAACCACAGAAGACCTGAGTGTCGTCCCTTAGAGTCCACTTAGAGTTTATGCCTGGAGGAGCTGGTGACCGAGTGAGTGTGAAAGCTGGAGGTGTCGCAGATGGTGCAAGGAAAAGAGGGTTACATTTGGTGCCGTGACTCGGATGTCATCATTCTGCTCAAAGTGACCAGTGAAGATACCTAAAGTCACCAGTGTGCGAGTTCTGAGGTGATTGTGCCACGGCGGAGCTGCTAGGCGGAAGATTGACCTTATTAGCGGTTTATATCCTCTCAGGAATAGAAGATGAGTGGACGAGCCAGAGCCCGCGGAAGAGCACGTGCCAGGGGGCAGCCCAGCCAAGGACAGCCTGGACAGGAGCAAGAGGCTCAAGAACCTAGACGCATTGAAAGACCCCAGCAGCCACCAGCCGAGCATTTGCTTGTGGGAAGAGGGCGCCAGAGAGGCCCGCCAGTAGTGGAGAGACCTCCGACTGATGTTCTGCAGCTTTCAGCTGGATTTCAGGACATATCCCTCGGAGAACGGGGTGGCCGCAGGCGTGACTTCCATGACCTTGGAGTGAACACCCGGCAGACCATTGAATAGAAATGTGAGACCTGTTTTTTTTTTGCACTGTGTGACAGGTTAAGGTTTAATCACAGAATCAGACTTCTATCTGCACGGTAGCGTGTGTCTTAGGTTTTTCTGAATGACACTATCAGTACCTTCAATGTAAGATATCCTTTTTGGGATAGATTTCAAGTAGGCCTCAAATACCAGAAACTAGTTATTTTGAGAATGGCAAATTTGGGAATAGTTTTTCAACCCAGAAAAAAAATAGGGCTTTTACGGTCGCTACAAATAACTTGACCAGATTAAACAGTACAGATTTGCTTGAATAGAAATGGGAGACCTGTTTTTTTTTGCACTGTGTGACAGGTTAAGGTTTAATCTCAGAATCAGACTTCTATCTGCACGGTAGCGTGTGTCTTAGGTTTTTCTGAATGACACTATCAGTACCTTCAATGTAAGATATCCTTTTTGGGATAGATTTCAAGTAGGCCTCAAATACCAGAAACTAGTTATTTTCAGAATGGCAAATTTGGGAATGCTTTTTCAACCCAGAACAAAAAGTCTGCTTTTGCGGTCACTACAAATAACTTGACCAGCTAAAACTGTGCAGATTTGGTTGAATAGAGATGTGAGACCTGTTTTTTTTTGCGCTGTGTGACAGTTATAGGTTTAATCACAGAATGACACTTCTATCAGCACGCTAGCGTGTGTCTTAGGTTTTTCTGAATGACACTATCAATACCTTCAATGTAAGATTTTCTTTTTGGGATAGATTTCAAGTAGGCCTCAAATACCACAAACTAGTTATTTTCAGAATGGCAAATTTGGGAATGCTTTTTCAACCCAGAACAAAAAGTCTGCTTTTACGGTCACTACAAATAACTTGACCAGCTAAAACTGTGCAGATTTGGTTGAATAGAGATGTGAGACCTGTTTTTTTTTTGCGCTGTGTGACAGTTATAGGTTTAATCACAGAATGACACTTCTATCAGCACGCTAGCGTGTGTCTTAGGTTTTTCTGAATGACACTATCAATACCTTCAATGTAAGATTTTCTTTTTGGGATAGATTTCAAGTAGGCCTCAAATACCACAAACTAGTTATTTTGAGAATGGCAAATTTGGGAATGCTTTTTCAACCCAGAACAAAAAGTCTGCTTTTACGGTCACTACAAATAACTTGACCAGCTAAAACTGTGCAGATTTGGTTGAATAGAGATGTGAGACCTGTTTTTTTTTGCGCTGTGTGACAGTTATAGGTTTAATCACAGAATGACACTTCTATCAGCACGCTAGCGTGTGTCTTAGGTTTTTCTGAATGACACTATCAATACCTTCAATGTAAGATTTTCTTTTTGGGATAGATTTCAAGTAGGCCTCAAATACCACAAACTAGTTATTTTCAGAATGGCAAATTTGGGAATGCTTTTTCAACCCAGAACAAAAAGTCTGCTTTTACGGTCACTACAAATAACTTGACCAGCTAAAACTGTGCAGATTTGGTTGAATAGAGATGTGAGACCTGTTTTTTTTTGCGCTGTGTGACAGTTATAGGTTTAATCACAGAATGACACTTCTATCAGCACGCTAGCGTGTGTCTTAGGTTTTTCTGAATGACACTATCAATAACTTCAATGTAAGATTTTATTTTTGGGATAGATTTCAAGTAGGCCTCAAATACCACAAACTAGTTATTTTCAGAATGGCAAATTTGGGAATGCTTTTTCAACCCAGAACAAAAAGTTTGCTTTTGCGGTCACTACAAATAACTTGACCAGCTAAAACTGTGCAGATTTGGTTGAATAGAGATGTGAGACCTGTTTTTTTTTGCGCTGTGTGACAGTTATAGGTTTAATCACAGAATGACACTTCTATCAGCACGCTAGCGTGTGTCTTAGGTTTTTCTGAATGACACTATCAATACCTTCAATGTAAGATTTTCTTTTTGGGATAGATTTCAAGCAGGCCTCAAATACCACAAACTAGTTATTTTCAGAATGGCAAATTTGGGAATGCTTTTTCAACCCAGAACAAAAAGTCTGATTTTACGGTCACTACAAATAACTTGACCAGCTAAAACTGTGCAGATTTGGTTGAATAGAAATGTCAGGTCTATTTTTTAGGCGTTGGGTGACAGGCTCAACTTGCCCCTGATGTAATATATGGCCAAAAAATAACCACACTGTTGATGGTTAAATGCACTTGGGTGACACAGGCTCAGCCTGCAGCTGATGTAGTATATGGCCAAAAAATAATCAGACTGTTGATGGTTAAATGCACTTGGGTGACACAGGCTCAGCCTGCAGCTGATGTAGTATATGGCCAAAAAATAACCAGACTGTTGATGGTTAAATGCACTTCGGTGACACATATAGCACAAAATAACTACACTATCGATGGTTAAATACACTTGGTGATAGCTCGTGCTGGCGCACCACAAGTCACAAAATGGCCGCCGATCACCCCAGAAAAAAAGTGATCTAAAAACGCTCTGGGCAGCCTCAAAAAAGTGAGCAAGTCAATAATAGCACTTCAATGATCCACAGCTGCAGATCGATCACAGAATGAAGTCTTTTGGAGGAGTTAATCTGCCTAATCTCGCCCTAACGTCGCAGCTGCAACCTCTCCCTATGCTTGAATCAGCAGAGTGACGTGCAGCGCTACGTGACCCAAGCTTATATAGAGGCTGGGTCACATGCTGCACTGGCCAATAACAGCCATGCCAATAGTAGGCAAGGCTGTGATGGCCTCTTGGGGCAAGTAGTATGATGCTTGTTGTTTGGCTGTTTGCAGCCTTTCAAAAAGCGCCAAGAAAGCGCCGAACACCGAACCCGGACTTTTACGAAAATGTTCGGGTTCGGGTCCGTGTCACGGACACCCCAAAATTCGGTACGAACCCGAACTATACAGTTCGGGTTCGCTCATCCCTAGTTATAACTGTAAAAACGATTTATATAACTTATTAGAAAAATATATATTTTAAGGCAACTTTTCCAATAGCAGGAGCATCTCCTGCACCCTCTTCATGGCCTGGCGATGCCTCTCCTCCATGGCCTTCATCCGTTTCTGAATGGGCCGCATATCCTGGCGGTGCTACTTCTGCATTTTTGCCACTTTGGCCTTCAATGTCTTCAGTACTGTTGGAAAAAAAAAATATGTGAACATTATTTACAATTCTTATTAAACCTTTATTTTGGGGTGCATATCACTTTTTGATTGCTTGCTATTATACCTTTTTGTGATAAAAGAGAGTTTTTATTTTTTGTTTTGAAAGGTGTCCACCTAAAGGGTTACTTCGTATGATATTTTTATACAGCTGGTTGTTACAGATGCGGCAAGACCTAATATGTTTCCTTATTTTTTAGTTATTTCTGTTTTACACAATGAAGGCATTGTTGAACCAAAAACAATTCATGTTTTAGTGTCTCCATAGTTTGAGAGCCATATTATTTTTATTCGGCGATTGTCTAATGGTAGGGTCTCATTTTTGGCCAAATGAAATGACAGATTGGTACTATTTTGGGGGGCATATGCCTTTTTTGATAGCTTGGTGTTGCACCTTTAGTGATGTTAGGTGACAAAATAAAATATTTTTTTTATTGTTTCTATTTTTTTATTTTTACAGTGTTCATCTGAGGAGTTAGGTCATAGGACAGTCGATATGTACACGGCGGTACAAAATATGTCTGTCTATTTTTTACCTTTTACCTTGTGTGTTTAAATATATATATACACAATACAACCACAGCTAGATTGAGATGTTGGATGTAATTTGGTTAATTTGGGGCGTGTCCCACCAGGTACTAATTAATCAGTTGTAAAGGGATAAAATACTTATTTGCATTACTGTATATACAGTATCTTCCAAATGTATTCACCCCCTTGACTTTTTGCTTATTTTGGTACATCACAGCCTTCTGTTTAAAGGTTTTGTTATTCTGAATTTTATGTGATGGATCAGAACACAATAGTCTAAGTCGGTGAAGTGAAATGAGAAAAATATCTAAATAAAATTATTGTTTAGAAATGGAAAACCGAAAATTGCCATGTGCGTATGTATTCAACCCCTTTGTTCGGAAGCCCATAAAAAGCTCTGGTGCTACTTATAACTTTCAGAAGTCACATAATTAGTAAAATGATGTCCACCTTTGTGCAATCTAAATGTCACATGATCTGTCATTACATATACACACCTATTTTGAAAGGCCCCAAAGGCTGCAACACGTAAGCAAGAGGCATCACTAACCAAATACTGCCATGAAGACCAAGGAACTCAGGGTTAGGTTATATAAAATACCCAAATCTTTGATGATCCCCAGGAGCACCATCAAATCTATCATAACCAAATGGAAAGAACATGGCACAACAGCAAAACTGCCAAGAGACGGCTGCCCACCAAAACAGGGCAAGGAGGGCATTAATCAGAGAGGCAGCACAGAGACCTAAGGTAACCCTGGAGGAGCTGCAGAGTTCCACAGCAGAGACTGGAGTATCTGTACATAGGACGGCAATAAACCGTACGCTCCATAGAGTTGGGCTTTATGGCAGAGTGGCCAGAAGAAAGCAATTACTTTCAGCTAAAAACAAAAAGGCACATTGTAAACGCTATGTCTGGCGCAAACCCAACACATCACATCACCGAAAGAACACCATCCCCACAATGAAACACAGTGGTGGCAGCATCATGCTGTGGGGATGTTTTTCAGCAGCCGGGATCGGAAACTTGTTAGAGTTAAGGTAAAGATGGATGGTGCTAAATACAGGGATATTCTTGAGCAAAACCTGTAGCACTCTGTGCGTGATTTGAGACTAGGACGTTCACCTTCCAGCAGGACAATGCCCCCAAACACACTGCTAAAGCAACACTTGAGTGGTTTAAGGGGAAACATGTAAATGTGTTGGAATGGCCTAGTCAAAGCCCATATCTCAAACCAATAAAAAATCTGTCGTCAGACTTAAAGATTGCTGTTCTCAATGGTAGGGTGTGGCAAGCTCATAGAGACTTATCCAAAGCGACTTGGAGATGTTATTGCCGCAAAAGGTGGCTCTACAAAATATTGACTTTAAGGGGTAAATAGTTATGCACATTGACCTTTTCTGTTATTTTGTCCAATTTGTTGTATGCTTTACAATTAACCAATTTAAAAAAGTTCTAAGTTGTGGGCATGTTCTAAAAATTAAATGATGCAAATCCTCAAACAATCCATGTTAATTCCAGGATGTGAGACAACAAAAAAAAGAACGAAGTCAAGGGGGGGTGAATACTTTTGCTTAGCACTGTATACATTACAGAGTGTTGGCAAAACATACAAAAGTTATTTACGCATCTACCTGGGCATTTTTCATCCCGGATTCTTTTTATAAACCGGGGGTGTCTGCGCTTTATGTTTGACCATTTTTTAATGATGGCCAGACATCGGTGTTTGAGACCCGTTTTGCGCCAGATCTCAAATGCCAGCTCCCGCACAATCCACTGCTTCTCGACGTGGGACCGGGTGCGGTCGTATCCCCGCCCCAACATCCGCTGCAAGATAAAAATGCAAACATATAATCCCAATTTTACATTATGATTGATGGCCTGCTGGTGACCCTCAAAAACATTTGGAGCAAGGGCCTGCTGATCTGAACATCTAAAACATTAGGGGCAAGGGCCTGCTGCCACATTGGTGACTCTAGATAACCAATTACCAATTACCCACTCCCGACTCAGGGAGGTAGTGACGTTAAATAACAATACAGCACTCCTAAGTGGCTCGGTTATTGGAATGAGTACACTTTCCGTTACCGAGGATCTATTGGAGGACAAGTCTGGTGCCAGCAGCCAACTTGTTCCCGGCCTCCACAACGTTCACCCAGTGTGCCATCATGGTGAGTATTCTGTTGACCAGACTCTTGGCTACTGAGACTGGACTTGTAGGTGAGGGCCTGCTGCCGCTTTGTTGACTCTAGATAACTTCTAGGCGATCGCACGTCCCCGTGATGGCGATGATCCATTTGGATGTCTGCCCTATCAACTTTGGAGCAATTTTTAACAAGGACCTTCTGGTATAGCACCGTTTTGCTTGTCCTCTCCACAAGAGGAATGAGAGATGAGAAGTTCTCTTTGTAGCGGGGGTCGAGAAGGGCGAACAACCAGTAATCCGTGTTGTCTAAAATGCGTATAACGTGCGGGTGTCACGGCCTTTGGTTACATAGAAACATAGAAACATAGAATGTGTCGGCAGATAAGAACCATTTGGCCCATCTAGTCTGCCCAATATATCTGAATCCTATTAATAGTCCCTGGCCCTATCTTATATGAAGGATAGCCTTATGCCTATCCCATGCATGCTTAAACCCCTTCACTGTATTTGCAGCTACCACTTCTGCAGGAAGGCTATTCCATGCATCCACTACTCTCTCAGTAAAGTAATACTTCCTTATATTACTTTTAAACCTTTGCCCCTCTAATTTAAAACTGTGTCCTCTTGTGGTAGTTTTTCTTCTTTTAAATATGCTCTCCTCCTTTACCGAGTTGATTCCCTTTATGTATTTAAAAGTTTCTATCATATCCCCTCTGTCTCTTCTTTCTTCCAAGCTATACATGTTAAGGTCCTTTAACCTTTCCTAGTAAGTTTTATCCTGCAATTCATGTACTAGTTTAGTAGCTCTTCTCTGAACTCTCTCTAGAGTATCTATATCCTTCTGGAGATATGGCCTCCAGTACTGCGCACAATACTCCAAGTGAGGTCTCACCAGTGTTCTGTACAGCGGCATAAGCACTTCACTCTTTCTACTGCTTATACCTCTCCCTATACATCCAAGCATTCTGCTGGCATTTCGTGCTGCTCTATTACATTGTCTTCCCACCTTTAAGTCTTCTGAAATAATTACTCCTAAATCCCTTTCCTCAGATACTGAGGTCAGGACTGTGTCAAATATTCTATATTCTGCCCTTGGGTTTTTACGCCGTTGGTTTGCGCTGTGACACTGTTGCCACACTTGCGGTTGCCCACGGCAACATGTTGCTGTGAGAGCATGCGGTGGCAGTGTCTCGGCCTTTTGGGTGATTGCCGTGACATGGTTGCCACACATGCTGTTGCCGGTGGTAACGTGCAGTTTGGTATGCTTGTGTGTGCACTTCCCCTTTAAGTGGCTTCCTTCCTCTGACTGGTGTTGGAAGGGTTAACTCCCTTCCTAGTGTTTTGTGAACACTGGGTTTATGTGTGTGTGTGTGTGGGTGTGGCTGCTTGGGCTATTTAGCCTCTACTGGATGCCTGAAGCTCAGTGTTCCTCCAGCCTTGGTGTATGCTGGTGGTTCACTGTTCCTGGCTTTTACCATCTGTCCAGTGAGGGCCACCCTTGTGGTCATTGATGTTATTATGGTGTCTCTTTCCCTTCTTATCATTTGGTTTGCATGGGTTATGTTCAGGGTGTTGTATGTCTTGTGTTGTTTTACATGGCTGTTTGGTGTCCAGCATGTTTGCTAGACATTCCCCTGTCTCACGTTTATTGCAGCTATGGATGTCCTGGGTTCCTGTGTGGTTGTGGTTTGTGCTGTGTCCTTTAATGTTGGTGTGGACAGCAGCACTTGTGAATGGGTTCCAGTCAGTGTGTCTGTGGCAAGTAAGTGTGTTATGGGTTTTGCTTACCTGCCAACTCCATATGCTGTATGTGTTCCCCTCTCCCTGCAGCCTGGCCTCGGATAGAGACTCCTGTTCCTCCATGACTGGGGTGAACAGGGCGTCTTTTCCCTGCTCCTTGGTGAGGGATTACCAGGGCGACTCAGGGTCTCTAGGAATCCAGAGTATGAGCCCTCCTACCATCGGGGTCCACTCATACAGTGAGGAGTCAGGGAGAGGATTAGGGACGCTGTAGGAGGTGACCTGCTCCCTTATTTCTCCTTTTGGCCAGGCTGATACCCTTTTACCCTTTGACACCTCACGGTGGGGGGTTTCCTCCACTCCCCACCGTGACAGTATGACCACAAAGGCTCCTTGATTGGTGCCTTCGGAAGAGGGCCCAGCATATGTTGCCTGCCATTTTCTGGCGCACATGCTTATACTCCGGAGGGAGGGAGGGTGAAAGGTGAGACGCTGTTAACAGTGCCGTTCCCTGTGACAGTTGGTTGCAGTTGGTGTGAACCGTCACTGGTGTTTGCGTTTCTCCTCGTCCATTTCTCAGTGGTTCAGGTGCTTGTGTTGTGTGCTGGATGCATTCCTTTGGTGTACGGGCTGTGTGCGGGTGGGGGATGCATGCTGGCAGTGACCTAGGGTGAACCGTGTCTGAGGTGGATGCAGCATTCAGTGCGGTTTCTCTGGGCTGTTTGGTGGCTGGTGCCCTGGTTCCTGTGTGTAGCTCCAGGGGCTGGCGGCAGTCTTAGAGAGACATCCTTGCTCTGACGCTGAATCTTCTTACTTCCCCCTTGTCCATGTGTCAGTGGTTTTGTCACTTGTGTTGTGTGCTGGCTGCATTCCTGTGGTGTACTGGCTGTGTGCTGGTTGGGAATGCTTGCTGGCAGCGACCTTGTGTGAACTGGGTCTGAGGTGGACACAGTGTTCAGTGCGGTCTCTCTGAGCTGTATGGTGGCTGGCTGCCTGGTTTCTAGGTGGTTCCGGGGGCTGGCAGCAGTCTTTTAGAGACTTCTTTGCACTGACGCTAATCCTGTTACTTTCCTCTACCACCCCCGTAACCCCCCCCCCCCCCACCCTGTTGTTTTTTGGGTTTTTCTGTTTAGTTCCCCTTTTTTTGTTGGGGGGGCTTTGAGGGGTGGGAGTGTCATAGCCTTTGGTTTGCGCTGTGACACTGTTGCCACACTTGCGGTTGCCCGTGGCAACGTGTGCTGTGAGAGCATGCGGTGGCAGTGTCTCGGCCTTCTGGGTGATTGCCGTGACATGGTTGCCACGCATGCTGTTGCCGGTGGTAACGTGTGGTTTGGTATGCTTGTGTGTGCACTTCCCCTTTAAGTGGCTTCCTTCCTCTGTCTGGTGTTGGAAGGGTTAACTCCCTTCCTAGTGTTTTGTGAACACTGGGTTTATGTGTGTGTGCAGGGCCGGTGCAAGGATTTTTGCCGCCCTAGGCAAGATAAAAATTGCCGCCCCCCCTTATCAGATGATCTGCCCATATCATGACATCACATATGTTCCACCCCTTTCTCAGCTTTTAAATAAAAAGAACTGCTAGGTTTCCCTTAGGGTTAATCCAGCTTCTTGTAGCTGTCTTTTTTTGCGGAACGGAATTGCGGACCCATACATTTCTATGGGGCCGCATGACGTGCGGCCCCGATCCGGAATTGCGGATCCGCAATTCCGATCCGGAAAAAAATAGAACATGTCCTATTCTTGTCTGCAATAGAGGACAAGAATAGGCATATTCTGTTAGTGACGGCAATGTGCGGTCCGCAAAATGCGGAACGCACATTGCTGCTGTCCGTGTTTTGCGGATCCGTGGATCCGCAAAACACACATGGATGTGTGAATGGACCCTAAATGTGAGGTAAATTAGTTTCCAATGTAGTATTAATAACTAAACAATTACATAATAAACATATTGCATTGTCTACTTACCACCAGGACAATAAGATGATCTGGTCTCTGGCTCTTGGTCTGGCTCTGGGGACTCCCTTGTCACTCTCTTCTCCCCCACTCCCTCCCTTGTCACTCTCATTATTCCACCCCGGCACCCTCCTCCCTTGTCACTCTCATTATTCCACCCCCCCTCCCTTGTCACTCTCATTATTCCACCCCCCCTCCCTTGTCACTCTCATTATTCCCTCCCTCCCCCCTCCCTTGTCACTCTCATTATTTCCCCCCCCCCTCCCTTGTCAATGTCATTATTCCCCCCCTCCCTTGTCAATCTCATTATACCCCCCCCTCCCTTGTCACTCTCATTATACCCCCCCCCTCCCTTGTCACTGTCATTATTCCACCCCGGCACCCCCCTCCCTTGTCACTCTCATTATTCCACCCCGGCACCCCCCTCCCTTGTCACTCTCATTATTCCACCCCGGCACCCCCCTCCCTTGTCACTCTCATTATTCCACCCCGGCACCCCCCTCCCTTGTCACTCAAATTATTCCACCCCGGCACCCCCCTCCCTTGTCACTCTCATTATTCCACCCCGGCACCCCCCTCCCTTGTCACTCTCATTATTCCACCCCGGCACCCCCCTCCCTTGTCACTCTCATTATTCCACCCCGGCACCCCCCTCCCTTGTCTCTTTTTAATTATTCCACCCCGGCACCCCCCTCCCTTGTCACTGTCATTATTCCACCCCCCCTCCTTTGTCACTCTCATTATTCCCCCCTCCCCTGTCACTCTCATTATTGCCCCCTCCCCCCTCCCTTGTCACTCTCATTATTCCCCCCCTCCCTTGTCACTCTCATTATTCCCCCCCTCCCTTGTCAATGTCATTATTCCCCCCCCCCTCCCTTGTCAATGTCATTATTCCCCCCTCCTCCCTTGTCAATGTCATTATTCCCCCCCCTCCCTTGTCAATGTCATTATTCCCCCCCCTCCCTTGTCAATGTCATTATCCCCCCCCCTCCCTTGTCAATGTCATTATTCCCCTCCCTTGTCAATGTCATTAGTCCCCCCCCTCCCTTGTCAATCTTATTAGTCCCCCCACACACATACCTCTAATGTACCTCTAAAGTGAGCACTTCCTGTCAGTCCGGCCGGGTACAGGAAACAAAAGCTCCTGTACCGCGGACCGAACAGAGCTCGGCCACGCTACATTAACAAAAGCACAGAGCAGACACACAGCAGGCGCAGGCTGCGCCGGAGATTCAGGAGGCGCAGCATGAGGGGCGCCGCCGGCCGAACTTATATAACCAATTTTTTTATTTTATTTTTACACCGCAACGGGCGCCCCCTGCTAAATGGCGCCCTAGGCGACTGCCTAAGTCGCCTTACTGGTGGCGCCGGCCCTGTGTGTGTGTGTGTGTGTGTGTGTGTGTGGCAGCTTGGGCTATTTAGCCTCTGCTGGATGCCTGAAGCTCAGTGTTCCTCCAGCCTTGGTGTTTGCTGGTGGTTCACTGTTCCTGGCTTTTACCATCTGTCCAGTGAGGGCCACCCTTGTGGTCATTGATGTTATTATGGTGTCTCTTTCCCTTTTATCTTTTGGTTTGCGTGGGTTATGTTTAGGGTGTTGTGTTACATGGCTGGTGATGTTTGGTGTCCAGCATGTTTGCTCGACATTCCCCTGTCTCACGTTTATTGCAGCTAGTTTGTGCTGTGTCCATTAATGTTGGTGTGGACAGCAGCACTTGTGCACGGGTTCCAGTCAGTGTGTCTGTGGCAGGTAAGTGTGTTATGGATTTAGCTTACCTGCCAACTCCATATGCTGTATGTGTTCCCCTCTCCCTGCTGATCTGACCATCCAAAACATGAGTGGCGAGGGCGTGCTGCTGCTCAGCTGACCCTCTAAAACACGGGTGCAAAACCTGCGGCCCGGGGGCCACATGCGGCCCTTGATACCATTCTGTGCGGCCCCCAAACATCTAGTAACAGACATGTATGCCTATGTCTTGTGGCTGCTTACATGTATTTCTGCCATTAGATGGGAGTCCTTGAAGTGTAACTAGACATTAATGGTATATAATGTGTGTTCAATATGCCATAAGTACAATATTTCAGTTGTTAATACACCTTTAAATTTGAATTTCGGCCCTAGTCATTGGTTCATTCTGGCAATGTGGCCCCCAACCAGGAACGTTGTGCACCCCTGCTCTAAAACATTAGGGGCGAGGGCCTGCTGGTGAGCTGATGCTCTAAAACATTATATGCAAGTGCATGCTGTTCAGGTGACGCTCTAAAACATTATATGCGAGTGCATGCTGTTCAAATGACGCTCTAAAACATTATATGCGAGGGCATGCTGTACAGATGACGCTCTAAAACATTATATTCGAGTGTCTTCTGTTGAGCTGATGCTCTAAAACATTATATGCGAGTGCATGCTGTTCAAATGACGCTCTAAAACAGGCATGCTCAACCTGCGGCCCTCGAGCTGTTGTAAAACTACAACTCCCACAATGCCCTGCTGTAGGCTGATAGCTGTAAACTGTTCTGGCATGCTGGGAGTTGTAGTTTTGCAACAGCTGGAGGGTCGCAGGTTGAGCATGCCTGCTCTAAAACATTATATGCGAGTACATGCTGTTCAGCTGATGCTCTAAAACATTATTTGTGAGTGCCTTCAGATGAGCTGATGCTCTAAAACATTATATGCGAGTGCCTGCTGGTGAGCTGACGCTCTAAAACATTATATGCTAGTGCCTGCTGTTCAACTGACGCTCTAAAACATTATGTGTGAGTTCCTGCAGGCGAGCTGACGCTCTAAAACATTATATGCAAGTGTATGCAGTTCAAATGACGCTCTAAAACATTATATGCCAGTGCATGCTGTACCGATGACGCTCTAAAACATTATTTTCAAGTGCATGTTATTCAGCTGACGCTGTAAAACATTATTTCCGAGTGCCTTCAGGTGAGCTGACGCTCTAAAACATTATATGCGAGTGCATGCTGTTCAAATGATGAGTGCATGCTGTACAGCTGTCGCTCTAAAACATTATTTTCAATTGCATGTTGTTCAGCTGATACTCTAAAACATTATTTGCGAGTGTCTTCTGTTAAGCTGACGATCTAAAACATTATATGCGAGTGCATTCTGTTCAGCTGACGCTCTAAAAAATTATATGCGAGTGCATGCTGTACAGCTGACGCTCTAAAACATTATTTTCAATTGCATGTTGTTCAGCTGATACTCTAAAACATTATTTGCGAGTGTCTTCTGTTGAGCTGACGATCTAAAACATTATATGCGAGTGCATTCTGTTCAGCTGACGCTCTAAAAAATTATATGCGAGTGCATGCTGTTCAAATGAGGCTCTAAAACATTATATGTGAGTGCATGCTGTACAGCTGACACTCTAAAACATTATTTTCAATTGCATGTTGTTCAGCTGATACTCTAAAACATTATTTGCGAGTGTCTTCTGTTG
Source organism: Bufo bufo (assembly GCF_905171765.1). NCBI lineage: Eukaryota > Metazoa > Chordata > Amphibia > Anura > Bufonidae > Bufo > Bufo bufo. Next base: position 237,152,971 of record NC_053391.1, read on the forward strand.
AGCTGACGCTCTAAAACATTATATGCGAGTGCATGCTGTTCAAATGACGCTCTAAAACATTATATGCAAGTGCATGCTGTTCAAATGACGCTCTAAAACATTATATGCAAGTGCATGCTGTTCTTCTGACGCTCTAAAACATTAGATGCGAGTGCATGCTGTACAGCTGATGCTCTAAAACATAATTTTCAAGTGCATGTTGTTCAGATGACGCTCTAAAACATTATTTGCGAGTGCCTTTAGGTGAGCTGATGCTCTAAAACATTATATGCGAGTGCATGCTGTTCAAATGGCGCTCTAAAACATATGCGAGTATATGCTGTTCAGCTGATGCTCTAAAACATTATTTGCGAGTGCCTTCAGGTGAGCTGACACTCTAAAACATTATATGCGAGTGCATGCTGTTCAAATGACGCTCTAAAGCATTATATGTGAGTGCATGTTGTTCAGCTGACCCTATAAAAAAAATTTGAGTTGAGGGCCTGCAGTTGAGCTGACCCTATAAAAAAATTTGAGTGGAGGGAATATATACAATCTGGATGATGAGGAGGAGAAAACAAGATTCAACCATATACTCTTTTTTTGTGGTGGAAAAGGTGCATGGAAATACACTATAGTAGATTGAGTATATGCCGGCGTATAAGACAACCCCCAACTTTTCCATTTAAAATATAGGGTTTGGGCTATACTCGCCGTATAAGACTACCCCTGAATGCCCAGCCCTCCCTGTCTTCAAGACGATCTTCTCCAGTCCAGGGAACTGACTGGGATCTGTGGATGGCACTGTTATGGGGAGGGGGATCAGTGGATGACACTGCTATGGGGAGGGGGATCAGTGGATGAAACTGCTATGGGGGGATCTATGGATGACACTATATAGCATCTTATGCTATATGTGTCATCCACAGATCCACCCCATGACAGTGTCATCCACAGATCCCCCTCCCCATAACAGTGCCATCCACAGATCCCCCCTCCAAATAGTGCCATCCACAGATCCCCCCCCTAAACAGTGCCATCCACAGATCCCCCTCCCCATAACAGTGTCATCCACAGATCCCCCCCATGACAGTGCCATCCACAGATCCCCCTCCCCATAACAGTGCCATCCACAGACCCCCCTCCAAATAGTGCCATCCACAGATCCCCCCCCCCTAAACACTGCCATCCACAGATCTCCCTCCCCATAACAGTGCCATCCACAGATTCCCCCCCCCCCCATGACAGTGCTATCCACAGATCCCCCTCCCCGACGCTCAGAGGAGTATACATTTATTAACTGTAATCTGTAACTTTAACTTTAAATGAGCGCTCATGTCTTTACTAGGGTACTTTACTCTCAGCTCTGGTAATAGGCAGTGCGGGTGGCGCTCACTCACTGACGTCATGCGCCTGCGCCACCTAGTGGGAGGAGCAGGCACGTGACGTCAGTGTGTGAGCGCCGCCCGCACTGCCTGTTAGCGGAGCTGAGAGTAAGGTACCCTAGTAAAGACAAGAGCGCTCATTTAAAGTTAAAGTTACAGATTACAGTTAATAAATGTATACTCCTGTGAGCGGCGGGGCCCTGTATATTCTAACCCCCAGGCAAGCGTCCCCGTCACCATGGGAACGCCTGGGGGTTAGAATATACCATCGGATCTGAGTATACCCGGCGTATAAGACGACCCCCGACTTTTGAAAATAATTTTTAGTGTTAGAAAGTCGTCTTATACGCCGGAAAATACGGTACATTATAAATGATAGATTGAAATTGACTTTATGTTCATCATCAGCTCAGCTTTCCTCTGGTGGAGTTGAGAAGTCAGGGGCAATCCAGGATTTCATTTTTATCTGAAAACCAACCAGAGATAATGGGTCACTAAAGTACAAAAATACATATCAGACTAAAATAATCACAAAATAGCATAAATTTATTGAGAATCACATAGAGACATGATTAGCACAAGCCACAAAAAACAATTAACACAGGCCACAATACATTTAAAAAATATAAAAACCAAGAGGACCGATGGTGGGCTGTCGGTATATGTTGAAAAGTGCAAGTGCAATAGTCATGATTGGTCACTAAAAACCACTATGGCTCAAAAATACATGATAGCAAAAATTCATATGCGCATATATACAACACACACTTAACCATGTGGGTGATAATACACACCACAAGGGGTGACTGTAGCAAAAAAGACAATAAAATATAATAGACACCTAGCAAATACTGACCAACTGAACTGGTATACCGCACACAACCACCACCAGTCCACTCCCCTGCATTTTTATCTGAGTCAACCTGTCAGCATTGCCAGGGGACAAGCGGATACGCATATCTGTTATAATGATACCAGCAGCACTAAATACACGCTCAGACAAAACGCTGGCGGCAGGGCAGGCCAGCACCTCCAAGGCGTAGAGCGCAAGTTTGTGCCACGTGTCCAGCTTGGACACCCAGTAGTTGTAATGCACTGAAGGATCACTGAGGACGCTGACATGTACTTCTTCACCATCTTCCAAAACCTTTCCCTCCTTGTGACACTAGGACGCGCATCAGGGTGAGGGTGCTGGCGGGGTGTCAAGAAAGTGTCCCATGTCTTGAAGAGTGTTGCCCTGCCTTTGTTGAAACTGCTGTGTAATCCCCTTGTCTCCCTTCCTCGGTTGCCTAAGGAAGTACAGACTCTGCCGGCCGCATTGTCACATGGAAAACTTTGGAGCAATCTCTCAACAATTACCTTCTAGCATTGCACCGTTTTACTCGTCCTCTCCACCACAGGAATGAGAAGTTCTCTTTGTAGCGGGGGTCGAGAAGGGTGAACTACCAGTAATCTGTGTTATCTAAAATGCGCATAACGCGGGGGTCGCGGGAAAGGCAGCCTAACACGAAGTCAGCCATGTGTGCCAGAGTACCAACAGGTAAAACGTCGATGTCGACATCAGGATGACTCTCCATCTCCTCATCCTCCTCCTCTTCGGCCCATCCACGCTGAACAGATGGAATTAAAGTTCTATGAGTACTACTGTAGCAGAGGCAACTGTCTCCAGCTCTTCCTCCTCTTCATGGTCCAATTCGCGCTGAGAAGACGAACTGTGTGTGGTCTGGCTATCACCCTATGTAATGTTCTCCCCCATTTCCTCATCTGCCACATTCAGAGCGTCGTCCTTAATTATGAGCAGCGATCGTTTGAGTAGACACAGCAGTGGGATGGTTACGCTGATAATAGCGTTATCGCCACTAACCATCTGTGTGGATTCATCAAAGTTTTTTAAAACCTCACAGAGGTCTGATATCAATGCCCACTCCTCGCTTGTGAATAGTGGCAGTTGACTCGAAAGATGACGACCATGTTGCAGCTGGTATTCCACAACTGCCCTCTGCTGCTCACAAAGCCTGGCCAACATGTAGAACGTAGAGTTCCAGCTCGTGCTCATGTCGCACAACAGTCGGTAAGCTGCAAGCCGCAAGCGCTGCTGCAGCGTTGACAGACCGGCTAAAGCTGTGGACGACTTGCGGAAATTGGCACACACGCGGCGCGCCTTCACTAGTAGCTCTGGCAAATTGGGGTAGGTTTTGATAAACCGCTGAACAATTACGTTTGAGACGTGGTCTAGGCATGGAATGTGTGTCAGGTTGCCGAGCTCCAAAGCCGCCACCAAGTTAGGGCCATTGTCAGACACAACTATGCCTGGTTGTAGGTTGAGTGGCGAGAGCCACAGCTCGGTCTGGTCCCTTATACCCTGCCACAGCTCTGTGGCGGTGTGCTGTTTGTCCCCTAAGCAGATCAGCTTTAGCACGGCCTGTTGACGCTTACCCACACCAGTGCTACACTGCTTCAAGCTAGCGACTGATGGCTGACTGCTGCTGGAGGTGGAAGTGGAGGAGGAGGCGGCGGCGGAGGAGGAGAAATGGGGGTTGGAGCCAGATGGACGTAGGGCCCGCAATCCTGGGCGTGGATAGCACCTGTGCCATCCCAGAGTACGACTCACTCCCGGCCTCCACAACATTTTCCCAGAGTGTGGTCAGGGAAATTTAGCATCCCTGGCCACCGGCACTTGTCCATGTGTCCGTGGTGAAGTGGACCTTCCCAGTAAGTGCGTTGGTCAGGGCATGAGTGATGTTCTCAGACACTTGCTGGTGTAAGATGGGCACGTCACACCATGAAAAATGGCGGCTGGGGACTGCGTACCGAGGGACGGCCGCCGACATCAGGCTGCGGAAGGCCTCAGTGTCCACACTGTTGCACTGGCAGCAGGGACAGTTTCATTGCGCCCAGGGCCACGGCCTCTGCGAACACCATCAGCATCACACCCACTTTCCTGTCCCTTAGTGCTCGCCTTCTTTATATTAATGGTTTGTCACTAGATGTGGCGCAGATTGTTTTACTGTCCGCTAAAGACAGTTTTCGGATGCAGGACAGTATATGTCACAGAGCACCACAGAATATGGACGCTATATTTGGCCTAGATTATTGGAATTTGCAATACAGACACTGTTTTCTGATGTAGTACAGTATTGGTTACAGAACACCACAGAATATGGACACTATATTAGGCCCAGATTATTGGTGTCACACACACAGGGGGTGGGGAAGTGACCACTGATCTCAACCCGTGCCCCTGTCCCTGCCTACTTGCCTCGTGACAAGGGACAACTGGTCGACAAACCCTCGGCTAGGAAAAGTGCAGGGAAGACTGACAATACATGCAACATAGAAATCAAACAAGCAGAGTCAGAAAACAAGAGAGCTGCACGGTACCAGAGGAGCAAGCAGAGGATCGTCAGGAGAAGCCGAAGTCAGAACCAGGAGGAAACGCCAAGACCAAGAGATGAGATGGACGGGTAATCAGTAGACAAGCAGGACCAACAAACCAGGTAAGTAATATCGCAGGAAGGACCTCAATAATAGACAATCTGTGGCCAGCAGATTGCCTATTTAAATTGGGCGCTAGTGGAGTCATGTGACGTGGCCATCGACACATGACTCCTGAGTTCCAATACAGCCGAGCGCCGAGTGATCAGAAACCCACAGTATATGGACACTTTATTAGGCCCAGATTATTGGAATTTGCAATACAGACACTGTTTTCGGATGCAGGACAGTATATGTCACAGAACACTACTGATTATGGACACTATATTAGGCACAGATTATTGGACTTTGCAATACAGACACTGTTTTTGGATGCAGGACAGTATATGTCACAGAAACCCACAGAATATGGACACTATATTAGGCCCAGATTAGTTAAATTTGCCCTAAAGAAACAGTTTTCGGATGGAGTACTGTATATGTCACGGATGTGTATAAAACGCACACTATAGACAATAAATGTGGCGCTGATTATTTGAATTTACACAAAATGACACAGTCTGCGGATGATGTACAGTATATGTCACTAATAGGTATTAAAGAAAAATATCTTGTTGCTGTCAAACACACACAGTAGTCCTTAAAAGGACTTTGGGGTCTTTGAAAAGCTTTTGGTAGTAAAAACATCAAATTTCTCTCCCTGCACTATCTGTCCCTTCCTCAGCATGGATGTCCCTGAGACTGATCAATTTAGCGCAGGTAAAAATATATTGCTGCTCTAAAACACACACACACAGTAGTCCTTAAAAGGACTTTTGGGTCTTTGAGAAGCTTTCTTAGAATAATAACTGTGAATTTTGCTCCCTACACTGCCTTTCCATTCCTACGCTCTGCTCTCCCTGACTATGACTGATCCGAGCACGTGTCTTCGGGTGCACCCGATGACGCGTTCCGGCCAGCCAATCACTGTAATGCCAGCAGCCAACATGGCTACTGGCATTACAGTGAGGGCAGTACTTACCTGCACCTTTATTGGCTGCTTAAAACCCGCAAAACGTGCAGGGAGGAGACTCAAGCATGTGTGGCGTGCCAGAACCGCAGGGGCTACAGGTGAGGTGCACCGTGGGCCGATGAGGGGCCAATAATAATACAGTTCATCGGTTTACTCACGGTTAGCAGAAAGCCTCCCTGGGCCAGCAGCACAGTGATGAGGAAGACAGCACGAAATCCTCCAGGGCACACTCTGTGGTAGGGAAGCACCAGCCTAGATGGAGGTTGAGGTGCCCTTGGTGGCAGTGGTGTTTAGGGTGCTTGTGGCTGCTGGGTCCCTTGGTGGTATTTGTTGTGACGCCAGTACCGTTAATGGTGGTACAACCAGTTGTAGTGATAATATTGAAGAATGAAGTAGACAGTGGTAGGATACAACTCACAACTATTACTGTGGCTGGTTTTAGTTGCGGCATATACATCCAGACAGAATACAGTCTTTTGTTATTTAGAGGAATTCTGTTGATCCACTGTTAATAGGGTTGGCTAGGTTCTGACTTTGCTTCAAGGTCCCTTTTGAAGCAGAGTAATTTGGTGAGGTTGCCTGTGGCCAAATAATCCTTCACCTGAATTCCCAAAGGTCTTTGATGCCCGGGTAGTGGCTATTATCCTTTGGTCCTAAGTCTTTTCTTTCCTTGTCCCTTCTTGGACTAGACTTTTACCTGAGCAGATGTGCTAGATCTGCACTCTCTCAAGACTAACTACAGACTGAACACAGATAAGACCTGAGCTGGGCTAGATATCCCAGAGTGGTGCTATCCCCATCTAGTGGTGGGATGTATAAAGCACACTTGACCAGCCTATGAACAGGGATACAACAGGTGTTGTAATGCAAAATAACATGCAATTCAGTAATGACAGTTTTAAAGCTATTTTGCAGTTCCCACATGTCCTGAGTGGGACGCTGCACATGGCGCTCGAGCACATGCGGTACTCGGGCAAGCACCGCCATGTGCTGAGCATAGCGATGCTCGAGCCGAACCGGTATTCGGCCGAGCATGCTCGCTCATCACTAGAGTATACGACACTTCACCGCTGCAGCCATTTCTATTTTGTATGGCTATCAAAATGTACGGCATATGTTGGGAATTTTTTTTTTTCTACAAAATTGTGAATGTTTGAGAAGCTCTGTTATTGTTGGTAATTTGGTAACAAAATATACATATAATTAATATGAATGTATTTTAAGATACACACTTGATACATTTTGGTGATTATGGGTGAGTCGGTGTGTGTGTGGGGAGAGTCAGATTGTGCCGCAATGACAGGCAAGTTGAGCTCTAACATGCCCAATCCTTATGTTCCTTTGTGCAGTGTCCATGTTGACATAAAAATGGATGCTGTAGCGTTCCCAGTAGAAGCGAGGGCTGCATTAGTATTCGTAGGTTTGGTGTAAATATGTCATTCAGGAGCAATGATATGTGCATTTTTCAGATCAAATCTATACTAGCAGAAAAAGGAAACAATCCCTCCTTAGAAGTTTTTGCCCAGAGAGTAGTTTTGCTCAGTAGTTTGGGATTTGTTGGCCTCATTTGTATTTCATCGACTGTGATCTTAACAAATATTTAAATAGCTCCCACATTGCACTGTACAGTACCTTGTTTATGTGCAGCTTCAGACGCTTTGATGCTGCCAAGGACTTTAAATTGTTTGAGAATATCCTCAAACACAGCACATTATGAATAATTTATAAACCATCTGTATTTTATTAGTATGAGTGTATATCAGTACGCATATATTGTTATATGTATACTCAGGTATTATTTCTCTTATTTTCAGACAATGCAAATGAAATTATACACTGGAAAATGCAGACTATGCATTGTATTTCATTTTCTGCAGAAGCTCCTAACAAGGGCATAATTAACATTTATACAGCTCATAGCAAACCTTGAAAGGTCCCCACCACTATCACGGTAGAGGTGGCTGGGAGTGATTGTACTAATATCAATATATGACTTGCTACAAATAATCCATTTACAGGGCTATGGAGGATTGCAAATCCATTAACAGAGGTTTCCATTTACATCAGCCTGTAGTCTGTAAATGGATTCTAGACCACCAAAATATCCACAATTTCCAGTAGCAGTGAATGTTATTTAAAACATATTTTGACTTTTAAAGGCAAAGTAACCTAAGAAACGACCTATTGTTTAAATCCTGTTTTTATGTTGCACATATTAAAAAATAGTGCTCAATTTATTTCTATATTCCGTGCCCTTTTATATATATATATATATATATATATATATATGGTAATTACAACAAATCCTGCAATCTTGCAGTTTTCACTGAGCCTTACAATCTGCATGCTCTGTAGAGACAGCAGTCATTTAATTCTCATCACTGGCAGGATTACAGTGAAAGATAACGCATCTGCTATAAAGCCAGAAGTCGATAACACAGAATTCATTGTTACAATAGATGACAACATAAAAAATTAAAACTATACTTTAATTGGAAGTGATGTGCAACACAGACTGTTTTTCTTTTAGACCTCCTTCACACACAAATCTGGATTGGCTTTTTTAGACTGCTAAAACAATGCTATATAAAACACATTTATTTTTTTTGCATACTACACACATTTTTAATGGCTCTTTTTAATGGCCATTTTTCCCTATTAAAGAAGGGGATGGAAAACCCATGAAAAAATGCTATAGTTTATGTGTACTGTGTTTAAAAAAATGCCTTAGACACAAAAAATGCTTGTGCAGCCTGCATTTCATAATTCTCATAGACTTTTAGCTAACAAGTACAGAAAAACACCACAAAACTCTATGGGGGTGATTTATCATATCCAAGCCACAAAAGTGGCATTAAAAAAAAAAAACTTTAAAAAGGCGCAAAGTGCAGTTTTTACTCCTCACTTTGCAGAAAAGGGACATGGTAATGGTGGGAAGGGAGAGTGGCTAGCAGCCACGACAAATTTATCTTAACTTACACCAGTTTTCTGGCACGAATGAAGGCAGAAATCAACGTCAGCTCAGAGCTGCCATAGATTTCTGTTTAGGCGCATGGACTGCCCGGGAATTCCTCTAATTTATGATGAGGCCTACTCTTCATCGTAAATTAGGCGCATCCTCCGGGCAGCGCAGTGGATATCAATCTTGATGAAGAAAGCACTGGTCTTGATAAATCTACCCCTTTGTTTGAACCCAGCCTTTTGATGCATTCACACGAGCATATGTATTTTGCAGTCTGCAAAAGACAGATCCGCAAAAAATACGGATGACAAAAATCCGTTTTGCATCCTTTTTTTGCGGATCCATTGTAACAATGCTTATCCTTCACCGTAAAACAAGAATAGGACATATGGTACGGACACACGGATGGGGACAGCACACTGTGTGCTGTCAGTATTTTTTGCGGACCCATTGAAATGAATGGGTCCGCATCCTATCCTCATAAAATGTGGACCAAAAATACGGTAGTCTGAATGGGGCTTTAGTTTAATAAATCTCTTCATACTAGTGTTTTCATATGTGCATGTGATTTCTGTAAAGTATATTCTCTGTATGGCACCCCAGGCAAGATGGCTACTCTGATAATCATGTACAAAAAATGGAATAAAAAAATAACTGATTATAAAAAAGAACATGTATCACCATTTGTATTTTTATTGAGTAAATATGTTATAGATTCTTTTTAAAGTACAATGATACTGCCATATACAGACATGGGAGATCTGTTGCAAAATCAGCCCCAGAAATCTGCAACCAAGCAAGTACAATACATATCAATGAGGTTTTCAAAACCCCATTCACACATAGTTGAATTTTCCGATGTGGTTTTGAGGGCAGGCTCTGCAGCACATCTGTTTTCATATGTCATGGATTAGGCAGAATTTTTTGACCTTGGCAAATGTGCAGCAAATCAGTGACATGTGATAAAATATAACTAATATATAGGAATGGAACAGACGCAGGACCTGTAGCTTTCCTAGAGGTAGTCCTGCCAGGACCAGAAAACTCAGCTCATATCACAGTCATATGAATACATCGAATGACACAGTATTTATTATATTACACAGCTAATAAGCAGGGGGCAGATTTGTTATAAATTCATGAAAGGTTTTGCTGATATATTTTGTAGAGCAAAATACAATTTTTACATCAAGCACATTAAAATATGAGGCTAAAATTACCGCTGTTACTTTCTCCAGCCAGACAATGCACCGATATTGACACCATATAATCAAATTGTCATTTAAACTGTGGCCATCGAAGATACAGTAAATGGTTTTCCCTAGGGAAATGGACACTTAAATATATAATTGGCAAAGGTATACAAGTTTTTATGGTGATAATAAGGAAACTATAAGTTTTACATTTAAATGTATAGAAGACCGTTCAAAGTGTAATGGTGCATGCTCAGCAAGGATCCACATTAAAAGAGACTGTTTTATGAGAAACTGGCACTGGAATTATTGAACAGTTAGAAAATGGTTTGTAATGTAAAGCTTATATCTGGTTTATTTTCTTGTTAGCTGCCTAAAGAATCATTGCACCATGTTGTGGAACCCTGTCAGTGAACAATATGGCAATGATGAGTTATGCGGATAATGATAGTAATCATAATACGTATTTATGATTTAATTACTTTCTTTTGATTATAAAATTAAGGTATAGTCTTGAACTAGTATATGGTCTTATATCAGGTTACCTGTAGTTCACTTCAGGTCACACTAGGGTCCTCTGTATGCATCTATTGGGGGTCATCCAAGAGTGCTTGAACCAGAGGACAGATTATAGAAGAGTTGGTTTTGTTGACAAAAGGTAAAGATATGTAACAGCGGTTGCTGTGCTCCACTGTTCCCCTGCTTACCACTGAGGAGGAGAGGAGGTAGGACACATGGCACAGTGGGTTCACACCCGCTGGTTCGTGACAGTACACTGAGGCCATGGACCCTGCTAGTCACCCCAAGCCTGTCATTCAGGAATTGTTACATGAAGTAAAGCATCAGAGCGAATCTCGAGAGGGGGTTTATCCGGAAATCTACTTCACCAGCTGGTGATGGGTTCTTCTTTGTGCAGAAAAAAGATGAATCCTTACGGCCCTGTATCGAGTATCGAGGTCTGAATAAGGTCACAGTCAAGAATCGATACCCTCTTCCGCTAATCTCCAAATTCTTTGACAGGATCCGGGGAGCTAAGGTCTTCACAAAATTCAACCTACATGACGCATACAACCTTATCCGCATTCGAAAGGACGATGAGTGAAAGACTGCATTTAACACTCGTGATTGACACTACGAGTATCTTGTCATGCCCTTCGGTCTATGCAATACTCCCGTGGTATTCCAGGAGTTGGTAAACAATATCTTCTGGGACCTGCTCTATGTCTGCGTGATAGTGTACCTGGACGATATACTGATCTATTCTCCAGATTATACCACTCACCAGAGGCATGTACGTTTAGTTTTACAGCGGTTGAGAGAGAATCATGTCCATCATCCACTGACCACAAGAACCTTACATATCTGCAGATGGCCCAGCGTCTAAACTCTTGCCAAGCCAGATGGGCACTCTTCTTCTCCCGTTTTGATTTTCAGCTTCACTTTCGCCCGGCCGAGAAGAGCATCAAGGTACATGCTCGGTCATTTGACTTCTCCAACCAGCAGGAGGAGCCTAGTACATTGTAGATCCTGCTGTCACGCCCTGCCCTGTGGGTGTTCTGAGACGATCTGTCAGAGTTGCTGCACGTGACTCGATCTGACAGTTTGTTTTGTTTTGGGTTTGAACAGAATCCCACCTCCTATCAGGTGTGGTTCATTGGGGAGGCTATTTATTCCTCCCTCTCCCTATAGCCTTTGCGGGTTATACTTCTTCCTTGTTTGTGTGCTGGAAGTTTTGGTGGATCGTCTGCTCTAACTTATCTAAAGATAAGTCCTTTTCCCTTTTCCCTTCTGTGTCTGTTTTTCCTAGGCCCCTAGAGTGACGCTAGCTCCTTCGGTGGTTGAAGGAGCTGGTAGTCTCTTTCCCTTTTACCTACTGCTGAGGGTTTGGCCCAGTGTGTTTCAGCTTAGGTACATGGGCATGTGCATATCTACCATCGAGATATGCAAATGGGCATAGCAGCGTAGGGAAAGTCTTTTAGGTATTGCTAGGAGGTGACCCCTTTGTTCCCTAGCTTTTGGGGCCTAGTCAGTTGTTTAGTTTGCTTTGCCGTTTCCTGTTTCCTTCCCTTATCTTACCTACCGTGACACTATAACCCGCCCTACCGTAATTTTTTGCAAAATGGAGACTATTGATGCTTTGGTTGATCGCATGCAGGGATTGTCTTTGGAGGTAGCTGACCTCCGCAATTCGGTTGCACAGTGTCAGAGTATTTTGGCGTCTGGTGCTGCCAGAGGAAACCAGGTCTGCCTGGAACCTAAGGTCGCTCTCCCTGATAGGTTTTCCGGGGGAAGTGATAACTTTGTCCGGTTCAGGGAGTCCTGTAAATTATATTTTCGTCTGCATTCAATTTCATCTGGAGACGAAAACCAGAGAGTTGGGATTATTATTTCTCTGTTAAAAGGTGACGCTCAGTCCTGAGCTTTTTCTCTGCCGACCGGTTCTCAGTCCCTCCAGTTGGTGGATGAAATTTTTGTAGCCCTGGGTCTGATTTATGATGACCCTGACCAGGTCTCCATGACTGAATCTAAGTTGCGCAGCTTGTGCCAGGAAGAATGTACTGCTGAGTCGTATTGTGCTGAATTTAGAAGATGGGCGACTGACTCAGAGTGGAATGATCCTGCACTCCGTAGTCAGTTCTGTCAAGGGCTATCTGAGAGATTAAAAGATGTCCTTGCATTTCATGAAAAACCTGATTCTTTGGAGGCGGCCATGTCTTTGGCCGTACAGATTGATAGGCGTCTTAGGGAGAGATGCAAGATTCCCTTCGGGCAGGGGGTACTGCCTGGTGGGGAATCAGACCCTCCTGTCCCTCGGGGTACTCTGACACCTGAATTAGTGGCTGGAGAGGAGCCTATGCAATTGGGTCAGGTAACTTCTTGCTCTGGTAATAGAAATTTTAGGAAGCTGAATAGACTGTTTCTTCTGTGGTAAAGAAGGTCATTTAGTTAATGTGTGCCCTTTTATTAAACCTCGAAGTGGTAATGAAAAACAAATAGGGGATCCCTTCAAATGAAAAAAAAAACTCCCTTACTCTTGGTAGTGTGAATAGGGAGTCAGAGCAGGCATATTTGTATCCTACCTGCAGTACCCAATTCCTCCTGCCAGCCAAGGTGGAGCTAGACTCTGGACATTTTGAGTTAAAGGTATTTGTTGACAGTGGCGCAGGGGTTAATCTTATTGATTTTCAGTTTGTTCAGTCATGGCTTTAAAACTACCACATTAAGCAAAGAGATACCTGTGTTTGCTATAGTTTCCGCCCCCTCTCGCAAACATGTCTAGCTCATATTGTACAAGATATTCATTTGAAGGTGGGTGATTCTCATGTTGAGTTTATTTCTTGTTTTGTTATGAAAGGTTTGCCTGCTCCGATGGTTCTGGGTTTACCATGGTTGATAAAACATTACCCTACCATTGACTGGCAAACAAGACAAATCAGGAATTGGAGTGAATTTTGTATGGACAACTGTCTTAGTGCCTCTATTTCGGGGGTGGTCACTAAGGTGTTGCCTCAGTTTCTTTCCGATTTTTCGGATGTATTCTCGGAGGGCGGAGCTCAGGAGTTGCCCCCTCACCGGGAGTATGATTGTCCGGTCAATCTTATCCCCGGAGCAAAATTGCCAAAATCTCGGTTATATAATCTTTCTCAACCCGAAAGAGTAGCTATGCGGGAGTACATTGCCGAGAGTTTGGCAAAGGGACATATTAGACCATCTAAGTCTCCTATGGCCGCTGGCTTCTTTTTCGTAAAGAAGGACGGATCCCTTAGACCGTGCCTAGATTTCCTTGAACTGAATCTCATTACAGTCCGTGATCCTTATCCCCTTCCCTTGATTCCGGATCTTTTTGATCAGATTGTTGGTGCTAAGGTGTTTTCTAAGTTGGATTTAAGAGGAGCTTGTAATCTGATCAGAATCAGGGAAGGAGATGAGTGGAAAATGGCCTTCAATACCCCCGAGGGTCACTTTGAGAACCTAGTCATGCCCTTTGGTTTAACTAATGCTCCAGCAGTCTTTCAGTGCTTTATCAATGACATTTTTCATCATTTGTTGGGGAGGTTCATGGTTATTTACCTCGATGACATACTAATTTACTCTCCCGATATGAAGACTCATCAGGATCATTTGAGACAAGTGTTATTGATCCTTCGGGAGAATAAATTGTAAGCTAAGTTGGAAAAATGTGTGTTTGCTGTTCAGGAGCTGCCGTTTTTGGGGTACTTGCTTTCTGCCTCCGGTTTTCGTATGGATCCCAAAAAGGTCCGTGCGGTACTGGAATGGGATCGGCCGGAGAATCAGAAAGCCCTGATGGGGTTTTTAGGATTTACTAATTACTACAGAAAGTTCATCCTGAATTATTTCACCATTGTCAAACCTTTGACAGATATGACTAGAAAGGGAGCTGAATTCTCTGTCTGGTCGGATGAGGCATTATAGGCTTTTTCTGCTATTAAGAAATGTTTTGCTTCTGCGCCCATTCTGATGCAACCTGATGTGTCTCAACCCTTCATTGTGGAGGTTGACGCATCAGAAGTGGGAGCAGTCTTGTCGCAGGGTCCCTCTCCTAGCAAATTGCGCCAGTTTGCTTTTTTTCTCCAAGAAATTCTCGGCCGCTGAGAGAAATTATGATGTTGGGAATAGAGAGTTGTTGGCCATCAAATTGGCCTTTGAAGAGTGGCGCCATTGGCTAGAAGGGGCTACCTATTCGATTACGGTATTTACTGACCATAAGAATCTGGCCTACCTGCAATCTGCAAAGCGTTTAACTCTCATAAAAGTATTGAGAGTTATGTAGCGGCTTGTGAGACCTGTGCACGCGCGAAGGTGGCGCACACTCGGCCATCAGGATCCCTTCTTCCTTTGTCCATCCCATTTCGTCATTGGATGCCTTTGTCCATGGACTTCATTACTGATTTGCCAAGTTCCTCTGGGAAAACAGATTTTGGTGGTAGTTGACCGCTTCAGAAAGATGGCTCACTTTGCAACATTATCAGGTTTGCCCAATGCAAAAACTCTCGCTCAGGTTTTCATTGATAACATTGTGAAATTACATGGCATTCCCTCTGATGTGGTGTCTGATAGGGGGATGCAATTTGTTTCCAGGTTTTGGAGGGTGTGTTATTCTCATCTGGGTATTCAGTTGTCTTTCGCTTCGGCTTTCCATCCTCAGTCGAATGGTCAAACCGTGCGCACTAACCAAAACCTGGAGACCTATTTGAGGTGTTTTGTCGCTGAGAATCAGGATGAGTGGTCCTCATTCTTGTCTTTAGCTGAGTTTGCCTTGAACAACTGTAGGCAGGAGTCAGCTGATAAGTCACCATTTTTTGGCGCATATGGTTTTCACCCTCAGTTTGGTACTTTTTCTGGGACCGAATCTTCTGGGATACCAGAAGAGGAGAGATTCTCTTCCTCTTTTTCATCTATCTGGCGGAAGATTCAAGTTAATTTGAAAAAAATGGGTGAAAGATATAAACGGATAGCTGACAAGAGACGTAAGACTGGTCTGGACCTGTGTGTGGGTGATTTGGTGTGGTTGTCCACTAAAAACATTAAGCTGAAGGTACCCTCTTGGAAATTGGGTCCAAGAATCCGGTGGCGTTTCGTCTGGAACTTTCGCAGGCCTGGAAGATCCATAATGTGTTTCACAGATCCTTGTTGAAGAAATATGTGGAACCTGCGGAACCATCTCCTTTGCCTCTTCCTCCTGTTTTGGTTGATGGTAATCTGGAGTTTCAGATCTCCAGAATTCTCAACTCACGTGTTCTTAGGGGTTCCCTTCAGTACCTGGTGCATTGGAGGGGATACGGTCCAGAGGAAAGAATGTAGGTTCCGGCTACCGATGTTAACGCTAGCCGCCTTGTTAATGCCTTTTACAGGGCACACCCGGATAAAGTTGGGCCTGGGTTTCCGGAGGTCACTCTGTCACGCCCTGCCCTGTGGGTGTTCTGAGACGATCTGTCAGAGTTGCTGCACGTGACTCGATCTGACAGTTTGTTTTGTTTTGGGTTTGAACAGAATCCCACCTCCTATCAGGTGTGGTTCGTTTGGTCATTGGGGAGGCTATTTATTCCTCCCTCTCCCTATAGCCTTTGCGGGTTATACTTCTTCCTTGTTTGTGTGCTGGAAGTTTTGGTGGATCGTCCGCTCCAACTCATCTAAAGATAAGTCCTTTTCCCTTTTCTCTTCTGTGTCTGTTTTTACTAGGCCCCTAGAGTGACGCTAGCTCCTTCGGTGGTTGAAGGAGCTGGTAGCCTCTTTCCCTTTTTCCAACCGCTGAGGGTTTGGTCCAGTGTGTTTCAGCTTAGGTACATGGGCATGTGCATATCTACCATCGAGATATGCACATGAGCATAGCAGCGTAGGGAAAATCTTTTAGGGATTGCTAGGAGGTGACCCCTTTGTTCCCTAGCTTTTGGGGCCTAGTCAGTTGTTTTATTTGCTTTGCCGTTTCCTGTTTCCTTTCCTTCCCTTATCTTACCTACCGTGACACCTGCTCGCTTGATCACAGTGGCTCCTGTCCTGGTAAATGACATCCCTTCCCGGGAAGACATTCATGCCATCTGCCAAGAGAAAACGTCACCCAGGGATCCGCAAGACCACAGAACTTTTGTCTCGCCACTACTGGTGGCCCACACTGTCTAAGGACGTGTGCGATTATGTGGCTGTGCTGAGAATAAAGTCTCCAGGACCAAACCACCCAGGCTGTTACCTCTTCCTGTTCCTGATGCCCCATGGCAACACATTGCCATGGACTTTGTTACAGATCTGCCCTATTCTGCCGGATGTACAGCTATCTGGGTAGTTGTTGACCGCTTCTCCAAGATGGCGCACTTTCTTTCCTTTGGCTGGACTGCCTTTGGCTGCTGAACTTGCTAAACTGTTCGTGAGACACATATTCCACTTGCATGGTCTACCTTGGCATATTGTTTCTGATCTCGGAGTCGAGTTTACCTCTAAGCTCTGGAGAGCTCTTTGCCGGCTGCTCGAAATTGAGCTGGACTTCTCTTCCGGTTATCACCCCCAGACCAACGGGCAAGTAGAGCAGGTCAATCAAATATTAGAGAACTATCTCCGGCATTTTGTTTCAGACCAACATGACAACGGGGTACAATTGCTATAACAACCACTCTAGTGAGTCTACTGAATCCTCTCCATTCTTTGTTGTTTATGGACAACACCCTCGTACGTCTCTCCCTGTTCCTACATCTTCTGGGGTACCAGCTGCGGATTCCGCTTGTAGTGATTTTTTGAAGATTTGTCGTGACACCAAGGACTGCATCAACAAAGCGGTGACCCGCATGAAAATGAATGCAGACAAAAGAAGAAGAAAACCGCCTCAGTCCTCTTCTGGAGATAAGGTATGGCTCTCCTCTGAAAACATCCGCTTAAGGGCTCCCAGTTTCAAGTTTGCTCCTAGGTTTCTTGGACCCTTCAAAGTGTTGAGGAGGGTCAACGAAGTGACATATAAGTTAAGTCTGCCTCTCTCTCTGCGCATTCCTAATGCCTTCCACGTGTCCTTACTAAAACCAGTAGTCCTTAATCACTTCTCAACGGCTCCTTCTACTCCAACTCCAGTATCTGAAGATTCTGACGAGATATTTGAGGTCAAAGACATCCTGGACATCAAGAAGTGTGGACTGGAAGGGCTTTCATCCTGAGGAGAGGTCTTGGGAACCAGAAGAGAACATTCGGGGGCGGAGCTTGGCTGCCTTGCTGAATGGCTGCCTGTTGCTGAGCTCCTCCAACTAGCTGGTGATTAACCCCATTAAAAGCACCTTTTTACCTGCGCAAATGGGCAAAGTGGGGAGAGACCGCACCAAGGACCCTTTAGAGACCACCCAGGTCCGCTCCAAACAGCCAGACATGGAGCAATACCTGAAGAAGCAGCCTAAGGCCCGTGTGGCTGAGACTCCTAAGATGGCGCCGGCTGCATCTCAGCAATCTGAGGGAGAAGACTATTCTGAAGCAGGAAGCGCTTCTGACATCTCAGATTACAGAGCCCGAAAACGGAGTGGAACTCTTTCAAAGAAGGCACTTCGGGAGGTCCTGGACTCCGCTCTGGCTCCCCTGCGACAAGACCTAGCAGAGATCAAGGTAGATCTGCGCAGCATGGGGCAGCGGGTGGCGGACTTAGAAAATTCGCATGATGCGATTATTCGCCACGAGGGAGAAATATGCGCGGCATTAAATTCGCATAATGGCTTGCTTAATGATGCTTTGCTTCGCATCGAAGATCAAGAAAACCGCAGCCGCAGACGAAACATCCGGATCCGGGGCCTACCTGAATCATTTGCATCGGAAGCTCTGGAAAAAATCGCATGCAAAATTTTTGCGAATCTTCTGGGAACAGACAGAGCTGCGAAAATAACGATTGAGAGGATACACAGAGCTTTGAGACCTAAACCTAAAGGCTCTGATCCGCCGAGAGATGTTGTTTGTGGCCTTCTAAGTTATGTGGACACTGCAGCTCTGCTGAAGGCAAGTAGAGAAGCAGAACGCCTGGAATTTGAAGGCACACCGATCTTGTTTTTTCAAGACCTGGCTCCTACTACGCTGGCGAAACGCCGAATTCTCCGGCCACTTCTAGAAGCCCTCAAGGCCTCTGCCATCCAGTTCAGATGGCTTTACCCATTCGGCCTGGCCGTTATGAAGAACGGGAGACAGATTACTATAGGATCAGGATCTAAATGCTGCCTGGGATCACATGGGTATTTCACCTATGGAGATACCGTCCTGGATGCCTGCCGACCAGGGAAAGCCTATACCCTCGCCTCCAAGCTCGGCCCAGTGGAACACTGTCACCTCGGGTAAAGCTCCCAGACCCAACCGGGAACGTCATCTTCCCGCCACTTCCGAATTTCCTCCGCACCGCTGAGATGATATGATGCTTATGGGACACTAACCATTTCTACAGCCAACTACAAGGGCACTTCCTTCGGTGGTCACCCAGCCCGTGACCCCTGATGACACCCAGATGACGTCCCTTGTTACAGCACGATAGAGACTTTCCCTCTACGTTCTATTTAGGACCTTGTTATTGCTAAGTTTTATAGTTCACATTACCTCCCCCTCCCCTCCCGAGAAGCTGGGGTTTAACCAGCATCTAACCTGGTTCACGACCCTACCCCCTGATGGCTTCCTTCTGGCCCTCAAGTGCTCCACGAGACCCCCCGCCCGGTGGATCCCGGCTGTCCGCCGTCATGAAAAAGGATCGCTTTAACATCGGGCGCCCTGTGGAGCTTTCATCTCTTTGTGTTTTATGCTGGTTATTGCATTTAACTTTCTTTTTCTTTATTTGCAGATGTTTTGTCCATTTTGTCTGTGTCCTCCCTTCTCCCACTGTGTCCTTCCCTCCTTCTTCCATGCTCGACTGGTCTACAACTGTTGATATGCAATGTACCCAACTACCGCCCGGGGATGGCTGAAGTCATAGTTTCTTCTTTCAACGTTAGAGGTCTAAATGAGCCATGTAAGAGATCGCAAATCCTATCTCTACTGCAGAAAGACAAAGTCTCCATAGCATTCTTTCAAGAGACCCACTTCCGGTCGGGTAAGATACCTAACCTACCACCCAAAAAATTCTCGCAATGGTACCACAGCACACATAGCTCGGCTAGCAGAGGTGTTAGCATAGTGTCACTACCAGAGCTTTGGGACGTTCTCACAGCTCTGTTTCTCCACCCCTGTGATGATGTCACTACTAGAGCTGGGAGGAGTTCTCACTACTCTGTTTACTTTTGGTTTCTTTCACCACAGCTGTTCTTCATGTGTTTGATTTCCCTCTCTTTATATCACCCCTCCTCCTATGATAGGATGTGGATTATAGTTCTCACTTCAGTTGTAGCTCTTGCTTTAGGTTCTTCACTTGTAGCTATCAGTTCAATGGACCTGTGTTCTGCTGCAGCTAGCACTCCAGATATTGCCAGCCTGTCCTTGGTTCCGTCTTCTCTGTGGCTGCAACACCTTCAGCTAAGTCTGCAGACATTGTTGTGTTCCTGTTTGTTTTCTGACTGGATCTGAGGTGGCCACGGTTCCCTCCATATACTGAGTAGGGCACTGGTGGCCGTGCCCCTTCCACTATTGTAGGGGTTACAGTGGTCATTAGTCTTAGGCACGGATCTTCCTCGTTCCTCGGGGAAGTCGGTGATCCTGGTGGTGGTGGACCGTTTTAGCAAGATGGCTCATTTCGTACCTTTCCCTGGTTTACCCAATGCTAAAACGTTGGCGCAAGCTTTTGTCGACCATATAGTTAAATTGCACGGCATTCCCTCTGATATTGTTTCCGATAGAGGCACGCAGTTTGTGTCCAGGTTCTGGAAGGCTTTCTGTTCTCGCCTGGGGGTTCGGCTGTCCTTCTCTTCTGCTTTTCATCCGCAGTCGAATGGTCAGACTGAGCGCCTCAATCAGAATCTGGAGACATATTTGCGCTGTTTTGTGGCAGAGAACCAGGAGGATTGGTGTTCATTTCTCCCTCTTGCTGAGTTTGCTCTGAACAACCGTCGTCAGGAATCTTCTGATAAGTCACCATTCTTTGGTGCATATGGGTTCCATCCGCAGTTTGGGACATTCTCGGGAGGGGCTCTTTCTGGTTTACCTGAGGAGGAGAGATTTTCCTCGTCTTTGTCTACCATTTGGCAAAAGATTCAGAGTAATCTTAAAAAGATGAGTGAGAAGTATAAGCGTGTGGCTGATAAGAGACGTGTGCCTGGTCCGGACCTGAATGTGGGTGATCTGGTGTGGTTGTCTACTAGAAACATTAAGTTGAAGGTTCCCTCCTGGAAATTGGGTCCCAAGTTTATTGGGCCTTATAAAATCTTGTCAGTCATCAATCCTGTTGCCTTCCGTCTTGATCTTCCACGGGTTTGGAAGATACATAATGTATTTCACAGATCTCTCTTAAAACCATATGTCCAGCCCACGGTACCCTCCTCTTTGCCTCCTCCTCCGATTTTGGTTGATGGCAATCTGGAGTTTGAGGTTTCCAGAATTGTGGACTCTCGCATTGTCCGCGGTTCTCTTCAGTACCTCGTTCATTGGAAGGGTTATGGTCCTGAGGAGAGGATGTGGGTTCCGGTGTCGGACATTAAAGCCACTCGCCTCATCAGGGCATTTCATAGGGCTCATCCTGAGAAGGTGAGTCCTGGGTGTCCGGAGTCCACCCATAGAGGGGGGGGGGGTACTGTCACTACCAGAGCTTTGGGACGTTCTCACAGCTCTGTTTCTCCACCCCTGTGATGATGTCACTACTAGAGCTGGGAGGAGTTCTCACTACTCTGTTTACTTTTGGTTTCTTTCACCACAGCTGTTCTTCATGTGTTTGATTTCCCTCTCTTTATATCACCCCTCCTCCTATGATAGGATGTGGATTATAGTTCTCACTTCAGTTGTAGCTCTTGTTTTAGGTTCTTCACTTGTAGCTATCAGTTCACTGGACCTGTGTTCTGCTGCAGCTAGCACTCCGGATATTGCCAGCCTGTCCTTGGTTCCGTCTTCTCTGTGGCTGCAACACCTTCAGCTAAGTCTGCAGACATTGTTGTGTTCCTGTTTGTTTTCTGACTGGATCTGAGGTGGCCACGGTTCCCTCCATATACTGAGTAGGGCACTGGTGGCCGTGCCCCTTCCACTATTGTAGGGGTTACAGTGGTCATTAGTCTTAGGCACGTGGGCATGCCTCGTTCCGCCATTGGGATCCGGGCATGTGCTTTAGCAGAATAGGGAGAGCGTTGAGGGTCGGACAGGGGTCACCCTTTATCCTCCCTAGTTCTGGGTCCAGTCAGTTGCTCTGTACTGTGTATTTCTATTGTTGCTCACATACAACCGTGACACATAGCTATTCACAAGCAACTACCCTTCGTAGTCTCGGCTTCTTCCTCAGACCCGGATGGTCGGTACTTGTTTGTGAAGGGCGCAATTGCTGACACCCAGATCACACTAGCTAACGTTTATGCTCCAAATAGGGGACAGGTCCAATGGCTGATTCAGACCCTCACGCTCCTATCCTCCTTTAAAGAAGGCATTGTCATTTTAGGGGGAGATTTTAATGTATCCCTAGATCCTAGCTTAGACTCCTCCTCCGGGAAATCGGCTATCACACACATACGTCTAAGGCGTTTGAAACTAGCCTTGAAAAAATTAGGTGTGTTTGACACATGGCGCACTCTAAACCCCTCTGGTAGGGATTATACCTTCTTCTCCCATGCCAAGTCCTCATACCATAGACTAGACCACTTCTTCTTATCCTCAAATCATGCCCAACTGCTCCTGCGCGCTAAAATAGGTAATATTACTCTGTCGGATCACTCCCTAATTTTTATACATTTCACCTTGACTACTCTTCCAAAAAGGGAATGGAATTGGCGCCTCAATGACACCCTCATTTTAGACCAAGCCAACTCCCAGAAACTAGCTCACTGACCGAGTTCTTCCAGCGGAATAATGCAGGCCTTACACCTCCCTCACCACCGATTGTATGGGAAACCCATAAAGCGGTGATCCGTGGTGAACTTATCGCCCTCGGCTCCCATGTTAAAAAACAGCGCTCTCAAGCCATTGCCACCCTTATGTCCCAAATTGAGTCGCTCGAACTTACGCACAAACAATCACAGGCACTTAGTTGTGCCACTGAACTTAGTGATGCAAGATCTAAGCTTAAGAACTTACTAAATGTAACATCGGCCAAACTGCTCCTACGCTCCAGATTTAAATCGTACGCTCATGGCGATAAAGGGAACAAACCTATGGCAGCGCTAGTTAAAAAACAACACTCTGACTCTTTTATCTCTGCTATCAAAGATGCTAAAGGAACCCACCTGAAGTCCACCCTTGACATTGCGAAGGCCTTTAGTACCTTTTATACGGAGCTCTATAATCTTCCACCCCCCTCGAATCAGTTGTCTAATACCCTCACGGACGCCACGGGAAAATTCCTCTCCTCCCTACATCTCCCTAATATCACCCAGTCCCAGGCAACCCAGCTAGTAGCCCCAATAACAGATTCTGAAGCGCGAAAGGTACTGGCCTCTATTCCCTCAGGGAAGAGCCCTGGACCTGATGGCTTTTCCATTACTTACTATAAAAATTTTCAAGATATCCTAGTCCCCCACTTCCGCTCCATGTGTAATCACCTTCTGAACGGAGGTCAACTTCCCCCCCAATCGCTTTCGGCCCACATTACGATTATTCATAAAGAGAACAAAGATCGCCTAAATTGTGGTAGTTATCGCCCAATCTCCCTCCTTAATACGGACGTTAAATGGTGGGCTAAGATCTTGGCTCAGCGGATCCAGCAGATTCTCCCCGATATCATCCATAGGGAGCAGGTTGGGTTTGTCTCTGGCAGACAGGGGAACGAAAATACCGTCCGCCTCCTCCACCTCATGAATTGGGTGCAGAGCACTTCAACTCCGCTAGCCTTGCTCAGCACAGACGCGGAAAAGGCCTTCGACAGGGTCAGTTGGCAGTATATGTCTGCGGCACTGTCGAAATTTGGCTTCCCTGATCAGTTTATCGCGGCTATTTTCTCTTTATACTCGTCCCCTTCTGCCAGAGTCAAGGTCAACGGCACTCTTTCACCTGCCTTTGCCATATCCAATGGCACTAGACAGGGATGCCCCCTCTCCCCCTCTCTTTTTGTCATAGTAATGGAAACCCTGCTATGCAAGATCAGACAAGACCCTGACATTGAAGGTATCAAGATGGGTTCTTGTACCCATACCACCGCAGCATTTGCCGATGATCTGCTAATTATGACCACCAACCCCTCGATTTCTTTGCCACGGCTCCATTCTCTGTTCGAAGAGTTCGGATGGATCTCTAATTTCAAGATTAATTATAACAAATCCATGGCCCTGAATGTTTCATGTAAATCCTATATAGTCAAGAACCTCAAACGCACCACCTCCTTTGCTTGGGCACCCCGTGATATTACGTTCCTAGGGATACGAATCTCAGTTAACCAAGATGACCCTTTTAATCTTAACTACGGCCCCCTACTCAAAGATATTAGAACACATCTACAGTCCCTTAAACTCCCCTTCATCTCTTGGATAGGCAGGAAGAACTTCCTTAAAGCCTTCATTGTACCCAAATTTCTATATTTAATACAAACACTACCAATTTGGCTCCCTCGCTCCTTTTAGGGGGAGATTTTAATGTATCCCTAGATCCTAGCTTAGACTCCTCCTCCGGGAAATCGGCTATCACACACATACGTCTAAGGCGTTTGAAACTAGCCTTGAAAAAATTAGGTGTGTTTGACACATGGCGCACTCTAAACCCCTCTGGTAGGGATTATACCTTCTTCTCCCATGCCAAGTCCTCATACCATAGACTAGACCACTTCTTCTTATCCTCAAATCATGCCCAACTGCTCCTGCGCGCTAAAATAGGTAATATTACTCTGTCGGATCACTCCCTAATTTTTATACATTTCACCTTGACTACTCTTCCAAAAAGGGAATGGAATTGGCGCCTCAATGACACCCTCATTTTAGACCAAGCCAACTCCCAGAAACTAGCTTCCTCACTGACCGAGTTCTTCCAGCGGAATAATGCAGGCCTTACACCTCCCTCACCACCGATTGTATGGGAAACCCATAAAGCGGTGATCCGTGGTGAACTTATCGCCCTCGGCTCCCATGTTAAAAAAACAGCGCTCTCAAGCCATTGCCACCCTTATGTCCCAAATTGAGTCGCTCGAACTTACGCACAAACAATCACAGGCACTTAGTTGTGCCACTGAACTTAGTGATGCAAGATCTAAGCTTAAGAACTTACTAAATGTAACATCGGCCAAACTGCTCCTACGCTCCAGATTTAAATCGTACGCTCATGGCGATAAAGGGAACAAACTTATGGCAGCGCTAGTTAAAAAACAACACTCTGACTCTTTTATCTCTGCTATCAAAGATGCTAAAGGAACCCACCTGAAGTCCACCCTTGACATTGCGAAGGCCTTTAGTACCTTTTATACGGAGCTCTATAATCTTCCACCCCCCTCGAATCAGTCGTCTAATACCCTCACGGACGCCACGGGAAAATTCCTCTCCTCCCTACATCTCCCTAATATCACCCAGTCCCAGGCAACCCAGCTAGTAGCCCCAATAACAGATTCTGAAGCGCGAAAGGTACTGGCCTCTATTCCCTCAGGGAAGAGCCCTGGACCTGATGGCTTCTCCATTACATACTATAAAAATTTTCAAGATATCCTAGTCCCCCACTTCCGCTCCATGTGTAATCACCTTCTGAACGGAGGTCAACTTCCCCCCCAATCGCTTTCGGCCCACATTACGATTATTCATAAAGAGAACAAAGATCGCCTAAATTGTGGTAGTTATCGCCCAATCTCCCTCCTTAATACGGACGTTAAATGGTGGGCTAAGATCTTGGCTCAGCGGATCCAGCAGATTCTCCCCGATATCATCCATAGGGAGCAGGTTGGGTTTGTCTCTGGCAGACAGGGGAACGAAAATACCGTCCGCCTCCTCCACCTCATGAATTGGGCGCGGAGCACTTCAACTCCGCTAGCCTTGCTCAGCACAGACGCGGAAAAGGCCTTCGACAGGGTCAGTTGGCAGTATATGTCTGCGGCACTGTCGATATTTGGCTTCCCTGATCAGTTTATCGCGGCTATTTTCTCTTTATACTCGTCCCCTTCTGCCAGAGTCAAGGTCAACGGCACTCTTTCACCTGCCTTTGCCATATCCAATGGCACTAGACAGGGATGCCCCCTCTCCCTCTCTCTTTTTGTCATAGTAATGGAAACCCTGCTATGCAAGATCAGACAAGACCCTGACATTGAAGGTATCAAGATGGGTTCTTGTACCCATACCACCGCAGCATTTGCCGATGATCTGCTAATTATGACCCCCAACCCCACGATTTCTTTCCCACGGCTCCATTCTCTGTTCGAAGAGTTTGGATGGATCTCTAATTTCAAGATTAATTATAACAAATCCATGGCCCTGAATGTTTCATGTAAATCCTATATAGTCAAGAACCTCAAACGCACCACCTCCTTTGCTTGGGCACCCCGTGATATTACGTTCCTAGGGATACGAATCTCAGTTAACCAAGATGACCCTTTTAATCTTAACTACGGCCCCCTACTCAAAGATATTAGAACACATCTACAGTCCCTTAAACTCCCCTTCATCTCTTGGATAGGCAGGAAGAACTTCCTTAAAGCCTTCATTGTACCCAAATTTCTATATTTAATACAAACACTACCGATTTGGCTCCCTCGCTCCTTTTTTGTGGAGATACGCCGTATGTTCTCTTTGTTCATGTGGGCGGGCAAATCCTCCAGGATAGCTTACTCAATATTGACAAGAGAAAAGAGATTTGGGGGCTTTGGTATGCCCGACATCCAAACTTATTATACAGCGTCGCTCCTGAACAGGTGCTTTTCTCTCCTCTCCCGCCAACCCCCGAATCTTTGCGTACAACTTGAGCGTGCTCTTATCACCTACAAAGAAGGACTTATCCTATGGGGAATCCGCACATGCACCCCGAACAACGCATATGCCTCTCCCATTTGGAAAGGCATGTTGGTGGAATGGGCCAAACTATATAAATCCCGAGACCTTAGGTTTCCTAATATCCACCTTCCCCTGCATCTACTACAGAACTATATTCACCCCGATATACTCAGACCCTCCGGAGTCTGGAGCATACTATCTGACCTCACCTTACAAGATATCGCTTCTACATCTGGGGACTTGGCATGGGACAAGATCCACGATCTGCCGAGGGTTAAAGCCCTCTCCTTCCTTTCTATTGGGGCATTTGGTCGTGATATTAAAGCCCTTAAGCTACCTCCCCTCACTGATGATACACCTACTTGGCTAGAGAAGAAGCTTTGTGTTCCCGAGTTACCGAAAAAGCCCTTCTCGACACTCTACAGGGAGCTGCTCTCTTCTGCTCCTCCAGCACTGCACTTTGTGTCTGCCTGGGAAAAGGAGCTCACAATCCAATTGACTGAGCCAGAGAAGGCCTTTATCTTAGCTCATTCACATGGCTTCAACCGATGCATCAAAATACAAGAGAATTCTTACAAGCTATTGACCCGCTGGTACAAAACACCAGAATTCCTACATAGGCTCAACCCGGATATTCCGGAGCAGTGCTGGAGGTGTGGAACAGAAGTCGGCTCCTTGTCACACATATGGTGGTCATGCAGTAAAATTCGTCCCTTCTGGTCTCAAATAGAGAACAAAATTAACCAGATATGCGCCTCTGAGGTGCGTCTGGATGCAAAACTAGTTCTCCTCTGGTGTCCCAATGATTCCCTTACTCCTGCCAAGGCTGACCTCCCGACCATGCTTCTTACTGCAGCACGTATGTTGATACCCTTCCTCTGGAAGAATGATTCGCCACCCTCAATGTTGATGTGGACCGAGAAAACAGACCAACTGTTTAGATTTGAGTTAGCCCACTGGGAAACGCGCACACGTTCCAAATTTCTCAAACTGTGGCGACTTTGGGAGAAGTATCGCAACCCCGAGTGAATTGGAAGAACTTCCTCTCCTCCTCTACCCACCCCATTCTACCCCTCCTCCCAATTCCCCACTCTTGTCCGTGTCTTTTTCTTTCGTTTTGTGTTAACTAAATTCGTTCATACTCACTATGTTAGTAGATATGATATGGTCTGTAAGAATATTTGTACCCATTCTACGGCAGCCATTTGCACATGGCTATATACTGATACGTATTTTTGGAACAGACCTTTTGCACTCTCAATAAAAAGAGTTTTGGTCAGAAGAGAACATTCATGCTCCGAACTTGATAAAAATGTTTCTGTCTCGTCGTGGACTCAAGAAGAGGGGGCTTAATGGGGGGGGGGGGGGTACTGTAACAGTGGCTGCTGTGCGCCGCTGTTCCCCTAGTAGCCGCCGCGGTCCCGGGCAGCCAAAGCTTCCCATTCACCGCTGTAGTCCTGGGCTCTATCTGTGTAGGTACTGTTGTTCTGGGATCCACTCCACAGTTTCCTCTCAGCCCTGGCCACAGCATGCTTGCTGCTTGGTTCCTGCAGCACTCACTTCCTTATGTGCGTCACTTCCTGGGCTTTATGGGTTAGGTTATGTGACCTCGCAGACCAATCCTAGCCCTCCTGAACATATACAGTACAGACCAAAAGTTTGGACACACCTTCTCATTCAAAGAGTTTTCTTTATTTTCATGACTATGAAAATTGTATATTCACACTGAAGGCATCAAAACTATGAATTAACACACGTGCCTGACCTGTACCTGTGCTGCCTGCTCTGACCTATTGCCTGGAGAAGACACCGCTCATGGAGAAGAGGAGGACGGAAACACAGGAGGCAGAATAAGTCAAGGGACACAAGCAAAGAAACCACCAGCGATATCCAGCAAGACAGAAGAAAACGACCTAATTGTGAACTTATCATTCATCACATACCTTGACGCCCAGCGAGACAACACTTCTCAATAAAGGTATGTCTTTTGTCCCTTTTCCTAAGACAGACTGGTTTACTACAGAGATAGAACTGAAAAAGTTTTTTAGATTAATGCTACTTAAGGCATTCTTTGAGAATAAGACTATATCTGAGAATCCAACAGTAGCTGAGGACGCCGCACAAATACAGGCAGTTACTTTGAAAAAATGTGGATTGAAAAGTAGAAGTACATTTACACCACCAACAACGGATCATAGTGTGGAAGCATACATCAATATAGTTACAACGCAGGTACAAGAGTTGAAACAAAAATGCACACAACAGATAATTCAGAGGAACCTAACTAGAGAGGAAGAGAAAGCCATAGGAGATTTGAAAAGGAATAAGGCTATTACATTAAAACTAGCCGACAAAGGCGGTGCTACCGTGGTACAGAATGCAACTGATTATGCGGCTGAGATCAACCACCAATTATCTGATCCAGCAGTATATAAACTACTCACCGGTGATCCCAAATTCACTATTATTAAATAAATATATCACACTCTGAATGAAGCATTGATCAATGATGTGATTTATCAAAGCCTCTTTGAATACTTACGTGTGACGGATCCAATGACTCCAGTCATTTACTGCTTACCCAAGATACACAAACGGTTAGACCATCCGCCGGGACGCTCGATCGTATCAGGGAATGATTCCTTTTTCACACCTTTGGCAACATTTCTTGATAAAATGCTGCGAAAGTTTGATATGCAATCAGGTTCGTACGTAAGAGACACTACGGACTTCTTAAACAAACTTAAGGAATTGAAGATCACATCTTCACACAAGTCTCTACACATCCATTTCCCACAGTAAAGGGTTACAAGCAGTAAAACATGCATTGGAGGGATCTGATTATCCCCCAAAGCTGAATGAATTTCTCCTCAATATACTTAACATTGTACTAACGAATAACTACTTTCTGTTCCGTAATTACTTCCACGCGCAGCGCCAGGGGACCACCATGGGATCCAACGTGGCACCTACTTATGCGAACATCTTTATGAACCACTTTGAGGATGAGGTAATATACAAACATGGACAGTTTGTGCATTTACAATGCTGGTGGAGATACATCAATGATGTGTTTGCCATCTGGAACAGCGATATACTAGCACTACATGATTTCCTGAGTGACATCAATCTGGCCGATCCAGAATTACAATTCACGATGGTACATTCACCCTCAAAACTACAATTCTTAGATGTCCTTGTGTGTAGAACCACTGAAAACACCCTCATCACCGATAAATTAACAAAAGTGACAGATAGGAATAACCTATTAGAATTCCAGAGTTTCCACCCAAGAAGGTTGGTCAATACGCTACCGAGATCACAACTCATGAGAGCGAGAAGAATAGTGAGTGATGAAGCACTGTGCACAAAAAGGATGAAGGAGATGAAGAGTAAATTTCATAACAGGGCCTACCCAGACCCCCTGTTAAACAAACACACTAGAGAAGTAATGCAAATGACAAGAGGACAACTGCTCACCAATACCGCTAAAAAAGATCTAACTAGGATACCATTTGTGAGTATCTATGCACACCACAGTAACAGTCGGCCAGATTATAAGAGAAAATTGGGACATCATTCGGAGAGGCCATAATAACCTCTTATTATGGCCTATAAAAGGCATAAGAACCTAAAAGATCTTTTGATTAGATCGGACATAGGCCCAACAGAGGGACTAACACAGACCTACCTAGCCTCTCCCCCCCCCCCTCCCCGAAAAAGGGCTGCTATCCATGTTTAAATTGCAGTAACTGCAATGCTGTGCAAAAAGGCTCCCATTTTTACCATCCCTGCACAGGCAAGCAATATAGGATCAACCATTTCCTCACTTGCCAGACGTCATATGTGATATATACATTGCAGTGCCCATGTGGTCTTCTTTATGTTGGGGAGACCACAATGGAATGTAGAGAACGTATCACAAAACACAAATCCACGATACGGAACAAGAATGTGGAACAACCAGTTCCCAGACATTTTTTACAGGCTAAACACAACATTAGCCAATTACACTTTCGGATCATTGATCACATTCCCAGACAGAGGAGAGGCGGAAATAGGGAGAAACTTTTGAAACGCTGTTGACACCAAAGGGCATGAACATTGATTTTGCATTAACCCCATTTCTTTGATATTTTCAGCTTGTTCAAGATACTGGCTTAAAAATTCTCTGTACTAACATTTTTGTTTTTATTTTCTAGGATTACACATATATATGTTGGACATTTTGGACTTGTCACTATATATCCTCACTTCATCACGTGGGAGGGTAAGATACCTGGTATTAGTATAGCATGCTGTACTCAATTATAGGGACCCTCGCAATACGTATCAATGCCGTAGCATCAGCCAGATATTAGGTTCCATACATGGAACATTTTGTAAATTATGTATTATTTTGCATAGTTATGCCTGTTTTCCCATGATTAATCTACATGCTTGTTCCCCATGATTAACTAATGGCCATATCACCAATTCATATGCGCATGCTTTGGCTATTAATAAAAAAACCGGAAGTATCATTCCGGCGAAATGCATGTGGAACACATTTGCTTTCCAAACTGCGCAAGCTACGCCTAGACCGGAAGTGACTTCACTCGCTAGACAGGAAGTGATGCGCTGACAGCGCCGGCATCAATGTCGAACAATACACATTGCGAAGTAAGTCATCCACTAGACATAGGAGGTCTATAACCTAGCGCAGAGCGGTGCTTATTCTATTACTATGTTTTGAATGTGAATACAGGCGCAAGCACAGAGAAACGAAACAGGAAGTTCGCTTCCGGAAGTAATATTGTGGAATGCAGTTATGTTCCACTGCGGCATACAGGCTTGGCGTCCCACATGGCCCACAACATGGATACCAGGAAGAATACAGGTACCTCCCAGGTTCTGCAAACCACTGTTTGTTCACTGTAAATCTATGTATTAAGCTATACACACCCCTTGACCCCAATGAGAGTAATTGGGTCACAGGGTCTACTCCCACTCATGTGATTACTTTGTGGGTATTTATAACCCCACCATTTGGTGTATGTGCATGCTTGACAAAGGCTGTTTAGAGCCGAAACGTTGCATCCGGATAAAATTCCATCACTTTTGACGTGCTGTCTCCATATTTTTTATTTTTCTTATCTCTTGTTATGTACGCTGGATTGGGGGTATTTTTACCACCCCCCGGAGACGTGCACCCACCACACTGTTACCAAGGAGTGCTGTTCATCCCTGTTTTTTCGCTGACCTATTGCCTGTCTGACTTCGTTTCTGCCTCATCCTTCGGTCCTGCACTCTAGCTCCTGGTAACGACTGAGCCTTGTGTGCCTATCCTCAAGAGGTAGCGACCTGGTGTTCCCCTTGGGAAAGTCTTTCCCCATCATCAGGGGTACTGTGACGTTCGAGGGGTTCACTTAGACAACGCCCTTAGGGGAGGTAGGACACGTGGCACAGTGGGTTCATACCTGCTGGTGTATGACAAGATAGAGCAGGAGATAAAGGGTTTGAGATAAGGCTTAAAATATCCTGTAGTTTATATTGATTCTGTTACAGTGTTAGGAAAGTATGAATAATATTATCTAAGTAGTTTATCTGCAATGTCTAGTTACTACTGTAAGTTGTACAGGTCAGCTGTAGGTGGGGGCTCATTGAAGCGACACAGCAGTGTTTGGAGACTTATTTTTCAGGCAATGCTCCATGGCAAAAAAAGTATGTCAATTAACTCCTACCAGCCATACCAGAGGCACCCATCTGTATACAGCACTGTTTCGGGTTTCTTGCTGGCTGGTCTACTTTGTCCCATGGACCATTTACTGAACAATGTCTTCATACACCTCTGTCTCTCTACAATGAGAATTAGTACACCCCTCTCTTGAGCCAGCTCTAATCCACCTTATGCAGCTAACCAGTACCATGTTTTGCACTGATGAGGTGCACAAAGCTCCAAATACATCTGCTTCCAGATGGGTGTCTCTGGTAGGGCCAGTATGAGTTAATTTGCCTAAGTTAACTCTAGTGATCATCGCTATGTTTAGTAGCATGGCATGGTATCATGGCACCAGTACTTGTTAAAATTTTAGTCCCCATACTATCTTTATATTAGCCTATGCCAATATTGCAGATGAAGTGATGGTAAATAATTTGGGTGCTTGGGGTATGAAATGTTTGGAAAAATAAAAATAATAAATAAGCATTGTAATAAAATAAAAATATAGAATCCATTCAGTGTGAGGGAAATGCCATCAATCAGCTTTGGGACTGGTAAGTACCGACTCCCTTGGCAGGAGTTGGCTCCCAGCTGTGGACAATGCAGATTGACTTGTTAATGAACAAAAAGTGTGATCTGATTTCAATTTCTCATAATAATGTGCTAATGCACTTAAGAGCTGTGTGTACACAGATGGCTCTCATATATACAATTTATGGAGGCAGCTGGAGCATTAGTAATATTATTTCGGGGTTTGTATGTCTCTCTTAGTAACTCTTTCAAGACCCACGAGACCTGAATTACATTGGTAAAGTAATTAATCTTGAGCGTATTGTGATGGTCGCATGTAATTGCTCTAAACAATTTGAGCTCTGTCTCAGTCACCTTCAGAATAGGGCTTCATAAAGAGCATACTATGTGGTAATTTATTTGGCCTGGAAGCTGACAGCATATACTGGAGAGAAATTGCCTGCTTTAGGCACGCTGTGCTTTTTAAAGGGAAGTAGGCATGGGATATGGGTCACATATGTTCTATTCCGGTCTTCTTAACTGGTCAAGGGGATGGGACCAATGTAATAAAACCTCCAGTCTGGGTTTCATTTCTCCTTTTTGAATAGTTTTCCTCCCATCCCTCTAGCCATTTGAGGTTATTTTTTGTTACTGATTGTGTTGGTGCCTTTGTTCTTCTGTTAGCATGGTGTGTTTTAAATTTATTTTGTTCTGTAGATGTCAGTTGGTGCTTGTAGGGACCTTGCTAGAGGCATCTTTTTATTCCACTTGAGTTTCCATGTTGAACTAATAAAAAAAAAAATCCTCTGGTCACGTTAGCAAGTTACACAGGCGGCAAGAGTGTTTTACATTTGTTAAGGGTTGTTATCCAAGGTTCTTCGGTGCAAATACAATCTGTGGCCTACAGATGTATGAGGTTTTCTGCTTCTTATTTAGCACTGTTCTGTGATGAGAGTGGAGGATACAGCTCAGGTCCTAGGGCCCCAGTTGGTGATGTTAGTTTTAACAAGGGATGCAGCACATTAAAGATTGTAGAATGCAAAGTTCTCAGAAGGATTGGGCCGAGCAACTCATTAAGTCGGTAGCTCAAGGAGCGCAGAAGCAGACTTTGCCTGAATGGGGACAGTTTCCAAGTTGCATGGGTGAACTACCAGACAAGGACATCCCCAGGTTGCAGTTCCTGAAGTAGTCTCTGTTCAGTGGAACTAGAGAGAATTTTGCATCTTTTGATGATAAAACCTTTTTTCTAGAAATACTGCTGTGCTTAGTATTGTAACTCACCTGAATGGGACTGGGCTGTGCCTAGGCCACTTGACTGATGAATGTGACATCACTGGCTTAGTGAATGTGACTCACTGGACAGCCTCCTCAAACATCTAATTTGTGGGGATGCTGGGTGTCAGACCCACACTGATCTGATATTGATGACGTATCTTGAGGTTAGGTCATTAATATTCGAATCTCAGAAAACCCCTTTAATGTTCCTTTGTTAACCTGATGCTGTGATCATTTGATTGCTATTATATTGTTGGAATTCTTATTATTCCAAGCATTATAGCCAATCAGTGTAACACTGATAGGTGTCATACCTCTGGGAAGGACTTATAGGCAGATACTGATGGCAGCATGGGGGTCATTGTTAAGAACCCAGATTTCCATAGTAAGCATTGCAGATGGACTGACAGAGGGAGTTATTCATTGCGGCATCTAAGGGGTTAAAATGTGTAGATCATAAGTTGGCTGAAGCATACTAGTCCTATGTTATCAAGCTTTTAAAAGCCAATTAGACTGGTCAGACGGGCTCAGTTTGTCACGACCTTATGCCAATATACTATTATGAAGTTTACCATTAGAAAAAGTAGACTTACCTCAGTATTAATGCCATTAGTCTAAAAGTACTATTAGGCGTAGTTAGCAAAACATTGGGACAGTGATAGCAGCGGTTTGTTTCAATATATAAAGTTATATTCATAATTCACACACATGGAGTGGTAAGATGTACAGGAGACAAAGGCTACAGACAGCTGTTCCTTTACTGGAGGATTTATGTAGCACACATCTATTACACAGCAATAAATGCTAAATCTTGACATGTAATCAAAGGCACATCAGGGTATTGACAAAATGCCAAGGCAGTTGTGCTGGGTACAGGACCAGTTGAAAAGTTAGAAAAACTGGGAATGTTATTTTTACCTGAGATGCAGACAATGGCATCAATATTCAGACTATCTTGTAACTACAATTTAAATAGAGCATTGCTTAGAAATTTCTTCCTTCTTGCCAGTCAGCTCTAACAGTATTTCATTCTGCTTGCACTGCAATTGCATTAGAGGTTCTGTTCACATTAGTGTTACAGCTACTTTAGAGTTGTTTATAAAGGTATGAAAGGTATATGAGATCCTCTTTCAAACAGATCCCAAATCTTGATGGACTTGATGGACCTCTTTGATACTGAAGTGTGTCAGATTTCCATCAGAGTTCCTGGACATGATGTTGTCCATCCACAGGATCCGCATGCAGATTACAGCTGACTGCCAGGTGCTGTTTCATATAGCAAGTACAGGTTCAGCAAGTAGCAGTAACCTGCATGTGGATGGCGTAGCCGACTACACCATGTATGGGCATCCTCAGGTTCTTGATATGCTGACAGAATTTTACATTCATTTAATGCCTGTAATTAGTGTTGAGAGAACAAAGCATTCGAAACGGAATTCGGTCCAAAGTTCAGGAAAACTTCAATTCCAATTGAATCCGTGTTTTCTTATGCTTTGTGGTAATAAATACAGTTTTCCGAAAATAGTTTCTCTTTGTAACATGTGCAGAAGCTAAGTGTAGAGGAGACAAGCCCGGGAACGCAAGATCACCCATAATGGCGTGCAGCCAGCCAATCCACAGATAGCCATCCGCTGTGATGTCACAGCCCTATAAAAGCCTCAACCCGGGCGGTCTCCACCATTGTCCTGTGAGCTGAGCATAGGGAGAGATGTGGCAAGTGCTCATGCGCTAGGGAAAGTGTTCCTAAAAAGGATTAATAAAAGAATATTAGAGAGGGAGGGTGCAGGGAGACTGCAGGGAGACTTATACTGCTTCAGTTTTATGTATTTATTCCTACATTTACTTATCCCTACATAGGCCGTAAATTAAGATATGTAATTTAATACCAATAAGATGGAAGCCTTTATTATTCCAGTGCCAGTGTGCAAACCAATACCATCCAGTCTGCACCCCTTAACCACCTCAGCCCCCTTAGCTTAAACACCCTTAATGACCAGGCCACTTTTTACACTTCTGACCTACACTACTTTAACCGTTTATTGCTCGGTCATGCAACTTACCACCCAAATGAATTTTACCTCCTTTTCTTCTCACTAATAGAGCTTTCATTTGGTGGTATTGCATTGCTGCTGACATTTTTACTTTTTTGTTATTAATCGAAATTTAACGATTTTTTTTTAAAAAAATGAAATTTTTCACTTTCAGTTGTAAAATTTTGCAAAAAAAACGACATCCATATATAAATTTTTCTCAAAATTTATTGTTCTACATGTCTTTGATAAAAAAAAATGTTTGGGTAAAAAAAAAAAAATGGTTTGGGTAAAAGTTATAGCGTTTACAAACTATGGTACAAAAATGTGAATTTCCGCTTTTTGAAGCAGCTCTGACTTTCTGAGCACCTGTCATGTTTCCTGAGGTTCTACAATGGCCAGACAGTACAAACACCCCACAAATTACCCCATTTCGGAAAGTAAACACCCTAAGGTATTCGCTGAAGGGCATAGTGAGTTCATAGAACTTTTTATTTTTTGTCACAAGTTAGCGGAAAATGATGATTTTTTTTTTCCTTACAAAGTCTCATATTCCACTAACTTGTGACAAAAAATAAAAACTTCCATGAACTCACTATGCCCATCACGAAATACCTTGGGGTGTCTTCTTTCCAAAATGGGGTCACTTGTGGGGTAGTTATACTGCAGTGGTATTTTAGGGGCCGAATGCGTGAGAAGTGGTTTGAAATCAAAATCTGTAAAAAATGGCCGGTGAAATCCGAAAGGTGCTCTTTGGAATGTGGGCCCCTTTGCCCACCTAGGCTGCAAAAAAGTGTCACACATGTGGTATCTCCGTACTCAGGAGAAGTTGGGCAATGTGTTTTGGGGTGTCATTTTACATATACCCATGCTGGGTGAGAGAAATATCTTGGCAAAAGACAACTTTTCCCATTTTTTTTATACAAAGTTGGCATTTGACCAAGATATTTATCTCACCCAGCATGGGTATATGTAAAATGACACACCAAAACACATTGCCCAACTTCTCCTGAGTACGGAGATACCACATGTGTGACACTTTTTTGCAGCCTAGGTGGGCAAAGGGGCCCACATTCCAAAGAGCACCTTTCAGATTTCACCGCCCATTTTTTATAGATTTTGATTTCAAACTACTTACTACACATTTGGGCCCCTAGAATGCCAGGGCAGTATAACTACCCCACAAGTGACCCCATTTTGGAAAGAAGACACCCCAAAGTATTCCGTGAGGGGCATGGCGAGTTCCTAGAATTTTTTATTTTTTGTCACAAGTTAGTGGAAAATGATGTTTTTTTTTTTTCTTACAAAGTCTCATATTCCACTAACTTGTGACAAAAAATAAAAACTTCCATGAACTCACTATGCCCATCACGAAATACCTTGGGGTGTCTTCTTTCCAAAATGGGGTCACTTGTGGGGTAGTTATACTGCAGTGGTATTTTAGGGGCCGAATGCGTGAGAAGTGGTTTGAAATCAAAATCTGTAAAAAATGGCCGGTGAAATCCGAAAGGTGCTCTTTGGAATGTGGGCCCCTTTGCCCACCTAGGCTGCAAAAAAGTGTCACACATGTGGTATCTCCGTACTCAGGAGAAGTTGGGCAATGTGTTTTGGGGTGTCATTTTACATATACCCATGCTGGGTGAGAGAAATATCTTGGCAAAAGACAACTTTTCCCATTTTTTTTATACAAAGTTGGCATTTGACCAAGATATTTATCTCACCCAGCATGGGTATATGTAAAATGACACACCAAAACACATTGCCCAACTTCTCCTGAGTACGGAGATACCACATGTGTGACACTTTTTTGCAGCCTAGGTGGGCAAAGGGGCCCACATTCCAAAGAGCACCTTTCAGATTTCACCGCCCATTTTTTATAGATTTTGATTTCAAACTACTTACTACACATTTGGGCCCCTAGAATGCCAGGGCAGTATAACTACCCCACAAGTGACCCCATTTTGGAAAGAAGACACCCCAAAGTATTCCGTGAGGGGCATGGCGAGTTCCTAGAATTTTTTATTTTTTGTCACAAGTTAGTGGAAAATGATGTTTTTTTTTTTTTCTTACAAAGTCTCATATTCCACTAACTTGTGACAAAAAATAAAAACTTCCATGAACTCACTATGCCCATCAGCGAATACCTTGGGGTGTCTTCTTTCCAAAATGGGGTCACTTGTGGGGTAGTTATACTGCCCTGGGATTCTAGGGGCCCTAATGTGTGGTAAGTAGTTTGAAATCAAAATCTGTAAAAAATGGCCGGTGAAATCCGAAAGGTGCTCTTTGGAATGTGGGCCCCTTTGCCCACCTAGGCTGCAAAAAAGTGTCACACATCTGGTATCCCCGTACTCAGGAGAAGTTGGGCAATGTGTTTTGGGGTGTCATTTTACATATACCCATGCTGGGTGAGATAAATATCTCGGTCAAATGCCAACTTTGTATAAAAAAAATTGGAAAAGATGTCTTTTGCCAATATATTTCTCTCACCCAGCATGGGTATATGTAAAAAGACACCCTAAAACACATTTCCCAACTTCTCCTGAGTACGGGGATACCAGATGTGTGACACTTTTTTGCAGCCTAGGTGGGCAAAGGGGCCCACATTCCAAAGAGCACCTTTCGGATTTCACCGGCCATTTTTTACAGATTTTGATTTCAAACCACTTCTCATGCATTCGGCCCCTAAAATGCCTGGGCAGTATAACTACCCCACAAGTGACCCTATTTTGGAAAGAAGACACCCCAAGGTATTTCGTGATGGGCATAGTGAGTTCATGGAAGTTTTTATTTTTTGTCACAAGTTAGTGGAATATGAGACTTTGTAAGAAAAAAGTAAAATCATAATTTTCCGCTAACTTGTGACAAAAAATAAAAAATTCTAGGAACTCGCCATGCCCCTCACGGAATACCTTGGGGTGTCTTCTTTCCAAAATGGGATCATTTGTTGGGTAGTTATACTGCCCTGGCATTCTAGGGGCCCTAATGTGTGGTAAGTAGGTAAATGACCTGTGAAATCCGAAAGGTGCTCTTTGCCCCTCTGCCCACCTAGGCTGCAAAAAAGTGTCACACATGTGGTATCGCCGTATTCAGGAGAAGTTGGGCAATGTGTTTTGGGGTGTATTTTTACATATACTCATGCTGGGTGAGAAAAAATATCTCGGCAAAAGACAACTTTTCCCATTTTTTATACAAAGTTGGCATTTGACCAAGATATTTATCTCACCCAGCATGGGTATATGTAAAATGACATCCCAAAACACATTGCCCAACTTCTCCTGAGTACGGCGATACCAGATGTGTGACACTTTTTTGCAGCCTAGATGCGCAAAGGGGCCCACATTCCTTTTATGAGGGCATTTTTAGACATTTGGATCCCAGACTTCTTCTCACGCTTTAGGGCCCCTAGAATGCCAGGGCAGTATAAATACCCCACATGTGACCCCATTTTGGAAAGAAGACACCCCAAGGTATTCAATGAGGGGCATGGCGAGTTCATAGAATTTTTTATTTTTTTTTGGCACAAGTTAGCGGAAATTTATATATTTTTTTTCTCACAAAGTCTCCCTTACCGCTAACTTGGGACAAAAATTTCAATCTTTCATGGACTCAATATGCCCCTCACGGAATACCTTGGGGTGTCTTCTTTCCAAAATGGGGTCACATGTGGGGTATTTATACTGCCCTGGCATTCTAGGGGCCCTAAAGCATGAGAAGAAGTCTGGAATATAAATGTCTAAAAAATTTTACGCATTTGGATTCCGTGAGTGGTATGGTGAGTTCATGTGAGATTTTATTTTTTGACACAAGTTAGTGGAATATGAGACTTTGTAAGAAAAAATAAAATAATTTCCGCTAACTTGGGCCAAAAAAATGTCTGAATGGAGCCTTACAGGGGGGTGATCAATGACAGGGGGGTGATCAGGGAGTCTATATGGGGTGATCACCCCCCTGTCATTGATCACCCCCCTGTAAGGCTCCATTCAGATGTCCGTATGTGTGTTGCGGATCCGATCCATGTATCAGTGGATCCGTAAAAATCATACGGACATCTGAATGCAGCCTTACAGGGGGGTGATCAATGACAGGGGGGTAATCAGGGAGTCTATATGGGGTGATCACCTCCCTGTAAGGCTCCATTCAGATGTCCGTATGTGTTTTGCGGATCCGATCCATGTATCAGTGGATCCGTAAAAATCATACAGACATCTGAATGCAGCCTTACAGGGGGGTGATCAATGACAGGGGGTGATCAATGACAGGGGGGTGATCAGGGAGTCTATATGGGGTGATCACCCCCCTGTAAGGCTCCATTCAGACGCCTGTATGTGTTTTGCGGATCCGAACCATGTATCCAAGGATCCGTAAAAAACATACGGACATCTGAATGCAGACTTACAGGGGGGTGATCAATGACAGGGGGGTGATCAATGACAGGGGGGTGATCAGGGAGTCTATATGGGGTGATCACCCCCGTCATTGATCACCCCCCTGTAAGGCTACATTCAGACGTCCGTATGCGTTTTGCGGATCCGATCCATGTATCAGTGGATCCGTAAAAATCATACGGACATCTGAATGGAGCCTTACAGGGGGGTGATCAATGACAGGGGGGTGATCAATGACAGGGGGGTGATCAGGGAGTCTATATGGGGTGATCACCCCCGTCATTGATCACCCCCCTGTAAGGCTCCATTCAGACGTCCGTATGCGTTTTGCGGATCCGATCCATGTATCAGTGGATCCGTAAAAATCATACGGACATCTGAATGCAGCCTTACAGGGGGGGTGATCAATGACAGGGGGGTAATCAGGGAGTCTATATGGGGTGATCACCCCCCTGTAAGGCTCCATTCAGATGTCCGTATGTGTTTTGCGGATCCGATCCATGTATCAGTGGATCCGTAAAAATCATACGGACATCTGAATGCAGCCTTACAGGGGGGTGATCAATGACAGGGGGGTGATCAATGACAGGGGGGTGATCAGGGAGTCTATATGGGGTGATCACCCCCCTGTAAGGCTCCATTCAGATGTCCGTATGTGTTTTGCGGATCCGATCCATGTATCAGTGGATCCGTAAAAATCATACTGACCTCTGAATGCAGCCTTACAGGGGGGTGATCAATGACAGGGGGGTGATCAATGACAGGGGGTGATCAGGGAGTCTATATGGGGTGATCACCCCCCTGTCATTGATCACCCCCCTATAAGGCTCCATTCAGATGTCCGTATGTGTTTTGCGGATCCGATCCATGTATCAGTGGATCCGTAAAAATCATACGGACATCTGAATGCAGCCTTACAGGGGGGTGATCAATGACAGGGGGGTGATCACCCCCCTATAAGGCTCCATTCAGATGTCCGTATGTGTTTTGCGGATCCGATCCATGTATCCGTGGATCCGTAAAAAACATACGGACATCTGAATGCAGCCTTACAGGGGGGTGATCAATGACAGGGGGGTGATCAATAACAGGGGGGTGATCAGGGAGTCTATATGGGGTGATCACCCCGTCATTGATCACCCCCCTGTAAGGCTCCATTCAGACGTCCGTATGCGTTTTGCGGATCCGATCCATGTATCAGTGGATCCGTAAAAATCATACGGACATCTGAATGGAGCCTTACAGGGGTGTGATCATCGACAGGGGGGTGATCAATGACAGGGGGGTGATCAGGGAGTCTATATGGGGTGATCACCCCCGTCATTGATCACCCCCCTGTAAGGCTCCATTCAGACGTCCGTATGCGTTTTGCGGATCCGATCCATGTATCAGTGGATCCGTAAAAATCATACGGACATCTGAATGGAGCCTTACAGGGGGGTGATCAATGACAGGGGGGTGATCAATGACAGGGGGGTGATCAGGGAGTCTATATGGGGTGATCAGGGGTTCATAAGGGGTTAATAAGTGACAGGGGGGGGTGTAGTGTAGTGTAGTGGTGTTTGGTGCTACTTTACTGAGCTACCTGTGTCCTCTGGTGGTCGATCCAAACAAAAGGGACCACCAGAGGACCAGGTAGCAGGTATATTAGACGCTGTTATCAAAACAGCATCTAATATACCTGTTAGGGGTTAAAAAAATCGCATCTCCAGCCTGCCAGCGAACGATTCACAGGAAATCTTGCATCTCGCGAGATGATACGTAGATGCGTGACTCTGCGCAGGGCTGCCGCCTCCGGAACACGATCCTGCATTAGGCGGTCCGGAGGCGGTTA
This sequence comes from Bufo bufo, assembly GCF_905171765.1. NCBI lineage: Eukaryota > Metazoa > Chordata > Amphibia > Anura > Bufonidae > Bufo > Bufo bufo. The sequence continues at coordinate 237,195,147 of NC_053391.1, forward strand.
AGGGGGCCAGTCCTAATGATGACCATCCTCAGCTTTTGCTGGCTTTACTTCTCCAAATCATCCTTCCAAATCTCCATGTCCAAGAAAAGTCAGCAAGAAGCAGAGAAAGGAGGAGCTGGTGTTCCTGATGACAAATTCTCTTTGATATTAGATGATGTGGAAAAGAAGGAAAATCAGATGGCAGAAGAAGGGCTCCCACCTGTAGGGCAAGAGAGCGCTGGGGTTGGAGAAGTGGGTATGCCAGAGCTGATAAATATTCTGTGTGTACTGTTAAATAACCTGCAGGAGATTGCAGGCAAGAACAGCAATAATATGCATATTGTGCCCCAATCTAAGTTTAAAGGTGCATTAAAGGTGCAGCACGGCCATTAACAGTGAAGGACTATACAGTGCGGTCCTCATTATTAAATGAAAGGCTGCTGCGGGCTAACATGGCTACAACTTGCCTGCAGCATGCCTGCTCCATGTGGTTGTACCCTAAGGCAGAGTGGCCTGGATATACCTTATTCATAGCGATTTGTGACAAATTAATTCGGAACAAATCGAATTTCTTGGCGAACTTTGGCAAAGTTGCCGAATCAAAATGTTCAAAATGTCACTCATCTGTCACGGCCTTTGGTGTGCGCTGTGACACTTGGCCACGCTTGCTGTTGCCTGCGGCAACGTGTTGCTGTGTCTGCATGCGGGGGCAGTGTCACGGCCTTTGTGGTGTGTGCCGTGACATGGTTGCCTTGCATGTTGTTGCCTCCGGTAACGTGTATTTGTTATATTGTTTTCCCTTGCTTTCCCTCCTGCTTGCTTTTGTTTACCCTTCCCCACCTGTGGTGTATGTTGTATGGTGTGGGCCTTGTTTGCTGGTGTGTGTCCTCCTAATGGGGCTTGCTTTCCTGGAGGGGTTTAAGCAAACAGCTAGACTGTGAGTTTCCGGTCCATCTCGTCGGAGACAGGTAAGTCCTGATAACTTTTGTTGTCTGTTGTCTTATGTACTTACCTGTCGTTCGGCTGTGGCCCTGTCTAGTTGGGGGTCAGTTGCTGGGCTTCAGGAGACACCATTCTTCCGTGGTAAAGGATGAATAAGTGGTCTCTGTCCTGTCTTCAGGATTAGGGCACAGCATGGATTCCCAGGGTCCTAGGTCGGTGAGCATGAGACCCCTTACCATCTGAGGCGGCTCATGTGCTAGGAGTCTAGAGAGAACCTAGGGTTGCATTAGGAGGTGACTTGCTCCCTGTTCCCTGCTACCTGGCTAGCAGCCACCGCCATTGCACGGCGGGGGGTTTCCCCCACGCCCCCCGTGACATCATCTCAACCTATAATAAAGCCACTATTTATCCAAGTAAACATAGCAAAGGTATAAGAATGGACACAAATATTATGGTAGCATGCAATATTATACTTAGGAAATTGGAAAAAATGCATGCATCATCATCATTTTGTGAAATTATTCCTAAAACAAAACTGCAGCATCAACACACACATTAACTAGAGCTCTTCTTGCACCCTGATGTAACTGTACATCAAGGTTTGGAGCAACTTTGCAAACTTCAACTTACAGTCACAGCGCCGCTTCAAACTGCAACTGTCCCAACACTCTCCCTAGCTGTCATCAAGGGAGCAATCAGTAGTCACAGAGATGTCTACTGAAAATCCACTGGAAAAGCTTAGGCTCTTACATACAAGGCTTTGTACCATAAACTACTTTTCACGCTAAAGTTTATTTTCATCAAGTACTTTAACTCCCATTCCTGCTAGAATATTTTTTCCATTTTTATAAATTTTACCTCATTTGCAGTTTCCCCTTATCCCCCATGCTTGAATTCTACTTCCTGGTTTGTCATGTGACTGCTATCCCATAATTTCATCATGCCTTAGGGCAGTGAGATGTGTCCTGACATCAGAACATTACTAGTTCAATTTCTACCTCCACATATTCAAAATGCTTTGTGTAACTGGATTTATAACTTGTGCTAATGGCCACCATTTGTTAGAGCAAAATTCATCTCTATGTTATCTATCTATCTATCTATCCATGTCTGTCTATCCCTCCATTCATAACTGACATGTAACTGACACAGGTTATTGGAGGGAAGGAAAAGAAGCACGCACACGCTTTTACCTAAATGTACACACAGCAGCATACTTCTGCATACGGTATATACACTTTAGCACACTTTTACATACACACATACAGCTCCACATTTTATGTACGGTACATGCACACAAACAGCGGTGCACTAGCACACACACAGCGTATTTCTGGTCCCACATACAATGACACATTTTTTCCACACACATACAGCAACCTGCTAAGTAAATACACATTGGCACACTTTTACCTCTACACAGGTACCCTTTATCGCCTATGAGGCACCCTTTTACAAATACAAGGCATATTGCTACAGATTATACTCACATAGGCTGCACATGGTGTCTGTCTTGAGCAAATGAATGACCTGTCTCTTATGCCAGTGACAATTCTAGACTGTTCAGCCCTAGAGAACCAGACAGCACCTTGAAGCTTGAAGCTTGCACGTTACATCTACCTAAAGCCTTATACTGTATGCTGCTGTCACTTTGACATTACTAATGCTGTCTTGACATTAAAGAGCTTGAAAGGTGTTGGATACAGTTCTAGGAGACCTCAGAGTGTCACAAACAATTTTTCAGGGAAATCTGAGCACTTTCAATTCAGGTTGAGTTTATTCATACCTGAATTGAATCTGCCAACCGGGTCTTTAGAATGGCATCCAAAACAAACTTTCAGAAATTCGCTAATCTCTATATTGACCCGGTGGCCTCAGGGGTTATGCCCCGTATCAAGACGGACTAAAAGCAAAACTGAAGTCAAGTGTTGGAGGACAGGACTTAATTTGTCACATACATTTTTATTGCTATTTGTGAGTGAGAATAAACACATTAAACAGCCTTTTAACCGGTTTAGAGTTGACTGCACTATTCCCCCTTGTCTTTCTACTTGTATGATGTGTTAAATTCTGTTGTGGAGATGTGGTTTTTAATACTGGGACTGGTTTCGCTCGTGGCTCAGAAGGAGGAGGTCATTTCTGGTTGACTTGTATCTGGATCCTCGCTGAAACACAACAATTATTTATTTGCTGACTTTGGATCCTCTTCCTATTGTTTACTGCCCTCCACGTGGATGGAGTCAGCGCTACTTGTTTTTTAGTTTCTTTAAACAAGTTACATCTAATCAGTTACAATGTTTGTACCATTCTCTATTATGTTGATTGAGTTGTAAGCCATAACCATAATTGCTCATGCAGACAGTATTGTGATGTGTATGGACCATGTACAGCAAAAGACCAGCCCTCCATGTTCTACAATAGAGTCTTTCATTAGAGGCACAGTATTTTCCTCTAGAAGCAAGAGAATATCTCCATAATAGCGCATCCAATGAAACGTGCCAATTTTTCACCAATTCATATGCTATACTTGGAGGCACAGGTAGGTAAAGCATGGTTATATGTAAAGCCTTTTTATGGTTGCTCTTAAATAGAATCATTAAAATGATTCTGAAACTTGACCTTTACTTTGGCGCATATTGCCACTTTTGGAAGGAGAGTGAACATAAACTCAAGTCCATCATCCATCCATGGTTTTAAATGCATGTATGGTATTCAATGTACTGGCATAGAATCTTGCATGTGAGTGTTTGTTGTATGTTTATTTGTGATAGTCATATATTTTGTCTAAGACAAGACTATATGTTCACTATTATTACTTCTATAGTAACTCTGACACCTGCGGGAGCCTGAGTCATTTATATTCAGCCTGGATCTTCCTGTGTACAGCTCGACTTAATTAAAATAACATTTTTCACTGCCGTGTGATCGGAACAAGTCTTATCTCTGATGGCTAGGTCAAATATCTCTTATGTAAAATGCATGGCACAAGCCTGAGACGGCATTCTACAGTGTCAAACTGGTTAAATGAAGAGCTGGCAATATTAAATCCAAAATGACTGATGTTCAGAGATGGTGAAAGAGTTACAATACTGTAAGATACAGCAGTTGTGATAATAATAATGAACAAAATACCTTGGCATGGATATTAAATTGAATGGTAGTGAAGGGTGCCCCAGGAGATTTGATTAGGCCCTAATAGAGAGGAATAATTTATCCTCATCCCTACGCTCAAATGCCAATGACATTTTTAATTAACCAAAACAAGTCTGCCATTCGTCCACATCCTCCGAGCAGTTAAAAGATGAGGATTCTCTTGTTAGGTATTGCAGACCGAGGGGGGAAATTGGAAGCCAAGCAGGAATTAGAGGGCACTCTTGATTACAAGAACTAAAACAACATAATTAATAAGCAAATTATATCTGAAATATCTTAAAATTTTCATTTGGTCTTTTGCGAGCTCTGGCATTTTTTCGCCTTTTTGCTTCTGGAGAAAGTACATTTTGATATTAATTTAGCGCTGTCGCTGGATTTCTCAGACATATTTTATAAGTCCCTTATCAAAGTTATTGGAATACTGTATAATGTAATGTTTGAAACGATAAAATGAAATATAATAGAAACCATTTTTATTTACAATTTCAGAAAACAACTCCAATAATTCTTTTCTCCATGCGCATGAGATCAGTAGGCCAGGGCTGTGACGAAATAAATATTTAAGTGACTTGCCCGCAGTCACAATACATTTTTAAAGAGTTTTGCAGTTAAAGGTTGAAAACCACAAGTAAGCATTGTAAAAACAAATTACAAGGGGAAATAGCCACAGTAAAATATTTGTTAGCTGCAGATACTGCTATATGTTGGGAATCATTGTTGAAGTTCCTACAAACCCCATGTGACAACAAAACTGCTTCAAGCCATTCTGATCTTCCAAATGACCATGGATATATTCTGCCATCTGTACAATCTAAATGGGTGGATGATACTTTATTTAAGGCTGGGGCAACATGTTGACTTTGATCCCAACAGATGGCAAAACCTACTGGAAATATTCTGGTTGTGTCATGGTTGTGATCTGGAGTCCTCATATTCATGAGCTCCTGGTTATCTCCACTCCCTGTCACTGATTGACATACTTTTTCCTATAACAATTAGCCGCAAGGGGCCAGAGTCAGCCAGGGGCTCATGAAAATAGAGACTCTCCATTGTGCGCTGTGTATTAAGCCGTTAACAAATCTCACCTCTGTTAGTTCAATAAAGTGACCAGGCATTTCGCTAGGAGTATCCGAAGTGTTGCCAACTTCCAGAAATTTCTGGACAGTCCATGAAAATAGGTGACTTTTTATCTGTATCCATGAAAAAAAATAGATGTGTCCATGATTTTCTTGAGGCTGGTAGAACTTGACTAGATGGTTTTGGTGGTAATTCTCAAAGTAGTTATTATCAGTATATTGATCTAAAGACGTATATTACTAATAATCGTTATCATTCATTATGGTTTTCCATTTTGTCCGTAACAAATGTTGGCAGTTATTTTGGGATGATTGTCCAGAAAATAAGAAAAAATTATGGCTGGCAACCTGGGTATGAGTCACCAGTTTATGCTGCTCTTGACTAGGGCACCATAAAACTGGTGACAAGTAATTTTTAATATGAAGCACAATTGGGACTGATAGATGATGCTAACCTGATGTAGTTGTGCACTACCGCTGCAGCCAGTGGTCTACCTGGAGGCTGGTCAATATACAGGCTAACTGGTGTAACTGGTGATTTATTACATTGCATCTTTCCAATGTAATACCGATACAGTATTAAGTGTGTCTGACTTTTACTATTGTGAAGTTAGGTCATGTAGAAGAAACAGCTGAGATGATGAATTGCACTTAACCTGACTAAACTGAACAACCAACTCACTTTTTAAATACAAATTACATGTCTCCAAAACGCCTCTACATGCAATGTAAGATCTACTTATCTGGAGCTTCCTGGACTGGATTATGGCAAGAAGCTGAAAGGAAGCCTATCCATGTAAAAAGTTGTAGTAGTGGCAGGGATCATACATCATCATCTTATTGGTGATTTGGTGGATACTAAGGGATATGAATCTCCAACTAAAATGTTTGGTAAGAGAGAAATACCGTAATTATCTGGTGTGGTTGGGGCTATGTCCAGTTTTAGTTTGGCATCTTATCTCCATCAAATGGAACTAGTAATATTATGGCATACAATAGAATTCTAGAGAACTGCTGAGAATTGTTGTGCAACCAATTTTGTGGTGATTGTGGCAATGTTAAGGGGTTACTTTTTCAAAAAACTTTTGATATGTCATAGAAACATATCAATAGTTTTGATCGGTCGGGGTCTCAGCACTCAGGGAGGTGTGCTCGCATTGCACACTGTCTCTTCCCGCTGGAGAGGATGGAATTGAGACAGACCCATAAACTTCTATTGAGCCCTTCTCCTGCAGCAAGAAAAGAGAGTGCGATATGCAAGCACTTCTCTCTTCTATTTTTTGCTATTCCTCATATACACACTGTACTATTGATTAATGAAAAGTTTGTTGAAAGCTTATTGACACGTTAAGTGCTATATCAGTGGGTTTGAGTAGCCATGCCACTTAAACAATTAAAGGGAACCTGTCAGCGGCACAAAACAGCCCAAACCGCCAGCAGTACCTTTAAGTAGCCGGCAGTGTGTTTCTAATGATGATTTTCTTCCTGCAGTCAGATGCGGTAAAAGCAGGAAAAAACTTTCTTTTATCCCCTGAGCGCGCTATTTTCGAGTCACTCTTGAAGTCAAGCGGGCAGCGGCCTCCTTGCTTCAAGTCAAGGTAACCGCTTCCCCTTCCCTGCCCCTTCTCCTGTGACTGACAGCCGGCTGTTAGGTAAAGCTAGCCGGCTGTCGACCATAAGCGCTGTCAGTCAGAGCGAAGGGGCAGCCTGTAAGACTGTGCATTGCTACAGCATGTGGAGTGATAGCCCTTGTTATATCTGCAGATACAAACACAACATACACCAGAATTAGAGTGCTGATGTCAGGGCAGTTGGATGCAATGCTAGCCAGAGGGAGAATGAGATTGTGCCACTTAAATGAAGCGTTATATTTTCCTGGTCCCAATGATTAAGACTGTGACCTTGTTTAGAATATCTGAAACCACTAATCTTGTAAGCTCCTGTTAGATTGCAACCAATAAGGGTATGGATACACGGAGCGGCCGTCATACTGTCAGGTTGCGGCCGTGCTGAGGTCAAGAACCACACGGCCAATTAGCCACAGCTGCCTTTCATTTAATTAATGCACTGCATAGTCGGTCTTCATTTTCAATTGCCATGTCGCACCTTCAATACCGCACGGCCATTAACCGCTTCACGTCCGCCCATAGACTATAAACGTCCTATGGGTGGACGTCTATTTCTGACAGCACGTTTTAGAACGTCCTGTCAGAAATAGCAGCTGCACGCTAATCGTGCAGCTGCTGATCGGGTTGCCCGCTGTCAGTGACAGCAGGGCAACCCTAAGACAAGGCAGGGACAGTGCCCAGGTGTCCCTGCCTTCCGAATCGCTGCAGACACAGCGCTCACCGAGCGCTGTGTCTGCAGAGAAGGAAGCGCTGTGCGCTTCCTGTTCCGGCCCGGCGGTCATGTGACCGCCGTGACCGGAGTGTGCAGGGGCTGTGTGAGGTCTCTCAGAGACCTCGATCAGCCCTGCTGTGAGGCTGTACAGCGCTGGATTGCTGCTGTACAGCCTCTCTAGGGGTGCATTTGTCCTGTAACTGGGGCTACTATGTCAGCCCCAGTTACAGGAGAAATCAACTGTGAAAAAAAAAAGAAAAAGTGAAGCAAATGTCCCCCAGAGGTCTTGTATGACCTTATGGGGGACGAAAAGTGTAAAAAAAAATTAAAAAAATAAAGGGTTGAAAAAATAAAATAAAATAAAGTTTCACATGTAAAAAAAAAAAAGTTCCCAAGTAAGGAATAAAAAAAAAAAAATTAAAAATAGAAAAAATAAAATAAAATAGACATATTAGGTATCGCCGCGTCCGTATAAACCAGCTCTATAAAAGTATCACATGACCTAACCCCTCGGGTGAACACCGTAAAAAAAAAAAAAAACTGTCAAAACAAGCAATTTTTGTCACCTTGCATCACAAAAGGTGCAACACCAAGTGATCAAAAACGCGTATGTCCCACAAAATAGTACCAATAAAACCGTCACCTCATCCCGCTAAAAATGAGCCCCTACATAAGAAAATCTCTTAAAAAATAAAAAAAACTATAGCTCTTAGAACATGGAGACACTAAAACATCATTTTTTTGGTTTCAAAAATGCTATTATTGTGTTAAAGTGAAACAAATAAAAAAAAGTATACATATTAGGTATTTCCGCATCCGTAAAAACCAGCTCTATAAAAATATCACATGACCTAACCCCTCGGGTGAACACCGTAAAAAAAAAAAAAAAAAACTGTGTCAAAACAAGCAATTTTTGTCACCTTGCATCACAAAAGGTGCAACACCAAGTGATCAAAAACGCGTATGTCCCACAAAATAGTACCAATAAAACCGTCACCTCATCCCGCAAAAAATTAGCCCCTACATAAGAAAATCTCTCAAAAAATAAAAAAACTATAGCTCTCAGAACATGGACACATTAAAACATAATTTTTTTGTTTCAAAAATGCTATTATTGTGTAAAACTTTAATAAATGAGAAAAAGTATACATATTAGGTATCGCCACGTCCGTAACAATCTACTCTATAAAAATGTCACTTGACTGAACCCCTCAGGTGAACGCTGTAAAAATAAATAAATAGAAACTGTGCTAAAACAACCAATTTTTTGGTCACCTTGCCCCATAAAGTGTTATAATGAATGATCAAAAAATCATATGTACCCAAAAATAGTACTAATAAAACTGGCACCTTATCCCCTAGTTTCCAAAATGGGGTCACTTCTTGGGAGTTTCTACTGTGAGGGTGCATCAGGGGGCTTTAAATGGGACATGGCATATAAAAACCATGTGGAGTTCCTTTTCTTCTGCGCCCTGCCGTGTGCCCATACAGCAGTTTATGACCACATGTGGGGTGTTTCTGTAAACCGCAGAATCTGGGTAATAAATATTGAGTTTTGTTTGGCTGTTAACCATCGATGTGTTAAAGAAAAAAATTGATTAAAATGGAAAATCTGCCAAAAAAGTGAAATTTAAAAATTTGATCTCCATTTTCCTTTAATTCTTGTGGAACGTCTAAAGGGTTAACAAAGTTTGTAAAATCGGTTTTGAATACCTTGAGGGGTGTAGTATCTACAATGGGGTCATTTATGGGGGCATCCACTATGTAGGCCCCACAAAGTGACTTCATACCTGAACTGGTCCTTAAAAAGTGGGTTTTGGCAATTTTCTTAAAAATTTGAAGAATTGCTTCTAAACTTCTAAGCCTTCTAACGTCCTAAAAAAATAAAATGACATTTCCAAAATGATGCCAACATAAAGTAGACATATGGGGAATGTTAAATAATAAATATTTTATGAGGTATCACTTTCTGTTTTGAAAGCAGAGAAATTGAAATTTAGAAAATTGCGAATTTTTCAAATTTTTGGGTAAATTTGGGATTTTTTCATAAATAAAGGTGAAATAGTTTGACTCAAATTTATGACTATCATGAAGTACAATGTGTCACGAGAAAACAATCTCTGAATGACTTGGATAAATAAAGGCGTTCCAAAGTTATTACCACATAAAGTGAGATATGTCAGTTTTGCAAAATTTGGCCTGGTCAGGAAGGGGGCAAATGGCCCGGATGGCAAGTGGTTAAAAATAAATACCAACTAAACAGTGTGGTCTTCATTACTTAAATGAAATGCAATTGATAAGCCATATTGCGGCCTCTCTGTGTAGCCGTACCCTAAGCCTGCTGCCTGTTAATAGAGTTTTGTAACTGCTGAGCTTGTTACCCCTAGTTTTTCATGTGTACAACTGTTTCCTTCCGCCATCCGAGAGGAGAAATCCCGCATACCACCAAAAAGATCTGGTGAGGACCGATTCCCTTACAATCTGACATTTCCTATAATCTATCTTCAAAGCGCTGCATCCTCTTCAGTGTTTAGTCTCCTTTGTAGCAGCATGTCATTTTATCTTACATTCCCATTTAAGTAAATGGAACACCATAATTACACCATACCTCTGCTACATCTAGATGGTGTGATGGTAAATACTAAAGAAGATGCAGCACACACATTCTGCTACAGTTGATCGGCAGGGGTGCTGGGAAATGGCAATCTGATATTGATGACATATCCTGAGATCATCAATATCATGACACTGCATAACCGCTTTTAAACTTGTCACCGGGATTTTGAGTATAGAGCTGAGGACATGGGTTGCTAGATGGCGGCTAGCACATCCGCAATACCCAGTCCCCATAGCTCTGTGTGCTTTTATTGTGTAAAAAAAAAAATATTTGATACATATGTAAATTAACCTGAGATGAGTCAGGGACAGGACTGATCTCAGGTTAATTTGCATATGTATCAAATCGTTTTTTTTACACAATAAAGCACACAGAGCTATGGGGACTGGATATTGCGGATGTGCTAGCGGCCATCTAGCAACCCATGTCCTTAGATCTATACACAAAATCCCGGTGACAGGTTCCCTTTAACTTCTAAAACCTCTTAAAGTGTGACATAACTACAGGTTACTATTAGTGTTGAGCGAGCATGCTCGGCCAAACTGCTAATCAGCTTGAGCATCGCTATGCTCGGCACATTGCAGTGCTCAGCCGAATACTGCGGGTGCCCGAATACAATTTAATACAATGAAAGTCAATAGGAGACCCAAGCATCAAACCAGGCACCCCCTGCTCGGAAGAAGAGAGGGTGTCTGGTTCACAAAAAAAGGTTAGAAATTGATGAAAAACCCATCAAAATGGTTTGAAAACAGCATTAAGAGAATGACTGGGTTGATGCATCTTGGACTCCTATTATCTATGATATACGATAGACAACCTCGCAAAGGCTATATGCCAAAAGCCAGGTATGTGGAAGCCAACAATCTATCCATGAGACAGATAACATTCAGCATACCTTACAATGGCAGCCTTGTGCACTATGAGACATTCCAAACCAGCTCTTATCTGACTGAAACCCAGTAAGCCTCAAAGTTGCTTCACATCTGTTGGATGGCTTGGGTGGACCTGCACACCTAGATCAATATCATTAGGGTGACAAAAAGTTTTCTGATTGTCCTAACATAATATTCAATAACCTTTCTATACAGTTTTGTTATGTTAAAATGCATTTGCATAAACATGGGCATATGGGAAGTGTAAGTGAGCAGAATCTGCCTGTTTTTCACCTCAAAAACCATTTGCATGGAAAATTTGCGATCTACACTACTCATGAACAGCGCGTTTTATTGGATTCATAGTGTTGTCATAAGACTCTGAAACCAATAGATGGCGCTGTTCATCTTGTTTGGGTGCTAGTAAGTGGAGCACCCTGCTCAACAGAGTCTACACACCCTGTAGCACTCAGCCTTTTGCATGGAAAATTTGCGATGAAAATTCGCTAGCAATCTTATATTACCACAGATAAAGTGCTAGAAGATGTGTGAATGATAGCAGCAATCCGATATACACCTCAGTGTTAGCACAGGCTATTATAGGCTGAGTCCTACATGGTGTGTGGACTCAGTTGAGTAGGGTGCCCCACTTACTAGCATCCCAACAAGATGAACAGCGCCATCCATTGGTTTCATAGTCTTATGACAAGACTAATACACTTGACATTTAGCTGTGAGGGCCTCCCATTTCTATGGATCATCTTTGAGATGTTTCTAAATCTTGATTGGAGTGAATTCAGCTGATTGGGCATGATTTGGGCAATGTCTATATCAGTTCTTACAGCTAACAATGCATATCAGAGTAAAAACCAAGTGGTAAGAAGGAAAGACCTGCCTGTAGAGCCCAGAGACACGATTGTAGGAAGGCACAGATCTGGAGAAGTACAAAAAAATCTTACTGCACTGAAAGTTCAGAAGAGCATTCCATAATGGCTGGAGAACTCTGTGGGCATATCATTCTCTCCTGGTTCATGTAGGGGAGTGCATGCTCAGCCTTGTCTCAATAGGCTATCGGTGCGCAATGAGCACATGTGTGTGAGAGCCTGCTAGGCCATAAGTGTATAAAATGCCAATGCGCCTGCATCCCTGTAGTATGGGAGAGGCGAAGGGGACCGTGCATCACTCACTCCTACTATGCATGCGCCAGTCCGTCAATATCACCACAGGACCCTGTGCTGTATAACCAGCATTCAATATTGGTGGTAGGGAGTACATAACAACCAGTTTTACAATGAAGTACATTTAAATCCTTCAAGGAAGGGATAGGAATCATTCTCCATGCGGACCACCAGTACACAATAAACTCATAAGTAAAATATCCAAAGACTGTTGGATTACTTAGATTAAAGGGTGTCTATTAATATCAATATACAGCCCGAATTGGGATGATAGTTTATAAGGCAAAATTAGAGTGGGCTTCATTCATTCCTGGAATAAGCAGGGACTTGTCAGATAATGAGTGAAATGGATCCACTTATTGGATGAGCCATCCATAACTGTGCATACCCAAAGGAGCCGTGACCCTCGTAATACAGGAGCCATGGATCCACTAATTGGGTATGCCAACCACTCACTGTGTGTGGGCGTGTCCCTACAGGTGTTTGGGAAACGTCCTCAAACCCAAAACAGACAGCATAGACAGTATCCAGGTCAGATGGGTTGCCACTAAGGTATCCATCTAAGCTCCAGAGCTGTCTCATACATCTCAGCCTCTCTAAGTAGAGTATGTAGAAATAGCATTTTCTAAATAAATCCCAGAGTGGGCATATAAAAACTACATTCAAAATTAAGTTAATCAAAGCCAGTCTGCTGTGGGAAATATCCCAAGAAGAACTCCTTGTTAAAGTGGTGATCTTACAACAACATCTTTTACATATCTACTGCTAGTCAGGCAGTCCAAATAAGATTCTTTTCATGAGCATAGATTTGGTTAGAAAGGGCAAACAACGAATGAGACAAAATACTAATGAGAGCGGGATAAGGACTAGTGATGGACGAACATTGGCTGGGACGATTCGCGAACGTGATCAAATGTTCATGAACTGCAAGTTCGTGGCGGGCCCCATTCACTTTAATGGCAGGCAAACCTGAAAAACCTTCAGGTCATATTTGCAGCCACCAAATACTTACTAGAAGTGCACAAATAGTCCCACAACATGGACAGTGACATACTAGAGGGGGATCAATTACAAAAAATCCCACAAAAAATATGTATTTTAATTATGGGCCATTTTTATGCATCTTAACCAGTTGCCGCAACTGTAACGCCGAAAGGCGTCATCACGGCGGCTCCTTCAGGCTACGCTAACGCCGATTGGCGTCATCTCGCCGAGATTTCCTGTGAACGCGCGCACACAGGCGCGCGCGCTCACAGGAACGGGAGGTAAGAGAGTTGATCTCCACCCTGCCAGCGGCGATCGTTCGCTGGCAGGCTGGAGATGTGATTTTTTTAACCCCTAACAGGTATATTAGACGCTGTTTTGATAACAGCGTCTAATATACCTGCTACCTGGTCCTCTGGTGGTCCCCTTTGTTTGGATCGACCACCAGAGGACACAGGTAGCTCAGTAAAGTAGCACCAAGCACCACTACACTACACTACACCCCCCCCGTCACTTATTAACCCCTTATTAGCCCCTGATCACCCCATATAGACTCCCTGATCACCCCCCTGTCATTGATTACCGCCCTGTCATTGATCACACCCCTGTAAAGCTCCATTCAGATGTCCGCATGATTTTTACGGATCCACTGATAGATGGATCGGATCCGCAAAACGCATACGGACGTCTGAATGGAGCCTTACAGGGGCGTGATCAATGACTGTGGTGATCACCCCATATAGACTCCCTGATCACCCCCCTGTCATTGATTACCCCCCTGTCAAGCTCCATTCAGACGTCCGCATGATTTTTACGGATCCACTGATAGATGGATCGGATCCGCAAAACGCATACGGACGTCTGAATGGAGCCTTACAGGGGCGTGATCAATGACTGTGGTGATCACCCCATATAGACTCCCTGATCACCCCCCTGTCATTGATTACCCCCCTGTCATTGATAACCCCCTGTAAAGCTCCATTCAGACGTCCGCATGATTTTTACGGATCCACTGATAGATGGATCGGATCCGCAAAACACATACAGGCGTCTCCCTGGAGCCTTCCAGGGGGGTGATCCCCCCATATAGACTCCCTGATCACCCCCCTGTCATTGATCACCCCCCTGTCAGGCTGCATTCAGATGTCCGTATGATTTTTACGGATACATGGATCGGATCCGCAAAACACATACGGACATCTGAATGGAGCCTTATAGGGGGGTGATCAATGACAGGGGGGTGATCACCCCATATAGACTCCCTGATCACCCCCCTGTCATTGATCACCCCCCTGTCATTGATCACACCCCTGTAAAGCTCCATTCAGACGTCCGCATGATTTTTACGGATCCACTGATAGATGGATCGGATCCGCAAAACGCATACGGATGTCTGAATGGAGCCTTACAGGGGCGTGATCAATGACTGTGGTGATCACCCCATATAGACTCCCTGATCACCCCCCTGTCATTGATTACCCCCCTGTCAAGCTCCATTCAGACGTCCGCATGATTTTTACGGATCCACTGATAGATGGATCAGATCCGCAAAACGCATACGGACGTCTGAATGGAGCCTTACAGGGGCATGATCAATGACTGTGGTGATCACCCCATATAGACTCCCTGATCACCCCCCTGTCATTGATTACCCCCCTGCCATTGATCACCCCCCTGTAAAGCTCCATTCTGACGTCCGCATGATTTTTACGGATCCACTGATAGATGGATCAGATCCGCAAAACACATACAGGCGTCTCCCTGGAGCCTTCCAGGGGGGGTGATCACCCAATATAGACTCCCTGATCACCCCCCTGTCATTGATCACCCCCCCTGTCATTGATCACCCCCCCTGTCAGGCTGCATTCAGATGTCCGTATGATTTTTACGGATCCACGGATACATGGATCGGATCCGCAAAACACATACGGACATCTGAATGGAGCCTTATAGGGGGGTGATCAATGACAGGGGGGTGATCACCCCATATAGACTCCCTGATCACCCCCCTGTCATTGATCACCCCCCTGTCATTGATCACCCCCCCCCCCTGTCATTGATCACCCCCCTGTCATTGATCACCCCTCTGTAAGGCTCCATTCAGACATTTTTTGGGCCCAAGTTAGCGGAAATTATTATTTTTTTCTTACAAAGTCTCATATTCCACTAACTTGTGTCAAAAAATAAAATCTCACATGAAGTCACCATACCCCTCACGGAATCCAAATGCGTAAAATTTTTTAGACATTTATATTCCAGACTTCTTCTCACGCTTTAGGGCCCCTAGAATGCCAGGGCAGTATAAATACCCCACATGTGACCCCATTTCGGAAAGAAGACATCCCCAGGTATTCCGTGAGGGGCATATTGAGTCCATGAAAGATTGAAATTTTTGTCCCAAGTTAGCGGAAAGGGACACTTTGTGAGAAAAAAATAAATAAAAAATCAATTTCCGCTAACTTGTGCCAAAAAAAAAAAATTCTATGAACTCGCCATGCCCCTCATTGAATACCTTGGGGTGTCTTCTTTCCAAAATGGGGTCACATGTGGGGTATTTATACTGCTCTGGCATTTTAGGGGCCCTAAAGCGTGAGAAGAAGTCTGGGATCCAAATGTCTAAAAATGCCCTCATAAAAGGAATGTGGGCCCCTTTGCGCATCTAGGCTGCAAAAAAGTGTCACACATCTGGTATCGCCGTACTCAGGAGAAGTTGGGCAATGTGTTTTGGGGTGTCATTTTACATATACCCATGCTGGGTGAGATAAATATCTTGGTCAAATGCCAATTTTGTATAAAAAAATGGGAAAGGTTGTCTTTTGCCGAGATATTTCTCTCACCCAGCATGAGTATATGTAAAAAGACACCTCAAAACACATTGCCCAACTTCTCCTGAATACGGCGATACCACATGTGTGACACTTTTTTGCAGCCTAGGTGGGCAAAGGGGCCCACATTCCAAAGAGCACCTTTAGGATTTCACAGGTCATTTACCTACTTACCACACATTAGGGCCACTGGAAAATGCCAGGGCAGTATAACTACCCCACAAGTGACCCCATTTTGGAAAGAAGACACCCCGAGGTATTCCGTGAGTGGCATGGCGAGTTCCTAGAATTTTATATTTTTTGTCACAAGTTAGCGGAAAATGATGATTTTTTTATTTTTATTTTTTTCCCTTACAAAGTCTCATATTCCACTAACTTGTGACAAAAAATAAAAACTTCCATGAACTCACTATGCCCATCAGCGAATACCTTGGGGTGTCTTCTTTCCAAAATGGGGTCACTTGTGGGGTAGTTATAGTGCCCTGGCATTCTAGGGGCCCAAATGTGTGGTAAGGTGTTTGAAATTAAATTCTGTAAAAAATGACCAGTGAAATCCGAAAGGTGCTCTTTGGAATATGGGCCCCTTTGCCCACCTAGGCTGCAAAAAAGTGTCACACATGTGGTATCTCCGTACTCGGGAGAAGTTGGGGAATGTGTTTTGGGGTGTCATTTTACATATACCCATGCTGGGTGAGAGAAATATCTTGGCAAAAGACAACTTTTCCAATTTTTTTATACAAAGTTGGCATTTGACCAAGATATTTATCTCACCCAGCATGGGTATATGTAAAATGACACCCCAAAACACATTCCCCAACTTCTCCTGAATACGGAGATACCACATGTGTGACACTTTTTTGCAGCCTAGGTGGGCAAAGGGGCCCACATTCCAAAGAGCACCTTTCGGATTTCACCGGCCATTTTTTACAGAATTTGATTTCAAACTCCTTACCACATATTTGGGCCCCTAGAATGCCAGGGCAGTATATCTACCCCACAAGTGACCCCATTTTGGAAAGAAGACACCCCAAGGTATTCCGTGAGGGGCATGGCGAGTTCCTAGAATTTTTTTTTTTTTTGTCACAAGTTAGTGGAAAATGATGATTTTTTAATTTTTTTTTCTTACAAAGTCTCATATTCCACTAACTTGTGACAAAAAATAAAAACTTCCATGAACTCACTATGCCCATCAGCGAATACCTTGGGGTGTCTTATTTCCAAAATGGGGTCACTTGTGGGGTAGTTATAGTGCCCTGGCATTCTAGGGGCCCAAATGTGTGGTAAGGAGTTTGAAATCAAATTCTGTAAAAAATGACCAGTGAAATCCGAAAGGTTCTCTTTGGAATATGGGCCCCTTTGCCCACCTAGGCTGCAAAAAAGTGTCACACATGTGGTATCTCCGTATTCAGGAGAAGTTGGGGAATGTGTTTTGGGGTGTCATTTTACATATACCCATGCTGGGTGAGAGAAATATCTTGGCAAAAGACAACTTTTCCCATTTTTTTATACAAAGTTGGCATTTGACCAAGATATTTATTCACATTTTTGTACCATAGTTTTCTACCCAAACATTTTTTTTTTTATCAAAGACATGTAGAACAATAAATTTAGAGCAAAATTTATATATGGATGTCGTTTTTTTTGCAAAATTTTACAACTGAAAGTGAAAAATGTAATTTTTTTGCAAAAAAATCGTTAAATTTCGATTAATAACAAAAAAAGTAAAAATGTCAGCAGCAATGAAATACCACCAAATGAAAGCTCTATTAGTGAGAAGAAAAGGAGGTAAAATTCATTTGGGTGGTAAGTTGCATGACCGAGCAATAAACCGCTAAAGTTGTGGAGTGCCGATTTGTAAAAAAGGGCCTGGTCTTTAGGGGGGTATAAACCTGTGGTCCTTAAGTGGTTAAAGGGAAATTCTCAAAAATGTGCCCTCCTGGAGCCTAGAATTTTTTCTTTTTTAGGCCACGGGAGTACGAGCCCTAAAAATTAGGCATTCACCTGACGTAAAAGAAATTGTGATTATGTGGCTCGAGGTACATTATGCGGTCACTGAATAACAATTTTACTGTAGCCCACTGGAGTACAGGCCCCAAACATTAGGCATTCACCAAACAGAAAAGATCAAGTAATGGAGGTATATTAGACGGTCATTGGATATAAATTTTACTGCAGGCGAGTACAAATACATGTCAAATACATATGTTTAAAATAACTAAAAATATAAAATTGGATTAAAAACATGGCTAACGAAATCCCCCGTCTTGAATAAACCCCAAATGATAATAGGCGAAATTTGATAACACGTGGTCATCACAAATGTTGAATTCCTCCGAGGCCCCAACAATTAGGCATTCACCGTACAGAAAAGATCAAGTGATTATGTGGCTGGAGGTATATTAGACAGTCATTGGATAACAATTTTACTGCAGGCCAGTGGAGTACAGGCTACAAACATTAGGCATTCACCATACAGAAAAGAACAAGTGATTATGTGGCTGGAGGTACTTTAGGCAGTCATCGTATAACAATTTTACTGTTGGCCAGTTAGTAGTGATGATCGAGCACTAAAGTGCTCGGGTGCTCTGGCTGAACACATTGGGATGCTCTGGTGCTCTACCAAGCACTCGAGTATAATGGAAGTCAATGGGAGAACCTGAGCATTAAACCAGGCACCCCCTGCTCTGAAGAGGGGAGGGTGCCTGGTTCATAGGAAAAGGTCACAAATTGATGGAAAGGCCACCAAAATGGTTCGGAAACAGCATGAGGAGGATGTCCCAATGCATTTTGGACTCACAGGTTGCTACTGGGAACCATGTTGTTCGAGTAGTACGCCACTTTTACAGACTTAGTAATAAAAGCAGGCTTCGTTCAGCTGTAGAACAAAAAAATGGCGCACCATAGGGTAATAACGTTTTAGATGGGTAATAAGTAGTATCTCCAAAAAATGGAGGCTCACCTGGTAGAGTTGTGCTAAATTAGGCACAACTCTAATGAAGACGTATGTCAGGTTGGCATAAGCCCCTCACGGCGGATGGTATGCACCCCGGGATGAGTGCTTCTGTTCAGGGACGCCTGGAATCCCTCAGAAAGCCAGTAGTTTAATAGAGAAAAGGAATATCCCACGGCACAAGAATTCTGGTTGGAATAGAATGAGGGTTCTTTTTTATTAAGCAAGCGGTACTACTTTTACAGACTGACAACAATACGCATAAAACCGAAAAATAAACATTCTTTCCTGTATATTTACTTGTATATAAAGTGCAAGTGCTGCCAAATATTACAAGGAAGAGGTACTCCGATACAACCTGCATATCACATAATGGAGGGCCTCATTCACATTGTGGTACAATAGTTCAGGTAGTGGGACTCCTACACTCATAAAGCCTATGCACTAAGGATTACAAGGAACCGGCACTCCAAAACACCCTTTGTTACACATAAAGGAGGGCATCATACACACCATTGAAAAATTATGATTGGTGATCCTTAAAAACATTTGGAGCAAGGGCCTGCTGATCTGACCATCTAAAACATTAGAGGCGAGTGCCTGCTGCCACATTGGTGACTCTAGATAACCTCTCGGCAATTGCACGTCCCCGTGACAGCGACGATCCATTCGAATGGTTGCCCTATCAACTTTCGATGTTCTTTTCTGCGCCTACAATGGTGATCACGGGTAACGGGCAATCAGGGTTCGATGCCGGAGAGGGAGCCTGAGAAGGGGATACCACATCCAAGGGAGGTCAATGGCTGAAATCTGATTTTCCTAAGTGTGAACCATCCAGAGAGGGTGAGTCAAGTTATTAAAGCACAAGTATCCAAGGAAGGCAGCAGGCACACGGCAATTACCCACTCCTGACTCGGGGAGGTAGTGACGATAAATAACAATACAGCACTCTTAAGCGGCCCTGTTATTGGAACGGGTATACTTTCTGTTAGCGAGGATCTATTGGAGGGCAAGTCTGGTGCCAACAGCCAACTAGCTCCCGGCCTCCATAACGTTCACTCAGTATGCCATCATGATGAGGATTGTGTTGACCAGACTCTTGGCTATTGAGACTGGACTTGTAGGTGAGGGCCTGCTGCCACTTTGTTGACTCTAGATAACTTCTAGGCGATCGCATGTCCCCGTGACGACGACAATCCATGTCTGCCCTATCAACTTTGGAGCAATTTTTCAACAAGGACCTTCTGGTATAGCACCATTTTGCTTGTCCTCTCCACCAGAGGAATAAGAGATGAGAAGTTCTCTTTGTAGCGGGGGTCAAGAAGGGTGAATAACCAGTAATCCGTGTCTAAAATGCGTATAACACACGGATTGTGGGAAAGGCAGCCTAACATGAAGTCAGCCATGTGTGCCAGAGTACCAACAGGCAAGACTTCGCTGTCGTCATCAGAAGGTGAGCTGACCCTGGAAAAGATTGTAGGTGAGGGCCTGCTGGTAAGCTGACCCTGTAAAACATTATATGCGAGGTCCTGCAGTTGAGATGACCCTGTAAAAGATTTTAGGTGAGGGCCTGCAGGTGATCTGACCCTGTAAAACATTATATGCGTGTGCCTGCAGTTAAGCTGACCCTGTAAAAAATTATATGCAAGGGCCTGTAGGTGAGCTGACCCTGTAAAACATTATATGTGAGGGCCTACAGGCGAGCTGACCCTGTAAAACATTATATGTGAGGGCCTGCAGTTGAGCTGACCCTGTAAAACATTATATGTGAGGGCCTGCAGGTGAGCTGACTTTCTAAAAGATTGTAGTTGAGGGCCTGCTGGTGTGCTGACCCTCTAAAACATCATATGTGAGTGGCCTGCAGGTGAGCTGACCCTGTAAAACATTATATGCAAGGGCCTGCAGTTGACCTGACCCTTTAAAACATTATATGTGAGGGCTTGCAGTTGAGCTGACCCTGTAAAAAATTATATGCGAGGGTATATATTCGAGGGCATTATATGAGACTAATAAGCATGTTGATATGATGGAAGAGGAGGAGGAGGATGTGAAAATAAGATTTAACCATATACCCTTTTTTGTGGTGGAAGGGGTGCATGGCAATACAGTGTATTTAGTACATTAAACAACACATTTAAAGTGCCTTTGTTCATCCGCTTTCCTATGGTGGAGTCAAGAAGTCTGGGGCAATCCAGGCCTTGTTCATTTTTATAAGAGTCAACCTGTCAGTATTTTCAGTTGACAGGCGGATACGCTTATCTGTTATAATGCCACCAGCAGCACTAAATACCCACTCAGACAAAACGCTGGCGGTAGGGCAGGCCAGCACCTCCAAGGCGTAGAGTGCCAGTTCATGCCATGTGTCCAGCTTGAACACCCAGTAGTTGTAATGCATTGAAGGATCACTGAGGATGCTGACATGGTCTGCTACGTACTTCTTCACCATGTTTCAAAACTTTTCCCTCCTTGTGACACTAGGCCGCGCATCAGGGTGAGGGTGCTGGCGGGGAGTCATGAAACTGTCCCAGGCCTTGGAGAGTGTTACCCTGCCTCTGTTGGAACTGCTGTGTGTTCCCCTTGTCTCCCCTGCTCAGTTACCCAAGGAAGTACGGACTCTGCCGCCAGCGTTGTCAGATGGAAATTTTTGGAGCAACTTCCCACTTAGGCTCCGGCCTGGTGCACCTGCCCGACCCCTACCACCTCTGTGGAATGGCCTGCCTCCTCCTCTGCCTGTAATTTTCAAAATGACCCTGTGACAAAGTCCCTATAGAAGAGAAGTATTTGTGGAAGCAGGTATATTGCAGGCCTCAATCAATATTTGGTGGAAGCTGGTATATCAATCCCCTCTATCAGTATTTTGTGGAAACAGGTATATAGAACTCCTTAATGAGTATTTGCTGGAAGCTGGTAAATCAAACCCCTTAATCAATATTTGTGGTGTATCGCAGGCTTCAATCAATATTTGGTGGAAGCCAATATATCAATCCCCTCTATCAGTAGTTTGTGGAAACAGGTATATAGAACCCCTTAATGAGTATTTGCTGGAAGCCGGTAAATCAAATCCCTTAATCAATATTTGGTGGAAGCTGGTGTATCGCAGGCCTCAATCAATATTTGGTGGAAGCCGGTATATCAATCCCTCTATCAGTATTTTGTGGTAACAGGTATATAGACCCCCTTCAAGAGTATTTGCTGGAAGTTGGTAAATCAAACCCCTTAATCAATATTTGGTGGTGTATCGCAGGCCTCAATCAATATTTGGTGGAAGCCAATATATCAATCCCCTCTATCAGTATTTTGTGTAAAAAGGTATATAGAACCCCTTAATGAGTATTTGCTGGAAGCCAGTATATCAAATCCCTTAATCAATATTTGGTGGAAGCCGGTGTATCGCAGGCCTCAATCAATATTTGGTGGAAGCCGGTATATCAATCCCCTCTATCAGTATTTTGTGGAAACAGGTATACAGAACCCCTTAATGAGTATTTGCTGGAAGCTGGTATATCAAACCCTTTAATCAATATTTGGTGGAAGCCGCTATATCGCAGGCCTCAATTAATATATTTGGTGGAAGCCAATATATCAATCCCTTCTATCAGTATTTTGTGGAAACAGGTATATAGAACCCCTTAATGAGTATTTGCTGGAAGCCGTTAAATCAAATCCCTTAATCCATATTTGTTAGAAGCCGGTGTATCGCTGCCCTCAATCAATATTTGGTGGAAGCTGGTATATCAATCCCCTCTATCAGTATTTTGTGGAAACAGGCATAAAAAAAACGTAATCAATATTTTGTGAAAGCCGGTGTATCGCAGGCCTCAATCAATATTTGGTGAAAGCCGGTATATCAATCCCCTCTATCAGTATTTTGTGGAAACAGGTATATAGAACTCCTTATTGAGTATTTGCTAGAAGCTAGTATACAAACCCCTTAATCAATATTTGGTGGAAGCTGATGTATCGCAGGCCTCAATCAATATTTGGTGGAAGTCGGTGTATCGCAGGCATCAATTAATATTTGGTGAAAGCCGGTGTATCGCAGGCCTCAATTAATATTTGGTGGAAGTCGGTATATCAATCCCCTCTATCAGTATTTTGTGGAAACAGGTATATAGAACCTATTAATGAGTATTTGCTGGAAGCCAGTATATCAAACCCCTTAATCAATATTTGATGGAAGCCGGTGTATCGCAGGCCTCAATTAATATTTTGTGGAAGCTGGTGTATCACACCCCTCAATCAATTTTTTGTGGAAGTTGGTATATCAAACCCCATAATCAGTATTTTGTGGAAGCAGGTATATCGCACCCCTTAATCAGTTTTTTTGGGGGGCAACAGGTATATCACACCAGTTGCAATTAGTTATTCCAATAGCGTTTGTCCCTCTATCTAGCTGTGGTATCTCAGCAGAATCGCACACAACAGCTGCACAATACAAATGCACTATAATATACTTTCTATGTTAGAAGGTATATTATAGGTATTTCACACCCCTCAGTCAGTTTTTTTTGGGGGGAGCAACAGGTATATCACACCAGTTGCAATTAGTTACTTCAAATAGCGTTTGTCCCTCTATCTAGCTGCAGAATCTCAGCAGAACCGCACACAACTTCTGCACAATACAAATGGACTATAATATACTTTCTATGTTAGAAAGTATTTTATAAATATATCACACCCCTCAGTATGTCACACCTATCAATAGCACACCTATACTAGTCCTTTAAAGGACTTTTGTGGCCCTATTAGCTAGCTTCAGTATCCCTAAGGCTGGGTTCAGACCTGAGCGTCTTTGATATGCGCGTTTAACGCGCGTTTTTGACGCGCGTTTTTGACGAGCGTTTTTTGCAATAGTAAACGCGCGTTTGACGCGCGTTTGTGTGATTGACTGCAATGTCCTATGGACACAAACGCGCGTCAAAACGCCCCAAAGAAGCTCAAGTACTTGTTTGAGCGTAGGGCGTTTTACAGCGCGTTTTTCAGCGCTGTAAAACGCTCAAGTGAGAACCAGGGCCATAGGGAAGCATTGGTTTTCATGTGTTGAGCGTTTTACAGCGCGTTTGAACGCGCTGTAAAACGCTCAAGTGTGAACCCAGCCTAACAGTCTGTCCCTGCTCCACACAGCATCCTCTCCCTACACTGGCAAAAAACAGAATGTAAAATGGCTGCCAGATCGGGTTTATTTATAGGGTAGGGGGTATGTCCGTGTGCTGAAACGTCTCAATTGGCTGTCCTGTCCCACCTGATAGATGTGTCATGGGTCAAAGTTCGGCTCTATGCAAAAAAATATGGTGCGTGCGAATATCGCTATATGTTCGCATGTTTGGAGAATCGCGAATGAGCAAAGTTTGCTGGGAAACGACCGCCGGGCAAACCGCAAGGTCATCTCTAATAAGGACAAATATGAGCCAGAGAGACAGTAGGGCTTTGAAAGACCTATGTAGTCAGAAGGGTATTAACATAAAAAAGCTGACAATCTCGGGGCTATTGTCATTATGGACACTACAAAATATGTTGATAAGATTAAAAGACAACTGATGTAGAGGTATACCGACAGTTAGCCTCCAATCCTAAATTTGCAATAATGTGCAGGATTAAAATCCTGGTTGAAAATTGCATAGGCACGTACTGGTTGAACACCCAGTGTAACAGGGACTGCTGTGCGCTGCTCTATCCCTGCTTGCCGTTGCGGTCCCGGGTGCCGTGTCCAGCGGTGATCTGCTGCCAGTGCTTCACTTTCACGGCTGCAGTCCTGGGCTCTGTCTGTGTAGGTACAGTTGTTCTGGGTTCCGCTCCACAGTTTCCTCTCAGCCCTGGCCACAGCATGCTTGCTGATTGTTTCCTGCAGCACTTCCTTAAGGCCTGGCGCGTGTCACTCCCTGTGCTTTATAGGTTAGGTCATGTGACCTCGATAACCAATCCTAGCCCTCCTGCACATTTATAAGTGTCTCAGCCCCCTTCCCAGATGCCTCAGTGTCAAGGTCCTTGCGTCCTGCTAAGGTTCCTGATTTCCGCTTGTGTTCCTGAATCATATCTGTATTCCTTGACTCTGCTACCTGTTAGATCCCTGCCTGCTTACCTTGACTCTCCTGTTGCCAATCCGGATTGCCTGACCTGTACCTGTGCCGCCTGCCCTGACTTATTGCCTGTCTGACTTCGCTTCTGCCTCATCCTTCGGTCCTGCACTGTTGCTCCTGGTTATGACTCAGCCTGCTGACAACTATACCGAAAAAGAACGAGGATATGTTATGATAAAAAATCTCATTTTTATTCAATTCAGTAACATAATTAATACAAGTAGAGTCAAAAGGGACAGGACATGAAGACTGAGCCTCTATTGGGGCTCAACAATGTGGAGAATCACATTAGAGGTAAGTTAAACCATGAACAGTAAATTGTGCAGAAATGTTACAGGAACTGAAGACACAGGAGTGGTTGGGGGTGCAATTGCTGATCCCCAAAATATGTGACCTGACATCCAATCTGTCTCAGCTTCCCACATGTGAACGCTGTTGGGTGATAGGACCGCGGTAATGACCTGACATAACTGATGGCTAATGCAATAATGACTATTACAGCCCGTCCACCCCTACACAGAGTGTCATGTTACATACCCATATCGCTGCTGTTCCCTGGTGAAACAAATCCCCAAGCGGCTCAACCTCGACACGTGTTTCGCCATGCAGGCTTCGTCAGGAGGTACATTCAAACTAAGACAATGGTGGGCATATATACATGAAAGAGGAGGGGTCAATCACCGTTTACCATGATCACGTGCATCGGGGGTATTCCGGCACGATCCCACCCATGTTGCGTGGATGCATCCTTCAGCGCCTCCTAGTCGCCTGAATGTGCGACCTAGTTGGAGCACTTCTGGGTAGCAGCCACACAGCGCTTGCGCCGACCGCGTCATCCCCCAACCACATGATCGCTGAACTGTCACCTGGTCTCAGCGTCATGTCCACATGAATGCCTCCCAGGTCCTTCAGCCCCAGCTGCACTATCCAAAGGTCCTGAGCGCTCATACGCACTCTAATGGGCCCTGTGCATACCAGCTGTCAGCTGATCACAGCACGGGCATCTCACCTAATGTGCCTATCTTCCTCAAGAGGTAGCGACCTGGTGTTCCCCTCGGGAAAGTCTATCCCCACCATCAGGGGTACTGTGAAGATCGAGAACGCCCTTAGAGGAGGTAGGACACGTGGCACAGTGTGTTCACACCCGCTGGTTCGAGACACCCAGTAACGTCTGTCCTATGTATCTTAACTAAGATTCATAAAGATCTTGAGAATCCCCCGGGCCGCCCTATAGTGTCAGGTATAGATTCGGTATTTTCACCCAAAGCTACCTTCTTAGATAAATTTCTGCCAATTCTTATGTGAAGGATACAACTGACTTCCTTAAAAAGCTACAAATCCTTGACTTCCATGAAGGACAATACATAGACTCCTTCGACGTCATTAGCCTCTATACCAGTATTGATCACAGTAAGGGGATGGAAGCTATTGAATGGGCCCTACATGAAGATAATGTTGATACTGATCTTTCATGCTTTATCCTCTCGTTATTAGAGATAGTACTCACATGCAATTGCTTTCTCTTTGATGATACTCACTATGTACAGCAACCGAAATAAATACCTCGACCGTTAGACGAATCAACATTCAAGTAATGCCCAAGCCTATGGCAATAAATATATATAATTAACCTACATAGAAAATGCCAGACCGCTGGTACTAAATGAATCTTTATTACAAAATTACATTAGACAACATACATGATTAAAAGAATCAGTGCAGGAGATAAAAAGCAACATCACTGGAGGAGACATACAATGAACGGAGTCCCTATCCTTAAACATGATATTCAGAAGAGATGGTTATGCAAACATGAAAACATACATAGTGGGGAAAAGGGACATTTACCCATACAAAGTCTCCTCCAGGATGGCGCCAACCCCAACGCGCGTTTCGGCGTACATTCGTCTGGGGGTAGCGTCATCACTGGAGGACATGGTTTAAATACAAATGACGGCCAATCAACATACCGGTAATCATCAATTCATACATCACCGGACTGCGCCGGATTTTTTGTCAGATGGACTTCCTGGATGCCGGCATCTAGAGGAACACGTGACCACCATGAAACATGTGATCCGCTTCTGGTCACGTGATCCGAATGACGTCACATGAGCGCGCACTAACTAGTCGCAGCTCAGTAACGTCATCCAACCTTACTACATGATTCGGATCCATCATATTGGTATATCCCTGTATTCGACAGGCCCAACGGACGTACATACGCAATCAAAGTATATCAGACAAAGCATACATTAATCATTTGATGTGGACATACAGGTTGATATAAAAGGTTTATACACAGATTTCCCCCACATATACACATGTCATATGTCAAATTATGCCACAAACAGTATCAATAGACCAATGGGTAAAAAACACCCTATCTCTCATTATTATAATAACAGATATTAAATCTATCATATAGGGCTCATACCCATCCATTACATCTGTTGAAGATATACTATGCAAAGTGATAATAAGAAAGTGCAAAGTGCATGGACTATTTAAAAATATATATATATACTAATCCATAAAAACATCTATATATATGTATATGTGTAACACAGTGTATATACCACTGATGAGTAATACAGGGAGTGCAGAATTATTAGGCAAGTTGTATTTTTGAGGATTAACTTTATTATTGAACAACAACCATGTTCTCAATGAACCCAAAAAACTCATTAATATCAAAGCTGAATATTTTTGGAAGTAGTTTTTAGTTTGTTTTTAGTTTTAGCTATTTTAGGGGGATATCTGTGTGTGCAGGTGACTATTACTGTGCATAATTATTAGGCAACTTAACAAAAAACAAATATATACCCATTTCAATTATTTATTTTTACCAGTGAAACCAATAGAACATCTCAACATTCACAAATATACATTTCTGACATTCAAAAACAAAACAAAAACAAATCAGTGACCAATATAGCCACCTTTCTTTGCAAGGACACTCAAAAGCCTGCCATCCATGGATTCTGTCAGTGTTTTGATCTGTTCACGATCAACATTGCGTGCAGCAGCAACCACAGCCTCCCTGACACTGTTCAGAGAGGTGTACTGTTTTCCCTCCTTGTAAATCTCACATTTGATGATGGACCACAGGTTCTCAATGGGGTTCAGATCAGGTGAACAAGGAGGCCATGTCATTAGATTTTCTTCTTTTATACCCTTTCTTGCCAGCCACGCTGTGGAGTACTTGGACGCGCGTGATGGAGCATTGTCCTGCATGAAAATCATGTTTTTCTTGAAGGATGCAGACTTCTTCCTGTACCACTGCTTGAAGAAGGTTTCTTCCAGAAACTGGCAGTAGGACTGGGAGTTGAGCTTGACTCCATC
Organism: Bufo bufo; assembly: GCF_905171765.1. Lineage (NCBI taxonomy): Eukaryota > Metazoa > Chordata > Amphibia > Anura > Bufonidae > Bufo > Bufo bufo. The sequence continues at coordinate 237,223,485 of NC_053391.1, forward strand.
CTCAACCCGAAAAGGCCCCACAAGCTCATCTTTGATGATACCAGCCCAAACCAGTACTCCACATCCACCTTGCTGGCGTCTAAGTCGGACTGGAGCTCTCTGCCCTTTACCAATCCAGCCACGGGCCCATCAAGACTCACTCTCATTTCATCAGTCCATAAAACCTTAGAAAAATCAGTCTTGAGATATTTCTTGGCCCAGTCTTGACGTTTCAGCTTGTGTGTCATGTTCAGTGGTGGTCGTCTTTCAGCCTTTCTTACCTTGGCCATGTCTCTGAGTATTGCACACCTTGTGCTTTTGGGCACTCCAGTGATGTTGGAGCTCTGAAATATGGCCAAACTGGTGGCAAGTGGCATCTTGGCAGCTGCACGCTTGACTTTTCCCAGTTCATGGGCAGTTATTTTGCGCCTTGGTTTTTCCACACGCTTCTTGCGACCCTGTTGACTATTTTGAATGAAACGCTTGATTGTTCAATGATCACGCTTCAGAAGCTTTGCAATTTTAAGAGTGCTGCATCCCTCTGCAAAATATCTCACTATTTTTGACTTTTCTGAGCCTGTCAAGTCCTTCTTTTGACCCATTTTGCCAAAGGAAAGGAAGTTGCCTAATAATTATGCACACCTAATATAGGGTGTTGATGTCATTAGACCACACCCCTTCTCATTACAGAGATGCACATCACCTAATATGCTTAATTGGTAGTAGGCTTTCGAGCCTATACAGCTTGGAGTAAGACAACATGCATATAGAGGATGATGTGGTCAAAATACTCATTTGCCTAATAATTCTGCACGCAGTGTATATCAGGTGAGCAGATATCTATATAGGAAAAACATATTATGTGAAATACATTATATATTATATATACGTGTACCTTCACTGTTAAAACAGTGATTGTGAAAAAAGTGCAAAGTGCCTAATAATAAACGTATCAACTCAGATACGTGTACAGATTCAAATAGTGTCCTGTGGACCACTGATACCTTGGGAAGGAATAGGAAAGGGATGGGGGGGGAGAAAAGGAAAAAGAGGGGAGTGGAGGGGGAAGAATGGGGGAGAGGAAAAGGGGGGGGAAGGAGGGGGGAGGGGAGGGGGAAGGGGGGGGGAAGGAGGGGGGGGGAGGAGGGGAAAGGGAGGGAAAGGAGAGGGAGACAAATTGACTGGAGTAAAATCCTTCAACCATATGAGTGTTGGTTGTACCCTACCAACTTACTGTGCTATCTATGATATACAATTATAGTATTCCATCATTTACTTCGATATTGGTCACCACATCACATTCCCCGAAGTGTCCAAAAAAAGAGACAAAACGGGAAATGCAAGGCGGGGACACGACACAAAGCCAATGCTGCACTACATCAGTCTGCTAGATGATTGCATAGTCCGTCCATACATTGGTTACCGCATCGCACTCCCCAGCACACACGGAAACATGTGAACTGGGGAATGCAAGGCGGGAACACTAAATCCACTCAACGACGACCCTAGAAGATCAGGGGCAACAAAGTGATTAAAACAAAGTTAAAAAGCCTAACTTAAACCCCTTTTGGGTGTGGAGACCCATGTGAACCATCGTGCCCATAGAAAAGTGGAGAAGCCAGTGGATTCATTCAAACCGCCCGGGTACAGTGTATTCAATTTCCAAATCCACTTGCACTCGAGCTGTCCCAATCTTTTAGTGATATTACCTCCTCTGATGTTTTTCATGACACAGTCAATTGCCCGTACCTTCAAATGCACGGGATTACAGTCGTGATATGTCTTAAAATGTCTTGCAACTGGTTTTAGATTACTCAGATCTTCTTCCTCTTTTGCTGCCATTATATCTCTGACATGTTCTCGTACTCTCACCTTCAATTCTCTCGTAGTTAAACGCACATAAATTTTTGGGCAAGAACATTTAGCATAATACACGACTGCCGTACTCGTGCATGTGAGGCATTGTGTGATTTTAAAGGTTTTAGTATTGGCCGTGTCATTAAAGGAGGTAGCCCTCTCCATATTTGGGCATGCTATACATTTCCCACATGGGACAAAACCCCACTTCGGCTTCCCCAGTCCTGGGAACAAAGGTTGTTTTTGTTTTACATACAAGCTGCGTACAAGATGGTCTCTCAAATTCTTTGAACGTCTCGCCGTTATCATAGGATATGGTGCTATAAATTTTGTCAAAATGGGATCGGTTAGTAAGATCGGCCATGATTTTCCCAAAATGTCCTTCATCTCTCTCCACCTTCCATGATATCCTGTGATGTATCGTGTCTTGTTATCCTTGCTCTTTCGGACTTCAGAAAAGAGTAAGTCCTGCCTGGAGCATGATTTTGCTCTCCTATAGGCCTTCTTAATTGCACGTTGGCTATATCCACGACTTGAGAATCTTTCTTTGAGTATTTTGGCCTGTTGCTCGAAAAATACCAAATTAACGGACATTACACATGTAGATCGGATTTTGTGATTTATGCTCTACAGTTCCTCATGTACATAGGAGAGACTATCCAGAAGTTTAGAAATAGACTCAATCAATATTGATACCAAATACGGAAACTACTCTCAGGAGAGAAACCAATGGAATTACAAAAAAATAGAAAAATCGGTACCAGAACACTTTGTGAAACTTAGACATAATATTTCTCAACTTAGGTTCTGCATTATTGACATGGTACCCCCATAAAGGAGGGGAGGAGATAGAGAACTTTTACTTAAGAGACTTGAATTGAAGTGGATACATTGGAACCTAGAGGATTAAATGGGGAGTTCAAGATAAGTGCACTCTACTAAACCTGCAAGGTCTAAGGTTCACCTCTGATGTAATTTAATACCACCTATTAATGACTATTAACGGTCATATACACTGCGTGCAGAATTATTAGGCAAATGAGTATTTTGACCACATCATCCACTTTATGCATGTTGTCTTACTCCAAGCTGTATAGGCTCGAAAGCCTACTACCAATTAAGCATATTAGGTGATGTGCATCTCTTTAATGAGAAGAGGTGTGGTCTAATGACATCAACACCCTATATTAGGTGTGCATAATTATTAGGCAACTTCCTTTCCTTTGGCAAAATGGGTCAAAAGAAGGACTTGACAGGCTCAGAAAAGTCAAAAATAGTGAGATATCTTGCAGAGGGATGCAGCACTCTTAAAATTGCAAAGCTTCTGAAGCGTGATCATCGAACAATCAAGCGTTTCATTCAAAATAGTCAACAGGGTCACAAGAAGCGTGTGGAAAAACCAAGACGCAAAATAACTGCCCATGAACTGAGAAAAGTCAAGCGTGCAGCTGCCAAGATGCCACTTGCCACCAGTTTGGCCATATTTCAGAGCTGCAACATCACTGGAGTGCCCAAAAGCACAAGGTGTGCAATACTCAGAGACATGGCCAAGGTAAGAAAGGCTGAAAGACGACCACCACTGAACAAGACACACAAGCTGAAACGTCAAGACTGGGCCAAGAAATATCTCAAGACTGATTTTTCTAAGGTTTTATGGACTGATGAAATGAGAGTGAGTCTTGATGGGCCAGATGGATGGGCCCGTGGCTGGATTGGTAAAGGGCAGAGAGTTCCAGTCCGACTCAGACGCCAGCAAGGTGGAGGTGGAGTACTGGTTTGGGCTGGTATCATCAAAGATGAGCTTGTGGGGCCTTTTCGGGTTGAGGATGGAGTCAAGCTCAACTCCCAGTCCTACTGCCAGTTTCTGGAAGACACCTTCTTCAAGCAGTGGTACAGGAAGAAGTCTGCATCCTTCAAGAAAAACATGATTTTCATGCAGGAAAATGCTCCATCACACGCGTCCAAGTACTCCACAGCATGGCTGGCAAGAAAGGGTATAAAAGAAGAAAATCTAATGACATGGCCTCCTTGTTCACCTGATCTGAACCCCATTGAGAACCTGTGGTCCATCATCAAATGTGAGATTTACAAGGAGGGAAAACAGTACACCTCTCTGAACAGTGTCTGGGAGGCTGTGGTTGCTGCTGCACGCAATGTTGATGGTGAACAGATTAAAACACTGACAAAATCCATGGATGGCAGGCTTTTGAGTGTCCTTGCAAAGAAAGGTGGCTATATTGGTCACTGATTTGTTTTTGTTTTGTTTTTGAATGTCAGAAATGTATATTTGTGAATGTTGAGATATTAACTTTTTGTTAAGTTGCCTAATAATTATGCACAGTAATAGTCACCTGCACACACAGATATCCCCCTAAAATAGATAAAACTAAAAACAAACTAAAAACTACTTCCAAAAATATTCAGCTTTGATATTAGTATTAAGGCTGATTTCAGCCTGTATTTGTGGGCAGGGCGTAGCTCCCTATACATGCCTGCTAAAAGTCTCCCCTCAGGTGGTGTGTCTCACTTACGTTCGTAGGAGGAGCCACATCTAGCCGTCTAAGCGAGCTTCACGTTTTCTCTCTCTCGTCCAGGGTGATTTGCTGCACGGTGCTACATTCCGGTGAGAAGTCTTTCTCCTCAAAGTAAGTTCATGGAGCACGATACTCCCGTACGTCCACCAGCAGTGCTCCTCTAAAATCGCCTTGCGGTCCAAGGCGGAACGCATGTACTTCCGCCCGCCTCCTGTACGCGCACAGCCGGCAGCAGCGCTCCACTCGAGGCGTCTTGCGTTCCAAGGTGGAACGCACCTACTTCCGCCTGCCTCATTCAGCCTCCCCAAACAGAGCACAGACCGTTCCCACACACTCACCCGCCGGAGCCGCACCGGAGTCCTCCTTCCCCAGCATGAGGTACCGCTGTATGACTGCAGTGGGTGGCACTGGACTCATGGCGTTCCATCAGGGTCTTGTCTGTGGCCCACAGGGCGACACGGCCGGCACACTGAAGATGGGTCACATCCACATGCGGCGAGGTGCTGGCATGTTGCCGTTCCAAACTGGTCACTCACTCAGATATTCTCAGGCATGTCAGTTCGTCTGTTCAGATGAATGAGGTCTGAGAAGAGTTTGTCCCCAGCAGGTCCAGCCCCGTGCCCCCACTCCCTGCAGTTGCCCAGCACACCCCGCATTTCACTCTGGTTCCATCTTCATGTCGTATGTCTCCTGGATCGTCCAGGTTCAGTGCCAACGTTGTATGTCACCTGGATCGTCCAGGCCATGTTCCATGCTGTATGTCACCTGGATCGTCCAGGCCTAGTCCATGTTGTATGTTACCTGGATCGTCCAGGCCCTGGCCTCATGTTGTATTTTACCTGGATCGTCCAGGCCTAGTCCAATGTTGTATGTTACCTGGATCGTCCAGGCCAGTCTAATGTTGTATGTTACCTGGATCGTCCAGGCCCTGGTCTCATGCTGTATGTTACCTGGATCATCCAGGCCTAGTCCAATGTTGTATGTTACCTGGATCGTCCAGGCCAGTCCAATGTTGTATGTTACCTGGATCGTCCAGGCCAGTCCAATGTTGTATGTTACCTGGATCGTCCAGGCCCTGGCCTCATGTTGTATGTTACCTGGATCGTCCAGGCCTAGTCCAATGTTGTATGTTACCTGGATCGTCCAGGCCAGTCTAATGTTGTATGTTACCTGGATCGTCCAGGCCCTGGTCTCATGCTGTATGTTACCTGGATCATCCAGGCCTAGTCCAATGTTGTATGTTACCTGGATCGTCCAGGCCAGTCCAATGTTGTATGTTACCTGGATCGTCCAGGCCAGTCTAATGTTGTATGTTACCTGGATCGTCCAGGCCCTGGTCTCATGCTGTATGTTACCTGGATCGTCCAGGCCAGTCCAATGTTGTATGTTACCTGGATCGTCCAGGCCTAGTCCAATGTTGTATGTTACCTGGATCGTCCAGGCCTAGTCCATTGTTGTATGTTACCTGGATCGTCCAGGCCAGTCCAATGTTGTATGTCTCCTGGATCGTCCAGGCCATGGTCTAGTTTCGCATGTTTCCTGGACCATCCGGGCACGTTCATGAAGGGTCACCTGGATCGTCCAGGACTTGTCTCGCATGCGTACCACCTGGATCGTCCAGGCCAAGTTCCATGTTGTATGTCACCCGGATCATCTGGGCTGTTCAATAGTGTGCCACTGGGTTCGCCACACCCTGTCCTAGTCTGCATAGGCTCGGCTTCGTGAGCCTTACGGACGTTCAAGGGGTCTCACGGGTTCCCATCCTTTCTCACGGCTATGTCATTCAGTTTACTTAAATTTTCCCCCAGATTCCTAGAAGTGTTTCCAGCTGCTATAATTTCCAGGTAGAAAGTAGGCCAAAGTCCCGCAAGATCAAGTCGTTCGTCAAAAGTCGGTTCAGCTTAAGGCGGGTCCAAGATGTCGCAAGTGTCCGATATAGAAGATAACATCTCTTCCTTAGGCTCGGCAGTCTCAGGTCGGGTCACCAACAGATCCCTCCGGAGCTGGACCATTCCAGGGTTAATTGCTGAACTGAATAGAAAAGGGATCCGGTATCCTGCATCTGCCAGAAAAGCAGAACTTTACAGAATTTTGATGTCTGAGGCTGGGCCCTCTGGGGAACAAACTTCCCTGTCATCGATTCAGCTCTCACTGTCCCAGCTCCAATCCTCCATCAGTGGTTTGGTCAGTTCGGTCTCGGACATCCAGTCCAGAGTCGACGTTCTGGAAGTCCAGCCCTCAACATCCGGTCAAAGTCAGGCTACCACAGCATCCCTGGCCACCCCACAGTCTCTCCCAGGTATTCACATACCTACCCCCCAAATTGCCCCGTCCCACTTCCTGCCAGAGAATCTAAAAAAGGACGTTGTGGCGGGGAAGGATGTAAATCTGGCCTCCATCCTCATTGCATCCCATGATGTTCCAGAAAATCGCGTGATTAACTGTGGGGACGTGTCCATGGTCATGAAAGCTGGAGATGCACGTCTCGATAGGAAGCTGGCCATTCCGGAGTTCGTGCTGGCTTTCAGCGTGTATAGAGATGTGGTCTGTTCAGCCCAGCCAGACAGAAGGGAGGAACTGGACAGATATCTTTGCCGGGTCACCGACCTGGGTCAGAGATGTGGTGGATCGGCATTTTGCGATTGCCACCGGTCCTTCTCCGCTAGAACAGCAGCAGCACTTTCCCAGTTCCAGTTTGTCACCAATTGGGCGGAGATGGACACCGAGCTATTTTGCCGGCACTTTGCAGGTCTTAGGGCCCCCACCTGCTCGAGCTGCCAATCCATATTTCATTTAACAGATTGGTGCCCGAACTCTAGCCCCGGCACGCCGCAAGGGGCGTGGCCCGGTCCCTCCGGTGCTCAGGGTAATCCCAGTTCAGTGGACAAACTGGGCCGGCCCATAGTATACCTCGGCAGAAGCCAATTATGCAATAACTTTAACTTGGGTAGTTGTGCCTTCAATGCGTGTCGGGCCCTGCACATCTGTTCATTGTGTTTCAGAGCTCACCCACGTTCCTTGTGCCCTAGGAAAGCCTCTAAGCAGTCATGACTAACCGACATCAATGTCGAACTGCTGTCAAGTCTCCTCAAAAACCATCCTGACCGAGTCTTCACTGAATCCTTAATAGCTGGGTTCCAAGAGGGGTTTCACACGGGGTTAGTCGCTCTTCCTCAAGCCAACTGGGAGGGTTCCAATTTACTGTCAGCCAGTCATGACCCAGAAGCAGTCGAGACATTGATACAAGCAGAGGTCAATAAAGGTTTCTTGCTGGGCCCTTTTTCTGATATTCCCTTCCAGCACTGGCGCATTAGTCCTATCGGCATTGTGTCTAAACAGTCATCGAATGGAAGACGTGTGATCTGCGATTTGTCTGCTCCGCGTGCTTCGTCCACCCCCGGCCTGGATTCACTGGTTCCGTCGGAGGAGTACTCAATGAGATACTCTTCTATTGATCAGGCAGTCCAACTCATCTTGCTCTCAGGCAGGGGTTCTTGGCTCACCAGGGCGGGTATGGCTGGCGCCTTCAAGCTGCTGCCCATCCGGCCACAGCTTTGGGGTTTTTATGGCATCAGATGGTCCAATAAATTTTATTTTGCAAATCGTCTCGCTTTCGGTTGCAGGAGCAGTCCATGGCTCTTTGAGCAGTTGGCACAGGCCCTCCACTGGATATTGGTTCACCACGGCGGTTTGCCAATGGTCATCCACTATCTGGACGACTTCTTGATAATTGAGAAGCGGCATCCTCACCCGACCGGTTTAAACACTTTGACGGAGTTCTTTAATCAGTTACAGGTCCCGTTAGCTCAAAAAAAGACAGAAGGGCCAGCCACACAGGTCACCTTCCTGTGTATCATCTTGGACACGGTCCGTATGGAGGCCAGGCTTCCTCCAGAGAAGTTAAGTAAAATCCGCATAGCCATGGACAGAGCCGTACTAGGAAACTCCGTCACCAAAACGGAACTTCAGTCTCTTCTGGGAATGCTCAATTTTGCGGCCAGGGTCATGCCGCAGGGTAAATCGTTCATGTCAAGGTTGCTGCAGCTTCTTCCTGAAGCTCAGGATCAGGACAGCATAATTTCGTTAGACAGTCATGCCAGGGCAGACCTGCACATGTGGAAGTCTTTCTTGTCAGACTGGAACGGTATTTCTTTATTTATTCCTCCCCGAACCTCACTCTCCCCCATCGTTTTTTCAGATGCAGCGGGGTCAGTCGGGTTTGCTGCTATTTCTGGCAACCATTGGATGGCGGGCAAATGGCCCCCAGAATTAAGCTCCGACATAGATGCCTTAAAATCATCCCCCCTCATAGAGCTCTATCCCATAGTAGCAGCCGCTCAAGTCTGGGGAAAACAGTGGGCCAATTCCTCTGTCCTTTTTTTTCACGGATAGCCAGGCATTAGTTGACTTCCTCGACAAACAAAGGGCTAAATCCCCAGAAATCATGTCACTGCTACGCAGACTAGTATGGTTGTCCCTTTCTTTTAATTTCCGTTTTTCAGGGGAATATATTCAGGGACATAAAAATGTAGCAGCAGATGCATTGTCTAGATTAAATTTTTCGGTTTTTTTCCAGGAGATGCCCGACGCGGATCCCACGGGAGCCTCAATTCCGCCACACAACACTCTAGTGATGGACTAGAGTCTCTCATCTCGACAGCAAAACATTTCATAAGTCAATCCTTAGCCCCAAACACGGCCAGGAATTACAGAACCGGGTTGAAAGCATTCAGCAGGTTCAGACTCCTTTACCCTCAGGACGGCCGGGACGAAACATCGTACTTGCTGGCGTTCATAGCTTTCTGTCAATCCCAACTCAGACTCTCTCACGGTTCCATCGGGTTGTGTCTGGCGGGCCTCCAACACTACTTCATGCTTAGTAATCCGGATCGTTCTTCTATTTTTTCAAACAAACTCCTTCCCGCAGACAACCGGTGTCCACCAAGCTGTTCAGGGATCTGTCTTCCGCGCTAGACGGCTCCCCTTTTGGGCCCTTGACCAGCACGGTATTACAAGCAGCCATGTTTTTAAGTTTTTACGGCTTTCTCCGTCCAGGAGAATTCACCGGCAGCACCCCGGGGCACGGCTGTCTTCGCAAAGACCAGCTGTCGTGGCATAATGACCATTTCGTACTCAGCCTACCACTGACCAAAACAAGCCAAACAGGGCCACCCACGGAGATTAAATATTTCCCTACCCAAAACAACTGGTGCCCGGTCCGGATTCTTAACAAATTATTATCCCTGTTACAGTCTGCTCCTCCCAACAGTCCTCTCCTGCGTAGCTCCCTATATATGCCTGCTAAAAGTCTCCCCTCAGGTGGTGTGTCTCACTTACCCCTCCCTCCCACCCCTCTTCTCACACACTCCAATAGGGTACGCCCTCTCCAGGCCTGCCCACGCCCGTGGCTCCCGGCACAACTCAGCCATAGTTTAGGTTTGGCATGCCTTACCCACGTCCAAGACGCATTCAGCCCTGCCCACAAATGAGTTTTTTGGGTTCATTGAGAACATGGTTGTTGTTCAATAATAAAATTAATCCTCAAAAATACAACTTGCCTAATAATTCTGTACTCCCTGTAGTAACTGGTATATTTTTTAATAAGTTGGTACACAACCCCAGGGTTGTGCTTTATTAATGTTTTTATATATCTTTTTGATTATTGGTGTCTACACTGAGGCTGGAATCTGGGGGCATACTCATGAAAAGAATCTTATTTGGACTGCTGATGAGCGGTAGATATGACACTCTCCAATTGTTGACATGTAATAAATGTTGTTGTCTCTGTGAAGATCACCACTTTAACAAGGAGTTCCCGCCACAGACTGGCTTTTATTAACCCCTTCAAGCGACAGCCAGTTTGGGCCAAATGCTGGAGCCCCGTTTTTCAAATGTGTCGTGTGTCACTTTATGTGGTAATAGCTTTGAAACGCTTTTACTTATCCAAGCCATTCTGAAATTGTTTTCTTGTGACACATCGTACTTCATGTTAGTGGTGAATTTCAGTTGATATGTTTTACCTTTATACATAAAAAAATCCCAAATTTGCAGAAATTTTGGAAACATTCGCTATTTTCAAAATTTGAATTTCTTTGCTTTTAAGACGGATAGTAAAACTTCATAAAATAGTTATTACTTTATATTCCCCTATATGTATACTTTATGTTGGCATCATTTTGCAAATGTCATTTTATTTTTTTAGGAAGTTAGAAGACTTAGAAGTTTAGAAGCACATTTTTTAATTTTTAAGAAAATTTCCAAAGCCCACTTTTGTAAGGGCCATTTCAGTTATGAAGTGACTTTTTGGGGCTTACACAGTAGAAACCACCAATAAATGACCACATTTTAGAAATTACACACCTTAATTTATTCAAAACTGATTTTACAAACGTTATTAACCCTTTAGGTGTTACACAAGAATTAAAGCAAAATGGAGGGGAAATTTAAAAATTTCTTTTTTTGGGGCAGATTATCCACTTAAATCCAATTTTCCTGCAAGGGTTAACAGCCAAAGAAACCTCAATATTTATTACCCTGATTCTGCAATTCACAGAAACCCCCCATATGTGGTCGTAAACTGCTTTGTGGGCATACTGCAGGGTGCAGAGGGAAAGGAGCGCCATGTTGTTAACTGAGGACAGATTTTGCTGGAATGGTTTTTTAGTTACATGTCACATTTGAAGAGCTCCTGAGGTACCCCTAGAACGAAAACCCAAAAAAGTGAATCCCATTTTGGAAACTACCCCCTTCAAAGAATAAATCTAGTGATGAAGTGAATGTTTTGACCCAATAAGCGTTTCATAGAATTTAGAAACACATGCCTGTGAAAATGAAAAATTAACTTTTATTTTCAATATAAAGTTGCTTTAGCTCTGAATTTTTCATTTTCACAAGGGGTAACAGGAGAAAATGCAGCCCAAAATTTTTTATGCATTATTTCCTGAATATGGCAATACCTCATATGTGGTCATAAACCGCTGTTTGGGGGCACGGCAGCATTCAGAAGGGTAAAAGCGGCGTTGGAATTTTCTAACATGTAATTTGCTGAAATTAGTTTAGGGCCCATAACATTTGTATTTTTTCACCAATGTAGCTGTGTAGAGACTTATGTTTATGAGGGCTGTAGTTTTTATTGGTATCATTTTGGGGTGCATATGATAAGGTCTTTTTGATCACTTTTTATACCATTTTTTTGTAGAGGTAAAGTGGGCAAAAATGGCAATTCTGTGAGATTTTTATTTTTATTTTTTTATGGGGTTCCTCTTGTCCCATTCGTTGTATGCCCTTTCTGACCAAATCTATGCTCATGAAAAGAATCTTATTTGGACTGCCTGACTAGCGGTAGATATGACAGTCTCCAACTGTTGATATGTAATAGATGTTCAACAAGCTGGGCACTTACTAATACTTGGAACCAGACAATATAATTTATTATACAATAGACAAAATAAAACTGATAAAAACTATATAAGATCAAAAGTCCAGAATTCGCATATGGACCAATTACAGTCTGTAAATCTTATATAAAATTGTCCCGTGCAAGGATTAATTCTCCATATAGTCTCTTAGGAGGGGGAACGGGACTAAAATCCAACTAATCTTATATTTAAAACCAAAGTCTCATAGCAAGTGTGCGGCATCCCGCTACACAGGCCCAATTTTGTCCACTGCATCCAAACTCAAATCTCGCAGCAACGCTCTTACAGGGGTGTTATATTCATAGAAACATAGAAACATAGAATGTGTCAGCAGATAAGAACCATTTGGCCCATCTAGTCTGCCCAATATACTGAATACTATGAATAGCCCCTGGCCCTATCTTATATGAAGGATGGCCTTATGCCTATCCCATGCATGCTTAAAGAGGACCTTTTACCTGGAAAAATATTGTGAACTAAGTATGCTGACATGGAGAGCGGTGCACGGGGATCTCACTGCACTTACTATTATCCCTGGGCGCCGCTCCGTTCTCCCGTTATGCCCTCCGGTATCTTCGCTCTGTAAGTTATAGTAGGTGGTGTCTGCCCTTGTCCTGTGGGCGTCTCCTTCTCCTAGGCTGCAGCGCTGGCCAATCGCAGCGCACAGCTCACAGCCTGGGAGGTTTTTTTGCAGTGAGATCCCCGGGCGCCGCTCTCCATGTCAGCATACTTAGTTCACAATGTTTTTCCAGGTGAAAGGTCCTCTTTAAACTCCCTCACTGTATTTGCAGCTACCACTTCTGCAGGAAGGCTATTCCATGCATCCACTTCTCTCTCAGTAAAGTAATACTTCCTCATATTACTTTTAAACCTTTGCCTCTCTAATTTAAAACTATGTCCTCTAGTAGCAGTTTTTCTTCTTTTAAATATTCTCTTCTCTTTTACCTTGTTGATTCCCTTTATGTATTTAAAAGTTTCTATCATATCCCCTCTGTCTCGTCTTTCTTCCAAGCTATACATGTTAAGGTCCTTTAATCTTTCCTGGTAAGTTTTATCCTGCAATCCATGTACTAGTTTAGTAGCTCTTCTCTGAACTCTCTCCAAAGTATCAATATCCTTCTGGAGATATGGTCTCCAGTACTGCGCACAATACTCCAAATGAGGTCTCACTAGTGCTCTGTAGAGCGGCATGAGCACCTCCCTCTTTCTACTGGTAATTCCCCTCCCTATACACCCAAGCATTCTGCTAACATTTCCTGCTGCTCTATGACATTGTCTGCCTACCTTTAAGTCTTCTGAAATAATGACCCCTAAATCCCTTTACTCAGATACTGAGGTTAGGACTGTATCACTGATTTTATATTCTGCTCTTGGGTTTTTACGCCCCACGTGCATTATCTTGCACTTATCAACATTAAATTTTAGTTGCCAGATTTTTGACCATTCTTCTAGTTTTCCTAAATCCTTTTCCATTTGGAATATGACGTTTATGTGACGTTTTTCCTAAGATACTGGTGCTGTAATTGTAATTTTTACACTTACGTGTCAGCGATCTCACCCTTCATCTATACCGCGCTGGTTCGCATCACATGCTGACCTGCAGATGTGTATCAATGCCGGTTTACCTTGTGACTGATGACGTTCTCACGTGGGCGGGTGGGTGGTTCGGTGTCTTGTGGCTTGTGGCTTATGGAAACCCCTTTACTGTTTCCTTATTGGATATTCACGTAGCGGTGCTGTGATGAAGGAGAAAGTTCTAATGTCTGTAATTCAAGGTCCTGCTTGCTCAAAATAGGGGAGTAGTGGTACCAAACGCGTTTCGGGACTGTAGATGGTCCCTTCTTCAGTGGTTACTCGTCCCCCAAATTTGCCTCCATATTTATAGGGAATTCGGTCATCTCCAAAACCTGGTATCGATTCAAAACCTGACATGGATTCACCATAATTTGTCATAAAAACCTTTATGCAGGCAAAAAACTGAATCTAAAAACATACAATTTTATATGCTCCAAGCATAGTGTCCAAAGGGCTATAAAACGCATCGAGGACCATGATGTGGTTTCCATGCATTTATATTGCAGTTTCAGATCTCACTCACCAATCTTATATTTCTTTGATCAGACATGATATCCACTCAGTTTATAATCCTTTTCGTTGCATATTTTCTTAAGAGGGTAATTATTTATAAAATAAGATAAAAGATAAGATATGAATATATAATAAATAAATATATATTCAGCTTCTTCTCTCCACAGGTAATGCGCTATAGTCAGAAGGAGAGGATAACATAGGTGGGGCCTATTGTCAAGAGAGGATCGATCAGAAGATTATACATGACACGGTCCTCCGTCGAAAAATGGCCCCCACCTACTTTCTACAGGAAACCGAATAATTCTAACTCTGCATTGAGACCCATTGGTAACAAAGTGCTGAATTCATAAATTCTTTTCGTTTCTAGCCTTGACAACTTCCCTATATGATCCCCTCCTCTCCAATCTTTATGTACCTTTTCTAATGCAACAAATTTCTTTTGCCCTATAAATTATCTCTCTAATTTTGCCCTATAAATTATCATCCTAACGTGGGCTGTATATATTGATGTTAATAGACACCCTCTAATCTAAGTAAGCCAACAGTCTTTGGATATTTAACTTATGAGTTTATTGTGTACTGGTGGTCCTCATGGACAATAATTCCTATACCTTCTTTGTAGTGCTTCATTCTAAAACTGGTTGTTATGTACTCCATACCACCAATATTGAATGCCGGTTATACAGCGCAGGGTCCTGTGGTGATATTGACGGACTGGCGCATGCATAGTAGGAGTGAGTGATGCACGGTCCTCTTCGCCTCTCCCGTACTACAGGGATGCAGGCACATTGGCGTTTTAGACACGCAGAGCCTAGTAGGCTCTTGCACACACATGCTCATCGCACGCCGACAGCCTATTGAGACAAGACTGAGCATGCGCTCCCCTACATGAACCAGGAGAGAATGATATGCCCACAGAGTTCTCCAGCCATTATGGAATACAGAGTAAGCACATTTGTATAAATGAAAATAAATATTGTAAGATTGCTTAATATTGATTTAATAGATTTATTGAACAGGATTGGTTAACATGATTGGCAATGGGAACTAAGGTGTACTGCACAATTTGCATATTCTGATGAATTGTATTTGATTTACATACTGATCATGTTGATAGTCATGTGACTTAGGGTGAGGGTATTTATATCTTTGTTTGCACACCTCACTTAATGCTTGAGAAAGACCACGTAAGGTCGAAACATCGCACATTTTGGTGAATAAAGGGTACTTCTTGAAGACCTGGGAGTGCTGTGGTTCCTTTCTGCTTTCATAATGATGGCAGCATCATACTGAGGGGGTGTTTTTTCAGCGGGTGAGAAATGGAAACTGGTCAAGGTTGAGGGAAAGCTGAATGGAGCAAAGTACAGAGATATTGTAAATGAAAACCTGATCCAGTGTGTACTGGGCCTCAAACTGCGCTGTGAATGTCCTTGAGTGGCCCAGCCAGAGCCCTGACTTGAACCAGTGGTGCAGCTACCAGGGAAGCAGCTGCTTCGGGGCCCGATCTGACAAGGGGCCCGAAGCAGTAGTAAACAGTCTCAGACTGGCCACACACCCCTCTACACTCACTCAGCATAAGGGAGGGCAATATAGATACTGTATGCTGTAGGAATTTGGGGTATTTGATGGTACAGCTTTAATGTGAAAAAGGCTGAAATATAATGTGTAATATTGCGGTAACCAAAAAAGGATATACATGTGGATGATTTTGTAATAGAGGGAGTCATTTCCCTTTTTATTTATTTATTCTGTATATTTAATGTAGATGTGAATACATAAAGGATTGGTAATGATAAACTGATAATGTAAGATAGATAATCATGTTTTGTAAACTGCTGCATGGCCTGGAACCACACCGGCTTAGTGATTGAGATCAGCTGGGCTATTTAAGGGCCTGAGTATAAGCATGCGCAGTTATTGCCCCTGAAGAAGCGAGGCAGCGAAACCCGGGTCGGGCAGGAACTTGACGTTCTGATTTGTATTACATGCTTTTTTGTCTACCGACTCTTGTGAGTATAATAAAACCTTTTAACAAAAGATTGCAAAGGGTGCTTCACTATTCTGCCTATCCCATTCTAACCCTGTAGAGGAGGAGATCTGTTGAGGATTGGATCCTTTGGGTGCCGGGGAAAGGGGCCCACCCTATGCCATCCACTTTTATCGGGAGACACAGTCCAGAGCAGCGCGGTTCCACCATTCTTCATATTGTATCTATCAGTGTGCACGACCTACCACACTACTCCGGGACCAGCAGCAGCGCAAGTAATTGTCCGTGTTGGGACACAGGACTGACTTTTCTTTTTTCTTTTTTGTATTTTACACTCACTTCACTGCTCTAGAATGTTCACGGATCATTAACCGCCTCCGGACCGCCTAACGCAGGATCGCGTTCCGGAGGCGGCAGCCTGGCGCAGAGTCACGCATATATGCGTCATCTCGCGAGACGCGAGATTTCCTGTGAACGCGCGCACACAGGCGCGCGCGTTCACAGGATCGGAAGGTAAGCGAGTGGATCTCCAGCCTGCCAGCGGCGATCGTTCGCTGGCAGGCTGGAGATGTGATTTTTTTAACCCCTAACAGGTATATTAGACGCTGTTTTGATAACAGCGTCTAATATACCTGCTACCTGGTCCTCTGGTGGTCCCCTTTGTTTGGATCGAGAGGACACAGGCAGCTCAGTAATATGTTGCACCAAGTACCACTACACTACACCCCCCCTGTCACTTATTAACCCCTTATTCACCCTTGATCACCCCTGATCACCCCATATAGACTCCCTGATCACCCCCCTGTCATTGATTACCCCCCTGTCATTGATCACCCCCCTGTAAAGCTCCATTCAGATGTCCGCATGATTTTTACGGATCCACTGATAGATGGATCGGATCAGCAAAACGCATACGGACGTCTGAATGGAGCCTTACAGGGCCGTGATCAATGACTGTGGTGATCACCCCATATAGACTCCCTGATCACCCCCCTGTCATTGATCACCCCCCCTGTCATTGATCACCCCCCCTGTCAGGCTGCATTCAGATGTCCGAATGATTTTTACGGATACATGGATCGGATCCGCAAAACACATACGGACATCTGAATGGAGCCTTATAGGGGGGGTGATCAATGACAGGGGGGTGATCACCCCATATAGACTCCCTGATCACCCCCCTGTCATTGATCACCCCCCTGTCATTGATCACTCCTCTGTAAGGCTCCATTCAGAAATTTTTTTGGCCCAAGTTAGCGTAAATTATTATTTTTTTCTTACAAAGTCTCGTATTCCACTAACTTGTGTCAAAAAATAAAATCTCACATGAAGTCACCATACCCCTCACGGAATCCAAATGCGTAAAAAAATTTAGACATTTATATTCCAGACTTCTTCTCACGCTTTAGGGCCCCTAGAATGCCAGGGCAGTATAAATACCCCACAAGTGAGAAAAAAAATAATAAAATCAAATTCCGCTAACTTGTGCCAAAAAAAAAAAATTTCTATGAACTCGCCATGCCCCTCATTGAATACCTTGGGGTGTCTTCTTTCAAAAATGGGGTCACATGTGAGGTATTTATACTGCCCTGGCATTTTAGGGGCCCTAAAGCGTGAGAAGAAGTCTGGGATCCAAATGTCTAAAAATGCCCTCATAAAAGGAATGTGGGCCCCTTTACGCATCTAGGCTGCAAAAAAGTGTCACACATCTGGTATCGCCGTACTCAGAAGAAGTTGGGCAATGTGTTTTGGGGTGTCATTTTACATATACCCATGCTGGGTGAGATAAATATCTTGGTCAAATGCCAACTTTGTATAAAAAAATGGGAAAAGTTGTCTTTTGCCGAGATATTTCTCTCACCCAGCATGAGTATATGTAAAAAGAAACCCCAAAACACATTGCCCAACTTCTCCTGAATACGGCGATACCACATGTGTGACACTTTTTTGCAGCCTAGGTGGGCAAAGGGGCCCACATTCCAAAGAGCACCTTTAGGATTTCACAGGTCATTTACCTACTTACCACACATTAGGGCCCCTGGAAAATGCCAGGGCAGTATAACTACCCCACAAGTGACCCCATTTTGGAAAGAAGACACCCCAAGGTATTCCGTGAGGGGCATGGCGAGTTCCTAGAATTTTATATTTTTGGTCACAAGTTAGCGGAAAATGATGATTTATTTATTTTTATTTTTTTTCCTTACAAAGTCTCATATTCCACTAACTTGTGACAAAAAATAAAAACTTCCATGAACTCACTATGCCCATCACGAAATACCTTGGGGTGTCTTCTTTCCAAAATGGGGTCACTTGTGGGGTAGTTATACTGCCCTGGCATTTTAGGGGCCGAATGCGTGAGAAGTGGTTTGAAATCAAAATCTGTAAAAAATGGCCGGTGAAATCCGAAAGGTGCTCTTTGGAAATATCTTGGCAAAAGACAACTTTTCCCATTTTTTTTATACAAAGTTGGCATTTGACCAAGATATTTATCTCACCCAGCATGGGTATATGTAAAATGACACCCCAAAACACATTCCCCAACTTCTCCTGAGTACGGCGATACCACATGTGTGGCACTTTTTTGCAGCCTAGGTGGGCAAAAGGGGCCCACATTCCAAAGAGCACCTTTCGGATTTCACCGGTCATTTTTTACACATTTTGATTTCAAACTACTTACCACACATTTGGGCTCCTAGAATGCCAGGGCAGTATAACTACCCCACAAGTGACCCCATTTTGGAAAGAAGACACCCCAAGGTATTCGCTGAAGGGCATAGTGAGTTCATAGAAGTTTTTATTTTTTGTCACAAGTTAGTGGAATATGAGACTTTGTAAGAAAAAAAAATCAAAAAAAAAATCATCATTTTCCACTAACTTGTGACAAAAAATAAAAAGTTCTATGAACTCACTATGCCCATCAGTGAATACCTTAGGGTGTCTGCTTTCCGAAATGGGGTCATTTGTGGGGTGTTTGTACTGTCTGGGCATTGTAGAACCTCAGGAAACATGACAGGTGCTCAGAAAGTCAGAGCTGCTTCAAAAATCGGAAATTCACATTTTTGTACCATAGTTTGTAAACGCTATAACTTTTACCTACACCATTTTTTTTTTACCCAAACATTTTTTTTTATCAAAGACATGTAGAACAATAAATTTAGAGCAAAATTTATATATGGATGTCGTTTTTTTTTGCAAAATTTTACAACTGAAAGTGAAAAATGGCATTTTTTCGCAAAAAAATCGTTAAATTTCGATTAATAACAAAAAAAGTAAAAATGTCAGCAGCAATGAAATACCACCAAATGAAAGCTCTATTAGTGAGAAGAAAAGGAGGCAAAATTCATTTGGGTGGTAAGTTGCATGACCGAGCAATAAACGGTGAAAGTAGTGTAGGTCAGAAGTGTAAAAAGTGGCCTGGTCTTTCAGGGTGTTTAAGCTATGGGGGCTGAGGTGGTTAATAGAGGAGACAGGGCTCAGTGTGCTACAGGGAGATCCTGTCTCCCCTCCCTCTCCTAACTATTAGGACTGCTCTGTAGTCGGCAATAACAGGAGGGAGAGGGGAGACTGAATAGTGACAGGAAGTGCTGCAGAAAGAAGAGCCTGTGCCTGTCACTCTCAGGAGCCCTTACATTCCAGGCTTATCCCTGCCAGCACTAGATGTCCTGCATCTTATGTTCTCTGCCCCCCCAGCTGCATTCATCTGCTGTCCTATGCCCCCCTCCCCAAGTCCTGTGGGCTCCTGATGCCCCCAGTTCTCTTGGCCCCCTACTCATCTGATGCCCCAGTCCCCTGGAGCCCCTACTCATCTGATGCCCCAGTCCCCTGGAGCCCCTACTCATCTGATGCCCCAGTCCCCTGGAGCCCCTACTCATCTGATGCCCCAGTCCCCTGGAGCTCCTACTCATCTGATGCCCCAGTCCCCTGGAGCCCCTACTCATCTGATGCCCCAGTCCCCTGGAGCCCCTAATCATCTGATGCCCCCAGCCCTCTAGGCCCCCTACCCATCTGATGCCCTAGTTTCCTGGGCGCCTATGTGCTGCTTGAGGACACACCGTTATGAGGCCACACTGTTATGACCAGTGATGGCCAGTTCGCATTGTTCGCCCGCGAACACATGCAGGCTGCCATCTTTTCTCACAAGTCCGGCGAGGCACATGTAAGCCTGTGCGTGAGTCGGTCTGAAACAAATGCAGTCAGCGGGAGCAGGCAGTTCCGAGAACAGCCCGATGAAGGCCCCCAGTTGCTGTTCTCAGAACTGCCTGCTCCCGATTACCGCATTTGATTTCAGACCGGCTCACGCACAGGCTCGCGCACAGGCTCAGGTAAGGGCTTACCTGTGCCTCGCCGGACTCCTCGCTGGAGAAAAGATGGCTCCCCGCATGTGTTCGCGGGCGAACAATGCGAACTGGCCATCACTGGTTATGACCCCCATCCACCCAAACGTTTAAAGAATTGGGACTGGAAGATCACAGAGCGGACCGGCGGGGAGCAGGCGAGTATGGTTTTTTCAACAACTGTACAATGCGCTGCAAGTTCACATCATATTTTTGTCCCACATGTAACATACAATGTAAGTGTGGAAAAAAGGATGCAAATACCTAGTATGCTACCCTTCTCCATCCTGCATAGTCCAGTAAAAACATATATATGTTAAACGGATCTGTATTTTCTTTTTTTTTTTTTTTACAATGGAAGCCTATAGTGACGAATGCCACTGTATGTCGCTGTCTAAGGCAACTGTGTAATGTATAAGTAATGTGCATATGCTTAACCTGGGGAAAAATCTGATGTAAATACAGCCTATGCGCCAGTTCGCATAGAATTTTTATGGTGCTGATTTTGGAGCATTTCTGCCGCAAAGTCAGCTCCAGAAAATGTCTCAAAACAACCTTCCATTCACTTCAATGGGAAGCAGCACTTACACATATAAAAAAGTGTGGGGGGAAAAAAAGCAGAACACCCTATCTTGGGGTAGAATCGGCAGTAAATCTCCCATTGAAATAAATGGAAAGCAGAAAAAAAAAAACATGTCGGTCCATGCAGTTTATGTGCATTTTCGGTGCAGTTTTTGGCACACATCTTTAAAATCCTCAAGCTGAAAATTTTACTTTGTATTCAAGTGAACATCCATAAAAAAAAAAAAGACGCATAAAAAAAATAAAACATGCATTTTTTTTCGAGCTGAAAAGAAAAGTACTGTATATTTTTTTTAAACATGCTTCTGGGCCTAAGGGCTCTTTCACACTTGCGTTGTCCGGATCCGGCGTGTACTCCATTTGCCGGAATTACACGCCGGATCCGGAAAAACGCAAGTGAACTGAAAGCATTTGAAGACGGATCCGACTTCAAAATGCGTTCAGTGTTACTATGGCAGCCAGGACGCTATTAAAGTCCTGGTTGCCATAGTACTTACAGTCCGTGCGGATCCCGGGGCGCTCCAGAATGACGTCAGAGCGCCCCATGCGCATGGATGACGTGTCCATGCGATCACGTCATCCATGAGCGTGGGGCGCCCTGACGTCACTCTGGAGCTCCCGGGGAGCCGCACGGACGGTAAGTATACTGCTCCCCCGCTCCCCACTACACTTTACCGTGGCTGCCAGGACTTTAGCGTCTTGGCAGCCATGGTAACTATTCAGAAAAAGCTAAACGTCGGATCCGGCAATGCGCCGAAACGACGTTTAGCTTAAGGCCGGATCCGGATTAATGTCTTTCAATGGGCATTAATTCCGGATCCGGCCTTGCGGCAAGTGTTCCGGATTTTTGGCCGGAGCAAAAAGCGCAGCATGCTGCGGTATTTTCTCCGGCCAAAAAACGTTCAGTTCCGGAACTGAAGACATCCTGATGCATCCTGAACGGATTTCTCTCCATTCAGAATGGATTAGGATAATCCTGATCAGGATTCTTCCGGCATAGAGCCCCGACGACGGAACTCTATGCCGGAAGAAAAGAACGCAAGTGTGAAAGGGCCCTAAGACTGGCATCAGTGGGGTATCTGTCAGGGAAGCAGGGAAAGCAGCTGTATCTGGCCTTGGAGCAGTACTAAATGATTTTGTTGCCAGGCCCCCTCAACAAGTTAGGGCTTGTTCACACGGTTTTGCGGTCTGCAAAAACGGATCCACAAAAAATACGGATGACCGTGTGCATTCCGTATTTTGCGGAACAGAACCGCTGGCCCTTCATAGAACAGCCCTATCCTTGTCCGTAATTTGGACAATAATAGGACATGTTCTATCTTTTTGTGGAACGGAAACGGAATGCTCACGGAGTACATTCCGTTTTTTTTGTGGACCCATTGAAATGAATGATTACGTATACGGTCCACAAAAAAATGAGCCCTTAGTTCTAGACAGGAGGAGTGTGAGCACCCTAAGCTCTGCTGGCTATGAAGAAAGATGTCTGGAATCCATAGAGCCAGAGGAAATTTTTCTTCGGCCACCACAAGAGAAATCCGCAAGAGGAAGAGTTCTTCGGCTGAAGATAAGTTTTACTGAGTGTTAGGAGGGGAATAACAGTCGACAGCACCCCATCCAAGGACACAGGACACTCCTAAAGTACAGTAACCAGACTTAAGCAGAATTTAGTGCAGCTTAAAGCAGAGAGAGAGAGAAAGCAAGCAGAGTTATTGAAGAAGCCTTCCAGTTTATGCCAAAGCCTGCACGGACCAAGACATAGCTTAAAGATTGTTTTGATGAAAATTTATTCAAGTAAAGCTGCTGTTCAACTACATACAAGGTTTGGACTCAATCTATCTTTTTCAAATCCCTCAATTATTCCCCCTTTTTATTGCTTCGGAGCCAAAGCCTGGGGTCCAGCAGTATCCAGGTAGGAGCATCCTGAAACATAAAGAGACATTTAAGCCGCACTGTTACAACACTCAGCATTTCCTATTACACCTGGGTCGCGATAGAGGAACCTGGGGGGCGGCACCCGTTGCATTAGGCTATGGCAACACCGATTGCATGACAGCCAGGATCGCTGAGTAGTGGTGATCCCTTAGAAATGCATGGTATCGCTGCGGCAGTCGCAAGAAATCCAACACGTGAAGGGGGGGCCCCGTTTAAACATTTGCTGTGGGGCCCGGTCATTTCTAGCTACGCCATTGACTTGAACTCAAACACCTGTTAAGAGACCTGAAAACCACAGAAGAATAGCAGAAAATTGCCAAATCTAGGTGTGCAAATGTGGCTCCATACCCAAGAAGGATGGATGCTTTAATCTCTGCCAAATTGCCACATTCTGTTCTCACCTTGTCATTATGGGGTACTGAGTGCAAAATGAACTTTTATTTTTTATTTTAGCGCAAGGCTGCAGCATAAAATATTTTTAAAAAAGTGAAAGGGTAAGAAGTGTTTCTGAGTTCCATTGTATGTCCTATTATACAGACTATAGAAAACTTTCAGTAACAGGTCCCAACATATGGGCAATAACTCATCAATTTCCTTGTAAACAAGAAGCACTTTAGAGGCCTACACAGGTTTTGGCTGCATTTTATTGTTTCATTGTATTGCTAAGCAGTCTTTTCTTCAATGGGGATCCTTAGGCGATCACCAAGGTTTTCATGACAATAACAGTTGAATTCCGGAAGTACAACTGCTTACTTTTATAAAAAGCCTCTGTTCAGCTAGTAATAATCCATGGTACAAATGATCCATTAGCGATAAATGCAGCATGAACAAAGGCCAGAATGTTCCACATGTTAAGGGCTCTCTGCAATGTCAAGGTGTTCACAGCAAATTTTACCTTATGTACCACAAAAGAACATTTTACTTAATGCATCCACTCTGCTAAAGTTTCAAAATGGTCTAAATGAACCTACCTTTTATGCTTCGTCCAAAAGTGTGTATTGTTAAACAGATAAAGTCAAAAGGCATTATTTATGATTAACCCCTTTTTTAATAAACCTCTTATTTCCTTAAAGAGGTTGTCCAGCTTTCATCACTTTTAATTATGCCCCCAAACATGCTCCACCTAAAATAAGAAATCAACTGACCTGCTCCACACCACTTGATTCCAGTGCCGAGGTTCCATTTAGTGATATTTCCGGTCTTAGACCTGTAAATTTACAAACTTTGTAAAGTTCCTGGCTGCAGCCTTTTACTGGCCTTAATGGTAACATGCCCCCAAGCAGCATGTGACCCAGCAGTTAAGAGAGGTTGGACTGTGACGAGAGGTAGGGGGAGGCCAACATGAGAGGTTTTGGTAGGAAGGGCCTGGCAGGAGTGAGTTAATAAATGTGGAGAGGGGGTGGTTAGGGAGATAGAGGGGGTGGGATTTAGGTTTTAAAAGGAGGTGGCCGGGGGCGAGCGGGCGCTATTTTGGAGGAAAAAGAACTGAATGAACTAACCGGTCACGAAGTCCCGCTCAGTGGACGAAGTTTTGCAGCAGCTGAGGGAGGCAGCGGAAGCCAGGGGTCCGGACTGGCTGCAGGAGCAGGTAGCCAGCCTGTTGCAGGGGGAGGGGCGGCGGGTGCAGCAAGCCCGCTGCCAAGTGCGATCCGGCCGCGGCGGGTACGGCCGCCGGGGTACCTGAGCCCTGACGTTACCCCCAGGGTCCGGCGCCGAATCAGGAGCCCCTTCGGGGGATGGCGTGCAGACTCCCTTCAGATCCTCCCGGGGTGGGAGGAATCGAGCAGTTCGGCGGGGCCCAGTGAAGGGCGGGGTGACCAGTGCCTCGTCCGCAGCAGCATGCGGTGTGATGGCAGGAGCATGTACTGCAGGGCTGCTCGGCGTGGGAGAGGCAGCAGCATGGGACACGGGACTGTGCACCAGGAGAGGGGGAGGGTACACAGGCCTCAGCAGAGTGACGGACAGCCTTCCGCTGGTTCTGCCCACCCCTGCAAGCCTGGGGGGTTGGGCCTGGGGTTAGTGGGGGGACGGTTGGTTCAGGCATCACGGTGGGGGGTTTGGTGTCGGTGCAGACGCAGGCGGGTTGCGAGGATGACAGGCCCAGGGTGGATGATGCGGCGAGGGGGGAGGTGTATGTGTGTTTTGAGGGCCCCCTGGGAGCGCACTTGAAGCAGGAGGTCAGGGACAGGATATGGCAGGGGGAATATGTAGATATTTTTTCACTTCTCCCCTTGGAGCGCTTTAATCTTGACTTAGGTAAAAGGGATGGGGGGGGAAAAAGAAGAGGAGGAAAAACGGCGGTACCGGCTAATACCGTGCACTTTTGCGAATTGGCTCCAGGCGTTCGCCATATTAGCAAGTGTGATTGGGAAAGAGCACCGGACAGTTGTTTGGCGCTTTTTTGCTATTTGGACACTATAGGGGAGGCTTATAGGGTCTATGGGGGTACTGGGGGGTTGAGGTATGATGAGCAGTTTTGTCAGAGAAAGGTGGTCCACCGTAGCATGCGGTGGGACCATAAAGACATAGGGTTGTGGATGAGGGTAATGGTGCCAGTAAGGTTGGGGCAGTCCTTTCGGGGGGAGCACGGGGGGCTGGTCAATCAGGGTTTGCAGCGGCTAAGGGCTTGTGCTTTCTCTTTAAAAAGGGGAGTTGCAAGTTTAGGCCAAAATGTAAATTCAAACATGAGTGTTCGTCCTGTGGGGGAGGTCACAGGGCTAGCTGTTGTTTCCGGGGAGCGAAGCAAAGGGGGGGGGGGGTGAGGCTGGTGCAAAGGGGTCAGACGCCGGTGCGGGTGGACGGGATGGCGTGGTATCTACATAGATACCCGGAGAGGGGAGCGGCGGAATTTTTAAGGAAGGGTTTCACGGAGGGGTTTAGTATTCCGTCTTGCCCGGGGGAGCAGGTGATGGTGGTTAGGAAGAATCTGCGTTCGGCTTTGGAGCATCCGGAGGTGGTATCAGACAAATTGGCTAAGGAGGTGGTATTAGGTAGAATGGATGGGCCTTTTGCGGAGTTATCGTTAGTAAATTTGCGGGTTTCCCCTTTGGGGGTGGTGCCCAAGAAGGAGCCAAACAAGTTTAGGCTCATTCATCACTTATCCTTTTCAAAGGGGGTGTCGGTCGATGAGGGTATTGATCCTGAGCTCTGTTCGGTGGTCTATACCTCCTTTGATGCGGCTGTAGGTTGGGTACGTAAATTGGGGCCGGGCGCCTTACTGGCAAAAACGGACATTGAGGCGGCGTTTCGGTTGTTGCCCGTTAACCCAGATAGTTTGCATTTGCTCGGTTGTTTCTGGGATGGCGGGTAATTTGTGGATAGGTGTTTGCCAATGGGGTGCTCGGTGTCCTGTGCATACTTCGAAACATTTAGTTCTTTCCTGGAATGGTTAGTGAAGGATGTGTCGGGGTGTGCGTCTGTTAAAGGGGATATTAATTATTGATATTTATGCAAATCTCACTAATTAATATTCATAAATAGGCATGAGTCGTCTAATGATGCCTCCGCCTATTTATACCAATTAAACAAATCACTACTGATTACCTTAATCTACACTGAACTGCCTACGTCTATTGCTGCAGCGCTTCTTACAATAAGAGACCCCACACGGTGATAAAATAAAAGGTATTTATTAAAACACTATACGTTATAGTCTAATATCTGCTTATAATTATATATATCTATATCAATGGAATAGATATACACTCACCTAAAGAATTATTAGGAACACTTGTTCTATTTCTCATTAATGCAATTAATGGCAGTTGCTTCAATGCATTTAGGGGGGTGGTCCTGGTCAAGACAATCTCCTGAACTCCAAACTGAATGTCAGAATGGGAAAGAAAGGTGATTTAAGCAATTTTGAGCGTGGCATGGTTGTTGGTGCCAGACGGGCCGGTCTGAGTATTTCACAATCTGCTCAATTACTGGGATTTTCACGCACAACCATTTCTAGGGTTTACAAAGAATGGTGTGAAAAGGGAAAAACATCCAGTATGCGGCAGTCCTGTGGGCAAAAATGCCTTGTGGATGCTAGAGGTCAGAGAAGAATGGGCCGACTGATTCAAGCTGATAGAAGAGCAACGTTGACTGAAATAACCACTCGTTACAACCGAGGTATGCAGCAAAGCATTTGTTAAGCTACAACACGCACAACCTTGAGGCGGATGGGCTACAACAGCAGAAGACCACACCGGGTACCACTCATCTCCACTACAAATAGGAAAAAGAGGCTACAATCTGCACAAGCTCACCAAAATTGGACTGTTGAAGACTGGAAAAATGTTGCCTGGTCTGATGAGTCTCGATTTCTGTTGAGACATTCAAATGGTAGAGTCCAAATTTGGCGTAAACAGAATGAGAACATGTATCCATATAGTATAGGTGGGCTTATTTAGTTATCCCCCAGTTATGTATATCTGCCCCCTATATGTATATATTATGTTGGCTTATATATGTTTATAGATGTGCCCCAATTATCTATAAACATATATGGCCAAAGGAATTGTGGCCAGTCTCCCCTGCCCCCCCCCCCCCCCTCTGGAATGCGCCTGCTGGGGGGATGGAAGAGACCGACAGCTGGACAATTATGTCCAGCGTCGGCCTCTTCAAAGGACAGAGGATCAATAAGATGCGCTGCCGGAGATGGTGTGCCTAACAGGGATATGGGAACAAAGAGTTCCCATGCCCCTGTGTGTGGCTGACCTCCGGTGTGCATCCGCTCCACAGGCGGGAGGATCAAAGGAACCCCCCGCCTGGAAGCGTCATATCACCGCGCCGGCCCACGTGTTCTTGCCGGTGGCGCGCATATACATATAGGGGGCAGATATACATAACTGGGGGATAACTAAATAAGCCCACCTATACTATATTTATATATATTATATACATAGAGATGCATGCTGCCGAGGGGGCGTACATACATCTCTATGTATATACCCACCCCACCTGGACAGGCCCATGAAAAAGGGCCAATATATACAAATATATATGTATATATGTCAGGGCATATATATATATATATATATATATATATATATAAATCTCACACTTCCCTCAACAGCATCGCTTATCCATTATCTTGATGATTTCCTATGCTTGGGTCCGGCGGATTCGCGGGTTTGTGCGTTATTGTTGTCCATGTTACAGTCAGTTTTTGAGTCGTTTGGGGTTTCGTTGACGGCTGGGAAGACGGTGGGGCCCACGACGGAGTTGAGGTTTTTGGGTATAGTTATTGACACGGTTAGAATGGAGTGTCGGTTGCCGGAGGATAAGGTGCAGGACTTGAGGATGGTGGTGGAAAATGCATTGCGGGCCCCCAAAATTCGCCTGAGGGATTTGCAATCTCTGTTAGGAGGGGGGTCCCGCATCATTTTATTCGGTTGGGTCGCGAGTTGAAGGGAGATTTAGGGTTTGGGAGGGGTTTTTGAGAGATTTTAATGGTAGGGCATTAGTTATGGGTGATGCGGTGGAGAGTTTTGATTTTGATTTATATTCGGACGCTGCGGGGGGTGTGGGATTTGGAGTGTACTGCGATGGCCAGTGGTTTGCGGGAAAATGGCCTGAGTCCTGGGTGTTGAGGGGCTGGGTTAGGAACGTGGCGTTGCTGGAGCTGTTTCCAATAGTGCTTGCAGTGGTGCTCTGGGGGGATAGGTTCAGAAATCAAAAAGTTTTTTTTCATTGCGATAACCTGGGGGTGGTGCAGGCGATCAACGGTTTGACTGCTTCGTCTCCTCCAGTAGTTAGGTTATTGCAGCACTTAGTGCTATGTTGTTTAGCGCTTAACGCTTGGATTGTGGCTGTACATGTGCCGGGGGTTGACAATGGGGTGGCTGACTCTCTTTCTCGTTTGCAGTGGGAGCAGTTTCGGCAGCTGGCCCCGGAAGTGGAGACAGACGGGCTGGTGTGTCCGGAGTTTCTTTGGGAGCTCTTGGAGGTACAGTAGCGGGCTTTTGAGGGAGTCTCTGAGCGCTGGCACTTGGGTGGCCTACGGTAAGTCATGGAGGGATTGGGAGCTATGGTGCGCTGAGTTGGGAGTGAGCATTGATGAGGGTGAGATTCCGTTATTTTTGTTCTTGGGGAATGTGGCAGAAAAAGGATGGTCAGTAGCGCAGGTGAATCGGGTTATGGCGGGTTTGGCGTTCGGTTTTAAATTGAGGGGCCTCCCGGATGTTACGAAAACCTTCTTGCTAAGACAGGTATTGAAAGGTTGTAGACGGGGTAAGCGAGTGGTTGATAGGAGGAGGCCGGTTTCGTTTGCTTTATTGTTGCAGATAGGTGTGCAGGTGGGCTCGCTTTGCAGATCAGCGAGTGAAGTGAGGTTGTTTAGGTTGGCCTTTTCTTTAGCTTTTTTCGGGGCTTTTTGCTTGGGGGAACTAGTGTTTTCCAGTGTACGTAGTGTGGGAGGGTTGTGTGGGGAAGATGTGGACTTGTATGGTGACAGGCTGGTGGTGTGGATACGTGTATCTAAGATGGACAGGGAGGGTAGAGGTTGTAGCGTGACATTGTTGGAGGTTCCCGAGTGTTTGTTATGTCCGGTACACTGCTTAAGAGAATACAGGTCGGGGGTGAGTTTTGGGGAGGGAGGACCCCTGCTACGGCACGAAGACGGGTTGTTCTTGTCGCTATTCCAGTTTGTGGCGATTTTTTTATTTTTTGGGGGTATGTTAGGGATGGACTCTAGGGATTTTACGGGTCATTCCTTTCGGATTGGGGCAGCAACAGAGGCGGCCAAGTTGGGGTTGAGTGAGGAAGTGATTAAGAGAATAGGGAGGTGGGAATCTTCGGGTTTTGAATCATATCTTCGTTTGGGTGGGTGTTGATGGGGGGGTTGTTATTAATTTGTTTTTGTTTTGTGTTACAGGTGCGGTTTTGGTGTGGATTCTTGGCCACTCTTGTTTTTTGGGGGGCACTTTGGGCGGACGTGCGACCACAAGGGCGGCAGCTGGGTTTTGGTAGGGATGACGCGGTGATACGTTGGCTTGGGTGTAGGGGTATGTTATGGGGGAGCGTGTTGAGGGAAGTACACCGTTTTGCACGGTTGGATCGGGCCCCCGACATCTTAGTGTTGCATGTTGGGGGTAATGATTTGGGAGTCAGACCTTGCAGGGAGTTGAATAAAGATATAAAGTTTGACCTTTTGAGACTGTGGTCCATGTTTCCGGGCCTGGTAACAGTATGGTTGGATATAGTGGCCCGTAAGACTTGGAGGGAAGCACGCTCGGTGGAACGCCTTAATAAGGCCAGAGTGAAGGTGAATAGGGCAATTGGGAGGTTTATGTGGGCGGAGCTATAATAGCCCCGCCCCCTTTTCTACCCGCGATTCCTGCAGCCTGAACCATCCAATCTTCCATGCCCAGCAAGCTGAACATCAGTTGGATTGCCACAACTGCACCATTGATGTGAGTAGCCGGGGAACTGGGGTTATATTCAGCTTTCCCAGACTGTGCACATGTGACCTGCAGTACAGTAGGAAAGCTGGGTGAATTATATCATGAAATGTCATCCAGCTTCCCTGCAATCCTGCATGGCACAAGTGCAGAGGCATTAGAGTATGGGGGAGAGGCACAGCAGGAAAGCTGGGTGTCTATATATGTGTATTGTATATGTGTGCATCCATGTATGTGGTGACTGTGTGTATGAGTGCGCCCCTGTATGTGAAGAGTATGTGTATGAGTGCGTCCATGTATGTGGAGAGTGTGTGTATGAATGCATCTATGTATATGGTGAGTGTTGGGCAATATACTCTCTTGCCTAGCGTGTCCCTGACACATGATTTCGGTGATCAGCTTGAATTAAGTCTATCCGGTACCGGAAGAATGAATCAGATGAACACTCAACACATGTCTAGTTCCAATCCATTCTGGTTTATTTCACAGTTGGCAAACAGTTATAATAGAGGGGGTTGAGCTTCCTTGACATCCAATCATATGTTAGCATTAGTATTCGACCTATGATATGATCACACATGAGCTCTGCATTAACATAATAGATGACTCATAGTAACAGCATTTGACCAATCAGGTATATACACATAGGCCAGCAGACACTTGAGCCAGATGACCTTATATGGTTAGAAGGCTGTTCAAACTTACAAACTAAGGAATGTATGTGTATCTGAAACCGCACAGGAAGTTTCACACATTCCAAAAGGGGGAAGGGAGAAGGGAGATTTTGTAGTGCACTGACCAAATGTAATACATGTGGCTGAAAGGACAAAATGGAGTTACTTATAGCCCATCAGTGAGCGCATGTATGAGTGTGTCCATGTATGTGGAGAGTGCGTGTATGAGTGCATCTATGTATATGGTGAGCACATGTATGAATGCATCTATGTATATGTTGAGTGCGTGTATGAGTGTGTCCATGTATATGTTGAGTGTGTGTATGAGTGTGTCCATGTATGTGGAGAGTGCGTGTATGAGTGCATCTATGTATATGGTGAGCACATGTATGAATGCATCTATGTATATGTTGAGTGCGTGTATGAGTGTGTCCATGTATATGTTGAGTGTGTGTATGAGTGCATCTATGTATATGTTGAGTGTGTGTATGAGTGCATCTATGTATGTGGAGAGTGCGTCCATATATGTGGAGAATGCGTGTATGACTGCGTCCATGTATGTGGAGAGTGCGTGTATGACTGCGTCCATGTATGTGGAGAGTGTGTCTATCACTGCGTCCATGTATGTGGAGAGTGCGTGTATGACTGCGTCCATGTATGTGGAGAGTGCGTGTATGACTGCGTCCATGTATGTGGAGAGTGCGTGTATGACTGCGTCCATGTATGTGGAGAGTGCGTGTATGACTGCGTCCATGTATGTGGAGAGTGTGTCTATCACTGCGTCCATGTATGTGGAGAGTGCGTGTATGACTGCGTCCATGTATGTGGAGAGTGCGTGTATGACTGCGTCCATGTATGTGGAGAGTGCGTGTATGACTGCGTCCATGTATGTGGAGAGTGCGTGTATGACTGCGTCCATGTATGTGGAGAGTGCGTGTATGACTGCGTCCATGTATGTGGAGAGTGCGTGTATGACTGCCTCCATGTATGTGGAGAGTGTGTGTATGACTGCGTCCATGTATGTGGAGAGTGCGTGTATGACTGCGTCCATGTATGTGGAGAGTGCGTGTATGACTGCCTCCATGTATGTGGAGAGTGCGTGTATGACTGCGTCCATGTATGTGGAGAGTGCGTGTATGACTGCGTCCATGGCTGCAGTATGAAAGGTACAGAGGCTAAAATACTTGTGGATATGTAGAGGTAAATCAGACATGTCTATTACAATTGCAGCGCATGCACTACTTTTTTGCGGTGCGGAGGCACAGCCTGAAGCACAACGGAAGCACTCTGTAGCACTCATATCCCGGATCCTGGACCTATTGAAGTGAATGGGTCCATGATGCGGGCTGCACACGGCCGTGTGCAGCCCGCATCATGGACCCATTCACTTCAGCATGCGCTTCCTTCCTATATATTTTAGGTTTTAAAAATGTGGCTCTCAAAAAAAAAATTCAATCGTGGAGTTGGCGATATTTGGCTCAGTTGACAAAAGAGTTTGCCCACCACTGTCCTAGGCAGATGTACCGGACCATGCTGACAGCGATAGGTAGGGGTCAAGGAGAGCAGTAGAAACATGCCTTTTGTGGATCCTTTATCAGGAGTAGTGAGAATATGAAGGTTCATTCTGCCAGATTCTGCTCTTGCAAGTGCCCAGGAGGTGAGGCTTCATTGTGAAGTGGTCTGTGCATTGAACTACTTCACAGCCTCTTCCTTCTACTCTGGTGAGAGTTGTAGCAGTCTCCTAAATGAATGCTATTTCCTTCACGCAGAGGGGAGGGACTATGAAGCAGCTCAATTTCCACTGTTAGCATCCTGAGAAGATATTATAATACTGTACAAGAATATCTAAAGCACCCCCTGCCCTTGGCCTCTCACTTAATCATTGACAGTATTTATGAGACATTTCCCTCTTCGAGACTTTTGTGTTCTTTGTTCTAGGAACTTTTTTGTAGACTATCTTTATGCTATTGCTTCTTAACAGTACTGAAGATTTTGTGCTAGTACTCATTTCAGCTCATTCAATAATAAGTGGATCTCTGTGGAGAATTCTCTTGAGAAAGATGGAATTGTTCTGAAGAGTTCAAGACGAAAAAATGAAATTTCAAGGATGAGAAGTAAATGGGTTTAATATTTAATATTGCACAGTTGTCGCTTTGTAACACATTCAGATGCTCCGGAGTCGGACTGTATACTATACAAGCAGTGTGTGTAGATCCATGCACACAGTTAGCCCATACAAATCAGACATGTAAAAAAGCACACTGAAGATAGCCACACATAAGCTAAAATTTGGCCATACCAACAATCTTATGCATATGGCATCATCTTAGGCTACTTTCACACTGGCGTTTCTGGGTCCTCTTGTGAGATAGTTTCATGGCTCTCACAAGCGGCCCAAAACGGATCAGTTCAGCCCCAATGCATTGTGAATGGATAAGGATCCGTTCAGAATGCATCAATTTGGCTGTGTTTGGTCTCCGTTGCATTTTTTAGACGGTCACTAAAACGCAGCTTGCAGCGCTTTGGTGACCGTCTGACTATGCGAAGCCAAACGGATCTGTCCTGACTTACAATGTAAGTCAATAGGGACGGATCCGTTTTTCACTGACACAATATGGTGCAATTGAAAACGGATCCGTCCCCCATTGACTTTCAATGTAAGTCAAGACGGATCCGTTTTGACTTAGACTTTTTTTGAATGAATAATGCAAACGGATCCATTATTAACGGATACAAGCGTTTGCATTATTCGTGCGGATCCGTCTGTGCAAATATAAGACGGATCCGCATAAAACACCAGTGTGAAAGTAGCCTAACTTACCTGATACTTTTGTCTGGTGGCAGAGGCCAAAGATAATGGCTAACTTCAAAGTACTTGCTGAACTAAACACTAGTGATGGACGAACATTGGCCGGGACGGAATGAGCGTTCGCGCTCAAATGTTCGCGAACCGTGTGTTCGCAGCGGGCCCCATAGACTTGAATGGCAGGCGAACCTGAAAAACCTTCAGGTCATATTTGCAGCCCCCCAAATAATTACTAGAAGTGCACAAATAGTCCCACAACATGGACAGTGACATACCAGATGTATTATTCGAATTTGCAATCTCCATTCATAATTTTTTTCAATGTGAAATATCATCAATGTAATTTTCTCGTATGCGCATGCGCAAAATAGGCGCGGCCTACTACAGCAACTGGTTTCATCCAGACCGAAGTTGGATGCGATCAGAAAAGATGGTTGGCAACAATTTTCGCAACGTTGAGGAAGAACTTTTCACTGTAAGTAATTTGACATTAAAGCAGTGTATTTGATTACCTTAAAGCAGTGATTTGATGCGCCATTGCGAAAATCCCTAATGATGCGATTTATTTATTTTTTCGCTGTACACACAACTTCACATTTTATAAGGTCTCATGAGATATTAGTGATTGGTGCACTAAGTATTGTTGTGAGAACTTGCCATTACAGGCCCCACAAATTAGTCAATAGGAATTCACCTGACAGCACACAACTTTGCAGGATTCTGTGGCTGGAGGGACATTAGACGGTCACAGGATTAAAATTTAACTGTCGGCCAGTACAGGCCACACAAATTAGGCATTCAACGGACATAAAAGGCCTTTTATGCCTCTGTATTTACCTAAGACAGGGACCATGATTTGTTCTGGGTGATGGCGGATATTTGTGGTCTGTCATGAGGAAATCCAATCAAATGTGGTCAACTCGTCACATGTGTTGAATTCCTCCGAGACCCATGCCTCATTCATTTTTAGAAATGTGAAGTAGTCCACACTGTTGTGAGATAGGCAAGTGTGCTTATCGGTCACAATCCCCCCTGCTGCGCTGAAAACGTCCTTTCAGACCAGTAGACATTATTGGTTCCAATAGTGTTTGTCACTGTGTGTAGATGCGGTAATGCAGCAAAACCGCAAACAAATGCTGCACTACCCAACTGCACTATATAGAAAGCATATAATTGGTATATAACACCCCTGCTTCAATCAGTTTTTTGGGGGGCAACTGGTATATCACACCAGTAGAAATTATTTGTTCCAATAGCGTTTGTCACTGTGTAGCTGCGGTAACACAGCAAAACCACAAGCAAATGCTGCACGACCTAAATGCACTATATAGAAAGTATATTATTAGTGTATAAACCCCTGCTTTAATCAGTTTTTTTGGGGGGGCAACTGGTAAATCACACCAGTAGAAATTATTGGTTTCAATAGTGTTTGTCACTCTGTGTAGATGCGGTAACACAGCAAAACCGCAAACAAATGCTGCACTACCTAAATGCACTATATAGAAACTATATAGAAGGTATATTATTGGTATATAACATCCCTGTTTCAATCAGTTTTTTGGGGGGCAACTGGTAAATCACACCAGTAGAAATTATTGGTTCTAATAGCGTTTGTCACTCTGTGTAGATGCGGTAACTCAGCAAAACCGCAAACAAATGCTGGACTACTTAAATGCACTATATAGAAAGTATATTATTGGTATATATCACCCCTGCTTCAATCAGTTTTTTGGGGGGCAACTGGTATATCACACAAGTAGAAATTATTTGTTCCAATAGCGGCACTCTGTGTTTCTGCAGTATCGCAGCAGAACTGCGCACAACTGCTGCACAATACAATTGCGCTATAATATACTTTCTATGTTAGAAAGTATATTATAAGTATATTGCACCCCTCAGTAAGTCACACCTATCGATAGCACACCTATACCAGTACTTAAAAGTACTTTTGTGGCCCTATTGGAAAGCGTTTGGTGTCCCTAACAGCCTGTCCCTGCTCTATACAGCAACCTCTCCCTACACTGGCAAAAGACTGAATGTAAAATGGCAGCCAGATCATGTTTATTTATAAGGTAGGGGGTGTGTCCATGTGCTGAAACGTCTCAATTGGCTGTCCTGTACCACCTGATGGATGTGTCATGGGTGAAAGTTCTTCACAATGTAAAAGAATATGGCGGGCGCGAATATTGCCATATGTTCGCATGTTCAGCGAATCGCGAACGCGCAAAGTTCGCAGCGAAACGACTGCCGGGCGAACCGCAAGGCCATCTATACTAAACACACACAAATAGCAAATATGCATTGGGTGCCGTCATTTTTAATTCATTAACACTGGGCAAGGTGCGCCGAAAAAACACTTGGCTAACCCAGCCCGTCTACTTTACATCTGTAACACCCCAGAGTGGTGTTACCACTGCTGCACCCTACTACAATCTCTAATGGGCTAACAAAACATCATCTTATGTATTTTTGTCTAGGTCCTCCACAATGTGCATTCCTAATATCTTTTTGTAACAGTTATGTTCATGTAATATGCCTGGTTCACCAGCAGGTGGCAGCAAATATGACAGAACTATACTTAGATAGAATGGATCTTACTATTCCATTCTAACCCCCCTCTGGAAAGAAGTGGGCTTGCAGGAAGGGTGGAGACAAGTTAGAGTCAGTCTAGTTGACCCCCAGCTAGGGTAAGGGTGTGCAGGGGCACGTTTCTTCTGGACGTGCCCACACCAGCCAGAGCACCTTAAAGGGAACTGTCACCTGCAAAACGCATATTAAACCGACCACAGTACCTTACAGTATCCCCCAGTGTGTTGCTAATCATATTTTTCTTTGCTCTTTGCGTTTCTTCATACTTGTTAAAAACGTTGTTTTAATGTCGGTTGGCGCTGTCTCTGAGTCAGGCTTGAAGTCAAGGGGGCAGCGGCCTCCTTGCTTCAAGTAAAGCTAAGCCCGCCCCTTACCCCTCCTCTACAATTAGATGGACATGCTGCCGGGATCGCGCTCTTCTAGCGCATGCGCGGTACGCTGCCTGTTACAGTGTAACGGCCGGGCGCACGCGCAATCAAACTGTCCGGAGCATCCGCAGTCAGCAAAATGTAGGGGGGTGAGTGAGGATCGCGCTGTAACAGGCAGCGTACCGCGCATGTGTTAGAAGAGCGCGATCCCGGCAGCATGTCCATCTAATTGTAGAGGAGGGGTAAGGGGCAGGCTTAGCTTTACTTGAAGCAAGGAGGTCACTGCCCCCTTGACTTCAAGACTGACTCGGAGACAGCACCAACCGACATTAAAACAACGTTTTTAACAAGTATGAAGAAACGCAAAGAGCAAAGAAAAATATGATTAGCAACACACTGGGGGATACTGTAAGGTACTGTGGTCAGTTTAATATGCGTTTTGCAGGTGACAGGTTCCCTTTAAGCTCTGCTGGTCATGGAGGCCAAAGCTTAAAGCCTCAGGAACCAGGAGGAAAGTTGCCTAGCATAACCTAGAGTCATACTACAGAGAAGAAGTGCAGCATACAGAAGAAGCTGAGTTATACAGCCACCCTGTCAGTACAGCAGAGTTAGAGAGAAACAGAGACATAGCAGAGTTGAGTTTGCCTGCCAATTTAATGCTAAAGCCTGCTGGAACCAAGACAAAGCCTGAAAGCCATTTTGGAGAACGTTGATTCAAAGCAAAGCTGCCATTGAACTTCATCTCAAGGTCTGGAGTTATTATTTTATCCCTCAATTATTCCCCCTATTTATTGATTCAGAGCCTAAGCCTGGGGTCCAGCCGTATCCAGGTAGGAGCACCGTGACACACAAAAAGAGACATTTAGGCCGCACTATACCAGGGACTACACCTGGGACGTGATATAGAGGGCCCTGGGGAGAGGCTGCCCGCTGCACATCCTACAAGTATTGTTGTAAAGTTGGCCTGTCACCTCTGCTGACATGTATGTTTGAGAATCAACTTGCATTTTACTTTGTAAATTTTTTTAGCTTTATGCGACCACAGTAGGAAAGATAGTTTTATTTCACAATATTTTTATTATTTTCAAAAGTCTTGGCAACAAAACATGTCATCAGACAGATTACATATTATCCTCCTCTGCAAATATGGAGACATTATGTTTAAGCATAGGAATATAATTAAGTTCTGTAGTCATGTGTCAAGAGATAAAACTTGAGAGGAAAAGGGGTGGGAAGAGGATGGGAGGTAAACAGGAATAGGAGGGACATAGGTGAAATAAAGGAAAACTTAACAGTTACATTAAACAGAACTTAATCCAATGGTCCTATGCAGAATGTTTTCCAGTCTACCAATGCAGAGAGAGAATAGCAGATAGATGAACTATTAGCTCTACAATTAAATTCGAATGTATAAATGACAAGAGAAGAATACACAATTTCAACACATTATAGCATTGGTAGGCCTCGCCAATTTTAGAACAAATGCTTAAATGAATGAATGGGTAGATAAGTGAATGAAAAATAAATTTCCCTGGGTAGTTAATCAATTCCTTAACTTTTATTCCATGTTGACCTTCCCATCTCCTTATATAGTCTATGAGCCAGTGAGTAGAGGGTATTCGGCTCGCCATATCTCCCAAGCCTTTAGCTACATAGAATAGGAGCCGTTACAGGAAGCCATAGTTCCTTCCATTTCACAGTTATAGCTAACTCTCCGAATGACATCTGACTGAGATATGTGGGATATGGGTGGATCTCCATTGTTTTGCTATAGGTATTTTGGAGACTGTTAGAACATGAAAATTAATAGTACGGGATTTCTTTGGAAGTGTGTCTAAACCAATAAGTAATAAGTACATGTCAGGGGTGTATGATAATGCTGAAATGCTCATGTATCTCTTTCCAAAAATCCTTTATTTTGGGGCAATCCCAGAACACATGTAAAATAGTGCCTAGATGCTGTTCGCATATCCAACATTTTGCTGACACCTGTCCTCAGACAAAAACGCTCTGAAGTCATGTTCCATCTATAAATTCCCTTCCTTGAAGCTTCTAAATGTAGTGCACATTTAGAATATTTATGTCACGCCGAAAATATTCTTTGCCAGGTTATCTGATCTTTTGGAATATGTAAATCCATTATCCATTTGTCTAGGCCTGCAATATTTGCAGTGTTGTATATATCCAATATTAGTTTGTATCACTTGGATACACCTTGAGTCCTCTCAGCATTACTAAAAAAGTATATCTCAAAAGGAGACCTACAAATATTCTGATTATTGGGGAGGGAATTTAATTAAGGATCTCAATCTGAGATATTTGAAGAATTCCTTATTAGAAATGTTATATTTTTCTGCTATAGCTGAGAATTACATCAGGCCCGAACTCCCCCAAATTGTTCCTACTGTTAATATCCCCTTTTGTATCCATTCTGTAAAAGAGATATCAAGAATCATGCATACTATATTATCCAAAGGAATTTGGGAGAGCTGCATATTAATCAGTTGTCTAGACAATATCAATTCTTTCCATAAGGGGAGGCCGGCAATAACAAGTTTGAGTTTCGACCTTCTGCTAACAGGGTTAATATAAGGACATTGTAAAAAGCTTTTAAAGTTTGCAATACCCAAAGTATCAGTTTCCATAGATACCCAAAGAGATGGATCAATCGTGTTAAACCAATTACACATCTGGTCCAGTAATGTAGCATAATAGTAACATAATAGGGGGCGTGGTCTGCGCGTTGATGGCGGCGGCTGCTTGAGAGTGTAGCTCCGCTTCCCACATATCCATAGCGGCTCAAATATTACTCCTGAGGGACCCCTAATTATTCTATACTCACCTACTTGGTTCCCAGAATGGGCAAGATTAGGAAGAGACAGGCGCCGAAGAAGATGACAGAGTTCTTCCCCAGAACGCCACCGTCAAGCGCCGGAGCTGAGGGATCTCCCGCTTCCTCTCCCAGGCTCTCTGCGACTCCTACCTCCTCCCCTGCAGCATGTGGAGGCCCACCGCTTCTCCTTTCTGCTGAAGCTGGGGCTCTCCCGATTACAGAGGCGACTCTGTGCACACTGCTGGACTCCCTAAGATCCTCGCTGAAAGCGGACATCTCCAGTATGATCAAAGATCTGCAGCGCGATATAAAGGGTGTAGGAGACAGAGTCATCCACGTGGAAAGCAAGATGGCCGAATATGCTGCATCACACAACTCTCTGATTGATGCGCATGAAGCGCTGGAGGAGGATGTGGCGGCCATAAAAGATAAGATCCAGGATCTGGAAGATCGCCATAGGCGTAATAATGTGCGTATTAGAGGAGTTCCGGAGACGGTAGGCCCAGCAGAGCTGGAGTTTTACTTGCAAACTTTGCTTAAAGAAGCCGTGCCTGAGTTAACTGAGCGCGACTTACTGATTGATAGGATTCATCGTATCCCTAAGCCAAAGGGACTAGATCCTTCTCTCCCGCGTGATGTCATAACGCGAATTCACTTTTATCATGCCAAAGATCACTTTCTCCGGAACCTGCGGCAGAATCCGACACCAACTGCAACCTTTAAGGACATTAAAGTATTTGCGGATTTGTCCGCAGCCACACTAGTGAAGAGGAAAGAATTTGCGCACCTTACACGAGCTCTTCGAGACAAGAACATCCGTTATCGCTGGGGCTTCCCTGTGAAGCTACTGATCTCGGTGAAGGGTCAGATGATCGCTTGCAGCACACCACAAGATGCATCTGTCCTTCTACACAAGATGGGCCTGCTTTCAGTCGGGGACAATGCCAATTCCACAGGAGACTATAGAAACAAGTCGGCGAGAATTGCGCCCGAATGGGAACAAACATGATTACCCGGACTCCCTCGCCTACTTTATCCTTCTGGACGTGCGGGATGGGAGATATGTAAGAACTCTATTTCTTTCTACCCCCCACTAGGTCTGCTCTTTTGGTGTTAGGGTGGCGATCACCCTCTAAGCAGACCCCCTTTTTAGACTCTAGGATCCTGCTCATTGCAGTTTTGTGATGTCTAATTACCTTTTTCCTTCTGTTTCCATTTTCACCAGTTTTATGTTGTTTTTTGTTGTCTTATTTTGCTTGCGCTCTGATATGTGGTCCACATATTTTTATCTCTGCCTCAGCCTCATAATGCCCCTTATGGCTACACCTAGGATACACATTTCCCTATGGCGGGGTTGAAATTTTACTCCAATAATGTACGTGGCCTGAACTCCCCATTTTGGCGCTCCCAGATGTGGCGGGACCTGCTCCGTAGCAAATGCGATGTGGCTTTCATCCAGGAGACGCATTTGGTGGGAGCAGATCAGCACAGATGCACTCATCGTTTATATCCGCATATTTTTCACTCCCCTGCTGCCCAAAGGCGTAAGGCTGGCACCCTCATATGTATAAGGGGCTCTGTTGCTTTCACATTACACCAATGCATCACAGACAGGGAAGGCAGATATGTCATCTTGATATGTTTCCTCGAAGGTAAAATGTGCACGATAGTTTCGGTTTATGCACCAAATGTTAGGCAGGTCTCCTTTTTCAATAGACTGCATAAGAAAATTTTAAAGGTGGCGAAAGGTACTATCATAGTGGGCAGGGACTTTAACATCCCAATTGATGTGGGGATGGACTGTCTCACCCATGCTGAGCCCCGCCGGAAGGGCCTAAAAGAAGCTCTAAAAAATACCTCCTTGCATGACATCTGGCGGTACCAGCATGGGGGAGAGAGGGATTATACACATATTTCTTCCGCACATCACACACAGTCCCTGATCGATTACTTCCTGGTTTCTAGGTACATTTTGCAAAGGGTGCTTAGAACGGACATTCTGCTAGCCACTTGGTCGGACCATGCCCCTATAACGATGGAACTCAATATGGGTCTACCTCCCCAATCACCCCCGACTTGGAGGCTAAACCAGTACTTACTTAAAAGTTCTAAGAGGCTGGATGACTTCCGCGCTAGTTTGAAGGAATTTTTCCTTCTAAACAGCACTCCTGATATTTCGTCCTCTACTCTGTGGCTGGCCCATAAGGCCTATATGAGAGGTATATTCTTGCAGGCGGCCTCTCGTTTGAAAAAAGCTAGAGATCAGCAGCTTAATGAGGCGCTATCGCGGTTGGAATCAGCACACCAACGGTATAGGGATAATCCCTCTCCAGCTCACCTTTTGGAGTTGCAAAATGTCCGTTCTAAGTTGAGGTCGCATCTTTTATATGAACATAGAAACATAGAATGTGTCGGCAGATAAGAACCATTTGGCCCATCTAGTCTGCCCAATATATCTGAATCCTATGAATAGTCCCTGGCCCTATCTTATATGAAGGATAGCCTTATGCCTATCCCATGCATGCTTAAACTCCTTCACTGTATTTGCAGCTACCACTTCTGCAGGAAGGCTATTCCATGCATCCACTACTCTCTCAGTAAAGTAATACTTCCTTATATTACTTTTAAACCTTTGCCCCTCTAATTTAAAACTGTGTCCTCTTGTGGTAGTTTTTCTTCTTTTAAATATGCTCTCCTCCTTTACCGAGTTGATTCCCTTTATGTATTTCAAAGTTTCTATCATATCCCCTCTGTCTCTTCTTTCTTCCAAGCTATAGATATTAAGGTCCTTTAACCTTTCCTGGTAAGTTTTATTCTGCAATCCATGTACTAGTTTAGTAGCTCTTCTCTGAACTCTCTCTAGAGTATCTATATCCTTCTGGAGATATGGCCTCCAGTACTGCGCACAATACTCCAAGTGAGGTCTCACCAGTGTTCTGTACAGCGGCATAAGCACTTCACTCTTTCTACTGCTTATACCTCTCCCTATACATCCAAGCATTCTGCTGGCATTTCGTGCTGCTCTATTACATTGTCTTCCCACCTTTAAGTCTTCTGAAATAATTACTCCTAAATCCCTTTCCTCAGATACTGAGGTCAGGACTGTGTCAAATATTCTATATTCTGCCCTTGGGTTTTTACGCCCCAGGTGCATTATCTTGCACTTATCCACATTAAATTTCCGTTGCCAGAGTTCTGACCATTCTAGTTTTCCTAAATCCTTTTCCAT
This sequence comes from Bufo bufo, assembly GCF_905171765.1. Taxonomy (NCBI): domain Eukaryota; kingdom Metazoa; phylum Chordata; class Amphibia; order Anura; family Bufonidae; genus Bufo; species Bufo bufo. The sequence continues at coordinate 237,266,086 of NC_053391.1, forward strand.
TTGGCGTTTCCCTCCAGGAACATCAACCCTGTTACATATCTTTGTGTCATCAGCAAAAAGACAAACCTTACCATCGAGGCCTTTTGCAATATCACTTATGAAGATATTAAACAAAATTGGTCCCAGTACAGATCCCTGTGGAACCCCACTGGTAACATGACCTTGTTTTGAATGTTCTCCATTGACTACAACCCTCTGTTGTCTGTCACTCAGCCACTGCCTAATCCACTCAACAATATGGGAGTCCATGCTCAATGACTGCAGTTTATTGATAAGTCTTCTATGTGGGACAGTGTCAAAAGCCTTACTAAAATCTAGATATGCGATGTCTACTGCACCTCCACCGTCTATTATTTTAGTCACCCAGTCAAAAAAATCTATAAGATTTGTTTGACATGATCTCCCTGAAGTAAACCCATGTTGTTTTTCATCTTGCAATCCATGGGATTTTAGATGTTCCACAATCCTATCCTTTAATAGGGTTTCCATTAATTTGCCTACTATTGATGTCAGACTCACTGGTCTATAGTTGCTCGATTCCTCCCTACTACCTTTCTTGTGAATGGGCACGACATTTGCCAATTTCCAATCTTCCGGGACGACTCCTGTTACTAATGATTGGTTAAATAAATCTGTTAACGGTTTTGCCAGCTCACCACTAAGCTCTTTTAATAATTTTTGGTGTACCTCATCAGGCCCCTGTGACTTATTTGTCTTCACTTTAGACAGCAAACTTAGAACATCTTCCTCTGTAAAGACACATGCATCAAACGATTTATTAGTCATCCTTTCTAGTGGAGGTCCTTCTCCTTCTTTTTCTTTTGTAAAAACTGAACAGAAGTATTCATTAAGGCAGTCGGCTAGCCCTTTATTCTCTTCTACATACCTTCCGTCTTTTGTTTTTAATTTAGTTATTCCTTGTTTTAATTTCCTTTTTTCATTTATATATCTGAAGAATGTCTTATCCCCTTTTTTCATAGACTGAGCTAGTTTCTCTTCTGCCTGCGCTTTAGAAGTTCTTATAACTTGCTTGGCCTCTTTCTGCCTAATCTTGTAGATTTCCTTATCTTCATTGCTCTGGTTTTATTTATAATTACAAAATGCTAGCTTTTTATTTTTAATGATTTGGGCCACTTCTGCTGAGTACCACAGTGGTCTCTTCCTTTTTTTTGCTTTTACTGACAAGTCTAATGCAATTTTCTGTTGCCTTCAATAATGCACCTTTTAAGTAGTCCCATTTCTCCTGGACTCCATGTAATCCGTTCCAGTCTGATAAGGACTCATTTATGACTAATTTCATTTTTGAAAAGTCTGTTTTTCTAAAATCTAAAACTTTTGTTTTTGTGTGGTGGGACTCTTTCACAGTTCTTATATTAAACCACACTGACTGGTGATCACTAGATCCCAAGGTTTCGCCTATAATGACATCATATACCGAATCCCCATTTGTGAATACCAAATCCAAAATGGCCTCCCTCCGGGTTGGCTCCTCAACCACTTGTTGTAGAAATAACCCCAGTAGGGAATTTAGAATATCTGTACTCCTGGTAGAACTTGCTATTTTGGTTTTCCAGTTTATATCTGGAAGATTGAAATCTCCCATAATGATAACTTCTCCTTTCATTGTCATTTTAGCTATTTCTTCAAATGGTATGGTTATGTCCCAGTCATTTTTCATTAAACCATGTCTCCGTAACAGCCACTAAATCTACATTCTCAGATGCCATTATTGACCCGAGTTCATTGATTTTTTTACCTAAACTGCGAGCATTTGTAGACAGGACTCTGAGCTTATCATTTCTTAACCTCTGTGCTTCTGACCTGTTCTGGCATTGTTTCGGGGGGCAATTGGACTCTTTTATTTTCACTCTTTTGCCCCCCCCTTCCTAGTTTAAATACTCTTTCGCAAATTATTGGAGTTGTTCACTAAGTACATTTGTTCCTTTGAGAGAAAGATGCAAACCATCTTTTTTGTACAGTTCCTTTCTATTCCAAGTAGAGCTATCATGAGAAACAAAGCCAAATCCTTGCTCTTGACACCATTTACCAAGCCATATGTTGAACTCCTTTATGCGCCTCTGCCTATCATTCTGAACATTATGCACAGGCAGAACTTCAGAAAATGAAATGGTGGATGCAAAATCCTGTACGTCATTACCAAGTGTGATAAAAGATTTTTTCACCTCTGACACTTCATTGCAAGCCAGGTCATTTGTCCCTAGATGGACAAGAACATCCACGTCCCTTTCCTGCTTTGCTTGCTTAACAATATTAATAATACGTCTTCTATCTCTTCTAGCAGTAGCCCCAGGGAGACATCTCACAAAACCATTTTCTTTAAGCTCCACACTTCTTATGATTGAATCACCCAGCAACAGCTGCTTCCTTTGAGACTTCACTTTATCTTTTTTGTCCTTGGCTGCAGTCTTGCATACATTAGACATAGGAGTCTATGGTTTCTCACCCTCTGTGCTTGAGTCCATATCCATGTTGTCCTTACATTCTGAGAGTGCTGCAAATGAATTATGGAGAACCACCGACTGTGGGACATGTCTTCTATCCACCACTCTAAGTCTTCCAGAACCTACAGTAACCCATCTGCCATTTCTGGGGGTCCTCTGTGGCAGTGGCATTGCAGCAGTCCTAGCTGGAGTTTGTTTAACAGATAATTTAAATATCTCAGATTTCAAAAATGCAATTTCCTGCTGCAGTAAGGAGAACTGTCTACAGATCTGACAGCATCCGAATCTCCAAAGAGTGGTACATGAAATAAATGCACAACAATTCCTGCACTGAACCAAGTCTGCCATTTTAAAGAGGAGAACATTTTTTTTGTAAATTTAAATCAAACAAATCTTACCTTTTTTTGTATTGTTTCCACCTTCCAGCCTACCTCCTGACTATCTACTGCAATATCTCTTCACTGTACTTAATGTAGTACTTGAAGGTAGTACTTGCAGCTAATGAATTAGGCCAGCTAATGAATCTGTCTCTATATATATACACACACTCCTTCACAAGCTCCTCCCCCAGCAACCTTAGTGAGCTAGGCTCATTAGCAAACGCACAATAGCAAACACCTGACCAAATTCCTTACCTCTTCTCAAGCAATGGTCAGCAAAAAAAACACAGATGAGCCAGTTGCAAACTCCAAGCCAATCTCTTGCAGTATCTCTTCAATCTCTTCAGTCTCCTGCAATATCTCTTCAGTGTACTTAATGTAGTACTTGCAGCTAATGAATTAGGCCAGCTAATGAGTCTGTCTCTATATATACACACACTCCTTCACAAGCTCCTCCCCCAGCAACAAATGTAACACCTTAGTGAGCTAGGCTCATTAGCAAACGCACAATAGCAAACACCTGACCAAATTCCTTACCTCTTCTCAAGCAATGGTCAGCAAAAAAAACACAGATGAGCCAGTTGCAAACTCCAAGCCAATCTCTTGCAGTATCTCTTCAATATCTTCAGTCTCCTGCAATATCTCTTCAGTGTACTTAATGTAGTACTTGCAGCTAATGAATTAGGCCAGCTAATGAGTCTGTCTCTATATATACACACACTCCTTCACAAGCTCCTCCCCCAGCAACAAATGTAACACCTTAGTGAGCTAGGCTCATTAGCAAACGCACAATAGCAAACACCTGACCAAATTCCTTACCTCTTCTCAAGCAATGGTCAGCAAAAAAAACCACAGATGAGCCAGTTGCAAACTCCAAGTCAATCTCTTGCAGTATCTCTTCAATCTCTTCAGTCTCCTGCAATATCTCTTCAGTGTACTTAATGTAGTACTTGAAGGTAGTACTTGCAGCTAATGAATTGAACATGAATGAGTAATTAGCAGATTTAAGGTATCTCACTATCATATGGGGTATAGGGCAGGTTCCTTGTTAGCTAACAGGCTTAAGAAGCGGGCGGTTAACTCTAGAATAGAGAAACTACACTATAATGGGTCTGTCTTCATGCATCCGCAAGAAATCACTAATGCCATAGCTTCGTATTAGGCGAAGCTTCATAATCTGAAGGAAGATGTTGCAACCCCTCAACCAACAGATGCATTTATTGCAGATTTCCTAGAGCACTTGAAACTCCCCACGTTGTCAGATGCCCAGTTAACTACACTTAATTTACCAATCACGGAAGCGGAAGTACGAGCAGCTCTAAAAACCACCCCCATGGGGAAAGCTCCAGGGCCGGATGGCTTTTTTTGTGGCATATTACAAAGAGTTTTTGCCCCAGCTCCTCCCTAATCTATGCTCGATATATAACACCTTTTTCCAAACAGGGGTTATTCCACGGTAGTAACCATTCCGAAGCCGGGTAAGACCCCAGATGCCCCTGCCAATTTCCGTCCCATCTCCCTGCTTAATGCGGACCTAAAAATGTACGCAAAAATCTTAGCTACTAGGATTAACCAGTTTTTACCAGAACTGGTAGATCCAGACCAGGTTGGGTTTGTACCTGGAAGGCAGTGTGGGGACGGTACTAGGCGCATGCTTGACCTGATCCAGATTTCGGGAAAGTCCAGGACCCCCACAATGTTTATTTCCCTTGATGCTGAAAAAGCATTTGACAGGGTGCATTGGGGGTTCCTGGACCGGTTGCTTCAGACTTTTGGTTTTCAAGGTAATATTAGGGCCGGTGTAATGGGCCTATATACGACCCCCTCGGCCACAGTTCTCGCCTCGGGATATATGTCTAGGCCTTTTAAAATAACCAATGGGACCAGACAGGGGTGCCCACTATCACCGCTGATTTTCTCGCTGGTCATGGAGCCCCTGGCCGCTAAGATACGGACATGTCACAGCATATGGGGAATCAAAGCGGGAGGTGTTTCCCACGTGATCGGATTGTATGCCGATGACGTTATATTAACAATATCGAACCCTGAAAGCTCTCCGATAGCGCTAAACCAAATACTGCAGCAATTTTAAAACAGTTCCTATTATAAACTAAATGAAAGTAAAACCAAAGTTTTAGATTTCCACTTACCTGTAACCACAATGGATAGGTTTAAGCAAAATGACCCCTTCCAATGGACAGATCGGTCCATTCCATATTTAGGAATAGAGTTGGCACGAAGCTCGGCTGAGACAGTTGCCATTAACTTTAATCGCCTGAGGAAGGACTTACAGTGTGATTATTCCCGTATGGCGCAGGTCCAGTTATCCTGGGTGGCGAGAATAAATGCTGCAAAAATGCTATCCCTACCAAAAGCACTTTACTGTTTCAGATGTCTACCACTGCGAGTCCCTAAAAAATTTATATGTCTCGACTGCTATCCCAGCAGCAGTCGTGTCGCACCAGACGGCGGGGAAGGGGGACCCTTATCTACGGATGGGAATAGAATGGCCACCCCTGACTAACCCTAAGCTGGCACCTGTCTGCCCTGATACCCATGCGGCGAGCTGGATGCCTAAACCCTCAGTCACCCTAACAAGCCTAGAGTGGGGAAAGGCCGATGGGAGCACTAGTCACCATCACTCATGTCTAGGAGAACAGCAGGGGAAGACAGCAACAAACAAACTATAGCAGAGATAGACTTATCCAGTCACGAGCAGAGAAGGCGATCCCAATCACGACAGTCCACGCCGGACAAGAGCTCCACAGCAACACCATCAAACGATCTCCTTCAATGGTCAGAATAGAACTGGAAGTAAGGACTATATCTGGCAATGACTGCAAGTGAAACTGAAACTAATATAGTAGCTGGGAGTGGCAGACAGGACTCACCTAAGAAGGATGCCTACAAACTCCCAGTCAGGACAAAAAGGTTCACAAGGCAAAACCCAGATGACATACCCTGAACCACGGAGCAAACTCACAAGCTATCGCGAGTAGCAAGTCGCTGCGACCTTCTCCTCCCAGACCTGTCTGGATCAGTCACAGTCGTGACATTATAACAATGCTCCAAAAAGATCTCTTGGCGTTTATTTGGCAGAATAAACACCCTAGAATCCCAAAAGCCTCTCTGTATCCTTCGGTAAGAGCTGGAGGACTTGGGGTACTGGATTTATATAAGTATTATTTGGCCTCCTTGGCGGAGCAGGCGCTGGAGTGGTGGTCTCCATCCGCACCCCACAAGTGGCTTGAGATAGAAAGGGCGTTTGTTAAAAGGCATTCACTCCCAGCCATCCTAGCAGCTCATGAACTGGGGAGACTTTGCTATGAGGTTCCTCTCCCTACAATGCAAGCCTCTCTTTTCATATGGTCGTATCTGAGAAATGTAAAGAAGTGGTTTATGGTGCCAAAAGACAACATCCCTCTAGTAGCACTCGAATATCATGTTTCTGATATCAACCTGAAATTGTGGGTGGATAAAGGATTGGATAAACTGGGGGGTCTTTATACAACCTCTGGCCTAAAAGACTTCCAGACCCTGCATGACACCTACTCCATCCCTAACACCCTTTTTTATCAGTTCCTACAGATATGTCACCTGTTAAATAGCTCCCCATTAACTCAATCCCATTCTTGTAGGAGTGCTTTGCAGCCCTATGTCGCATCATCCTCGCCGTTTCGCGTGAAAATATCTGCTATATACTTAAACTTATTATTAGACCAAGATGGTGGGAAGCAATCTTTTATGTTAAGATGGGAACAAGAGCTGGGTGCAGTGTACTCCATTAGCCAGTGGAAAGAAGCACTGTCATGGTCCTTCAGGTGCACTAAATTTCTGAATCATATAGAGCAGGCCAGGAAAATACAACTTAGATGGTACTTAACCCCAAATAGGTTAGCCCACTGCTCACCCGGATACTACCCGTTATGTTGGAGGAAATTTGGGTTAGTTGGTACTCCCTTACATATGTGGTGGGAATGCCCTTGTACCCGTAAATTCTGGCGCATGATGGAAGCTTTAGTCCGGCAGGTCACGGATTCAGCAATCACTCTGACCCCTGCTCTTTCCATTCTGGGAATAGGTTTAGAGGTCATCCCTTTCAAAATAAGATGGGTAATGGCTCATCTGATCAGCGCGGAATATAATAGCTTGAAGGTGGAAGTTACCTTGTACCCCGTCATTGTCGGAAGTGGTTGAGTCCGTAAACCATCATATGCATTGTGAATTGATTTTTGCTTCCTCTTCTTTCATACGCATACGCTGTCTTAACAGCTGGATGCCTTGGTTATCTAGTCCTTATGCTATGCCTTTGCCGGATTGTCTCTGGTGACTTGGGTACATTTGGAGGGTTTGGGGAGGGTTTGGGGTGGGTTTGGGGAGAGTGGGCTGGGGACTTAGGTAGGGATTTATATAATGTTACAACATCTGCCTCAGATGGACAATATTAACGCGAGCTTTGGTGGGACCTCATTTGTTTCTTTGTTATGTACTGTATGTATGTTTTTTTATTTTTTTAAATGTACTTTGTTATACTTCACACTGTGATATTGTGACATGGTGGGCACGCATTGACTATGTTATGCAAAGTATTCAATAAAAATTTATTGAAGATTAATAGTAACATAATAGATTTGGTACGCTAAAGCCTCCTTGTGCTATGGGTTTGTATAATGTTGAGGCCGCTACTCTGTGTCTGGAGTTTTTCCACACAAATCGCATGATGAGCGACTGTAACTTCTTAATATATCTTTTGGATAGTTTGATTGGCATGTTTCTAAATAAATATAGTATTTTAGGTTACACCATTATTTTAATTGTTGCTATCCTCCCTATCCAAGAGAGTTCCTGCGAGGTGTATGTCTTGAGGTCCTCTGAAATTGTAGTAGAGTGTAAAGGCAAATAATTATTTTTATAAAAATCTTTGGTAGGGAATGTTAGCGTAACTAAGCCCATTTAAACGAATATTGGGCGGACATTTGTGAGATCTCACATGGTGATACACCCATATTTAAAATAACAGATTTACTTGTATTCAGTTTGTAGTAAGACGTATCACTGAACTCTTGTAGTTTTAACAATATAGCAGGTAGGGATTGCAGGGGGTTAGACATTACGATGATCACATCATCTGCAAACAGACCTATTTTGTGTTCTACTCCCCCTACCATCACACCTTTAATATCCCCTGCACTCCTTATGGTGGCTGCCAACAGTTCCATAATAAGAGTAAATATTAAAGGTGGCAAGGGACACCCTTGGCGCGTCCCATTTGTTATTGGGAATGATTTTGACATAAAACCAGAAGACAGGACTTTAGCTGATGGTTTAGTTTACATGGCCATAATAGCCGTTTTAGCTGACCCAGAGATGCTGAATTTCTCCAAGACCCTTTCTAGGTAAACCCAGTGAACTCTGTCAAACGCCTTTCCCGCATCCAAAGAAAGGAGCAGTAAAGGCGTTCGACATGACTCCACTAGAGTTGAGCGGACACCTGGCTGTTCGGGTTCGACAGGTTTGGCCGAACTTCGCAACAAAGTTCGAGTTCGGGACCTGAACTTGACCCCGAACCCCATTGAAGTCAATGGGGACCCGAACTTTGGAGCACTAAAATGGCTCTAAAAAAGTTATGGAAAGGGCTAGAGGCTGCAAAAGGCAGCAAAATGTGGTTAAGAGCAAGGCAAGTGCTCTGCAAACAAATGTGGATAGGGAAATGACTTCAAATGACATAAAATAAGTAAAAATAAAAAATTATAATCTTGATTTAGGAGGATGTGGCCGTGTAGGTGGAAGCGGCGGTGGAGGTAGCCAACACTGGTTTTTGTTTTTTATTTTATTATTATTTTTTGTTTAAATTTGGGTAGACCCCAAAACATTGGGAAATATAAAAAATAAAACAAAGAGAAAGTGCGCTGGAGTACAAGAATGGCTGGGTGAGGCTAGTATACATGTCTATTCTGCACAAGGTACGGACAAGTCCTGTGGGATTCCTGCCTTGTTCATTTTAATAAACATGAGCTTGTCCACATTGGGTATGGACAGGCGGCTGCGCTTGTCTGTGATAACCCCCTCCTGCTCCTATTTTCTCTATCAACTTTTGATGTTCTTTTATGCACCTACCATGGTGATCACGGGGAATCAGGGTTCCATGCCGGAGAGGGAGCCTGAGAAAGGGATACCACATCCAAGGGAGGTCAATGGATGAAATATGATCGAGCGGAAATGTGGGACACGTTGTTGAAGCAGAAGCATCCAAGTAAAGGAGTGGGCGCGCGGCAATTACCCACTCCCGACTCAGGGAGGTAGTGACGATAAATAACAATACAGGACTCTTAAGATGCCCTATTATTGGAATGAGTAATAAAAAATTACAGGGAATGTCACTGCGGTATTTTGCCGCTTTGTTGACTCTAGATAACTTCTGCCTGATCGCACGTCTCCGTGACGTCCACAATCCAATTGGATATCTCCCCTATCAACTTTCGATGTTCTTTTATGCGCCTACCATGGTGATCATGGGTAATGGGGAATCAGGGTTCCGTGCTGGAGAGGGAGACTGAGAAAGGGATATCACTTCCAAGGGAGGTCAATGGCTGAAATCTGATCGGGCGGAAATGTGGGACAAGTTATTAAATAAAATTTAACACATGCACCAGGCAAGGGATGTACATCAAAACGGCTAGGCCCAGAGCTGCTACGAGATTTCGCCCATTATCGCACACCACACCACCAAGCCAGGCTTGAGGCTCACTGTGGTTCCATGCACGTCCACAGCTCCTGCGCGGTGTGGGGTTTGTCCCCCAAACAGATAAGTTTCAAAACTGACTGCTGTCGTTTACCCCTGGCTGTGCTGAAGTTGGTGGTGAAGGTGTTACGCTGACCGAATGATGAGGTGGTAGAGGATGAGGAAGCGAAATACGAGGAGGAAGCAACAGGAGGAAAACACCCTGCAATCCTCGGTGGTGGAAGGACATGTGCCAAACTGCTATCCGCCTCAGGCCCAGCCCCCACTGAATTTACCCAGTGTGCTGTTAGGGAGATATAACATCCCTGACCACGTATCCGTATTTATGTGGACCTTGCCACAGATGGCGTTGCGCAGTGCACACTTGATTTTGTCCCCCACTTAGTTGTGCAGGGAAGGGATGGCTCACCTGGAAAAGTAGTGGAGGCTGGGCACAACGTACTGTGGGACAGCCACCACCATCAGATTCTTAAAACTGTCCTTGTCCACCAGACGAAATGACAGCATTTCAAAGGCCAGGAACTTTGAAATGCTGGCATTCAGGGCCAGGGATCGCGGGTGGGTAGGGAGGTATCTTCTCTTTCGCTCCAGTGTTTGGGAGATAGACAGCTGAACGCTTCCATGGGACATTGTGGAGATGCTTGGTGACTGAGGTGGTGGCGTTGCTGCCACATCTTCTGTTTGCGGGGTGGCAGGTGCCACTGTCACTCCAGAGGGGGATGAAGAGGCCGAGAGTGCAGCAGAAGAGGAAGCAGGAGGAGCCAGAGACCTTTCTTGGTTTTTGAGGTGTCTACTCTGTGACAAGGGTACCCCAAGTAGAGTCCCCTTTTTAAATACACACACACTCACAGGCCTAGAGGCCCCCTTTATTCTGCTTTAAAAGAGAAATATTCTCTTGCTTGGAGCTGTGTCCTAGTAATTAGGGATGAGCGAACATTTTCGTAAAAGTCCGGGTTCGGGTTCGGTGTTCGGCGCTTTCTTGGCGCTTTTTGAAAGGCTGCAAAGCAGCCATTCAACAAGCATCATACTACTTGCCCCAAAAGGCCATCACAGCCATGCCTACTATTGGCATGGCTGTGATTGGCCAGTGCAGCATGTGACCCAGCCTCTATATAAGCTTGGGTCACGTAGCGCTGCACGTCACTCTGCTGATACAAGCGTAGGGAGAGGTTGCAGCTGCGACGTTAGGGCGAGATTAGGCAGATTAACTCCTCCAAAAGACTTCATTCAGTGATCGATCTACAGCTGTGGATCATTGAAGTGCTGATATTCAATTGCTCACTGTTTTTAGGCTGCCCAGAGCGTTTTTATATCACTTTTTTCTGGGGTGATCGGCGGCCATTTTGTGGCTTGTGGTGCGCCAGCACAAGCTACCACCAAGTACATTTAACCATCAATAGTGTGGTTATTTTTTGCTATATCCTACATCAGGGTCAAGCTTTCATCAAGTACATTTAACCATCAATAGTGTGGTTATTTTTTGGCCATATACTACATCAGGGGCAAGCTGAGCTCGTGTCACCCAAGTGCATTTAACCATCAATAGTGTGGTTATTTTTTGCTATATCCTACATCAGGGTCAAGCTTTCATCAAGTGCATTTAACAATCAATAGTGTGGTTATTTTTTGGGCATATACTACATCAGGGGCAAGCTGAGCTTGTGTCACCCAAGTGCATTTAACCATCAATAGTGTGGTTATTTTTTGCTATATCCTACATCAGGGTCAAGCTTTCATCAAGTGCATTTAACCATCAATAGTGTGGTTATTTTTTGGGCATATACTACATCAGGGGCAAGCTGAGCTTGTGTCACCCAAGTGCATTTAACCATCAATAGTGTGGTTATTTTTTGGCCATATACTACATCAGGGTCAAGCTTTCATCAAGTGCATTTAACCAATTCCCAAATTTGCAATTCTCAAAATTAGTGGTTTCTGCTGTATCAGGCCTACTTTAAATCTATCCCTAAAAGGGTATGTTAGATTCAAGGTGCTGATAGGGTCATTCTCAAAAACTTCACACACATGCTACAGTGCAGATCCAAGTCTAATTCTGTGATTAAACGTATACCTGTCACCCAGCGCCTAAAAAATAGGCCTCACATTTATATTCAACCAAATCTGTACTGTTTTAGCTGGTCAAGTTATTTTTTGTGACCGTCAAAGCACAGTTTTTGCTCTGGGTTGAAAAACAATTCCTAAATTTGCAATTCTCAAAATTAGTGGTTTCTGCTGTATCAGGCCTACTTTAAATCTATCCCTAAAAGGGTATATTAGATTCAAGGTGCTGATAGGGTCATTCTCAAAAACTTCACACACACACGCTACAGTGCAGATCCAAGTCTAATTCTGTGATTAAACGTATACCTGTCACCCAGCGCCTAAAAAATAGGCCTCACATTTATATTCAACCAAATCTGTACTGTTTTAGCTGGTCAAGTTATTTTTTGTGACCGTCAAAGCACAGTTTTTGCTCTGGGTTGAAAAACAATTCCCAAATTTGCAATTCTCAAAATGAGTGGTTTCTGCTGTATCAGGCCTACTTTAAATCTATCCCTAAAAGGGTATATTTGTTACGGAGTAGTGTCAATCGAGGCTCACCTGAGTCTGAGGACACCCGAGCTGGAAGTATGGAGTCCAGTGGCAGAGGCCCACAGAAGCAGGAGGCAGGTAGCGCGGTCGATCAGTCCGGGTCGGCAGCAGAGATGGCAGCGAGGTAACAGCAGGAGTAGACGGAGGCGTGGTCGGTGGTAAGCAGTAAGTCAATGCAGGCGGCAATTCAGCGAGGTCAAAGCGGTCCGGGTTGGCAACGATGGTAATCAGCAATAGCGGTGGAGGAGCAGAGAGGAAGCTTGCTACAGGCTTGGAGGCACAATAACCAGCAAAGGGCTGGGTTTTATAGGGAAGTAGCAGGTGCAAGAGATTGGAATAATCAGCAGGTCAAGGCAAGGACAAGATAGGTAGTTAGAAGTTAGGTAGAGAACAGTCCAGGGAGAGACGGTAGCCTAGTGGGTAGAGCTACCGCCTGGGACATGACTGGCCACAGGTTCGAGTCCTGACAGTACTTCCCCCCCTTCCAAGGTGACCTCCGGGCACTGCAGGGGAAGGCTTATCTGGGTGACTCAGATGGAACTCTCTGACAAGTCTGGGGGCATGAATGTTCTCCTCCGGTTCCCAGGAGTTGTCTTCTGGAGGATAACCTTTCCAGGAAATCAAGTATTGGATTTTGCCCCGGTGGAGTCTGGAGTCAAGGATCTTTGAGACAATGTACTCCTCTTCGCCTTGTACCCTTACTGGTGGTGGTGGGGGGGGATGGCGGCCAGGGAAGGTGTTCTCTACAAACGGCTTGAGAAGGGAGTAATGGAAGACTGGGTGCACCCTGATGGAATGTGGGAGGTCTAGCCGGAAGGTGACTTCATTAATCCGGCCAGAGATCCGGAAAGGCCCCAAGTATTTTTGGCCCAATTTCTGAGCAGGTACCTTCAGTCTTAGGTTTCTTGTGGAGAGCCACACTTGATCTCCTATCTGAAAGTCCGGAGCGGGTCTACGACGTTTGTCTGTCGCCCGCTTAAAGTGTCTCTGAGCCTCAAGGAGATTATTGGAAATGTTCTCTTGTGCCTCTTGTAAATTTACCAGGCGTTCGGCCACAGCTGGAAGCGTGGAGGTGATGGGCAGGCGTGGGATGAAAGCTGGATGCAGGCCAGTGTTGGCGTAGAAAGGACTGTAATGGGTGGAACTGTGTTCCGCATTATTGTAGGAAAACTCGGCCGTAGGAAGGTGGTCCAACCAGTCATCCTGCAAATGAGTGATGAAACAACGTAGGTACTGCTCGAGGGTCTGGTTTGTTCTCTCTGTCTGCCCATTAGACTGGGGATGAAAAGCGGAGGACAGGTTTACCGTGATCCCAAGGGCCAGGCAGAAGTCTTTCCAGAATTTAGAGGTGAACTGCACTCCTCGGTCAGAGACCACATCATCTGGAACCCTGTGTAACCTAAAGATTTCACGGAATACTAGGTCAGCCGTCTGTTTGGCGGTGGGTAGGCCCTTGCAGGGGATGAAATGGGCCATCTTGGTAAGGCGGTCCACGACGACCAGGATGGTGTTCATCCCTTTTGAAGGGGATAGGTCAACCACAAAGTCCATAGAAATTGAACCCCAAGGGCGGGAGGGGATGGGGAGTGGTCGCAGCAGCCCCACGGGTGAAGAGCGGGGAGTCTTGTTGCGGGCACAGACCGTGCATGAGGAGACAAACCTTTTAGTATCTTTCTTATACGTCGGCCACCAGAAGGAGCGGGACAAGAGTTCCTGGGTCTTTCTTGTACCTGGATGGCCAGCCAACTTGGTATCGTGGTTATATTTTAGTACATTGAGCCGTGCCATTTCTGGTACGTACAGTTGTCGACCCAGGTATACCCAGAAGCCACCCTTGAGGGTGAGGTTGACGTCTTCTGCTGGGTGGGTGAGGAAGGGGTCCTTTTCATAAGCCTTCTTGATTGACCCCAGGAGTTCCTTTGGGTAAGTAGCTCCTAAGACATTTTTCTCGGGTAGAATGCTGGCTTGGCCCTTGTTGTCCTGTGAAGGTTCAGAGAACATCCTGGAAAGGGCATCTGCTTTGCCATTCTTCGACCCAGGGCGATATGTGATAATGAAATTGAATCGAGAAAAAAAAAACTCCATCTGGCTTGTCTGGCGGAAAGCCTCTTGGCAGAACGGATGAATTCGAGGTTTCGGTGGTCAGTGAACACAGTTATGGGATTGATGGCCCCCTCCAATAGATGTCTCCACTCCGAGAAGGCATCTTTGATTGCCAGTAACTCCTTATTCCCGATGTCATAGTTCCTCTCTGCGGGGGACATTTGGCGAGAGAAGAAGGCGCAAGGGTGTAAAAGCATCTTTTCTCCCGTACGTTGTGATAGGACAGCGCCTACTGCGGTGTCGGAAGCGTCCACTTCGATTGTGAATGGCAGTTCGGGATTAGGATGGATCAGAATTGGAGCAGACGTGAAGAGGGATTTAAGCTTGGTGAAGGCTTCCTGTGCTTCGGGTGTCCAGGAAAAGGGCACAGTCTTTTTGGTTAAGTGGGTAATTGGAGAAATGATTTTTGAGAAGTTCCGAATGAATTTTCGGTAGAAGTTGGCGAAGCCGACAAACCTCTGTATTTCTTTTTCGTTCTTAGGGGGAGGCCAATCTATTACAGCCTGAATTTTCCGAGGATCCATACTAAGCCCTTCCGGGGAGATGATGTAACCGAGAAACTGGGTGATGGTCTGTTCGAACTCGCATTTCTCGAGCTTGATGTAAAGGGACTGCTCGCGAAGTCTTTGTAACACCCTGCGGACATGTTCGCGATGTTGATCGAGATTTTCCGAGAAAATTAAAATATCGTCCAGGTATACCACTAAGAACAGATCCAGCATGTCCCTAAGGACGTCATTAATGAAATGTTGGAAAGTGGCGGGGGCATTGCAAAGTCCGAAGGGCATAACTAAGTATTCAAAATGTCCATATCGTGTGCGAAAGGCGGTCTTCCATTCATCCCCGGGGCGAATGCGAACCAGATTATAGGCCCCTCGAAGATCGAGTTTCGTAAAGACTTTCGCCGCCCGGAGTCTCTCGAGAAGTTCCAAAATCAAGAGGAGAGGGTAACGGTTTTTTACCGTAACATCATTCAGCTTGCGATAGTCAATGCAAGGGCGTAGAGAGGAGTCTTTTTTCTCCACGAAGAAGAAGGGTGCTCCCGCGGGGGAGGTGGAGGGTCGAATGAAGCCCTTCTTTAGGTCCTCGTCCAAGTAGTCCTTCAGGGCCTTGAGTTCAGGCTCCGAGAGGGAGTAGATGCTGCCGAAGGGTATTTCAGCCCCAGGTAATAATTCAATTGGGCAGTCGTATGGTCGATGCGGGGGCAGCTTGTCTGCGTTTTTTTTTTCGCAGACATCCTGAAACTCACTATATTGTGGAGGCAACAGCTCCTTGACCGTTGGTTCCGAGATGATAGATACTTTGGGTGTTGGGGAAGCAGGTTCATGCAGACAGTTCGAAGAGCAGAACTCGGATGTGAACCGTAGACAGCGGGTTTCCCAGTCCACCGAAGGGTTGTGAGTGGCTAACCACGGGATGCCCAAGATCACCGGAAACTTGGGGGAGGAAATCAAAGAGAAGTGGATCGTCTCGTGGTGGTCGGTTTTAATGTGGAGCTGTAAATCTGTGGTCTGATGTGTAACGGGTCCCGAGGAGAGTGGGGACCCATCCACTGTTTCCAGATCGATGGGGGCTGTCTTGCTTACAAGCGGAATGTTGTTCTCGTGAGCAAAAGTTTGATCCATAAAATTATCGCCAGCCCCGGAGTCGAGCATTGCAGAACAGAGAAGTTGTCGATCCCCGATGGTAATGACAATTGGAATGGTGAAGTGGGACCCGGTGGCTGCTAACTCAGTTGTCTCTGCCGTCACCAGTGGGATTGCGGCCTGCCGCTGCTCTCGCAGTTTAGTGACGGCAATGGTTCTGCGGGATTTGTTGGGGCATTTGATGGCAATGTGCCCTGGCTCCCCACAGTAGAGGCAGAGGCCTTCGGCCAGTCGTCGTTCTTTTTCTGCTACGGACAGAGTTTTGCGCACTGCGTCAACCATCATCGGCTCGATGGGAGGTTGGGCGACCTGCTGGGTAGTAGAGTAAGTGGGTCTGTCGCCTTGGAACCAGAGCCTTTCTTTCCTTCTCTCGGTGAGCCTCTGATCAATACGGACACACACCTGAATGAAGTCGTCCAAATCATCCGGGGCTTCAAGTCTGGCAAGTTCATCTTTGATCGCCTCCGATAGACCTCGCCGAAATTGGCTCCTTTGAGCAGCTGGGTTCCAGTTGGTGTCTGAGACCCAGCGGCGGAACTCGGTGGCGTACTCGGCGACAGAGCGTCTTCCCTGTCGAAGACTGTGTAGTCTTGCCTCAGCTGTCGCACAGCGATTGGGGTCATCAAAGACCTGGCTCATAGCTGTGATGAAAACATCCAGATCATGCAGCAGACGGCTAATGGTTTCCACGTATGGAGACGCCCATGCCAGGGCCTCATCCGTCAGGAGGTTAACAATGAACAATACTTTCTTCTCATCAGTGGAAAAGGGGGCCGGATGCATCCGGAAGTAGATACGGCACTGATTGAGAAAGCCCCTACACTGGCCACGATCTCCATTGAATTTCGAGGGTAGTGGCATGCGGGTGTCTGCAGCCGCGCCGCGTATGTCCAGGAGTTGCCATTGGAGCTCAATGATCTCCCCCTGTTGACTCTGTACCAGGCCTTGGATTTGCGAAAATTTCTCCTGGTAGGTGGTGCCGAACTCTTGCAGCTCAGACACCTGCTTGCGCAGGGTGGCGACTGCGGACTCCATTTTTTTTTTTGGCTGGTTATTCTGTTACGGAGTAGTGTCAATCGAGGCTCACCTGAGTCTGAGGACACCCGTGCTGGAAGTATGGAGTCCAGTGGCAGAGGCCCACAGAAGCAGGAGGCAGGTAGCGCGGTCGATCAGTCCGGGTCGGCAGCAGAGATGGCAGCGAGGTAACAGCAGGAGTAGACGGAGGCGTGGTCGGTGGTAAGCAGTAAGTCAATGCAGGCGGCAATTCAGCGAGGTCAAAGCGGTCCGGGTTGGCAACGATGGTAATCAGCAATAGCGGTGGAGGAGCAGAGAGGAAGCTTGCTACAGGCTTGGAGGCACAATAACCAGCAAAGGGCTGTGTTCAAGGGCTGGGTTTTATAGGGAAGTAGCAGGTGCTAGAGTTTCTGCTGTATCAGGCCTACTTTAAATCTATCCCTAAAAGGGTATATTAGATTCAAGGTGCTGATAGGGTCATTCTCAAAAACTTCACACACACGCTACAGTGCAGATCCAAGTCTAATTCTGTGATTAAACGTATACCTGTCACCCAGCGCCGAAAAAATAGGCCTCACATTTATATTCATCCAAATCTGTACTGTTTTAGCTGGTCAAGTTATTGTTTGTGACCGTCAAAGCACAGTTTTTGCTCTGGGTTGAAAAACAATTCCCAAATTTGCAATTCTCAAAATTAGTGGTTTCTGCTGTATCAGGCCTACTTTAAATCTATCCCAAAAAGGGTATATTAGATTCAAGGTGCTGATAGGGTCATTCTCAAAAACTTAACACACACGCTACAGTGCAGATGCAAGTCTAATTCTGTGATTAAACGTATACCTGTCACCCAGCGACAAAAAAATAGGCCTCACATTTATATTCAGCTAAATCTGTCATTACTGGTGTGCCTGTATTAGTGTAATACGGTACCTAAATAGATAGCCAGATAGTGTTAGGTGTCTGTAAAAAAAAGGCCTGAATTTTAATTCAATACATTGGCCCGAATAATATTTTTCTTATTGTGGTGAACGGTAACAATGAGGAAAACATCTAATAAGGGACGCGGACGTGGACATGGTCGTGGTGGTGTTAGTGGACCCTCTGGTGCTGGGAGAGGACGTGGCCGTTCTGCCACAGCCACACGTCCAGGTGTACCAACTACCTCAGGTCCCAGTAGCCGCCAGAATTTACAGGGATATTTGGTGGGGCCCAATGCCGTTCTAAGGATGGTAAGGCCTGAGCAGGTACAGGCATTAGTCAATTGGGTGGCCGACAGTGCATCCAGCACGTTCACATTATCTCCCACCCAGTCTTCTGCAGAAAGCGCACAGATGGCGCATGAAAACCAAGCCCATCAGTCTGTCACATCACCTCCATGCATATCAGGGAAACTGTCTGAGCCTCAAGTTATGCAGCAGTCTCTTATGCTGTTTGAAGACTCTGCTGGCAGGGTTTCCCAAGGGCATCCACCTAGCCCTTCCCCAGGGGTGGAAGAGAGAGAATGCACTAACGCACAACCACTTATGTTTCCTGATGATGAGGACATGGGAATACCACCTCAGCACGTCTCTGATGATGACGAAACACAGGTGCCAACTGCTGCGTCTTTCTGCAGTGTGCAGACTGAACAGGAGGTCAGGGATCAAGACTGGGTGGAAGACGATGCAGGGGACGATGAGGTCCTAGACCCCACATGGAATGAAGGTCGTGCCACTGACTTTCACAGTTCAGAGGAAGAGGCAGTGGTGAGACCGAGCCAACAGCGTAGCAAAAGAGGGAGCAGTGGGCAAAAGCAGAACACCCGCCGCCAAAAGACTCCGCCTGCTACTGACCGCCGCCATCTGGGACCGAGCACCCCAAAGGCAGCTTCAAGGAGTTCCCTGGCATGGCACTTCTTCAAACAATGTGCTGACGACAAGACCCGAGTGGTTTGCACGCTGTGCCATCAGAGCCTGAAGCGAGGCATTAACGTTCTGAACCTTAGCACAACCTGCATGACCAGGCACCTGCATGCAAAGCATGAACTGCAGTGGAGTAAACACCTTAAAAACAAGGAAGTCACTCAGGCTCCCCCTGCTACCTCTTCTGCTGCTGCCGCCTCGTCCTCCTGCTGCTGCCGCCGCCTCGGCCTCTTCCTCCGCCTCTGGAGGGACGTTGGCACTTGCCGCTCAGCAAACATGGGATGTACCACCGACACCACCACCTGCGTCACCAAGCATCTCAACCATGTCACACGGCAGCGTTCAGCTCTCCATCTCACAAACATTTGAGAGAAAGCGTAAATTCCCACCTAGCCACCCTCGATCCCTGGCCCTGAATGCCAGCATTTCTAAACTACTGGCCTATAAAATGCTGTCATTTAGGCTGGTGGACACAGACAGCTTCAAACAGCTCATGTCGCTTGCTGTCCCACAGTATGTTGTTCCCAGCCGGCACTACTTCTCCAAGAGAACCGTGCCTTCCCTGCACAACCAAGTATCCAATAAAATCAAGTGTGCACTGCGCAACGCCATCTGTGGCAAGGTCCACCTAACCACAGATACGTGGACCAGTAAGCACGGCCAGGGACGCTATATCTCCCTAACTGCACACTGGGTAAATGTAGTGGCGGCTGGGCCCCAGGCGGAGAGCTGTTTGGCGCACGTCCTTCCGCCGCCAAGGATCGCAGGGCAACATTCTTTGCCTTCTGTCTCCTCCTCCTCCTACTCAGCTTCCTCCTCCTCTTCTTCCACCTGCTCATCCAGTCAGCCACACACCTTCACCACCAACTTCAGCACAGCCCGGGGTAAACGTCAGCAGGCCGTTCTGAAACTCATATGTTTGGGGGACAGGCCCCACACCGCACAGGAGCGATAATGGGCGAAATCTCGTTGCAGCTCTGGGACTAGCCGGTTTGACGCTCATCCCTTGCCTGGCGCATGTGCTGAATTTGGTGGTGCAGAAGTTCATTCACAACTACCCCGACATGTCAGAGCTGCTGCATAAAGTGTGGGCCGTCTGTTCGCGCTTCCGGCGTTCACACCCTGCCGCTGCTCGCCTGTCTGCGCTACAGCGTAACTTCGGCCTTCCCGCTCACCGCCTCATATGCGACGTGCCCACCAGGTGGAACTCCACCTTGCACATGCTGGACAGACTGTGCGAGCAGCAGCAGGCCATAGTGGAGTTTCAGCTGCAGCACGCACGGGTCAGTCGCACTGCGGATCAGCCCCACTTCACCACCAATGACTGGGCCTCCATGCGAGACCTGTGTGCCCTGTTGCGCTGTTTCGAGTACTCCACCAACATGGCCAGTGGCGATGACGCAGATATCAGCGTTACAATACCACTTCTATGTCTCCTTGAGAAAACACTTAGGGCGATGATGGAAGAGAAGGTGGCCCAGGAGGAAGAGGAGGAAGAGGGGTCATTTTTAGCACTTTCAGGCCAGTCTCTTCGAAGTGACTCAGAGGGAGGTTTTTTGCAACAGCAGAGGCCAGGTACAAATGTGGCCAGACAGGGCCCACTACTGGAGGACGAGGATGAGGAGGAGGTGGAGGTGGAGGAGGATGAGAATGAAGCAGGTTCACAGCGGGCTGGCACCCAACGCAGCTCGGGCCCATCACTGGTGCGTGGCTGGGGGGAAACACAGGACGATGACGATACGCCTCCCACAGAGGACAGCTTGTCCTTACCTCTGGGCAGCCTGGCACACATGAGCGACTACATGCTGCAGTGCCTGCGCAACGACAGCAGAGTTGCCCACATTTTAACGTGTGCGGACTACTGGGTTGCCACCCTGCTGGATCCCCGGTACAAAGACAATGTGCCCACCTTACTTCCTACACTGGAGCGTGATAGGAAGATGCGCGAGTACAAGCGCACGTTGGTAGACGCGCTACTGAGAGCATTCCCAAATGTCACAGGGGAACCAGTGGAAGCCCAAGGCGAAGGCAGAGGAGGAGCAAGAGGTCGCCAACGCAGCTGTGTCACGGCCAGCTCCTCTGAGGGCAGGGTTAGCATGGCAGAGATGTGGAAAAGTTTTGTCACCACGCCACAGCTAACTGCACCACCACCTGATACGGAACGTGTTAGCAGGAGGCAACATTTCACTAACATGGTGGAACAGTACGTGTGCACACCCCTCCACGTACTGACTGATGGTTCGGCCCCATTCAACTTCTGGGTCTCCAAATTGTCCATGTGGCCAGAGCTAGCCTTTTATGCCTTGGAGGTGCTGGCCTGCCCGGCGGCCAGCGTTTTGTCTGAACGTGTATTCAGCACGGCAGGGGGTGTCATTACAGACAAACGCAGCCGCCTGTCTACAGCCAATGTGGACAAGCTGACGTTCATAAAAATGAACCAGGCATGGATCTCACAGGACCTGTCCATCCCTTGTGCAGATTAGACATTAACTACCTCCCCTTAACAATATATTATTGTACTCCAGGGAACTTCCTCATTCAATCCTATTTTTATTTTCATTTTACCATTATATTGCGGGGCAACCCAAAGTTGAATGAACCTCTCCTCTGTCTGGGTGCCGGGGCGTAAATATGTGACAGTGGCCTGTTCCAGTGGTGGGTGACGTGAAGCCTGATTCTCTGCTATAACATGAAGACTGATTCTCTGCTGACATGAAGCCAGATTCTCTGTTACGGGACCTCTCTCCTCTGCCTGGGTGCCTGGGCCTAAATATGTGACAGTGGCCTGTTCCAGTGGTGGGTGACAAGAAGCCTGATTCTCTGCTATAACATGAAGACTGATTCTCTGCTGACATGAAGCCAGATTCTCTGTTACGGGACCTCTCTCCTCTGTCTGGGTGCCGGGGCCTAAATATGTGACAGTGGCCTGTTCCAGTGGTGGGTGACGTGAAGCCTGATTCTCTGCTATGACATGAAGACTGATTCTCTGCTGACATGAAGCCAGATTCTCTGTTACGGGACCTCTCTCCTCTGTCTGGGTGCCGGGGCCTAAATATGTGACAGTGGCCTGTTCCAGTGGTGGGTGACGTGAAGCCTGATTCTCTGCTATGACATGAAGACTGATTCTCTGCTGACATGAAGCCAGATTCTCTGTTACGGGACCTCTCTCCTCTGCCTGGGTGCCGGCGCCTAAATATGTGACAGTGGCCTGTTCCAGTGGTGGGTGACGTGAAGCCTGATTCTCTGCTATGACATGAAGACTGATTCTCTGCTGACATGAAGCCAGATTCTCTGTTACGGGACCTCTCTCCTCTGCCTGGGTGCCGGCACCTAAATATGTGACAGTGGCCTGTTCAAGTGGTGGGTGACGTGAAGCCTGATTCTCTGCTATGACATGAAGACTGATTCTCTGCTGACATGAAGCCAGATTCTCTGTTACGGGACCTCTCTCCTCTGTCTGGGTGCCGGCGCCTAAATATGTGACAGTGGCCTGTTCCAGTGGTGGGTGACGTGAAGCCTGATTCTCTGCTATGACATGAAGACTGATTCTCTGCTGACATGAAGCCAGATTCTCTGTTACGGGACCTCTCTCCTCTGTCTGGGTGCCGGGGCCTAAATATGTGACAGTGGCCTGTTCCAGTGGTGGGTGACGTGAAGCCTGATTCTCTGCTATAACATGAAGACTGATTCTGTGCTGACATGAAGCCAGATTCTCTGTTACAGGACCTCACTCCTCTGCCTGGGTGCCTGGGCCTAAATATGTGACAGTGGCCTGTCCCAGTGGTGGGTGACGTGAAGCCTGATTCTCTGCTATAATATGAAGACTGATTCTCTGCTGACATGAAGCCAGATTCTCTGTTACGGGACCTCTCTCCTCTGTCTGGGTGCCGGCGCCTAAATATGTGACAGTGGCCTGTTCCAGTGGTGGGTGACGTGAAGCCTGATTCTCTGCTATGACATGAAGACTGATTCTCTGCTGACATGAAGCCAGATTCTCTGTTACGGGACCTCTCTCCTCTACCTGGGTGCCTGGGACTAAATATGTGACAGTGGCCTGTTCCAGTGGTGGGTGACGTGAAGCCTGATTCTCTGCTATGACATGAAGACTGATTCTCTGCTGACATGAAGCCAGATTCTCTGTTACGGGACCTCTCTCCTCTGCCTGGGTGCCGGCGCCTAAATATGTGACAGTGGCCTGTTCCAGTGGTGGGTGACGTGAAGCCTGATTCTCTGCTATAACATGAAGACTGATTCTCTGCTGACATGAAGCCAGATTCTCTGTTACGGGACCTCTCTCCTCTGTCTGGGTGCCTGGGCCTAAATATGTGACAGTGGCCTGTTCCAGTGGTGGGTGACGTGAAGCCTGATTCTCTGCTATGACATGAAGACTGATTCTCTGCTGACATGAAGCCAGATTCTCTGTTACGGGACCTCTCTCCTCTGCCTGGGTGCCTGGGCCTAAATATGTGACAGTGGCCTGTTCCAGTGGTGGGTGACGTGAAGCCTGATTCTCTGCTATGACATGAAGACTGATTCTCTGCTGACATGAAGCCAGATTCTCTGTTACGGGACCTCTCTCCTCTGCCTGGGTGCCTGGGCCTAAATATGTGACAGTGGCCTGTTCCAGTGGTGGGTGACGTGAAGCCTGATTCTCTGCTATAACATGAAGACTGATTCTCTGCTGACATGAAGCCAGATTCTCTGTTACGGGACCTCTCTCCTCTGCCTGGGTGCCTGGGCCTAAATATCTGACAATGGACTGTTCCAGTGGTGGGTGACGTAAAGCATGATTCTCTGCTAAGACATGCAGACTGATTCTCTGCTGACATGAAGCCAGATTCTCTGTTACGGGACCTCTCTCCTCTGCCTGGGTGCCGGGGCCTAAATATATGACAATGGACTGTTACAGTGGTGGGTGACATGAAGCTAGATTCTCTGCTATGGCATGAAGAGACTGATTCTCTGCTGACGTGAAGCCAGATTCTCTGCTATGGAACCTCTCTCCAATTGATATTGGTTAATTTTTATTTATTTTATTTTTATTTTTATTCATTTCCCTATCCACATTTGTTTGCAGGGGATTTACCTACATGTTGCTGCCTTTTGCAGCCCTCCAGCTCTTTCCTGGGCTGTTTTACAGCCTTTTTAGTGCCGAAAAGTTCGGGTTCGGGACGAAGTTCGGGTCGGGTTCGGATCCCGAACCCGAACATTTCCGGGAAGTTCGGCCGAACTTCTCGAACCCGAACATCCAGGTGTTCGCTCAACTCTACTAGTAATAAAAAATGACACTTCCCCCGTCATAAAGATATGGATAGGAGCTTCAAAAGCACCCCTGCCGAGGCTCATCGTAAAATGCTGGATCATGGAATAACATCAGCCAGACATTCTGACTACAGTCCCAGCAGGGGACCAGATTGAGTTGGGAAAGCAACCTATTGAACCTTTGAGGGACTGAAACATAGTCATTTTTCATATCTCTGGTCGTAGGCATATTCTGCACTTGCTAAGGCTGGATTCAACCTCCGTGGACCAGTGCGATCATGGATATATCAAACAGTATGTTCTTGTGCCCTTGGAAGGCTGAAAAGCCAGCTTTAAGCCATCCTGGAGAACCACAAGCCCCAGCAGAGTCAAGTTTGGTCTTGTTAGACTCGTAAAATCATAAGGGTCATTAATACATTTTTCTGTAAATATATATATGCACTGATTTTCCTTTCACCTTTTATTAAAAGATTGAAAAATCTTATTTGCTAAGTCTTCCGTGTTCTAAGCAAAGGAATTAACAAATCCCATTTTGTGTGAGAAAGGTCATTTTGATTGTTGCTTGGCTGAACGATTGCGATCGGTCAGCAAGCAATAGCTGGTTCATTCCCTGCTCTGCGTGAGGGTGAGTGACCGGTAGTCGGTTCGTGTGCCGTTAAAATGCCATGGTGGCAGTCTACTGAATTGTATCTATAAAGGGTTAACCAAAAGTTAACCACCCCTTGTCACGTGCGGTATCCGTTTGCGTACAGGTACGTTTGTGACATACTCCACTGCAGCTTAGATGCCTGGTCATGCAGGTTGTGCTCAGGTTTATAACGTTTATGCCTCGCTTCAAGCTCTGATTGCACAGCGTGCAAACCACTTGTGTCTTGTCATCAGCATATTGTCTAAAGAACTGCCACGCCAGGGAACTCCTTGGAGCTGGCTTTGGTGTGCTCAGTCCCTTGGTGCGATGGGCAGTAGCAGGCGTACTGTCTAGGGGACGGCTGCTCTGCTTTCGCACCCTGCTTCCTCTTTTGCTGTGCTGGTGGCTCTCTGCGACCACCGCCATGTACTCATCCTGAAACATAAGTGGTTGGCCATCGGTGCACTTGATCTCTTCCACTTCTGGGGCAGGGCTAGGTGGATGGCCCTGGGAAACCCTGCTAGCAGAGTCATCAAAAAGCAGTAGAGACTGCTGCATGACTTGGGGCTCAGACTGCTTGGCTGATTGGCAACGGGGTGAGTTGAAATACTCATGGCCATGGGCTGCAGGTGCCAACTCTGATTTTTCAGCAGGGGACTGGGTGGGAGACAATGTGAAAGAACTGGAGGCACTGTCATCCACCCAATCTTCTAGCGCCTGTACTAGTTCTGGCCTCACAATTCGTAGAGTGGCATTCGGGCCTACTGAATAACGCTGAAGGCTCTGTCGCCTACGCGCACCTCAGGAAGTTGTTTTAATTTGCGGGTGTAGCTGGCACAGATCGACACAAACACCAGCAGCACCACGACCAGGGCCACGTCCCTTATTTGACGCTCTCCTAATTTTTTGCGGTCACCCACCGAAGTAACAGACGTTTTTACTAAATTTAGTTCCCTGTCAGCAATGCAGAGCAGGGGTTTTTCACCGGCAAAAATGGGTTAATGTCACGCACCAATGGAGCATACGATTTTTTGAAATTTTGGTCCCTGTCACCTATGCAGTGCAGGGGTTTTTAAACAGCAAAAATGGGTTAATGTCACCCAACAATGTAACAGACAAATTTTTTACAATTATTTCCTATGTAGAGCAGGGGTATAAAACAGCCAACAATGCACATATGTCAACCCCTGAACTCACAGTCGGATTAACTATATTATTGTCCCTGGCACATATGCAGGTGCAGCTGTACTTCACACAAAAATTGGTTTGTCGCCACACTTAACTAACAGACGGATTAAGTATTAAATTATTAATATTTATTTTAGATGTTGCATTGCGCCCACCGAAAAATTGCTGTAGGAATGTCAGCCACAGAATGAACAGACAGATAAATTATCTTTCTGTGTCTGGGGTGTAAAAATTCTGTATTGCACATGTGCCCTGTCTGGACAATTCTGTACCTGGCCTATGTTGGTGCAGGAACCCACCCTCCGAGCCACTTGTGAATGACTGGCCTGATCACTGTGGAAATGTCACCCCACAATCCTACAGATGGATTTACTGTATTTATTTGCCTGGCTGTCAGATATGCAGCGCAGGCCGCAAAGGTACTTTATGGTAAAAAAAAGTGGTTTTTTTTTTCACCCACAGTGAAACAGAAGGATTTACTGATTTTATTATCAGATTTGCAGTGCAGGCCGCAAAGTTACTTTACGGCGAAAAAGTGAGTTTTTTTCAAC
The DNA here is from genome assembly GCF_905171765.1 of Bufo bufo. NCBI lineage: Eukaryota > Metazoa > Chordata > Amphibia > Anura > Bufonidae > Bufo > Bufo bufo. The sequence continues at coordinate 237,292,555 of NC_053391.1, forward strand.
CGACAATGTAACAGCAGTATTTAACGATTTTATTGGAGTCTCAGAAATGCAGTGCAGGCTGCAAATGTTCTATCTAGCACAAAAAGTGTTTTTTTTTTCAACCAACAATGTAACAGCAGTATTTAACGGTTTTAGTGGACTGCCAGAAATGCAGCGCAGGCCGCAAATGTACTATCTAGCACAAAAAGTGTGTTTTTTTTAACCAACAATGTAACAGCAGTATTTAACAGTTTTAGTGGCCTGTCAGAAATGCAGTGCATGCCGCAAATGTACTATCTAGCATCAACCAACAATGTAACATGTAGAGCTTGGAAGAAAGATGAGACAGAGGGGATATGATAGAAACTTTTAAATACATAAAGGGAATCAACGAGGTAAAAGAAGAGAGAATATTTAAAAGAAGAAAAACTGCTACAAGAGGACAGTTTTCGTTTTAAATTAGAGGGGCAAAGGTTTAAAAGTAATATCAGGAAGTATTACTTTACTGAGAGAGTAGTGGATGCATGGAATAGCCTTCCTGCAGAAGTGGTAGCTGCAAATACAGTGAAGGAGTTTAAGGGCTCTTTCACACCTGCGTTCTTGTCTTCCGGCATAGAGTTCCGTCGTCGGGGCTCTATGCCGGAAGAATCCTGATCAGGATTATCCCAATGCATTCTGAATGGAGAGAAATCCGTTCAGGATGCATCAGGATGTCTTCAGTTCCGGAACGGAACGTTTTTTGGCCGGAGAAAATACCGCAGCATGCTGCGCTTTTTGCTCCGGCCAAAAATCCGGAACACTTGCCGCAAGGCCGGATCCGGAATTAATGCCCATTGAAAGGCATTGATCCGGATCCGGCCTTAAGCTAAACGTCGTTTCGGCGCATTGCCGGAGCCGACATTTAGCTTTTTCTGAATGGTTACCATGGCTGCCGGGACGCTAAAGTCCTGGCAGCCATGGTAAAGTGTAGTGGGGAGCGGGGGAGCAGTAAACTTACCGTCCGTGCGGCTCCCCGGACGCTCCAGAGTGACGTCAGGGCGCCCCAAGCGCATGGATCATGTGATCGCATTGGACACGTCATCCATGCGCATGGGGCGCTCTGACGTCATTCTGGAGCGCCCCTAAAGCCGCACGGACTGTAAGTATACCGCTCCCCCGCTCCCCGCTCCTACTATGGCAACCAGGACTTTAATAGCGCCCTGGGTGCCATAGTAACACTGAAAGCATTTTGAAGACGGTTCCGTCTTCAAATGCTTTCAGTACACTTGCGTTTTTCCGGATCCGGAGCGTAATTCCGGCAAGTGGAGTGCACGCTGGATCCGGACAACGCAAGTGTGAAAGAGGCCTAAGCATGTATGGGATAGGCATAAGGCCATCCTTCATATAAGATAGGGCCAAGGGCTATTCATAGTATTTAGTATATTGGGCAGACTAGATGGGCCAAATGGTTCTTATCTGCCGACACATTCTATGTTTTTAAGTGTGCTTTTTTCAACCAACAATGTAACAGCAGTATTTAACGGTTTTATTGGACTGTCAGAAATGCAGCGCAGGCCGCAAAGGTACTTTATGGAAAATAAAATATGATTTTTTTCACCCACAGTGAAACAGATGGATTTACTGATTTTAATTTCCCTATCAGATTTGCATTGCAGGCCGCAAAGGTACTTTATGGCCAAAAAGTGAGTTTTTTTCAACCAACAATGTAACAGCAGTATTTAACGATTTTATTGGAGTGTCAGAAATGCAGTGCAGGCTGCAAATGTACTATCTAGCACAAAAAGTGTTTTTTTTTCATGTGAATATGTCACCCCCTGGGTCCCTGAATTACATACGGATTACCTATATTATTTTCCCTTCCCCTGGCACATATGCAGTGCAGGTACACTTAAAAAATGGGTAGATGTTGCCCACTGAACTAAAAGAACAGGATTAAATTATTGTCCCTGGCACATATGCAGTGCTAGTGCACTGCTGTTGCACAAAATGTGCAATTTTTAGATTTTAACGATTTGATGGACATGGTAATCTCTTCATCAGTAAAATCTAACAAAAGTTTATCTAGTTGAGGTTTCTGTAATTTGGGTAAGGTCATAAATTTTTCAATAGCTTCTGGGGAGTGGTGGGTTTTGTTGGCATCTGAACCTAAATTATAGAGGGAGGAATAGAATAGAGCTATTGCATCAGCAATGTGCTGAGGGTCGAATATTTTACGACCTTGAGAATTTAGTAAGTAAGGTAGTTTTGATTTATTTTGTTTCTTTTTTAGTCTAGACTCTAAAAGTGAACCCGCTTTATTATCATGCCCATAATATTGGCTCTTTAAAGGGGTTATCCCATCATAATGATCACTGTTAAATCAGTTAATGATTTGACAGTGATCATTTTTGTAAATATACTTGATTAACAAATTCCCACCGTTTAGGATAAAATTCATTCCCACTTACCTTATTTTTGCGACTCGGTCTCCCCTGGTTACAGCCACCACTCTTCTCCAGAATCCCAATGGTCGCGCTTGCTCAGAAGACTCCTTCTTTTCTCCCGGCCAGGCCGCTCGCTGTCCTGAACGCGCACGCTGCCGCGTATGCGCGACAGTGACTTCTTCCCGGCCAGAATAGTACAGAGCTGCGAATGCGCACGCCGGCTCTGTACTATACTGGCCAGAAATAAGTCACATGGCAGCGTGCGCATTCAGTCCAGCGCGTGGCCCGGCCAGAATCAATCAAGATGAAGCCCGCCCCCAGCCAGAATCTAGGAAGTGAACGGCGCGGTGGCAGCAGGTAAGTATAAAAAGGCGAAGTGGGATAACCCCTTTAAGCGTCTCAAAGCCAGGTCACACTTATGTAGCTCTGACGCAAGTCCTTAAGTTCTAGATCTCTACTGGAACAGAATGTACGTTTATTTAGATCGCTAAGCCTTATTATAGAGTCGATAAGTTGTTTCCTAAGCGCTTCTCTGTCTTTTTTATCTCTGGACGCCAGACCAAAATAATATCCTCTAACAAACGCCTTATGGGCACACCAGACTGTCGTAACAGCGACCTCTTCTGTGTCATTAAGATCAAAAAATTCCTTTATGGTGCTTGTAGAACCAGGTAGGTATTTAGCAGAGTGTAGTATATGCTCATTTATTCGGCAAGTAGTGCGAGTGCCTGAGTTATATTGTTCAGTTAAAGTGATGTGTACGGGGGAGTGATCCGACCAGCTGATATTGCCTATGCCAGAGGAAATAATCTTGGGTAAAGTGTTGCTATCCGTCAGAAAGAAATAAATTCTGGAAAATGTTTTGTGTGCATTTGAAAAGTGACTGTAGTCACGTTCATCTGCGTGCTTTGCGTGCCATATATCAACAAGGCCTTCCTTTTGTGTAAGAAGAAACAGCTTGGATGGCCCATCCGGTTTAGAAGGGGCCGATGAGTCAAGTGCTGGCCACATTAGTGTGTTAAAGTCGCCCATGATCACCAGGGACCCTTTTTTAAGGGACGAGACTGTATTAAACAATTTACGGAAAAATTTAAATGGGCTTTTATTAGGGGCATAGAGAGCCACCAAAGTATATGGTGCATTATTGATTTGACAAACCAAAATGACGTATCTCCCTCCCTCATCCAGTTTGGATTACAATAATGTAAATGCCACAGAGTCTCTTACGACAATAGAAACCCCTCTTTTTTTCTTGTCAGACAAGGTAGCTGAATATACGTGTGGGAGCTTCCTATGTTTTAGTCTGTGGGTGTCAGCTCTAAGGAAATGTGTTTCTTGAATACTCACTATATCAGAGTTATCAGAAAGAGCATTTTTCCAGAGTTGAGACCGTTTAAAAGGGCTGTTTAATCTTTACGTTATTTAATGTAATTTTAAATACCATTGTGAGCGAATTGTATACATGCTGGGAACCAGAACACCTTTGACCGTACCTGCCTATAGCATGTTGTCATTAAAATCACATTAAGCTGAAAGAGGAGAACCATGCAATCAAGATGCAAATAGTGGACCTTGGCAGAACATTGAAAAAACAAAACTGAGACAAACCAACAGAAAAAGAGTACAGTAAAGGGACGCATCTAATCACGCGTCACCGGTTTGGGGGGGTGCAAACACAAGTCCTCGGCCGTTAAAGCCTGAATATGATTAGACAAAGAAAAAAGGATATTATAAAAATAAGGATGGGCACTCTAATATCCGGAACCACCAGGTAATAGATTTAATATTGCAATCGGAGTTTGTCTTACTGGCAGCTTACCATTAACCCTATCCAGTGGCGTACCGCCAATATAGGCAGACCACGCCGTTGCTATGGGGCCCGCGGCACAAGGGGGCCCGGAGCGCATGGAAGGCTCCGCCCCCTTTGTCTACTCTGCACAGTTTATTCACAAAGTTGTTTTCCCTCGGGTCCGGACGTCCTGCTCCCCCCTCCCCCGACCGCTCCATGATCCAGGCTGCGGGCTCGCTCGTTCCCTGCATTTTACACTGGCCGTTTAGCACAGCAAAGATCCTGCTGCTGATTGGCCAGGCAGCAGGAGCAGGCGCCGCTGAAGCACAGACAGAGGCGTGCAGCCAGAGTAGTATCCTTCTGCTGCGCTCATGTCTGCCTCAATTCATCACAGTAAGTTCAACTGCAGTCCCGACCCCCCCCCCCCCCCCCCCCCCCAACCCCCCCCCCCCCCCCCCCCCCCCCCTCACCTGCTGCTAGACTGAAGGATCGCTCCGTCCGGACAGTGAACAGTGCACATAAACACACTGTTGTCTAGTGTGCCTGTGCCACAGTAAGAGGGGGAGGGGGGCCCTGTAGGCTCGTAGAGATGACTTAGTCAGGAGGACAATGTGCTTGGATCATAAGGGTATTCTTGATGGGGGAGGGCAGCAACAGCAAGCAGTGGTTTTTTGTGTGTGTTTTTTTTAAGGGGGGGGGGGGGGGCTGTAGGCTAATAGAGGATTCAGGAGGACAATGTGCTCCAGTGTGCTTTCCTCCTACTCCTCACCCCCCCCCCCACCCCTGGGCATTTCGGGGGGCATTATAGGGGTTTTAACTCCTTGACGCTGATGGGGGATATGATTGGTGGCTTTGGGCACACTTAGCATCAGCAGCAAAGAGTTGAAGGGGTTATCCAACCTCTAATGCCCCCCAAAATGCCCGGGGGAGGGTTATGACACAGACAGGAGGAGCGATATGTATGCGTGCTCCTGCCCTGCACTCGCTCAGCTGTGCTCACATACATATCGTGCCCTGTATCCACTGTCCTGTGCCCACTCTGCTAAATCCTAACATAGCCCATCTATGCCCGGCTTTACCAAAGCAGACAGGCAGGAGCAGCGATGTGTGATGTGATCATATTTATTTTATGTATGTGTGTGTGTGTGTCTGTCCCTGTGTGTGTGTGTGTGTCTGTCCCTGTATGTGTGTTTCTGTCCCTGTGTGTCACCATCACCATGACCATTGTACCTATGTCTTGACACAGGTGCATCAGGACGTTCTGTGCGGGGCAAGAAGAAGAAGAAGATGGAAGAGGAGGCAGCGCCGCCAACATAGAGTCCCGTGGGAGAGACACAGGGAGGCACACTAAGGGCGTAAGTAACACTACCACATTATCTACACTAGTGTTATCTGTGGTTTTACATAGGACTGCAGGTAACACTACCACATTATCTACACTAGTGTTATCTGTGGTTTTACATAGGACTGCAGGTAACACTACCACATTATCTACACTAGTATTATCTGTGGTGTTACATAGGACTGCAGGTAATACTACTACATTTTAGGTAATCAGAGAGCCATCACTGTGTTATCTGTATTCAGAGAGCTATCACTGTGTTATTTGTGCTGTTACATAGGACTACAGGTGACATCTACTACATTATCAGTACTTAGATAGTTATCACTGTGTTATTTGTAGTGTTACATAGGACTGCAGATAAAACTTTTATGGAATATCCACAGAAGTCCCATAGATTCAGATACCACAGGGTTTTGTTCCTACGGCATTCCCTTTACCGCAAAACTGACCTGTGCCCTTCATTCTCTGGGTCAGTCTGAATACGTACGAACGTATGTATACATTTCTTTATTGGCAAATGGGGGTGTGGCGGGGGAGGAGCCAGGACAGGAGGTGGGATGGGCCAGGCATGGGTAGTGGGTGGGGTTAGGGGGCCCAATTCATATTCTTGCTATGGGGCCCAGTGATTTCTATGTACGCCCCTGACCCTATCTACCTCATTTTTATGTGTCCACAGCGGCTATTTAATATGTATTAGATTGATTATATTTGAGTATTAGCAGGCCTATTTTAGATATTGGACTTATTACCTGTATTTTATGATATTGTGATTATTTATGTTATTGATGCCAATTTTATTAAATCTATTACCTGGTGGTTCCGGATATTAGAGTGCCCATCTTTATTTTTATAATATTATTCGGTGCTTTGAGTGCGACATCAGATAGGTGCACCTGACCATCCCAAATCAGGAGGCAGAGCCGTCCTTTACCTGGTTTAAAGAAAAAAGGATGTCACCAAATCCAGGGATTTCAAGTGTCTGAAGAGCGCCTTCCAGGTACCACCGACCATTCCTCTGCCAGTCTAGTCGGAAAAGGTGTTGTGGATGCCGCAATTGAAGTAGGCATCAAATGCCAGCTGGTAAGTATATCGATGGCCTCTTCAGCACTTGTCACCACAACTTTTCTGCTGTTGTGAGATATGAGTAGCTTCGCTATCTGTACGGAATTTTGTGAGAACGAAGAATTCTTGTGGCGTCTTTGAATTCCCTTCTTTTAGCTAGCGTGGCAGCTGAAAGATCTGTGTAAAGGGAGACGGATGTGAATCTCTCCGGCAAAGTTGGGTTATTGCAGGCAGCCGCCATTAGTTGTTCTTTGACATGGTAGAAGGTAATGCGGGCTAACACATCCCTTGGAACATCAGGGAGTAGCCTTTTGGGTTTTGGAACCCTATTTGCCCTATCGATAAATAGTTCGCTCTGTGATACATCTGGAAACAATGTGGTAAAAAGATCAACCAAAAGAACCTGTAGGTCCTCTTGCTTGATTGACTCTGGTCTGCCGCGGAATCTGATATTGTTCCTACGGGAACGATCTTCAAGATCAGTAAGTTTAGCTCTGAGGGCTGATATTTCTTAATCTTTCTCAGTATTGGAGTCTACCAGATCAATGTGTGCTTTGGCAAATTCCGCCATTTTATTTTCCAGGTGGGTGGTCCTGTTACCCACTTCTGTAATATCTTTTTGCAGGGGCAATAGCATTGCCTTAGTTTCTGATTGAAGAGACGACCTCAGCTCTCCCATCAAAGCTTTTAGCAGGGATTCTGTGATAGGTTTCTCCCACGAGTCCTGCTGTTGTAACGGCTTGTGGTAAGCATGTTGTGGCACCAGATACGATCCTCCCTGCCCCTCTGCGGTAGCGCCATTCCCCTGGTATTGTGTCACCATTACTCCATCCGCACCTGATCTCAAAGGTGGGGACCCTCCAAGTCCCTGTGGAGAGCAGTTAAGTAGGTGTGGGGATGCGCGGCTGTCTGAGGCACCAGTGGAGGCCATGCATGGCGATACTCCTGTATGAGAAGCAGTCACAGTCCCTGACGCGCTGGCAGTAATCGTGCGTCCTCCGGCGCCATCTTGGGGAGAACTCACCGCTGGGTAAAACTCGATGAGTTTCGCTGACACCGGCTTCCTTTTTGTTTTCGCCATTCCCCCAGTGTACAGGGGTATCTTGAGCCAACTTTCTGGCGTCCGGAAAGGCTTTGGGATCGCTGTGAGCTGCTACACAGGCTTAAGGAACCGGAGCTCAACTAATAAACAGCCTGCTCCATGCGCCGCCGGCCACGCCCCCCGGAAAGACACAGTTTTATACAGTCTACAGGAAAAATGCGTTGTGTTGCAAATGGTTATAAAGTTCATGAGCACAGAGGCATCTTGGCATCTTTTCTTATTATACTATGGAGTGCCATTGCTCTATTATTCATTCTAGAAGTTTATGAATGAATTGCCAGCGATCTGCAGTAGAGTGGTGTTTCCAGTAGGGGGTGTGTCCCTGCACATTCCCAACAGGAAACACCACTACATAGTATGACTAGGGTTGAGCGAACCCGAACTGTAAAGTTCAGGTTCGTACCGAACTTTAGTATTTTTGGACCCCGGACCCGAACATTTCCATAAAATTTCGGGTTCGGGTTCAGTGTTCGGCGCTTTCTTGGCGCTTTTTGAAAGGCTGCACAGCAGCCAATCAAGAAGCGCCATACTACTTGCCCCAAGAGGCCATCACAGCCATGCCTACTAATGGCATGGCTGTGATTGGCCAGAGCAGCATGTGACCCAGGCTCTATAAAAGCTTGAGTCACGTAGCGCTGCATGTCACTCTGCTGTTACAAGTGTAGGGAGAGGATGCTGCTGGACTTGTGATTTCAGGGAGAGCATAGGAGAGAATCTAACTCAGCGATCTACAGACAAATAGTTGTGTGGGTGCAGGGCACTATCGTTTTACCCTGCCCTGAGCTCATTGACCAAAAAATACAAACTTTTAGAATTCTGTTAGTTAGGTGGGTGGCGGCAGCGGCGGCCATTTTATGCATGCTCAGTGCACCAGCACTGCATCTGAGCTTTTGGGACATTTCAAATCACCATTTTATTGGGGCAAACTACAGCATCTGGATTAGTCAGAGTGCAATTTAAAGTAGAAATACACCCATCATTTTCTGGGGTTTTAAAAACACACAATTTTTTTTAAAAAAACAGTATTTTCCAGATCTGCAAGTGTTAAATTCAAGTTTAATATATTCAGTTTTCATATTCTGTTAGCAAAAAAAGACCTTTTTGGCTATCTACAACATCTGTATTAGTCAGTGTGCAATTTAAGGTAGAAATACACCCATCATTTTCTGGGGTTTGAAAAACACGCTCTTTTGACAAAAAATAAAATTTTTAGGCCTTGCAGCATCAGCACATGTGAAATTACAGGCTTATATACTGCTGTCAAATTCAGTTTTTAAACAAACACTGATTTGGGCACAAAAAATTTAGTTGGCAGCCTTTGATGCCGATGTCATTGTGAGATACAACCTTAATACATTTGGGTTACATTCAGAGATTTTAAATACCTCCATTTGGTGCACCAATATTGAATTCAGGCCTACACTGGTTCAGGCACTATGAGATACCCCCTCTGCATACAGGGGTTTGAATTAGCCATTTGAAATACAGCCATTTTGTGCAAAGATATATTAACTTCAGGCCTACACTGGCTCAGACCATGTGACATACCCCCCTTCATACAGGGGTTTGAATTAGACATTTGAAATACAGCCATTTGAAATACAGCCATTTTGTGCAAAGATATATTTACTTCAGGCCTACACTGGTTCAGACCGTGTGAGATACCCACCTACATACAGGGGTTTGAATTAGGCATTTGAAATACAGCCATTTTGTGCAAAGATATATTTACTTCAGGCCTACAGAGGTTCAGGCCCTCTGAGATACTACCTCTACATACAGGGGTTTGAATTAGGCATTTTAAATACAGCCATTTGAAATGCAGCCATTTTGTGCAAAGATATATTTACTACAGGCCTACACTAGGCCAGACCGTGTGAGAGACCACCCTACATACAGGGGTTTGAATTAGGCATTTGAAATACAGCCATTTGAAATACAGCCATTTTGTGCAAAGATATATTTACTTCAGGCCTACACTGGTTCAGACCGTGTGAGATACCCCCCTACATACAGGGGTTTGAATTAGGCATTTGAAATACAGCCATTTTGTGCAAAGATATATTTACTTCAGGCCTACAGAGGTTCAGGCCCTCTGAGATACTACCTCTACATACAGGGGTTTGAATTAGGCATTTGAAATACAGCCATTTGAAATACAGCCATTTTGTGCAAAGATATATTTACTTCAGGCCTACACTGGTTTAGACCGTGTGAGATACCCCCCTAGATACAGGGAATTGAATTAGGCATTTGAAATACAGCCATTTGAAATACAGCCATTTTGTGCAAAGATATATTTGCTTCAGGCCTACAGAGGTTCAGGCCCGCTGAGATACTACCTCTACATACAGGGGTTTGAATTAGGCATTTGAAATACAGCCATTTAAAATACAGCCATTTTGTGCAAAGATATATTTACTTCAGGCCTAAACTGGTTCAGACCGTGTGAGATACCCCCCTACATATAGGGGTTTAAATCAGGCATTTGAAATACAGCCATTTGAAATACAGCCATTTTGTGCAAAAATATATTTACTTCAGGCTTATAGAGGTTCAGGCCCTCTGAGATACTACCTCTACATACAGGGCTTTGAATTAGGCATTTGAAATACAGCCATTTTGTGCAAAGATATATTTACTTCAGGCCTACAGAGGTTCAGGCCCTCTGAGATACTACCTCTACATACAGGGGTTTGAATTAGGCATTTGAAATACAGCCATTTTTAAATACAGCCATTTTGTGCAAAGATATATTTACTTCAGGCCTACAGAGGTTCAGGCCCTCTGAGATACTACAAGTCCAGCATAGAGAATTAACCCATAAAATAATAATTTTATTGGTATACTTTAAAAGGATCCCGCTAGGGTCCACTATATATCACATCAAATATACATAAAGAAATAAACGTGACTGTCAACGTGAAAGTCACATTTATTTCTTTATGTATATTTGATGTGATATATAGTGGACCCTAGCGGGATCCTTTTAAAGTATACCAATAAAATTATTATTTTAGGGGTTAATTCTCTATGCTGGACTTGTTGACATAACTGTACCCCATTATATCAATGTCTATTGATTTTGCTGGAATTTGATATCCTCTGAGATACTACCTCTACATAGAGGGGTTTGAATTAGGCATTTGAAATACAGCCATTTAAAATACAGCCATTTTGTGCAAAGATATATTTACTTCAGGCCTACAGAAGTTCAGGCCCTCTGAGATACTACCTCTACATACAGGGCTTTGAATTAGGCATTTGAAATACAGCCATTTGAAATACAGCCATTTTGTGCAAAGATATATTTACTTCAGGCCTACACTGGTTCAGACCGTGTGAGATACTAACTCTACATACAGGGCTTTGAATTAGGCATTTGAAATACAGCCATTTGAAATACAGCCATTTTGTGCAAAGATATATTTACTTCAGGCCTACAGAGGTTCAGGCCCTCTGAGATACTAACTCTACATACAGGGCTTTGAATTAGGCATTTGAATAAAGCCATTTGAAATACAGCCATTTTGTGCAAAGATACATTTTCTTCAGACCTACACTGGTTCAGACCGTGTGAGATACCCCCCTACATACAGGGGTTTGAATTAGGCATTTGAAATATAGCCATTTAAACTACAGCCATTTTGTGCAAAGATATATTTACTTCAGGCCTACACTGGTTCAGACCGTGTGAGATACCTCCTACATACAGGGGTTTGAATCAGGCATTTGAAATACAGCCATTTGAAATACAGCCATTTTGTGCAAAGATATACAAACCGGATTCCAAAAAAGTTGGGACACTAAACAAATTGTGAATAAAAACTGAATGCAATGATGTGGAGATGGCAAATGTCAATATTTTATTTGTAATAGAACGTAGATGACAGATCAAACGTTTAATCCGAGTAAATGTATCATTTTAAAGGAAAAATACGTTGATTCAAAATTTCATGGTGTCAACAAATCCCAAAAAAGTTGGGACAAGTAGCAATAAGAGGCTGGAAAAAGTAAATTTGAGCATAACGAAGAGCTGGAAGACCAATTAACACTAATTAGATCAATTGGCAACATGATTGGGTATAAAAAGAGCTTCTCAGAGTGGCAGTGTCTCTCAGAAGCCAAGATGGGTAGAGGATCACCAATTCCCACAATGTTGCGCAGAAAGATAGTGGAGCAATATCAGAAAGGTGTTACCCAGCGAAAAATTGCAAAGACTTTGCATCTATTATCATCAACTGTGCATAACATCATCTGAAGATTCAGAGAATCTGGAACAATCTCTGTGCGTAAGGGTCAAGGCCATAAAACCATACTGGATGCCCGTGATCTCCGGGCCCTTAAACGACACTGCACCACAAACAGGAATGCTACTGTAAAGGAAATCACAGAATGGGCTCAGGAATACTTCCAGAAACCATTGTCAGTGAACACAATCCACCGTGCCATCCACCGTTGCCAGCTGAAACTCTACAGTGCAAAGAAGAAGCCATTTCTAAGCAAGATCCACAAGCTCAGGTGTTTTCACTGGGCCAGGGATCATTTAAAATGGAGTGTGGCAAAATGGAAGACTGTTCTGTGGTCAGACGAGTCACGATTCGAAGTTCTTTTTGGAAATCTGGGACGCCATGTCATCCGGACCAAAGAGGACAAGGACAACCCAAGTTGTTATCAACGCTCAGTTCAGAAGCCTGCATCTCTGATGGTATGGGGTTGCATGAGTGCATGTGGCATGGGCAGCTTGCATGTCTGGAAAGGCACCATCAATGCAGAAAAATATATTCAGGTTCTAGAACAACATATGCTCCCATCCAGACGTCATCTCTTTCAGGGAAGACCCTGCATTTTTCAACAAGATAATGCCAGACCACATTGTAACGGTCGTGTACACACACACACAGGGGGAAGGGAAGTGACCACTGCGCTCCACCCTTACCCCTGGCCCTGCCTACTTGCCTCGCGAGTCCTAATGACAGGGGACAACTGGACGGCAATCCCTAACTTGGAGTAAGTGCAGGGATGACAGACAGACAAACAACAGGACGTGAACGGACCGAGTCAATACCAGGAAAGCTGCAAAGTACAAATGGAGCAAGCAGAGAATTGTCAGGAGAAGCCGGGGTCATAAATACCAGGAGAGCAGAGAAGTACAAGAGGAGTCCTAAGAGAGTAGTCAGGTGGGAGCCGAGGTCACAATACCAGGACGGATGCGCAGTACAGGAGGATCAAGGAACAGGATCAGGTAAGTATTCAGCAGTCCAACAAATACCAGGAACCTAGAAATTAACAGGCAACCTGTAGCCAGCAGGCTGCCTGTATTTATAGTGGGGAGTGAGGGTCATGTGACGTGGCCAGCGTCACATGACCGACAGACCAACCAGTCGAGCACCGAGTGATCAGCTCGGCGCTCAAGGCAGACTTAGGAGCAAGGAGCCACCCAGCTAGTAAAGCCGCCCTGGGAATGAGGTCAAACACAGAACCTCATTCCAAAAGCTAAGCAACAGTTCTGCGGGCAATGGGGGACCGAGTGCACCTTCGGAACCCCGTGACACACATTCTGCATCAATCACAACATCATGGCTGCGTAGGAGAAGGATCCGGGTACTGAAATGGCCAGTCTGCAGTCCAGGTCTTTCACCTATAGAGAACATTTGGCGCATCATAAAGAGGAAGGTGCAACAAAGAAGTCCCAAGACGATTGAACAGTTAGAGGCCTGTATTAGACAAGAAAGGGAGAGCATTCCTATTTCTAAACTTGAGAAACTGGTCTCCTCGGTCCCCAGACGTCTGTTGAGTGTTGTAAGAAGAAAGGGAGATGCCACACAGTAATGAAAATGGCCTTGTCCCAACTTTTTGGGGATTTGTTGACAACATGAAATTCTGATTAAACATATTTTTCCCTTAAAATGGTACATTTTCTCAGTTTAAACTTTTGTTCCGTGATTTATGTTCTATTCTGAATAAAATATTAGAAGTTGGCACCTCCACATCATTGCATTCAGTTTTTATTCACGATTTGTATAGTGTCCCAACTTTTTTGGAATCCATTTTGTATTTACTTCAGGCCTACAGAGGTTCAGGCACTCTGAGATACTACCTCTACATACAGGGCTTTGAATTAGGCATTTGAAATACAGCCATTTGAAATACAGCCATTTTGTGCAAAGATATATTTACTTCAGGCCTACAGAGGTTAAGGTCCTCTGAGATACTACCTCTACATACAGGGGTTTGAATTAGGCATTTGAAATACAGCTATTTGAACTACAGCCATTTTGTGCAAAGATATATTTACTTCAGGCCTACACTGGTTCAGACCGTGTGAGATACCCCCCTACATACAGGGGTTTTAATTAGGCATTTGAAATACAGCCATTTGAACTACAGCCATTTTGTGCAAAGATATATTTACTTCAGGCCTACACTGGTTCAGACCGTGTGAGATACCCCCCTACATACAGGGGTTTGAATTAGGCATTTAAAATACAGCCATTTGAAATACAGCCATTTTTTGCAAAGATATATTTACTTCAGGCCTACAGAGGTTCAGGCCCTCTGAGATACTACCTCTACATACAGGGGTGTGAATTAGGCATTTGAAATACAGCCATTTTAAATACAGCCATTTTGTGCAAAGATATATTTACTTCAGGCCTACATTGGTTAAGACCGTGTAAAATACTCCACTACATACAGGGGTTTAAATTAGGCATTTGAAAAACAGCCATTTTGTACAAAGATATATTTACTTCAGGTCTACACTGGTTCAGACTGTGTGAGATACCCCCCTACATACAGGGGTTTGAATCAGGCATTTGAAATATAGCCATTTGAAATACAGCCATTTTGTGCAAAGATATATTTACTTCAGGCCTACAGAGGTTCAGGCCCTCTGAGATACTACCTCTACATATAGGGCTTTGAATTAGGCATTTGAAATATAGCCATTTGAAATACAGCCATTTTGTGCAAAGATATATTTACTTCAGGCCTACAGAGGTTCAGGCCCTCTGAGATACTACCTCTACATACAGGAGTTTGAATTAGTCATTTGAAATACAGCCATTTTGAAATACAGCCATTTTGTGCAAAGATATATTTACTTCAGGCCTACACTGGTTCAGACCGTGTAAGATACCCCCCTACATACAGGGGTTTTAATTAGGCATTTGAAATACAGCTATTTGAAATACAGCCATTTTGTGCAAAGATATATTTAGTTCAGGCCTACACTGGTTCAGACCATGTGAGATACCCCTCTACATACAGGGGTTTGAATCAGGCATTTGAAATATAGCAATTTGAAATACAGCCATTTTGTGCAAAGATATATTTACTTCAGGCCTACAGAGGTTCAGACCCTCTGAGATACTACCTCTACATACAGGGGTTTGAATTAGGCATTTGAAATACAGCCATTTGAAATACAGCCATTTTGTGCAAAGATATATTTACTTCAGGCCTACATTGGTTCAGACCGTGTGAGATACCCCCATACATACAGGGGTTTGAATCAGGCATTTGAAATATAGACATTTCAAATACAGCCATTTTGTGCAAAGATATATTTACTTCAAGCCTACACTGGTTAAGACCGTGTGAGATACCCCCCTACATACAGGGGTTTGAATCAGGCATTTGAAATACAGCCATTTGAAATACAGCCATTTGAAATACAGCCATTTTGTGCAAAGATATATTTACTTCAGGCCTACACTGGTTCAGACCGTGTGAGATACCCCCCTACATACAGGGGTTCTAATCAGGCATTTGAAATACAGCCATTTTGTGCAAAGATATATTTACTTCAGGCCTACAGAGGTTCAGGCCCTCTGAGATACTACCTCTACATGCAGGGGTTTGAATTAGGCATTTGAAATACAGCCATTTGAACTACAGCCATT
Source organism: Bufo bufo (assembly GCF_905171765.1). Lineage (NCBI taxonomy): Eukaryota > Metazoa > Chordata > Amphibia > Anura > Bufonidae > Bufo > Bufo bufo. The sequence continues at coordinate 237,308,162 of NC_053391.1, forward strand.
TTGTGCAAAGATATATTTACTTCAGGCCTAAACTGGTTCAGACCGTGTGAGATACTCCCCTACATACAGGGGTTTGAATTAGGCATTTTAAATACAGCCATTTGAAATGCAGCCATTTTGTGCAAAGATATATTTACTTCAGGCCTACACTGGTTAAGACCGTGCGAGATACCCCCCTACATAAAGGGGTTTGAATCAGGCATTTGAAATATAGCCATTTGAAATACAGCCATTTTGTGTAAAGCTATATTTACTTTAAGCCTACACTGGTTCAGACCATGTGAGATACCCCCCTACATACAGGGGTTTGAATCAGGCATTTGAAATACAGCCATATGAAATACAGCCATTTTTTGCAAAGATATATTTACTTCAGGCCTACACTGGTTCAGACCGTGTGAGATATCCCCTACTTTCAGGGGTTTGAATCAGGCATTTGAAATACAGCCATTTGAAATACAGCCATTTTGTGCAAAGATATATTTACTTCAGGCCTACAGAGGTTCAGGCCCTCCGAGATCCTACCTCTACATACAGGGGTTTGAATTAGGTATTTGAAATACAGCCATTTTGTGCAAAGATATATTTACTTCAGGCCTACACTGGTTCAGACCGTGTGAGATACCCCCCTACATACAGGGGTTTGAATCAGGCATTTGAAATATAGCCATTTGAAATACAGCCAGTTTGTGCAAAGATATATTTACTTCAGGCCTACACTGGTTCAGACTGTGTGAGATACCCCCTACATACAGGGGTTGGAATCTGGCATTTGAAATACAGCCATTTGAAATACAGCCATTTTATGCAAAGATATATTTACTTCAGGCCTACAGAGGTTCAGGTCCTCTGAGATACTACCTCTACATACAGGAGTTTGAATTAGGCATTTGAAATACAGCCATTTGAAATACAGCCATTTTGTGCAAAGATATATTTACTTCAGGCCTACACTGGTTCAGACCATGTGAGATACCCCCCTACATACAGGGGTTTGAATCAGGTATTTGAAATGTAGCCATTTGAAATACAGCCATTTTGTGCAAAGATATATTTACTTCAGGCCTACAGAGGTTCAGACCGTGTGAGATACCCCCATACATACAGGGGTTTGAATTAGGCATTTGAAATACAGCCATTTGAAATACAGCCATTTTGTGCAAAGATATATTTACTTCAGGCCTACACTGCTTCAGACCGTGTGAGATACCCCCTACATACAGGGGTTTGAATTAAGCATTTGAAATACAGCCATTTGAAATACAGCCATTTTGTGCAAAGATATATTTACTTCAGGCCTACACTGGTTCAGACCGTGTGAGATACCCCCCTACATACAGGGGTTTGAATTAGGCATTTGAAATACAGCCATTTGAAATACAGCAATTTTGTGCAAAGATATATTTACTTCAGGCCTACACTGGTTCAGACCGTGTGAGATACCACCCTAAATACAGGGGTTTGAATCAGGCATTTGAAATACAGCCATTTGAAATACAGCCATTTTGTGCAAAGATATATTTACTTCAGGCCTACAGAGTTTCAGGCCCTCTGAGATACTACATCTACATACAGGGGTTTGAATTAGGCATTTGAAATACAGCCATTTGAAATACAGCCATTTTGTACAAAAATATATTTACTTCAGGCCTACAGAGGTTCAGGCCCTCTGAGATACTACCTCTACATACAGGCCCCACATGGAATCAAGGTCATGCAGGTGACCTATGTAGTTCGGAGGAAGAGGTGGTGGTCGCACAGAGCCATCAGCACAGCAGAAGAGGGAGCAGGGTGCAAAAGCGGAGCGGCCGTCCTCTAGACAGTACGCCTCCTACTGCCCACCGCAACAAGGGACCGAGCACATCAAAGCCAGCTCCAAGGAGTTCCCTGACTTGGCAGTTCTTCAGACAATGTGCTGACGACAAGACACGAGTGGTTTGCTTGCTGTGCAATCAGAGCCTGAAGCGAGGCATAAACTTTTTCAACCTGAGCACAACCTGCATGACCAGGCATTTAAGTGCAAAGCACGATCTGCAGTGGAGTAGACACATCAAAAACCAAGAAAGGTCTCTGGCTCCTCCTGCTTTCTCTTCTGCTGCAGTCGCGGCCTCTTCATCCACCTCTGGAGTGACAGTGCCACCTGGCACCCCACAAACAGAGGATCTGCCAGCAACACCAACACCTGGGTCACCAAGCATCTCCACAATGTCACACGGAAGCGTTCAGCTCTCCATATCCCAAACGCTGGAGAGGAAGAGGAAGTACCCCCCTACCCACCCGCGATCCCTAGCCCTGAATGCCAGCATTTCAAAATTACTCTCCTTTGAAATGCTGTCATTCCGTCTGGTGGAGACGGATAGTTTTAAAGGCCTTATGGCAGTGGCTGTCCCACAGTACGTCATGCCCAGCCGCCACTACTTTTCAAGGCGAGCCATCCCTTCCCTTCACAACCAAGTAGGGGCCAAAATCAGGTGTGCACTGTGCATTGCCATCTGTGGCAAGGTGCACCTGACTACGGATATGTGGACCAGTAAGCACGGTCAGGGCCGTTATATCTCCATAACAGCACACTGGGTAAATGCAGTGGCGGCTGGGCCTGAGGCGGATAGCAGTTTGGCGCATGTCCTTCCACCACCGAGGATTGCAGGGCGCTTCAGTTTGCCTACTGTTGCTTCCTCCTCCTACTCTGTTTCCTCATCCTCTACCAGCTCGTTATCCGGTCAGCGTAACACCTTCACCACCAACTGCAGCACAGCCAGGGGTAAACGACAGCAGGCAGTTTTAAAACTTATCTGTTTGGGGGACAAACCCTACACCGCGCAGGAGCTGTGGACGGGCCTTGAACAACAGACCGATGAGTGGTTTGTGCCAGTCAGCCTCAAGCCCGGCCTGATGGTGTGCGATAATGGACGAAATCTCGTAGCAGCTCTGGGACTAGCCGGCTTGAGGCACATCCCTTGCCTGGCGCATGTGCTGAATTTGGTGGTGCAGAGATTCCTTAAAAATTACCCCGACATGTCAGAGCTGCTGCATAAAGTGCGAGCCGTCTGTGTGCGTGCTTTCGGCAATCTCACCCTGCTGCTGCTCGCCTGTCAGCGTTGCAGCGTAACTTTGGCCTTCCCGCTCACCGCCTCATATGCGACGTGCCCACAAGGTGGAACTCCACCTTGCACATGCTGACCAGACTGCAGCAGGCGATAGTGGAGTTTCAGCTGCAGCACGCACGAGTGAGTCGCTCGGCGGAACAGCACCACTTCACCACTAATGACTGGGCCTCCATGCGAGACCTGTGTTTCGAGTACTCCACCAACATGGCCAGTGCCGATAACGCCGTTCTCAGCGTTACTATCCCACTTCTATGCCTCCTTGAAAAAAACGCTCCTGGCGATGATGGAAGAGGATGTGGCACAGGAGGAGGAGGAGAAAGAGGGATCATTTCGTAGGGTTTCCGGCCAGTCATTCCCAAGTGGCTCCGAAGGTGGGTTCTTGCACCCACAAACCCAAGGTACACAATTGTCCAGCCAGGGCACAGTTCTGGAGGATGAGGAGGTGGAGGATGAGGAGATGGAGAAGGAGGAACCATGTTCACAGCAGGGTGGCACCCAGACCAGCTCATGGCCATCATTGGTCCGTGGATGGGGGGATACATAGGACACAGACGATACACCTCCCACAGAGGACAGCTTTTCGTTGCCTCTGGGCAGCCTGGCACACATGAGCGATTACATGCTGCAGTGTCTCCGCAACGAGTTGCCCACATTCTAATTTGTGCTGATTACTGGGTGGTCACGCTGCTGGATCCCCGTTACAAGGACAACGTACCGTCCTTAATTCCGTCACTGGAGCGTGATCGTAAGATGCGCGAGTACAAGCGCACGCTGGTAGATGCTCTGCTGATGGCATTCCCACCTGACAGCACAAGTGGAAGCACAGTGGAAGGCAGAGGAAGAGGGGGCACAGTGGAAGCACAAGGCGAAGGCAGAGGAAGAGGTCGCCAACGCAGCTGGGGCACCGCCAGCACCTCAGAAGGCAGGGTTAGCATGGCCGAAATGTGGAAAAGCTTTGTCAGCACGCCACAACAACCAGCACCACCAGCTGATATGGAACGTCTTAGCAGGAGGCAGCATTTCACCAACATGGTGGAGCAGTATGTGTGCACACGCCTACATGTACTGAATGACGGGTCTGCCCCCTTCAACTTCTGGGTCTCCAAATTGGGCACATGGCCTGAGCTTGCCCTTTACGCCTTGGAGGTGCTGGCCTGCCCTGCAGCCAGTGTATTATCTGAACGTGTGTTTAGCACGGCAGGGGGCGTCATCACAGACAAGCGCAGCCGCCTGTCCACAGCCAATGTGCACAAGCTCACAATAGACATGTATACCGGCACTAAGCAGCCATTGTTATACTGCAGCGCAATTGCTTATGTTTGTATTATGGATATCTCACGCTCTTTTGGAGTGTACCTTAATTTTACAAAATTAAATTAAAACCAAAAACCTGTGTTGGCTATCTCGTCCTCCTCCACCGCCGCTTTCACCTACTCCGCTACGACAACCGCCTCCTCAAACTTCTACTCCATATGGAACTCCACCTCATAGTTATTTTTTTTTGTACGTGATTTATTTTATATCATTTCACTACTTTGTCATTTACATTTTCTGGTGGAATTCACCAATTTTTGGGTGTATAGTACCACTGCTCTACCTAGTAGGCCGGTTAAAAAAATTTTAATAATTGTCATTAACATTTTCGGGTGAAATTCACAAATTTTTGGGTGTATAGTACCACTGCTATACCTAGTAGGCCGGTTAAAAAATAAAAATAAATTGTCATTAACATTTCCTGGTTAAATTCACAAAGTTTTGGGTGTATAGTACCACTGCTATACCTAGTAGGCCACATTTGCAGTTGAAATTCAAAATTTTTTGGGTGTGAAGTTCCACTGCTATACCTAGTAGACAGGTTGAACAATAAAAAAATTGGTCTCTTACATTTTATGGTGAAATTCACTAATTTTTGGGTGTGATGTACCACTGCTCTACCTAGTAGGCCGGTTAAAAAATAAAAATAAAATTATCATTAACATTTTCGGGTGAAATTCTCCAATTTTTGGGTGTATAGTGCCACTGCTATACCTAGTATGACGGTTAAAAAACTAAAAATAAATTGTCATTAACATTTTCGGGTGAAATTCACCAATTTTTGGGTGTATAGTACCACTGCTATACCTAGTAGGCTGGTTAAAAAAATAAAAAAATTCTCATTAACATTTTCTGGTGAAATTAACCAATTGTTGGGTTTATAGTACCACTACTATACCTAGCATGACGGTTAAAAAATAAATAAATTGTCATTAACATTTTCTGGTGAAATTAACAAATTTTTGGGTGTATAGTACCACTGCTATACCTAGTATGACGGTTAAAAAAAAATAAAAAATTGTCATTAACACTTTCTCGTGAAATGAACCAATTTTTGGGTGTATAGTACCACTGCTATACCAAGTATGACGGTTAAAAATAAAATAAATTGTCATTAACATTTTCTGGTGAAATTCACCAATTTTTGGGTGTATAGTACCACTGCTATACCAAGTATGACGGTTAAAAATAAAATAAATTGTCATTAACATTTTCTGGTGAAATTCACCAATTTTTGGGTGTATAGTACCACTGCTATACCTAGTAGGCCAGTTAAAAAAATAAAATAAATTGTCATTAACATTTTCGGGTGAAATTCACCAATTTTTGGGTGTATAGTACCACTGCTATACCTAGTAGGCCGGTTAACAAAAAAATATGTTTGTCAGTTACATTTTCAGTTGAAATTCAACAATTTTTGGGTGTAAAGTACCACTGCTATACCTAGTAGACGGGTTAAACAATAAAAAAAAATTGTCTCTTACATTCTATGGTAAAATTCACAAATTTTTGGGTGTGATGTACCACTACTATACCTAGTAGGCCGGTTAACAAAAAAAATAAATTTGTCAGTTACATTTTCTGGTGAAATTCACAAATTTTCGGGTGTATAGTACCACTGCTATACCTAGTAGGACGGTTAACAAAAAATATATATTTGTCAGTTACATTTTCAGTTGAAATTCAACAATTTTTGAGTATTGAAGTACCACTGCTATACCTAGTAGAACGGTGAAAAAAAAATTGGCAGTTACATTTTATAGTGAAATTCAGCAATTTTTGGGTGTTTTTTTTTTTTTTACCGGTCTAATAGGTATAGCAGTGTTACACTGCTATACCTATTAGACCGGTAAAAAAAAAAAAAACATTTGTCAGTTACATTTTATGGTCAAATTCACCAATTTTGGGGTGTAATATTCCCCTCCTCTACCTAGTTGACAGCTTAATAAATTTCAATAATTTTTATTTTACATTTTCGGGTGACAATAAACAATTGTTTTCTGTCATAGACCCCTGCTCTACCAAGTAGACAGGTTAATTAATTTCTGTAATTTTTCTGTTACATTCTTGGGTTGACATTATATAATTTTAGACGTGAATAAACCCCTGCTCTGCATAGGTGACAGGGAATAAATGTTCTGAAATTAATGCTTCTTTAACTGATGCGCGCCACCTCCTTTGATTCAATGCTTAAACTTAAGCAAGTTGTACCACATTTAAGCTTCAATACTTTGTCCCACATTTCCGCTATACTCTTTTGGCCAACATTTGCGCCTCAATAGCTTTTCCCACAATTCTGCTTGACTCTTTTGGCCCACATTTGGGCTTCTGTAATTTGTCCCACATTTGCGCCTCAATAACTTTTCCCACATTTCTTCTTGATCCCAAATTTTTTAAATAAATTTAGCTCCCTTAAATTCGGTCTCTTTTTCTCACGCTCCCTCTCCGGCCTGGAACCCTGATTCCCTGCCACCCGTAATCACCATGGTAGGCGCATAAAAGAACATCAAAAGTTGATAGAGCAGATATCAAATTGGATCGTGAACATCATGGGGACGTTCGACATGGTGGGTGAGGCAGTAAGTATGCACACGCCTACACGAACTAACTGACAGGGGTCAGCCCCTGCAACTTCTGGGTCTCCAAATTGGGCACATGGCCTGAGCTTGCCCTTTACGCCTTGGAGGTGCTGGCCTGCCCTGTAGCCGGTGTATTGTCTGAACGTGTGTTTAGCACGACAGGAGATTGGTTATATTTCCCAATGTTTTGGGGTGTACCCTAATTTAAAAAAATTTAAATAAATTTAAAACCAAACAGCAGTGTAGGCTACCTCCTCCTCCAAAGCCACTTCCACCTACACATCCACCGCCTCCTCAACCTCCTTCTCCATATGGACCTGGTCCTCCTAGATCAAGATTAGAATTTTTTATTTTTACGTATTTTGTTATTTTAAGTCATTTCCCGATCCACTTGCCATGCTCTTAACCACATTTTGACGCCATTTGCAGCCCTCTAGCCCTTTCCATGACATTTTTACAGCCATTTTAGTGCTCAAAAGTTCGGGTCCCTATTGACTTCAATGGGGTTCGAGTTCGGGGTCAAGTTCGGTTCGAGTTCGGGTCCCGAACTCGAACTTTTTTCCGAAGTTCGGCCGAACCCGTCGAACCCGAAAATCCAGGTGTCCGCTCAACTCTAAGTATGACACTAGGCAATAGGTGCTGCCAGTGGCAGACTTTGCAGGGATGCAGACCTAACTGATAACACTCAGATGAACTCTACTGCAGACTGCTGGCAATTCATTTGGAACTTCAAGGAGGAATAATAGAGGATTAGCACAACATAGAGATATAAAGATGGTCCAAAAGTGTTATTACATGGGGAATGCAACTAGTTCCTAATGTCAGGAGAGGTGACAGGTCCTCTTTAACACAAGATGTCCTAACTCCATTCTCCTATGACATGACGCAAAGCTTTATCCTTGAAATGTTTAAAAGGTGCAAATGTCCTTACAATTACGGTACATTTTTCAAATGTAGGCAAAAATATGATCTCTTTTAATGGGGTATTCTCATTTCAGACATATCTTCAAGATTTGCTATAAATGTCTGTTAGATGCAGATTGCACCTCTGAGACACACCTATCTCTATAACAGGGGTCCCCTGAACTCTTATCTTTGCTCCCCACATCTCCAAGCTGCAAGAGGTGGCTAGGGTTACAGAAAAAGCTGAGCTCAATGTGTAAGACTGTTTCTGTAATAACTATGGAAGTGAAATATCTGTCTCTGTCTACATGTCTGTCCACTGTATCTGTCTTTGAACAGACAACCTTTTTACTCAGTTGTCCAACATAGATTAAATGTTAAAGCTCTTTTGGAGGGACAGTCCCTCTTTTTGACCCAAGTCCCTCTGTCCCTCTTTGATCCCTTAATGTCCCTGGGGAATTATTGCATAAATGTGCATTAATAAATTTACTCAATTGCTCCTTACTAAACTATCTGTATGGGTTCTACCCTATAATAGACCAGAACTTCATTATTTGGTGAAATTTGGACCTTAACCCTTTCAAGACCAAGCCATTTTTCACCTTCGTGACCAGGCTTAATTTTGCTAATCTGACATGTGTCACTTTATGTGGTGATAACTTTGGAATGCTTTTAATTATCCAAGCCATTCTGAGATTTTGTTCTCATGACATCTCGTACTTGATGTTAGGGGTAAATTAGGGTTGCTAAGGCTACTTTCACACTGCCATTCAGAGCGGGTCCGTCTGATGTCTGCTCAGACGGATCCGCTCCTATAATGCAGACGTTTGGATCCGTTCAGAACGGATCCGTCTGCATTATAGTTAAAAAAAAATTCTAAGTGTGAAAGTAGCCTGAACGGATCCGTCCAGACTTTACATTGAAAGTCAATGGGGGACGGATCCGTTTGAAGATTGAGCCATATGGTGTCATCTTCAAGCGGATCCGTCCCAATTGACTTCCATTATAAGTCTGGACGGATCCGCTTGCCTCCGCACGGCCAGGCGGACACCCGAACGCTGCAAGCAGCGTTCAGGTGTCCGCTTGCTGAGCGGAGGCTGAACGCTGGCAGACTGATGCATTCTGAGCGGATCCACGTCTACTCAGAATGCATTAGGGCTGGACGGATACGTTCGGGGCCGCTTGTGAGCCCCTTCAAACGGAGCTCACGAGCGGACACCCGAACGCAGGTGTGAAAGTAGCCTAACTCTTACCTTTATATTTAAAAAAATGTAATTTTCTAAATTTGAATTTCTACGCATTGATGGCAGATAATGATATCTCATTAGATAGTTTTTACTTAAGATTCCCTAATGTCTAATTTATGTTGGCATCATTAAAAAAATTACATTTAAATTTTTTAGGACGTTAGAAGGCTTAGAATTTAAGAAGCATTTTTTAAAATTTTCCATAAAATTTTCAAAAAAGACTTTCAAGGACCACTTTGAGGTCCTTACATTATAGAAACCACCCATAAATGATCCCATTTTAGAAAGTACGCCCCTCAAACTGCTCAAAACAGGTTTTACTAACTATGTTAACCCTTTAGGTGTACCACAAGAATTAAAAGAAAATGGAGGTGAAATTAAAAATGTTCAGTTTTTCTGCAGATTTTTTATTTGAATCCAATTTTTCCTATAACATAGTAATGGTTAGCAGCAAAATGAACCTCAATATTTATTACCCTTATTCTGCAGTTTACAGAATCACCCCATATGTGGTTGTAACTTAGAGATAGCCTTGCGGTTTGCCTGGCCGTCATTTTGCGGTGAACTTTGCGCGTTCGCGATTCGCCGAACATGCAAACATATGGCGATGTCTGACGGCGCCATATTCTTTTGCATCGCACCAAACTTGACCCATGACAAATCCATCAGGTGGGACAGGACAGCCAATTGAGACGTTTCAGCACATGGACACACCCCCACCCTATCACAGAACCCGATCTGGCAGCCGTTTTACATTCTGTGTTTTGCCAGTGTAGGGAGAGGTTGCTTTGTGGAGCAGGGACAGGCTGTTAGGGACACCAAAAGCTTGCTAATAGGGTCATAAAAGTCCTTTTAAGGCCTGGTATAGGTGTGCTATCGATAGGTGTGATATACTGAGGAGTGAAATATACTTATAATATACTTTCTAACATAGAAAGTATATTATAGTGCATTTATATTGTGCAGCAGTTGTGTGTGGTTCTGCTGAGATACCGCAGCTATATAGAGGGACAAATGCGATTGGAACAACTAATTGCAATGGGTGCAATATACCTGTTGCCCCCAAAAAACTGATTGAGGGGTGTGATATACCTATAATACTTTCTGACATAGAAAGTGTATAGTGCATTTGTATTGTGCAGCAGTTGTGCGCGGTTCTGCTGCGATACCGCAGCTATATAGAGGGACAAGTGCTTTTGGAACAACTATTTGCAATGGGTGTGATATACCTGTTGCCCCCAAAAAAAACTGATTGAGGGGTGTGATATACCTTCTTTCACAAAATACTGATTGAGGGGTGCGATATACCTGTTGCCCCAAATAAACAGTGTGGTGTGATATAACTGTTGTGGCAAAAAAAAAAAAATTGAGGGCTGTGATATATCTGTTTCCACAAAATACTGATTAAGGGGTTCGATATACCTGCTTCCACCAAATATTGATTGAGGGGTGCGATGTAACTGCTTCCACAAAATACTGATTAAGGGGTTTGATATGCCTGCTTCCACCAAATATTGATTGAGGGCTGCGATAAACCTGCTTCCACAAAATACTGATTAAGGGGTTTGATATGCCTGCTTCCACAAAATACTGATTGAGAGCTGTGATATACCTGCTTCCACAAAATACTGATTAAGGGGTTTAAAATACCAGCTTCCCCAAAAAACTGATTGAGGGCTGTGATATACCTGCTTCCACAAAATACTCATTAGGGGTATTGATATACCTGCTTCCACCAAATATTGATTGAGGCCTGCGATATACCTGCTTCCACAAAATACTGATTAAGGGGTTTGATATTCCTGCTTCCACAAAATACTGATTGACGGCTGTGATATACCTGCTTCTACAAAATACTGATTAAGGGAATTGATAAACCTGCTTCCACCAAATATTGATTGAGGCCTGCGAGATACTTGCTTCCACAAAATACAGATTGAGGGGTTTGATATTCCTGCTTCCACAAAATATTGATTGAGGCCTGCGATATACCTGTTTCCACAAAATGCTGATTAAGGGGTTTTATATACCTGTTTCCAACAAATATTGATTGAGGCCTGCGATATACTTGCTTCCACAAAATACTGATTAAGGGGTTAGCTATACCAGCTTACACCAAATATTGATTGAGGCCTGCGAGATACCTGCTTCCACAAAATACTGATTCAGGGGTTTGATATATCCACTTCAACAAAATATTGATTGAGGGCTGCGATAAACCTGCTTCCACAAAATACTGATTAAGGGGATCGATATATCTCCTACCACCAAATATTGATTGAGGCCTGCGATATACCTGCTTCCACAAAATACTGATTAAGGGGATTGGTATACCTGCTTCCACCAAATATTTATTGAGGCCTGCGAGATACCTACTACCACAAAATACTGATTAAGGGGTTTGATATACCTGCTTCCACCAAATACTGATTGAGGCCTGCGAGATACCTACTTCAACAAAATACTGACTAAGGTGTTTGATATACCTGCTTCCACAAAATACTCATTGAGGGCTGCGATATCCCTGCTTCCACAAAATGCTGATTAAGGGGTTCGATATACCTGTTTTCACCAAATATTGATTGAGGCCTGCGATATACCTGCTTCCAAGAAATACTGATTAAGGGGTTAGATATACCTGCTTCCACAAAATACTGATTAAGGGGTTCGATATACCTGTTTCCACCAAATATTGATTGAGGCCTGCGATATACCTGCTTCCAAGAAATACTGATTAAGGGGTTAGATATACCTGCTTCCACAAAATACTGATTAAGGGGTTTGATATACCTGCTTCCACCAAATATTGATTGAGGCCTGCGATATACCTGGGTCATTTTGAAAATGACAGGCAGAGGAAGAAGCAGGCCGTTCTGCAGGGGTGGTAGTAGTCGGGCAGGTGCACCAGGCCAGAGCCTAAGTAGGAAGTTGGAGAAGGCGTGTGCGATTACTTCAAAGGACGCACCAGAGTTGGTTGAGTGGCTTATTCAGCCTTCCGCTTCTGCACGCTCCTCATCCTCTGTATCTGCACCCTTCTCACTCTCTGCTGTGTGCACCCCCAAATACACCACCACCACCACCATAGCCCCTCCACTCGAGTCAGAGGAATTATTTTCCCATTCATTCCCAGACCTTACCGATGCGCAGCCATTCTTGACATCGGATGAATAAGAGGAGGTAGCAATGGCCGCCACCCAGCGGTCTGACGACAGTACCCAGAGCAGCTCAAGCAGGGAGGTCACCGCTGTTGCTGCCTACTCCAAGATCTCAAATGTCAGTGGTGGTGAAGGTGATGATGATGACGTGTCAATGGACGTCACGTGGGTGCCCACAAGAGAGGAAGAGGACGGGAGTTTAGAGGGAGAGACGGAGCAGCAGAGAGGGAGGAGAAGGAGGAGAAGCAGGCACAGCTCGCAGGGCACAGGAGGCAAAAAAGCAGACTGCAAATCTATCAGGAGCAAGCCATCACAGTCACTTCTAGCGCTCCCAGGACGCCGGCATATGGCTCCGCAGTGTCAGCTGCTGACAATAGTGTTGCCATCTGCAGCCTGTGCTGTCAACGCATAAGTCGCGGTAAGCCCAACACTCACTTAGGAACAACCGCCTTAAGAAGGCACCTGGCCGCCCATCACTGTGCCCAGTCGGAGCAACGCCATCAGAACCCACAAAGCCACACTCCCCGTGCTCCACATCCTGCATCTTCTCTTTCTCCTCTCTCTGCTCCTATTTGTCCTCCACTCCACCTTCCACCGTCCCGTCATCACATTCATCGGGAAGAAGGCAGGCTTCCGTGGCCTAAATGTTCGAGCATAAAAAGTTGATGATGCCGGATAACCCTCTTGCCCAACGGCTGACCGCTGGCTTGTCGGAACTGCTAGCGCGCCAACTACTGCCATATAAACTGGTGGACTCGGAGGCCTTTAGAAAATTTGTGGCCATTGGCACACTGCAATAGAAGGTCCCCGGAAGGAAATATTTCGCCCAGAAGGGCATCCTAGAGCTATATGGCCACGTTCAGTGGCAAGTGAATATATCTCTGGCACACAGTGTCAGTGCCAAGATACATCTGACCACAGACACGTGGTCTAGCAAACACGGGCAGGGAAGTTACATAACTTTTACTGCCTACTGGGTGAGTCTTCTGACGGCTGTCAAGCATGTAACCCCTGGCTCCCATTTGGATTTGGTGTTACTGCCAAGGATTGCATGCAGGCCTGCCTCTTCTTCTTCTCCTCCTACTCCATTCTCCATCTCCTCCTCGGCTGACTCCTCCATTTCCACTGCTACCGCCTCTTCCCTAGATCCCCAGAACCTATTCGACGTCCCAGGTGAGACGTTGCCATGCTGTGCTGCAGCTGTTGTGCCTGGAAGCAAAGAGCCACACGGGTCCTGCGCTGCTTTCAGCTTTGCGGTCACAGGCTGATCAGTGGCTAACCCCTCTCAATTTGACAGTTGGTAAAGTGGTGTGCGACAACGGTGCCAATATGCTGAGCTCGCTGAAACAGGGCAAAATAACACACGTGCCGTGCATGACACACTTCCTGTGTTGCCAAATACCCCGGGGTCCAGGACGTCTTGTGGCAGGCCAGGAAACTCTCTGCCCATTTTAGAAGATCTTACACGGCCATGGCTCGCCTTGCTGACGTTCAGTGGTGACACCACTTGCCCGTCAGACGTCTGATTTGTGACAGCCCGACGCGCAGGAACTCCACCTTGTATATGCTTGATAGGCTGCTTCAGCAGCAACGTGCCGTTAACGACTACCTGTACGAACTCTGCAGCAGGACAGGTTCTGGGGAGCTTGGTTTCTTTTCACCGTGCCAGTGGCTGCTCTTGCGCGACGCATGCAGACTTCTGCGGTCATTTGATAAGATCACCAAACTGGTCAGTCACAGCCAGGGCGCCATCATTGACATTGTACCTTACGCCTTCTTTCTGGAGCGTGCATTGCGTCGTGTCATTGATCAAGCCGTCGGGGAGCAGGAGCTGGAAGATGAGGAAGTCACAATGCTGAATGAATTCCCATCTGAGACAAGTCAGCAGGAGTCTGAAGAGGAGTCAGAGGAGAATGGTGGCTTGGGGGAGGAGAAGGAGGAGCAAGAAGAGCATGCTTTGAGGGAGACTTTAAACTTTTCAGTGATCCCTGGTGTTGTTCGTGGCTGGGGGGAGGAGACCGAGGACGACATTCTCCTGGGCGATCAGCAGGAGCCAGGGCGCTCCACCGCTTCCCATTTAGTGCAAAGGGGGCCTTCATGCTCTAGTGTTTGAAGAGGGACCCCCGTATAAAAAGCATAAATGGCAAGGACCAGTACTGGGTGGAAACGTACTTAGACCCCCGGTATAAACACAAAATGGCGGACATGTTACCGGCATCACAGAGGGCTGGCAGAATGCAGCATTTCCAGGCCTTGCTGCAAGCGATGCTGCATTCTTCTGTTGCGGGCGCTGGCAGAGGAATTTCCACCCACAGCCAAACAGTTGCGGGTACCAATCCTACCGCGACTACAAGAAGAGGGCGGTTTGAAGATGTGTTGGTCACTTCGAATATGAGATCATTTTTTCAGCCAACCCATCGACAGCCGCCCTCCGGATCCAGCCTCGGGGAATGCCTAGACCGACAGTTGTCCGACTACATCGGGTTAACGGCTGATGTGGACGCTCTGAGAAGCGAGGAACTCCTGGACTACTAGGTGTGCAGGCTTGACCTGTGGCCAGAGCTGGCACAATTTGCCATGGAACTCTTGGCTTGCCCATCGTCGAGTGTCCTGTCCAAAAGGGGGGAATCGTGACCGAAAAGCGCACTCGCCTAGCTCACAACCGTGTGGACTACCTCACATTTCTAAAAATGAATAAGGCATGGATCTCAGAGGAATTAAACACCTGTGACGACCACATGTAATTGAATTTCCTCATGCCAGTCCACACATATCCGCCACCACCCATAACAAAGAATGATCCTTGTCTTACAGTCATGTGAAAAAATTAGGACACCCTTTGAAAGCATGTGGTTTTTTGTATCATTTTTAATAAATGGTTATTTCATCTCCGTTTCAACAATACAGAGAGATTAAAGTAATCCGACTAAACAAAGAAAACTGAAGAAAAGTCTTTTCAAGATCTTCTGTAAATGTCATTCTACAAAAATGCCTTTTCTAACTGAGGAAAAAGATAGGACACCCTTGCCCCTAATAGCGAGTGTTACCTCCTTTGGCTGAAATAACTGCAGTGAGACGGTTCTTGTAGCCATCTACCAGTCTTCGACATCGGTCTGAGGAAATTTTACCCCACTCCTCAATGCAGAACTTTTTCAGCTGTGAGATGTTTGAGGGGTTTCTTGCACGTACAGCCCTTTTCAAGTCACCCCACAGCATCTCAATGGGATTCAAATCTGGACTTTGACTTGGCCATTCCAGGACTCTCCATTTCTTCTTTTTCAGCCAATCTTTGGTTGATTTACTAGTATGTTTTGGGTCATTGTCATGTTGCATGGTCCAGTTCCGCTTCAGCTTTAATTTTCTAACTGATGGTCTCACATGTTCTTCAAGCACCTTCTGATACACAGTAGAATTCATCGTGGATTCTATGATGGTGAGCTGACCAGGTCCTGCTGCAGCAAAGCAGCCCCAAACCATGACACTTCCACCTCCATGCTTCACAGTTGGTATGAGGTTCTTTTCTTGGAATGCTGTGTTTGGTTTACGCCAAACATGTCCTCTGCTGTTGTGTCCAAATAATTCAATTTTGGACTCATCTGTCCAAAGAACATTATTCCAGAAGTCCTGGTCTTTGTCAACTTTATCGCTGGCAAATGTCAGTCTGGCCTCGATGTTTCTCTTGGAAAGCAAAGGTTTCCTCCTTGCACACCTCCCATGCAAGTTAAACTTGTACAGTCTCTTTCTGATTGTAGAGGCATGTACTTCTACATCAACAGTAGCCAGAGCCTGCTGTAGTTCTCGAGATGACACTTTAGGGTTTTTGGATACCTCTTTTAGCATCTTGCGGTCTGCTCTTGGGGTGAACTTGCTGGGGCGACCAGTCCTGGGCATGTTGGCAGTTGTTTTGAAAGCCCTCCACTTGTAGACTATCTTCCGGACAGTGGAATGGCTGATTTCAAAATCTTTTGAGATCTTTTTAAATCCCTTCCCAGACTCATAGGCTGCTACAATCTTTTTTCTGAAGTCCTCTGACAGCTCTTTTGCTCTCACCATGGTGCTCACTCTCACTTCAACAGTCAGGAGCACACCAAACTAAATGTCTGAGGTTTAAATAGGGCAAGCCTCATTCAACATGCAGAGTAACGATCTACTAATTATGTGCACCTGGTGTGATATACCTGTGTGAGATCTGAGCCAATTTAAGAGGGAATACATGTGAGGGTGTCCTATCTTTTTCCTCAGTTAGAATAGGCATTTTTGTAGAATGACATTTCCAGAAGATCTTGAAAAGACTTTTCTTCAGTTTTCTTTGTTTAGTTGGATTACTTTAATCTCTCTGTATTGTTGAAACGGAGATGAAATAACCATTTATTAAAAATGTTACAAAAAACCACATGCTTTCAAAGGGTGTCCTAATTTTTTCACATGACTGTATGTATATACAGCGGCATAAAAGACCTTTTCTGTCAGGTGAATGAATGCCTAATTTTTGGTGCCTGTACTGGCCGACAGTAAAATTTGCATCCAGTGACCTCCTAATGTACCTCCAGCCACATCATCACATTTTCTTTTCTGTCAGGTGAATGCCAAATTTTTGGGGTCTGTACTGGCCTACAGTTTAAATTTTTTAGCCAGTGACCGCATAATGTACCTCCAGCCAAATCATTACAAGTTCTTTTCTGTCAGGTGAATGCCTTATTTTTGGGGTCTGTACTCCCGTGGCCTGAAATAAAAATTTTCTAGGCTTCAGCATAAAAATGGCCCCTGATTAAAATACATATTTTTTGTGGGAATCTTTGCCAATGATCCCACTCTGGTATGTCACTGTCCATGTTGTGGGACTATTTGTGCACTTCTAGTAAATATTTGGTGGCTGCAAATATGACCTGAAGGTTTTTCAGGTTCGCCTGCCATTAACCCCTTAAGGACCGGGCTCATTTTCACCTTAAGGACCAGGCCATTTTTTGCAAATCTGACCAGTGTCACTTTATGTGTGAATAACTTTAAAACGCTTTTACTTATCCAGGCCATTCTGATACAGTTTTTTCGTCACATATTGTACTTCATGACACTGGTAACATGAAGTCAAAAATTGTTATTTTTATTTATAAAAAAATTCAAAATTTACCAAAAAGTTTGAAAAATTTGCAAATTTCCAAGTTTCAATTTCTCTACTTCTATAATACATAGTAATACCTCCAAAAATAGTTATTACTTTACATTCCCCATATGTCTACTTCATGTTAGGATCATTTTGGGAATGACATTTTATTTTTTGGGGACGTTACACGGCTTAGAAGTTTAGAAGAAAATCTTGAAATTTTTCGGAAATTTTCAAAAACCCACTTTTTAAGGACCAGTTCAGGTCTGAAGTCACTTTGTGAAGCTTACATAATAGAAACCACCCAAAAATGACCCAATTCTAGAAACTACACCCCTCAATGTATTCAAAACTGATTTTTACAAACTTTGTTAACCCTTTAGGTGTTCCACAAGAGTTATTGGCAAATGGAGATGAAATTTAAGAATTCAATTTTTTGGGCACATTTTCCAAAAAACAGCCAAACAAAACTCAATATTTATTGCCCTGATTCTGTAGTTTGCAGAAACACTCCATATGTGGCCGTAAACTACTGTACGGGCACACGATTGGGCGTAGAGGGAAAGGAGCGCCGTGTTGTTTTTGGAAGGCAGATTTTGCTGGACTGGTTTATTTACACCATGTCCCATTTGAAGCCCCCTTGATGCACCCCTAGAGTAGAAACTTCATAAAAGTGACCCCATCTAAGAAACTAAACCCCTGAATGTATTCAAAACTGATTTTACAAACTTTGTTAACCCTTTAGGTGTTCCACAAGAGTTATTGGCAAATGGAGATGAAATTTCAGTATTAAAATTTTGGGGCAAATTTTCGATTTCAATCCTTTTTTTCCAGTAACAATGCAAGGGTTAACAGCCAAACAAAACTCAATATTTATTGCCCTGATTCTGTAGTTTGCAGAAACACCCCATATGTGACTGTAAACTACTGTACGGGCACACGGTAGGGCGTAGAGGGAAAGGTGCGCCGTGTTGTTTTTGGAAGGAAGATTTTGCTGGACTGGTTTATTTACACCATGTCCCATTTAAAGCCCCCATGATGCACCACTAGAGTAGAAACTCCATAAAAGTGACCCCATTTTAGAAACTACGGGATAAGGTAGCAGTTTTGTTGGGACTATTTTTAGGGTACATATGATTTTTGGTTGCTCTATATTACATTTTTGTGAGGCAAGGTTACCAAAAATAGAAATTCTGTAATTTCATCTCCATTTGCCATAAACTGTTGAGGAACACCTAAAGGGTTAATAAAGTTTGTAAAATCAGTTTTGAATATACCGTTTCTACTCTAGGGGTGCATCAGGGGTTCTTCAAATGGGACATGGTGCCAAAAAAAAAGGCCATCGAAATCTGCCTTCCAGAAACCATACGGCGTTCCTTTCCTTCTGCGCCCTGCCGTTTGGTCATACAGCAGTTTACGACCACATATGGGGTGTTTCTGTAAACTGCAGAATCAGGGTAATAAATATTAAGTTTTGTTTGGCTGTTAACCCTTGCTTTGTTACTGGAAAAAAAGGATTAAAATGTAAAATTTGCCAAAAATAGCTGTTTTGGCACAGTTTTTTTTTTTTTTTGACCGTGTTCATCTGAGGGGTTAGGTCATGGAGTATTTTTATAGAGCAGATTCTTACGGATGTGGCGATACCTAATATGTCTACTTTTTTAAAATGTATTTAGGTTTTACACTATATCATCCTTTTATAAACAAAAAAAAAACATTTTAGTATCTCCATAGTCTAAGAGTCATATTTTTTTTTTTTGTTTTTAGCCGATTATCTTAGGTAGGGGCTCATTTTTTGCAGGATGAGAGGAAAGTTTTATTGGCACTATTTTGGGTGGGGGGGGCATATGACTTTTTGATCGCTTGCTATTACACTTTTTGTGATGTAAGGTGACAAAAAAAAACCAACTTTTTTTGCACAGTTTTTATTTTATTTTTTTGACTGTGTTCATCTGAGGGGTTAGGTCATGGGGTATTTTTATAGAGCAGATTCTTACGGACGAGGCGATATCTAATATGTCTACTTTTTTATTTTTATTTGAATTTTACAAAATAATATTTAAAAAAAATAATAATGTTTTTGTTTTAGTGTCTCAAGTCTGAGAACCATATTTTTTTCCCGATTGTCAGTGGCTAAATGGAATAAAAATTGGGGAAGGGGATTATAAATTTAGTACTCCATGAAAGTGTGGTACTCCCTGAAGCAACCAATAATGCAGAGGCCCGGATGATCGGGGCACGTGTCAAACTGAGTGGTGGTGTCCTTTCGTATCCCCCTCCTGCGACACACTCTGCACCTTTTTTGTGTCCGTCCCTTCTTTCCAGTATGGGGACCACACCTGGAAAGTGTTGGCCAGGGACGATCCGGACTGCCTCATAGAACTGGAGGAATTTTCCTGTTTTGCCAGCGCTCCGGGACAGCACAAAAGAGTTGTACAAGGCAACCTGTACCAAGTAGGCTGCAACTTATATGCATCATGCCCGGGTTTTGCGCATGGCATTATATCGCTTGAGGACTTGATCAGAGAGATCAACTCCTCCCATATACCGATTGTAGTCGACGATACAATTGGGTTTGAGGACCTTTGCCGTGGTACCTCGCACAGGGACAGGGGTGATGCCGTTACTGTGAATTGTGGACAGTACAAGGACATCCCTCTTGTCCTTATATCTGACCAGAAACAGGTTTCCACTGGTAAGGGCACGGGTCTCACCCCTGGGGATAGGTACCTGGAGGGGGGGTGGGTAGGGAGGCCGTGTTGATTTTTCCGCACTGTCCCACAAGCGGACGTGGATCTGGCTGCAAGGGACTGGAACAAGAGGATACTCAGGGCTTTTTTTCTCAGAGAAAAGGTGGTGGAACTCACGCCCCCTCCCCTGGCCACGCCCCTACCCAGGACCGCCCCCTAAAACCCCCCTGTAAAATTTGGGGGGGCTATAAAAGTCCAGCCCAGCAAAGAAACCCCCCAGATGGGGATGGCACTGTTAATGGGGGATCTGGGGATGGCACTGTTATAGGGGATTTATGGATGGCATCCACAGATCCCCCGTCCTATAACAGTGCCATCCACAGACCCCCCCATCCTATAACAGTGCCATCCACAGACCCCCCCCACCCCATAACAGTGCCATCCACAGACCCCCCCTTAACAGTGCCATCCACAGACCCCCCCACCCCATAACAGTGCCATCCACAGACCCCCCCACCCCATAACAGTGCCATTCACAGACCCCCCCAATAACAGTGCCATCCACAGACCCCCCCTTAACAGTGCCATCCACAGACCCCCCCCACCCCATAACAGTGCCATCCACAGACTCCCCCCCACCCCATAACAGTGCCATCCACAGACCCCCCCACCCCTTAACAGTGTCATCCACAGACCCCCCATCGCCGCTCCAGTACAGTTATAAAATGTGTAATTCAATTAATAATGATTCATGCAGCCCCCTCTGTAGTATAACATTCAATATATCCTACTCACAGGGCTACTGTTATATCGTAATGCAGGCCGGCCAGGCAGATGAGCGGCAGAGTGACTGACTGACGTCACGTGCCTGCGCCGCCTTGCTTCATTCATAAAGTAGGCCGGGCACGCTCGTGACGTCAGTCAGTCACTCTGCCGCTCGTCTGCCCGGCCGGCAGTGGGTGTATAAGGTCCCACACAAGTTTCCCGCTAACACCCAGAGTGGGGGGACATTCTGAGGGTTCAATACGGGAATCTCGCCTCTCGTACACACAAAACTTCACGCCATACCTCGCCCGCTTAGAGGGAACATACTGGCAGAAAATGAGTCTCCCCTTGAAAGCAATGAGAGACTCCTCAACCGCGACCTCCCTTCCAGGTACATAGGCCTCCAAAAATTTGGCCCCAAAGTGATCGATGACCGGCCCAGCTAAACCAGACGCTCCAGCCATCTGGCCAGTCTTTTTGCTGACGCCCCATAAGACTTGATAAAGGAGTTATAAACTCCGAAACGCGTTGTCTACTGAACAATAAAAACAGCTATTTTATCAAAAGTCCGCTGACTGAGGTCGTCTTTTGTGCACCAAACAAATACCCTACTGTGTGCATCCGCACACAAACCAGCAATTTCTTCCTTCACAGTCCCATTTTATAGATTAGGTTATTACAGACAAAGCGATACCAATTATGTGTAGTTTATTTTATGTTTTAAATTTTTTAATCTCTTATAAATGAGCGGATATGTGAAAAGGCTGCTTATTTTTAATTTACATTTTTATTTATAATTTTTTGCACATTTATTTTGATTTAACTTTTTTTTATTTTCACACATTTTTTTTTATTAAGTCCCACTTGGATCTTGAAGATCCAGTGGGGCTGATGGCTGTATTATACTTTGCAATGCTCTTGGCATTGCAAAGTATAGTACTATCAGGTTTCCTGATGGCAACACTGAACGCATTTGCAAAGCGTCCAGTTGCCATGGCAACCATTGGCCGCTGCCATCACAGCGGGGGCGCCCGATGGTTGAGAGAGGGAGCCCCCTCTATTTATTAACTCCATGGGTGCCGCTGCTGCGGCATCTAAGGGGTTATAGCAGTTGACACCATTGGCACAGAGGTGCACCACCAATGAGGCGATTGCCGCAGGCAGCAAGTGGGGGACAGCAGAAAGGCCTTGGGCAATGAGTGCTTTCCAGTGGCGTAGCTAGAAATGACTGGGCCCCACAGCACATTTTCGAGTAATTTTTTCGCAACCCCTTCCTTTCATGCCACCCCCATTCCTGTGGCTAGTATAAATCGCTCTCTCAGACCAGGCCCGGCAGCTGTTTCATCCGTTTTCTACACTGTCCTATACTGCTATTGTATATAATTTCATTGTGTAATACTGTTGAGGGGGCCCTGACAAAATCTTTTAGTCCTCCTCCTCCTGGACATGCCCCTTCTGTGTCAGGGCCCCAAAGCAGCCGCTTCCCCTGCTTCCCCTATAGCTACGCCCCTGGTGCTTTCATTGTGGACAGTGATACAGTTTAATGCTGCGACAGGGCATGGGAGTCTCCCTGCCCTACCATTCGCTCTAATAAGATTTAGTCCTACGGCCTGTAGCCTTTTAGAGGCTGTGTCATCATCATCATGCTGCCTGAGCCGGGCTGCATAAAGCTGAGGGCACAGACCAAAAGAGGTCTGTGTCCTGCAACACATGGAGGTAAGTATTTGAGTGGAGGTAAATATTTGAGTTTATTATTTTTATTTGGGGTCATTATTTTGTAACTGGGGGAAGCACTATGTGGACATTGGGGGCTCTAAAAAGGGGCATTTTTGTTCTGGAACACATTATTAGGGGGCCACTATGGGGACATTCATTCTATTGCAGGCACTAAAAGGGGGTAATTTATTATACAGGCACATGTTATAAGGGAACATGTTTTGTACTGGCACATATAGGGGGGTATTTTTTGTACTGGCACACATTATAAGAGGCATTTTAGTACTGTCACACATTATAAGGGGGTATTTTTGTACAAGGACACATTATAGGGAGAATTATTACTACTGGGGCATTATTGTTGGCTTTATTACTACTGGGGGACTATGAAGAACATGATTACTAGCATGGGCACTTGTCACGGCCTATGGTGTGCGCTGTGACACTGTTGCTACACTTGCGGTTGCCAGCGGCAACGTGTTGCTGTGTGTGCATGCGGTGGCAGTGTCTCGGCGTTCTGGGTGATTGCCGTGACATGGTTGCCACGCATGTTGTTGCCTGCGGCAACGTGTAGCTTTTTATGCTTGTGTGTGCACTTCCCCTTTAAGTGGCTTCCTCCCCTTGTCTGGTGTTTGAAGGGTTAACTCCCCTCCTAGTGTTTTAACACTGGGTTTATGTGGGTGTGGCTGCTTGGGCTATTTAGCCTCTGCTGGATGCCTGAAGCAGGGGGGTACTCCAGCCATGCTGTATGCTGGAGTCATCCTCCTGGTCTTCTTATGCCATATGTCCAGTGAGGGCCACCCTTGTGGTCATAAGTAGATGTTAAGTTTATGTTCCGCTGCAGTCTCACCTTAGTGCAGCTATGGTGTCCTGGTTTCCTGTGTGATTTGTTGATGTGTGCTGTGTCCTTTTTATGTTGGTGTGGACATCAGCACTTGTGCACGGGTTCCAGTCAGTGTGTCCGTGGCAGGTAGGGTGGAACTGGTTTAACTTACCTGCCATATCCATATGCTGTATATGTTCCCCTCTCCTTGCAGCTTGGCCAGTTGAGACTCCTGTTCGTCCGTTACTGGGATGAACAAGTTGTCTCTCCCCTGCTCCTAAGTGAGGGATTACCAGGGCGACTTAGGGTTTCTAGGTATCCTGAGTATGAGTCGTCCTACCATCGGGGTCCACTCATACAGTGAGGAGTCAGGGAGAGGATTAGGGACGCAGTAGGAGGTGACCTGCTCCCTTGTTACTCCTTTTGGCCAGGCTGATCCCCTTTTTCCCTTTGACACCGCACGGTGGGGGGTTTCCCCCACTCCCCGTCGTGACATTATGACCACGATGGCTCCTTGCTTGGTGCCTTCGGAGGGCGCAGCATGTGTCGCCTGCCGTTTTCTGGCGCACATGCTTATCCTCCGGAGGGAGGGTGAAAGGGGAATCCTGTTACAGTGCAGTTCTCTGTAACAGTGGTTGCAGTTTGTGTGAACTGGCACTTGTGTTTGGGTCTCTCCTCATCCACTTCTCAGTGGTTCTTACGCTAGTGTCGTGGTGGCTGGCTGCTGTCCTTGTTGTACTGGCTTTGTTGTATGCTGGTGGTGGATGCATGCTGGCAGCGACTTGGTGTGAACCGTGTCTGAAAGTGGACGCAGTGTTCAGTGCGGTCTCTCCTGGCTCTTTGGTGGCTGGCACCCTGGTTCCTGTGTGTTGCTCCAGGGGCTGGCAGCAGTTCTGGGGAGGCTCGCTTGCGCTGACACTGATTCTGCTACTTTTTTTTTCCCTTCCCCCATCCCTGTTTTTGGGTTCCTCACTAGTTTCCCCTTTTTTTGGTGGGGGGGCTTTGAGGGGTGGGAGTGTCACGGCCCATGGTGTGCGCTGTGACACTGTTGCTACACTTGCGGTTGCCCGCGGCAATGTGTTGCTGTGTGTGCATGCGGTGGCAGTGTCTCGGCCTTCTAGGTGATTGCCGTGA
This sequence comes from Bufo bufo, assembly GCF_905171765.1. Lineage (NCBI taxonomy): Eukaryota > Metazoa > Chordata > Amphibia > Anura > Bufonidae > Bufo > Bufo bufo. The sequence continues at coordinate 237,332,696 of NC_053391.1, forward strand.
CATGGTTGCCACGCACTTCCCCTTTAAGTGGCTTCCTCCCCTTGTCTGGTGTTTGAAGGGTTAACTCCCTTACTAGTGTTTTAACACTGAGTTTATGTGTGTGTGGGTGTGGCTGCTTGGGCTATTTAGCCTCTGCTGGATGCCTGAAGCAGGGGGGTACTCCAGCCATGCTGTATGCTGGAGTCATCCTGGTCTTCTTATGCCATTTCTCCAGTGAGGGCCACCCTTGTGGTCATAAGTAAATGTCATAATGTTAAGTTTATGTTCCGCTGCAGTCTCACCTTAGTGCAGCTATGGTGTCCTGGTTTCCTGTGTGATTTGTTGATGTGTGCTGTGTCCTTTTATGTTGGTGTGGACATCAGCACTTGTGCACGGGTTCCAGTCAGTGTGTCTGTGGCAGGTAGGGTGGAACTGGTTTAAATTACCTGCTATATCCATATGCTTTATATGTTCCCTTCTCCTTGCAGCTTGGCCAGTTGAGACTCCTGTTCGTCCGTGATGTGGAGGAACAGGTCGGGATTTCCTGAGGGCTAGTAGGGACCTGAGGTTCCGGAGTATGAGCCCTCCTACCATCTGGGTTGACTCATACGGTTAGGTTTCAGGGTCAGAATTAGGGACGTTTTAGGTGGTGACCTGCTCTCTGATCCTGTCATCCTGGCCTAGCAGCTTCCTTTAACATCGCACGGTGGGGAATTTCCCCCACTCCCCGCCGTGACAGCACTATGGGGCATTATTACTTCTGGTGCAAAATAAGGGACATTATTATTACTATTGGGGGCACTGTTACCACATCGTGCACTCTACAGCATGTACTCTACCACCCTGGCACAGTATCAACTTAGCACAATTATTTTCAGAGGACACTGTTTACAGCACTATGTGTCAACGACAGTATTTGCTGGGCACTGTTATTTTTCAGGTCGCTGTGTGCCAATAATTATTGAAGGGAGCACTATCTTTATGGTACTAGTATTTTCAGGGAGACAGTTTCTGCAATATAGTTGTCACAGATGTAGTAGGGGAGACACCAAAAGACAACAAGAAGGAAGGGGAAAGACACTAGGCCTCACTGCTAGGGAAGGAAAAGGGTCACCACCTATAAAACCCTGCTCCTGGCCCTAACTCCTATCCGTATGGGCACCTCTCGATGGTAGAGATGCCCATACACAGGAACCTAGAAAACCCTGGTGACCCTGGGATGCCCTAAAGGTAATGGCAGGGCAGAGACTTCCCTTGTGAAGGAACCAGCATCTCGCTGAGGCCTAGTAAACAACCGGGGGGGGGGGGGGGGGATACAAAACACAACAAGCGGAACACTTACCTTCTGAGGATGATGGATGAACAGGACTTCAACAATAACCACACTCCAGCTCTTCCAAAACCAAATAAAGCTATCCAGAGCAAGGAGTAATGGGTAAAGTCAGACTAAATAGAAATAGATAAAGGTCACATGATCCACACCTGAACAGGAGGTGTGGACATATCAGCAACACACAGAGAAAGTGAAACTAAAAGAGACTGTCAGATCACTAATGTGCAGATAATCTTTCAGACCTTCAAAGACCTGTCGCAGGTGTGACAATAATATTGGGGAGCACAGTTGGCATAGTATTAGGGGTGGAAGGATGGGGTGTTCAGAAGGCTGGGAGGAGGATGGAAAAGTAGGAAACTAAAATGTCTGTGTGCCAAACTCTGCAGAGACAAGAAATGGCTGAAAGAAATGATCATAGCGGTCTTCTTATGGAGAAGATAAGAAAAGGGAACGTCATATAAAAGATGCTGCGTTATATTAACCCCCACATCTACCTCTAGCATGTCCCAGCAGGCTGCGCTTCTCTGACGCAGCCTGTTGGTGAATATCAGTATAGCACTGACATTACAATACACTACACCAAAGAAATAGTGCTAACTATTTTAGAAGAGATCAAAAGATTGCTTACTATAGTACCTGTACACCTCTTTAGGACACAGGGTGTACAGGTACGCACTGATGTCCTGGTACTTAAGGACACAGGGCGTACCTGTACGCCCTGTGTTTTTCCGATCACCGCTGCGCGACGGGCGGTGATCGGAACCCGGGCTGGCTTAAATCATTGAGCAGGCACCTGGGGCCAATGCGCCGGAGGGTCCTGTGACCCCCCCCCCCCCCCCCCGTGTAGGCGATCGCAGCAAACCGCAGGTCAATTCAGACCTGCGGTTTGCTGCGTTTCCGGGTTATTCGGGTCTCTGAGGATCCGATAACCCGGAACAGGATGGTGATCGGTGGTGTGTTTTTACCCCACCAATCACCATCCTGCGAGGTGATGGTGACATCACCTCTCAGGATCACCTCTGATTGGTAGGTGGGCGGGCTGGCCGGAGATTCAAATGTTGCCAGCGCTCCTCTCCTCCTCCTTTTGTGTCCCGGAGCGGAGGAGAGAGGAGCGCTGCTGTGCACGTCGTCGGATCTGAGCCAGCATCACCCCATCTGTGCCCCAGCACCCATCCTTGCCCCCAGGACCCGATCTGTGCCCCAGCACCCCCCATCTGATCAGCAGGCAATTAGGGAAAGGTTGGGCTAGGCAGGGATAATAAAGGGAAAGTTAGTGTGAAAAAAAGTTTTATTGCATCACCCTAAGTAGGGTGTCTGGAGTCCACAGCACAGCTGTGTGACCCTAGACCCCCCAGGGGTGCTGCCGCTGCCTTTTTGTGTGCGTACGCTGACTATGGCCGGCACTCTTAGCGTCCGGCCACTGTTAGCGCATCGCACACCCCACCACTGATCAACTTCGGACGGTTGATCAGCGGTTTTGAATTTGACATTTTTTTTTCACATTTTTCCCCTTTTTTTTAGTTAATCTTTTTTTTTTTCTGTTAGTTTTAGGGATAGGTACGCGAACACCCGTGCCCCCCCACACACTGAATAAAGATTTACACGCACGCACACACACACACTACCCTATGGCCCGCCGGATGTTCTCGGGCGAGGAGGCATATGGCCAGCTTGCCTCTGAGTCCGAGAGTCCTAGTGAGGATGACCCCACTTTCCTGTTGTCATTTGCATCCTCCTCATCATCTAGCGATGATGATGAGCCCTCAAGGCGGAGGGGACGCCGCCAGGCGGAGCAAGGGGACCGCCATGCTAAGGACCCTGTGGCCCACCCTTGTACGAGCAGCTCTGGGGCTCGTACTAGTTTTCCGGCCCACCAGTTAAATCCACCGGAGTTCCCTGCCGGTGAACTTGTCTGGTGTACCCCAGAGCGATTTGAGCCCGTGATTCCTGAGTTTGTAGGCCCATCAGGAATCCAGATTTCCACAGTGGGCTTTACTGAATATGACTTTTTTAGTCTTATTTTCAGTGACCAACTGGTAAATCTTATGGTGGAGCAAACAAAACTGTACGCCCAACAGTTTGTTGCTCAACACCCGGGCTCCGTTTTGGCTAGGCCCGGTGGCTGGACCCCGGTCAGTTCAGCCGAGATGAGGACATTTTGGGGCCTTGTGCTGCACATGGGCCTAGTCAAGAAACCTAGTGTCAGGCATTACTGGAGTGGCGACGTCCTCTACCAGACCCCACTTTACAGTACGGCCATGACACGTACCCGGTTTGAGGCCATCCGGAAATGCCTGCATTATTCAGATAATGCAGCATGTCCCCCCCAAAGTGATCCTGCCTATGACCGCCTGTACAAAATCAGGCCGGTCATCGATCACTTTGGGGCCAAATTTGTACAGGCCTATGTACCTGGAAGGGAGGTCGCGGTTGATGAGTCTCTCATTGCGTTCAAGGGGAGACTCATTTTCCGCCAGTATGTTCCCTCAAAGCGGGCGAGGTATGGCGTGAAGCTGTACAAACTTTGTGAGAGTACCTCAGGGTACACTTACAAGTTTTGTGTGTACGAGAGTCCCGTATTCAACCCCCAGAATGTCCCCCCACTCTGGGTGTTAGCGGGAAACATGGGTGGGACCTTATGCACCCACTGCTAGATAAAGGTTATCACCTGTACGTGGATAACTTTTATACTAGTATTTCCATGTTCCAATCCCTCGCCACCAGATCCACGTCCGCTTGTGGGACCGTGCGGAAAAATCAAAGCGGCCTCCCTGACCACCCCCTCCAGGTACCTATCCCCAGGGGTGAGACCCGTGCCCTTACCAGTGAAAACCTGTTTCTGGTCAGATATAAGGACAAGAGGGATGTCCTTGTACTGTCCACAATTCATGGTAACGGCATCACCCCTGTCCCTGTGCGAGGTACCACGGCAACGGTCCTCAAGCCCGATTGTATCGTCGACTACAATCAGTATATGGGAGTAGTTGATCTCTCTGATCAAGTCCTCAAGCCATATAATGCCATGTGCAAAACCCAGGCATGGTACAAAAAAGTTGCGGTCTACTTGGTGCAGGTTGCCTTGTACAACTCTTTTGTGCTGTCCCGGAGCGCTGGCAACATCGGGACATTCCTTCAGTTCTATGAGGCAGTCCTCAAGGCCCTAATCTTTTCGGACCGGGAAATAGCAGGCCGGAGTACCTCGGGAACTGGAGGCGCCTGGATCGTCCCTGGCCAACACTTTCCAGGTGTGGTCCCCCATACTGGAAAGAAGGGACGAACCCAAAAAAAGTGCAGAGTGTGTCGCAGGAGGGGAATACGGAAGGACACCACTACTCAGTGCGACACGTTCCCCGATCATTCGGGCCTCTGCATTGACGGTTGCTTCAGGGAGTACCACACTTCCATGGAGTACTAAATTTATATCCCAATTTAGCGACTGACAATCGGATAAAAAAACTGGTTCTCAGACTTGAGACACCCAAAAAAATTGTAAAAACTAAAATAATTTAAAAAAAAGTATACAAATTAGGTATCGCCGCATCAGTAATAATCTCCTCTATAAAAATACTCCATGACCTAACCCTCCAGATTCACACGGTCCAAAAAAAAAAAAAAAGTGCAAAAAAAACACCTTTTTTTGTCACCTTACATAACAAAAAGTTTAATAGCAAGCGATCAAAAAGTCATATAGCCCCCAAAATAGTGCCAATAAAACAGTCCTCTCATCCCGCCAAAAATTAGCCCCTACATAAGATAATCGGCTAAAAAACAAACAAATAAATGACTCTTAGACTTTAGAGATACAAAGAAAATTGTTTTGTATCAAAAAGGATAATATAACCTAAAAAATTGTAAAAAAGTAGACTTATTAGGTATCGCCGCGTCCGTACGAATCTCCTCTATAAAGATACCCCATGACCTAACCCCCCAGATTAACAGGGTCCATAAAAATAAGCCCTCCAAAAACCACTCCTTTCCCTCTACACCCCGCCGTGTGGCCGTACAGTAGTGTACGACCACATATGGGGTGTTTCTGTAAATGGCAGAGTCAGGGCAATAAAGATAGTCTTGTTTGGCTGTTAACCCTTGCTTTGTTAGTCGAAAAAATGGGTTAAAATGGAAAATTTGGCAAAAAAATGAAATTCTCAAATTTCATCCCCATTTGCCAATAACTCTTGTGCAACACCTAAAGGGTTAACAAAGTTCGTAAAATCAGTTTTAAATACCTTGAGGGGTGTAGTTTCTTAAATGGGGTCACTTTTATGGAGTTTTTACTCTAGGGGTGCATCAGGGGGGCTTCAAATGGGACATGGTGCAAATAAACCAGTCCAGCAAAATCTGCCCTTCCAAAGACCATATGGCGCACCTTTCCCTCTACGCCCTACTGTGTGCCCGTACAGTAGTTTATGGCCACATATGGGGTGTTTCTGCAAACTACAGAATCGGGGCAATAAATATTGAGTTTTGTTTGGCTGTCAACCCTTGCTTTGTTACTGGAAAAAATAGATTAAAATGGAAAATTTGCCAAAAATCGAAATTCTGAAATTTTATCTCCATTTGCCATTAACTCTTGTGGAACACCTAAAGGGTTAACGACGTTTGTAAAATCAGTTTTGAATAGCTTGAGGGGTGTAGTTTCTAGAATGGGGTTGGGTGTTTTCTATTATATAAGCCTCACAAAGTGACTTCAGACCTGAACTGGTCCCTAAAAATTGGGTTTTTGAAAATTTCGGAAAGATTTCAAGATTTGCTTCCAAACTTCTAAGCCTTGTATCATCCCCAAAATATAAAATATAATTCCCAAAATGATCCAAACATGAAGTAGACATATGGGGAATGTAAAGTAATAACTATTTTTGTAGGTATTACTATGTATTATAGAAGTAGAGAAATTGAAACTTGGAAATTAGCCATTTTTTAAAAAAAATTGGTAAATTTGGTAATAAAAATAAAAAAAATTTTACTTCATTTTACCAGTGTCATGAAGTACAATATGTGACGAAAAAACAATCTCAGAATGGCCTGGATAAGTCAAAGCGTTTTAAAGTTATCACCACTTAAAGTGGCACTGGTCAGATTTGCAAAAAATGGCCTGGTCCTTAAGGTGAAATAATGCTGTGTCCTCAAGGAGTTAAATAAAAAAAATTCCAAGTTAAAAATACACCTTTTTTCCATTGAAAAAAAAAAAAGCTTTTCTATTGAAATGTACTGTACTGTTACTTTTACTTTGTTATTTTTGCAGAAAAATAAACATTGCAAAATTTCCAATGTAAAAACTCAGTTAATCAGTGTTATGTATACCCCAAAATGGTGCCATTAAAAAATACAACTTGCAAAAAACAAGCCCTCATATGACTAGATAGAAGAAACATAGAAGAAAGTTATAGTTCTTGGAAGGCAACAATGAAAAAAAAATCTCCTGGTTATTAAGGCCCAAAACTGGCTTGTCACCAAGGGTTTAAAGCGGCTGTTAATTAGTGTTTTTTTTTGTTCAACTATTTAAAATAACAATTTTTTTCCAGTAAACTTTATTTATATATAACAATAGTACAAAGTGGGTCCTTGGCTTGCAAAATAGGAGTGTTTCATATTTACAATAGGTACACAATAATATATTAAAATAATAACAAAACTTTTTTTTGTCTCCGAACATTTTTAAATAATTAAAACTTTCTTACATTTTTTTTCACAACAACTGTAAAAATGACAGAGAAGAAGCGAGGCAGACATAATAAAAAGAATCAAGGAGAAACAAAGACACAATTATCATACAGAAGTGCAGTGGAACTAGAAAGCTGAGCACCCCAACATTCTGCAATCTGATTGGGTGGTTTGGTTCATTAGATGACATGATGAGGTGAAGCATTATTAAAGGGGAAGAAACAGCATCAATGGAATTATGAACCATCCTGATTTTGGCACTACTGAACATTTTGTGTTTCCTTCATATTTCGTCAATGATTTTATTCCAACCTGCATATAATTTGGGAAAGGAGATAATGTCATCAATAGAACTGACCTACATATCTCGGCATACAGACAAAAATTGAATATAAACAATACAATATAACTTTAATTCAACTACTAAAAATACAGTAACTATTTGCTGCACTTTTATAAGTGTTTGGCAAGAAGGCATATGGTTTAACACACTCTGGAAAGCGGGAGACAAAGTGGTTCTAGCACAGGCTGAAGTACATGTCAACATTTTCAAACATCACATATAGACAAAGTTTTTAAATACGTAGGAGGCCAGCAAGGTACTGCCCAGCAATACATTACTAGGTCTACCAGCTCTACGTGGTTCTGATGGACAGAAGGTTGAGGGGGCTTTGGTATGCAGGTGTGGAGTTGGCAAGCTGCATTAGAAAGTGGGCGTCATAAGTCACATTCTCCTAGTGGTACATCAAGAGCACCCTATACATAAATATATGCTGGCTAAAGCAATTCTTGGAACATTTTGATGATTTTTTGAAATTGCTAAGAAAGACGAAATGATCCCCTGAAACTACTTACAAGCAACACTAACTTTACCACTGTACAAATTAGTAAGCTAAGGAATGTAGCAGATCTACTGTAACCACCAATCAAATTACAAGAGACGGGTGTTCCAAGAACAAAAAGTAGTACACAAAGATAAAAAATAAATATCTAATGCTATTTCAAGTAATGGCTGCTGTAAACATATTTTCATTAGGAAATGACCTGATGGGTAATGTGTCTGACTACACTGAACATATGGTGATCTGGCTAGCAGATGATCCAGATGGTAGCTCAACAGAGATGCAACCTTCACCTGTGTGAGAAGATATCTTCAGGCCTTGAAATATGCAGAGAGAGGCTCAAGAAAGAATGGTGACCATTGACCAATGTAGTGTTTGCTGTAGGGAAAAAGAAAGATTTCTGTAGTATCTGAAGTACTTATGGATAATTCCAAGGAGTCTAGTGTGTTCTTCTTCACAATGCCTTAAAATACAGAAAGGCCTGTCTGACTGTTTCACTTTGTGATCTCGATTAGCCTCACTAATACAATGTACATATATACTAGGATTTTGCCACACTGGCTGAACCTAAGCTATGGCCAAAAAGACAAGTCACATAGTATTGTGATCAGATAAGTGCACACATTGCATGTCGAGGTCACTGGTTGTAAGAACTGATAGAAATATCCACAATAAGAAACCAGTCAGTTTTGACTGGAATATTCTTTTTGTTTGAAGAACCTGGTATGGAGCCAACCGGCCAACTTCTCTAGTGATGTCCAAGCCTGTAGCAATAGTTATGGGCTCTCCAAAGCAGACAATAGTATTTAAGGTGGAATACATTGAAATGTATTGTATTTCCAGATCAGGGCAGTTGTTATTGGACTTGTCACATCCTAAACTTTTATGGCTTTGTGCTGCTGGCTGTTTTAAGAGATTTTAGCACATGGAAGAACCCTGTCTGTGAAACACAGGAGAAAATTGTAAGGCGATGTGAAACAAACACCCTGCAGTTTTAGGATAAATGGAAAATATTGTAATAATCTTAAAACACATTTGCCTTATACAGATGCTATGAAATGAGCCAACCCCAATTTCATAGTGACGGACATTCAGTGTTAAAATATGAAAGGCATTAGTATGCATATAATGAATTATTTGGAATTTTTTTGAATGACAAGTGAGTCCATATATTATATATATTACTGTAAAGTGATTGTACATGAAATTGAGAACCTGTGTGAAATAGGACGTTTGGCACAAAAGTCAAGCCTTCTTAGCTGTCAGAGAGGTCATGGATATGATCATGAAATATTTTCTGGTCAGTTTTGGAACCACGTTCTCTTTGATGATATGTATCATAAATACAAAAGCCTACACTTCAATACAATCCTTATGCATACAACTGTTACAGGTAATGTATTTTAAAGTTACTAAGCACCATTTTTGGGTGGAATGTACCAACATGGAGGAGCATTATTTTAGGATCTGTTCACACCAGCGTTGTGATTTCCATTTTTACAAGAGTTGTGGTGGATCCGATATGACCTGTTTAGCTGACCTTTTTTTCACCATTGACTTAGTGGTGTAATGGATCAGTCAGGTTTTTTTTTTACTGGATACAATACTGCAGCATACTACACTATTCTGACCGTCAATCAAATAACTGAAGCCAGACCGAAAGAGAACTAACACAAGTGTGAATTGAATGTTAAGAATTAAGCAGCATGTTACTATTCCACCCCAAAAAATTTACGCTTTTAGTAGATGAATAAAGATAGTTGTACAATGTGCAGGCTTCTGTACAAATTCAACATGTGTACAATGGCATAGTAGATGATTCTGTATTAGCCCTGGAGTACTGCTTTTCTATTCACAGACAGTAAGCAATGTGAGTGGGTTAGCTACGAGGTTTACTATCATTTATAGTTTTGGAGGCTGTTGACTGGTGTAATACTCGATACTAGTTTTAATGTACTAGATTTGGTAGTGCTTTCTGATGATTTGTACGGTTGTGACACATTTTTACCATACTGCTAAGGCCTCATGCACACAAACGTATTTTTTTTCTGTGTCTGTTCTGTTTTTTTTTGCGGACCATATGCGGAACCATTCGTTTCAATGGGTCCGCAAGAAAAATGAAAGGAACTCCATGTGCATTCCGTTTGTCCGTATTTCCGTTCCGCAAAAAAATAGAACATGTCCTATTATTGTCCGTATTACGTTGTCCGTATTTTTTGAAGATTCCGTTTTTTGCGGACCGCAAAAAACACAAATGGTCGTGTGCATGAGGCCTTAGGGTCAGATTATTCTGTTTCAATGGATTTCAAGGTCCCTATGTGAAAAGCTGTAGGCAATGGTTTTCACACAAAAAGCAATGAAACTTGGTACAGAATGATTCATAACAACATTAAAGGGTCATTCCACTTGGTTAATGGACACATGCCTCTTGCTATGAGAAATTCACAATTGGATTAGCTGGTGAATTTGGAGTGAGTGGCCTTAAGTACAGTTCCTAAGTAGACAGGCCATGGGGTGCAAGTCCTCTGGTAGATCAGCTGGTAGTGGATACATGTTTCAAAAATCCACAGTCTTCCAAATCTTGAAAGTCATCCCTTGAACCAGTGCAAAATATGCCAAGTGTGGCCGCTTAAGAATTTAAATCTATGAAAAATTCAATTTGTGTCTTTTTAGGGATGAAAAATAATGTACTCTCCCCCCATTTTACACCCATCCCAAAAAAGCAATAAATAATAATAAAAATAGGAGTCTTTTGAAGAGAAAACAACCTAAACAAACAACCAAACCAACAAACAGAGCAGTTGAGTCTTCTCTTAATTTACATACAACATGCAATCAGCAGCCTGCCGGGCTTGTGGAAACTTCAGCGACCACTCCAGGGCCTCAGAAGGAATGATGAATATGGAGCAGCGTTGGCTGCTCTCCTCATTCTGTGAGACGATCAACTGTAAGACCCTCTGATGTCAGATTTTCACAGTTGGAAGGAATGTCCAGGGAATCCTGCAGCTCTTTGTCTGGGGAGTCTTTGTCAGGACCCTGCCCCCTTCCCATGGTTAAAGAGCTGCATTGAAATTCAGCTGTCAAAACTCATGGCCGCTATCAACTGCTCCACTTTGTAGGCTAAGCGGTGTCGACGCCCCTGTTCATCCTGTTCCAAGGCTGTAATAAGCTGTAAAAGAGTAGATATCAAAGGTTATATTCACAGTTCAAAAGCAATTACTGTACCTGATCACAGTTTGTTTTTGGAACGCAAATGGAAGGCATCCGTGTTTTGCGGATCCGCAATTTGCAGACCGCAAAACATAGCACGGTCGTGTGCATGAGCCCTAATGCTCAGTTCACATCTGCATTGAGCTTTCCATTCTTCTCATTCATCAGAAATACAGGAAAATGAAAAATAATGGATCCATCTTAGGCTACTTTTACATCTGTGTTGTTAATTCCGTTTTTGAGATCTGGCAGAGAATTAAACGGATCCGTGCTATTTAATACATCCAGATGCATCTGTTTCGGCTAGATCCGGTTGTATTAAATCAAAACTGAACAAACCGGATCTGGTATGAAAATCATTGTAAGTCAATGGGTGCCAGATCTGAGATCCTCTGCCGGATGTCACAACCTGAATAAAAAAACTCAGATGTGAATGTAGCCTTACTGATGTCTGATGGAACCGATACAAACTGATGCAAACCAAACAGCAGTTGCAGAGAAAGCGGAGCCTCTAGGTGTAACAACATTGCCCCTGTTGCTCCTCCAAATATTAAAACAGCATTATTCTCAGCAATGCGGGCACATATGAACATGGGGCCAACACAGATGTCTTCAGCCACCAAGTACACATGTAACAGGTCAGCCAGTGTCATAGGTACAAAACTGCTGACAGATGGCCTTTAAAACATTTTCTGTGCTTTTGACGGATGCTAAGGCCAGGTTCACATCTCTGATGAGTTCACCGGATCTGGCATTGCCGGATTCTACGGATCATTGCCGGATCTATAAATATAAATGCTGGGTTTCTGCTGGACAACAACTGCTGCATGCATTGGTTTTTGGTTCGGCAGACTGAAGCATTACCAAATCAGGCCGCCGGGTCATCTTGTCGGAGATGTAAATACATCTTAGGGTACTTTCACACTTGCGGCAGAGGATTCCGTCAGGCAGTTCCGGACGCAAACGGATGGTATTTGTCAGACGGATCCGTCTGACAAATGCATTGAAATACCGAATCCGTCTCTCCGGTGTCATCCGGAAAAACGGATCCAGTGTTTATTTTTTTTTCATTTTTAAAGGTCTGCGCATGCAGAAAACGTAAGAGGGACTGAACTGATGCATCCTGAACGGAATGCTCTCCATTCAGAATGCATTAGGATAAAACTGATCAGTTATTTTTCCGGTATTGAGCCCTGAGGATGGAACTCAACACCGGAAAAGAAAAATGCTAGTGTGAAAGTACCCTTAACTGAGCACAACTGATACCCATTCAAACAAAATAATTTTTCATGTTTCTGTACTTCTCATGAATCAGAAGAACAGAAAGCTCATCGTAGATGTGAATGAGCCCTAAGACTAGAATCATATTGTTCTAATATGGCCACAAGCTACTATATTGTGAACATAACACATAGAAGTTTAGTTCTAACGAATTTACTTTGATCACCATACGGTCATGTAAAACCGTTGAATATATTGTCTGTATAACATATCAATTTGGCGCAAGCCTCTACATAACTTCGGCACATTCAGCGCCAGTTCTGAATGTAAGACAGCTTCCTAGCTGTCTTACATTTAGACCATTTTCTACGCCTAAAACAGGTGAAATGGTAGAAAACAGTAAATGAGACTGTTCCCCTTCCCCACCACTCCCACTTTTTTTATGACCTGGCGTGAATGGGGAAGAACTTGCAGAATCTGCAGCACCATGGCATGTGACAGAACCTGCGCCAGATATATGACACAAAAGTGGCATATATCTGGTTATAAATTACCCCCTAAATCATAATAACTTTGCCACCAAGTATGGATTTATCTTTCATTTACTTCTGATGCTTTTTTGCTTGTACAATTTAAACATTCAGATTACTGCGAGGGTCACAAACAGCGATTTTAGGGAAAATGCCATGCTTTTGTGGTTTTTTCTTCACAAAAAGCTGCGGCCAGATGTTAGATGAAAGTCTATGATGAATTATAAAACTGACTGTGCCAAAGTCTTTTGATGCATTTTTTTTAAATCTGTAGCATTTTTTTTAAAAACACAGCATACACTAGTTAGGCCTCCTGCACACGGCCGTTTTTTTTCCCCGTTTACTGGCCGTTTTTTGCGTTCCGTATACGGTCCGTATACGGAACCATTCATTTCAATGGTTCCGCAAAAAAAACGGAATGTACAAAAAAATACGTTTCCGTATTTCCGTTCCGTTTTAACATAGAACATGTCCTATTATTGCCCGCAAATCACGTTCCGTGACTCCATTCAAGTCAATGGGTCCGCAAAAAAAACGGGACGCATACGGAAATGCATCCGTATGTCTTCCGTTTCCGTTCCGTTTTTTGCTGAACCATCTATTGAAAATGTTATGCCCAGCCCAATTTTATCTATGTAATTACTGTATACTGTATATGCCATACGGAAAAACGGAACGGAAAAACGGAACAGAAACGGAAGCATAACGGAAACAAAAAACGTAACAACGGATCCGTGAAAAACGGACCGCAAAGCACTGAAAAAGCCATACGGTCGTGTGCAATAGGCCTTATGGTGTTTTTTTGGCTGTTTTTCCCCACAGGCCTTTTCATGTTGCAAATGTAACAAATAGATAAAAAAAACACAGAAAATGTAATGAAAAATGTCCGAAATTCATGGTATTTATTACACACACAAGCCAGAAGTGGATCCAAACAGGAGAATTATCAGGTTTTTTTTACCATTCCATTTGAATCCTCTCCTTTTTTGTTCAAAAACTGCACCAAACACTGTGATTTCAGCCTTAACCAAGTTGTGCCAAGCTCTAAAGATATCTCAGGCTGGGCAATAATATCTGATCGATGGGAGTGTATGATCTCTGTTGCTGCTCCATTCATCTCTGTGGGAGTGCCAATCAGTGTACTCATCTACTGTATTTCCATCAGTCCCATAGAGAATGAATGGAGTCCCAGCAGTCAATCATTTCAAGGTGGGTGTGTGCTTGAAATCCCTTTATCATAATTTGGTGGGGGTCCCAGCAATCAGACTATAAATCAGATAGTTATCCCTTAACCTCTGGGAATATCTTTGGAATTTGGCAAAAACCTTTAAGAAAGTGAAACTCTCCCATGTATATATATAAAAAAATTAGATATCTTCAGGTTAAGGTTTCCAGTTAGTGTTCATACACTGAAACATATTACTTAGCTTGACCTTCCCATTTCCCTGTACATTTTGTCACTCCTTACCTCCACACTGTATTTACTGACATATGAGTATATCTCGTTGAGTGCACTTAGCATATTAAATTCTGATGCATGCATACGAGATTGCTCTGCGAGGTAAGCGTTCATGTCCTGGTCGCTGATGGCTGGGAGCTTTGCAATGTCAGCATAATATCTGTAAAACACAGAGGGATACCATTTATAGAATAACCGTTATGATAGTTCATTCTGATTATGACATATTAACCTCTTTTCAAAATTAGATTTTCAATTTATAATTACTTTTAAAAAGTTAAAAAAGTTAAAAATCAGCCAAAGAGGTTTTCTGAGATTTTGTAACTAATGACCTATCCTCTGGATCAGCTGTTTCAGAAGGCACCGGTGCTCACAGTAGCGTCGTGGCCTTCTCTCAGCTCACCAAACACAGCACTATACATTGTATAGCGGCTGTGCTTGGTATCGCAGCTTAGTCCCTTTTAGCTGCTCCTAGGCCATGTGATGTCACGTTCATCGGCTGGGAGAAGGCTGCGGCACTAGTGCTGATCAACAGCTGATTGGCAGGGGCCGGATGTTGGACCCCCACCGGTCAGATACTGATGACCTATCCAGATGGCCCGTCATCAGTTAAAAAATCTCGGAAAGCCTCTTTAAACCCGTTTCTATGCTTACAACTAGAACCTTTATTCGGCAAGTCCCTTCCCAATTCTCCACTTTCACTCTAAAATTCACATTTCCAATCAACTGGAAATATGACTGCACCCAGTGCATGACATACATAGGTTACTAGCACTGATTCTGTACACTAACCTCTCTACCCAGTTCTTGTAGTTGGGGATGTCCTTGGCATAGAGCAGCTTGTTGCTGGGAGAATCTTTTCCAAGACGGTGCTCTGAGGTTGAACAAGAATCCATAAAGGTCTGAGCCACAACAGACAAGCAGGCATCTGTGATACTGCCTTTATGGATGTCAAACACGAACTGAGGATTCTTAATGACATTCACCCAAAACCGAAGCGGTAGACTGTGAAGAAGAGATAAGGGATGATTAAAGCCTTATATGATCTGTTCATCCCCCATTTTCATGTATTGCTTTATTTTAACATTCTGACTTACTATAATTCTTAATCACAACCAATCTATTGCCCCCTCAATCAACTCACCAGTTACTTTTCCATGTGTGCCGGACATCTGTATCGTAGATACTGTGCCTGTCTGCCTGTTCATCCAAGAAGTCAAACATGTACTTAATAGCAAGAGGTAGGGCACTCCCCCGGTGCACTGTACTGAACAATGTTTCAAAAAGGTCATCCACAAACTTTTGTAGTGTTCCCTATGTGATAAAAAAAATACACATTTGTATCTTAATTTGGGTTTATATATTAAAAGTTTATTTACACAGCTCAAAGCAATGTAGTTGACTTTAAAAAAAATGTAAAGTTTTTTTTTAGACCCCTCAGTATAGGCCATTAATATTAGATCAGTGGGGTTCTGACTCTTGGCAACCCCACTGATCAGCTTTTTGAAGGGGTCTTGGCACTCTAGAAAGCCCCTTCATTTTCTATTCCGAACAGCTCCATACTTTTAATAGTCACAGTTTCTGGTGTTACAATTCACTACAGGTTTGTCCCATTTGAGTGAATTGGACTGAGTGGCAATACCAGGCAAAGTCGCTACTCATAGTACATTGCTGTGCAGTATGCAGCAGCGTAAACTTCAAAAAAGGATGCTGCCCCTACTGATCCAATATCAATCTTATATTGATGGCCTATCCTAACTGGAAAACCCAAAATGTAGGTGAATCCTTTCCCCCCATTTTATTGGCGCTATTGGGGAAAAACGTCCACTTAAAAATACACTATATTAAATGTACACAGAAAGCTCAACCTCTGACACCATTCTATTGATAACGGCAAAACATAGCCTCAGCTTTGCACTCTCTATCATGTAGGTTCTTCAAGTCACAGTTATACAGTAGATACATTTTTGATATACTTAATCCACAAAAGTAGAACTCCATTTGAGTTTGTATGTTACCTTTGTTGCTAGCAGCCTTGTCAAGTAGATTTCCGAAACCATCTTGCTTCCCCGGTCACCTTCTTTCTGGTCTCCATGTTCATGGTTTTTCACCAGGTGCCAAACCTTGACACCGCTCTCGAGATCTGGCGTGATCATGGGGGCACGAGAACGAAGGCTATCAGGGCTGCCTGTGTAGCGGAATGTGGAGTCTACAAGAAGGGTAATATAGGAATATTCAATACATATAAATCCTACACTTATAAATTTCTCTCTTCTTTCTCAAAACCATTGCCAGCTATGTATTAGAAAGACCAGATGTGGGCTAATTCAAAAAGAGAACAGATATCTGCAGATATGAACTTGGTAAATGATGAAATATTGCTCATGGATGAACATACCTTAGATCATACACATGCCTGTACATTACAAGGTAGCCTGCAACTCTTTTTATTCTAATCAATTTCATGATCCTATTTCATATCTAGACTCGCCTTGCAGGGGTTATTGGCGGAAAGTCAAATGACTTAGGCCCTCAGTCAGATGCCGCCAGTGTTAATGAACCACAAGTCTCCTTGCAGCTTATCCAAAGAAACAGCAAGAGGCTTACAGAGCTTAACAAAGAAAGCACTATTTAGCAATAAAAATGCCGGCAAATTAGAAGATGGCAGCGAAGGTTTAATTTTCATCGTCTCTGTTGTCATGCAGATACAATTATGCTGTGTAACTAAGTGTGGATGCAAAAAGCATGACACATTCCTGCAGTCATCGGCGGACTTAGAGACATAGCCGACATTAGCGTTTCTGCCATGAAATTAGTGTTTCTCTCCATGAACATCTCCATCAGCTCGAGACAATACAGAATCCCTGTTAACATTTCCTATGTCACCATTAATATTGCTTCTAATGTCAAACACATGCAGGAGACAAAAATACAGCTTTTATGGTGTCTTTTCCTGCACATGGTGCCCCAAACCGCTGATCAGCCGTATTCTTGATTCCCGATAATATGTTGTGATGCTTTTTCTTCCCACTGTAATCATGTTTGCACCAATTTTCATAATTTACATGTTAATGAATGAGAGAGACAAATGTTACTGATACTGCTGCCTTCGCCGGTTAGCGGCTGAAGATTTATGTCGCTGGCGCCATGATCTGCATAGAAACGGCTCCTGCGAATCTTTGCTGAGAACAGTAACCCTATGAGTTCTGGAGAAGGCAGTAGGTTCTTTTTTATTCATGTTACTTTAAACCCATTCAATTCAGGGGTCCATCTAATGCTACTACTGTGAATATATTATAAGTAGCCAAATTGTTTAATTACGCTAAAGTGTAATTAGAATACACAAACTGTCCATGGCAACTACAGTGCCCATGAGGATTAGACCAAATAAGAAGGTAGACTCTATTATCAACAGTGTTAATTTCATCCCCATACCAACTTTTACGTTCATTTTCGTTTTTATATTCAGCATGGCATGGAGAAAATCCGGCCTTGTTGGCTATGGCAACCAAGCACGGTGCATTTTTCATCTCCTAAACTGCTCTGGACAAATGAAAGTTGTCTTATGATTGGTTGGTATGAGCAACAAGGCCAGATTTCTCTCTCTTTTTCGAGTTTTAATGTAATACTAAAGTGCTTATTTCTTTATGCCCACTAGTTCCTTCTGACTAGTCTTAAAAAACATGAATTTATTGACTTTCTATGGCATGGATATAAATTTATTTTCCCATTTTGAGGTCACTCTCACACTTGTGCTTTTAGGTATTTTGCATCGTCATTAGGCCCGTTTCAAACAAGCATAAAAAGCACCTATGGTGTTTAGGTCTGAGTGATCAGGTGTGCAGTTGGGCCAGGAACTGCAGCTGTAATACAGATGTGGATATTGTCATGTGACCATAGAAAGTCAGACTAGGCATGAAAGATAAACATGAATAATCTGTACCTCTTCTGCGTTTTGGACCCTCATTTTGGTTTACAAAACTGATCCAAAATAGCTTATATATAGTTATAGTTTTATATTTATATTTCTTACCATATCTGCTGATGGAGGTCCGGGATATGCTTGCAGATGCTGGGATATTGTAAGATGAGGTTTGTTTTGGGACCAGAGCTACAACTGAACGATCAGAGACCTGCATGAAAAAATAATGCAGTCAGTAGAAGAGATTTACAGACGACTTGCATGAGGTCAGGCATTTGAAGTATTAAGAAACTTTCCAATAACGCAGCAGTTAGGCTGAATTCACATGATTGTGTGTAGTCTGTGAAATGTGGTCTGTGAGATGTGAGCTGAATTCATAGTCATTTATGATGATGTGAGTTCCAGCCCAACTGTGTGTCTAAAGTCACGTACTCAAATGATGCTGTGGGTACGCGAAAATAGACTCCCCGGCTGGGCTAGAACAGATAGATCACAGATCATTGTGATGCAGAGAGTTCGGCTAACATGAACCACGGTCTGTCTGGGAAATGTGGCCGCCATATGGACCACACACGGCCATGTGAAAGCAGCCTTAGGGTCCATTCACACGTCCGTTGTTTCTTTCCTGATCTGTTCCGTTTTTTGCGGAACAGATCTGGACCAGATCTGGACCCATTCATTTTCAATGGGTCCTGAAAAAAAACGGACAGCTCAATGTCTGATTTTTTTTCAGGACCCATTGAAAATGAATGGGTCCAGATCTGGTCCAGATCTGTTCCGCAAAAAACGGAACAGATCAGGAAAGAAACAACGGACGTGTGAATGGACCCTTAGTTGTAAGGTTACTTGCCTAACCTTTAGAATCATCCAACTTCATCCCAAATATGATTTTCTTTCCAATGTGCAAATAAAAATGTGACAATGAATGTTGCGTTGTGATAGTCACCTCTAAACCTCATAAAATTTACCCTAATCTTCAATTATACCTGTCTTCTTTCATATCAAAGAATCATGTCAGAGGTTACTTATTACTAGTATTTTTTAACACTCTAAACGTTTTTCAATGTATAGTACATTCAACACCGATTAAAAGTGGTATTCTGGTTATATCCAAAGTACAGGGGATAACAGAGTGGTGGGGACCGACTGCTGGGACCTCCATCTATCACGAGGAGATAGGGTAAAGAGACAGCGTTCAGCCTATTGCTTCTGCCTCCTCATTTTAGTAAGAGGTAGTGTCAACACCTGGATCCCACAGATCCAAACTTTTGACATGTCACTATGATTTCAACAGTTGTTTGAAGTGGCAATTACACTTTAACAGTCAAATCAGTGGCCAAATATCCATTGTGTACACCTTATTGTCATCTACTGGGCAGGTAAGCAGAGAATAAGTGAAAGCAGGCCACAGACATGGCACCACGTTGCTAATACAGGGTGTATCCTAAACCGGCACCATCTGTACATGCAGGCTTGTCAGCGGTGAAGGATTAAGTGGTGTAACAAGGGTTCATTCCCTCGATCAATAACATTTTCATGACTTATGCTATGTTCTTAACCTTTGCTGTTGGAAAGTTTCCCTGATTGCCGTTTCCTATACAAGTTGGAGTTATTTTTTCACAAAACAATAGCATAGCTGTGAGTGATCTTGCTTAGTGAGATAATGTGACTCATTTCCTCCTGTGAAGCCATGTTTGGATTAGGAGCGTTTCCATATAACCTAGCCCAGAATCCAAACAAGAAGTGTTCGGAGATATTTTATGTCAGCGGATAATCGTGAGTGAGAACTGCACTTTTTTAAGCACATTTTAGCCTCTCTCATTTCCAGGCCCATTTTAAAGATGGAGAATGGCACTGATTTAATTAAGGCTGAAGCACAAAGAGAATAAGCAGCTATCATAATGTTATGGACCATAAAGCATTCTTATTAAACCATTTTTTATTCTAACCGGTTTTATGAACTTTATAAAAATGTGATTTATGGTAAGACAAGCAATAAAGCCATCTTTCAGAGGCTTAAATTGCCTGTCCCTCTATTACATCCAGAGGATTAATTAGGCAAAAGTCAAACTGTAGATGAATATTTGTGCTAACGAGATCCTCTTATATGAAAGTTTCCATGTTATCCTCTTGATGTGGTCTTCATGGCTAACGTATAGCGCACAGCTTCCTTTGTACAAAGGAGGGATAATGCTGTTTTTAACAAAATATTGAACACGTTGACACTTTGGTCATTACAGTTTAATGGTAGTGTAATTAACAGTGCCCTCGGCAGTAACCATGAATAATAAATCAGTTAACTGCAGTTGTAAGGACACCCAGAAAATTAACATAATCAGGTGAGGATACATTAAAGATGATCTTTTTCTTGGATGTTGAATCTTTATGGAAAGTATTATTTTATTTGAACAATTTGGATGTACTGTAGATTTAAGGCAAGTTCAGGAACACTCATCTAGGCTTCATGCACATGGTCATATGTCCATAAACCTCCAAGTTGTGTGGAGTGACAATACAGCATCTATAGAGGTGTATGTGGTGCTGATGTAGGTCTCCAGGTGCAGCTGTACAACCTCCTGTACACAATGGCGCTCTGCCATGTGCCTGGGGCCTAAAGGTGCCCATAGACCTTTCAAAGCTTCTACAGTTGACAGCTATTCCTTACTGCCCTACAGAAGTGCATACTTGGTTTGCCCGAGCATACATGTCCAAGTCTGTTCTTTAACTAAAGATCATACATTATAGGATGAATTTCTTCCAGAAAGTCAAAATCAATCTAGAGCATTCAACTGGCAATCCTTTTAGAAGCAATGGTAGCATCCTACAGCTGAGAGTCATCAATTTCCACACAAATCATTTCATTTTATAGGGTATTGAATGTGAAACCTCAGCTAAGTGATGCTTCATTTTGCTGATCCCACACTTGAAGCAATAAGCCTGTAACAGAATTAAGTCCAGTGCCCTTTCAGCGGGAATTAATGCACTTCCTGGGTCTCTATCCATTATAGATTATGTGCAAAGCGCATTACATTCTAAATAGCGGAGAGTCAAGTGCTAGAAAATTAATATACAGCAGCTGATAGATAAGTATACCTAACTGTTCACATTTACTCATGGTCCATCCAAAGACCATTACATAAGCTGTGTGTCACGGCTGAGGATGGGGAAAACCCTCAGCCGCGCGGTGCCAGAAGATTGAAGGTCGCTACTTGGCCAGAACCACAGAAGTAGGGAGCAGGTCACCTCCTAGAGCTTCCCTAATCTGACCCTAACTCCTAGCTGCATGAGCCGCCCTTGAAGGTAGGAGGGCTCATGCTCAGGACCCTCCGCCGATCCCTGCGCTAGGAGCTGGGTAGACAGCCCGTTCCTCCAGGACGCGGAGAAACAGGAGTCTAAAGTGGCCAAGCTACAAGGGGAACAGAAACAACTTTATTCTATCCTGTTGAACAGGATCTAGACAGACCCTTTTTTTCATGAAGTGACAGAACAAAACAGACATCTTCCTACTTTCCATTTCCAAGGTACTTTTTGTATAATCTTGACAAAAAAGGGAGTAGCTTTCAACAGGGTCAAAGATGTGGTGTGAAGTGAGCCTGTATGCTTGTATAGCTATTAAGAACTGTGCACTCAAATATTCTAAGGTATGGAAGTAGATATATTGTCTACACCACTGTTCCTCAACTCCAGTCTTCAGAACCCACCTACTGGTCATGATTTGAGAATATCCCACAGAATTAATGCCTTTGGTAAGGCCTGATGCATGGACAGTAATTATATCACCTGCTCAATACTAAGGAAATCCTGCAAACATGACCGTGGGCCCTGAGGACTGGAGGTGAGGACCACTGGTCTACACAATCTGGCAAACAAGTAGTCCAATGGACCACCAAATTACTTCTTGATATTAATTTGCTTGAAACTTGTTTATTACTATATCAATACTACACAGAGATTTTCCTTGTTTAGCAACTATCATGTCAACTGTCTTGTGACAAGATTTACATGTGACTGGTCAGTACACATAGGTAACCCTACTAGTGTGGTGCACCTCTGCCTCTACTTCCCTATTAATAAAAATAGTTAATATTACCGTCTACAGACGACTAGGAAAAAAAAGCACTCACATGTACAGTACAGACCAAAAGTTTGGACACACCTTCTCATTCAAAGAGTTTTCTTTATTTTCATGACTATGAAGGCATCAAAACTATGAATTAACACGTGGAATTATATACATAACAAACAAGTGTGAAACAACTGAAAATATGTCATATTCTAGGTTCTTCAAAGTAGCCACCTTTTGCTTTGATTACTGCTTTGTACACTCTTGGCATTCTCTTGATGAGCTTCAAGAGGTAGTCCCTTGAAATGGTCTTCCAACAGTCTTGAAGGAGTTCCCACAGATGCTTAGCACTTGTTGGCGCTTTTGCCTTCACTCTGCGGTCCAGCTCACCCCAAACCATCTCGATTGGGTTCAGGTCCGGTGACTGTGGAGGCCAGGTCATCTGGCGCAGCACCCCATCACTCTCCTTCATGGTCAAATAGCCCTTACTTTCAAAGTTTTCCCAATTTTTCGGCTGACTGACTGACCTTCATTTCTTAAAGTAATGATGGCCACTCGTTTTTCTTTACTTAGCTGCTTTTTTCTTGCCATAATACAAATTCTAACAGTCTATTCAGTAGGACTATCAGCTGTGTATCCACCTGACTTCTCCTCAACGCCACTGATGGTCCCAACCCCATTTATAAGGCAATAAATCCCACTTATTAAACCTGACAGGGCACACCTGTGAAGTGAAAACCATTTCAGGGGACTACCTCTTGAAGCTCATCAAGAGAATGCCAAGAGTGTGCAAAGCAGAAATCAAAGCAAAAGGTGGCTACTTTGAAGAACATAGAATATGACATATTTTCAGTTGTTTCACACTTATTTGTTATGTATATAATTCCACATGTGTTAATTCATAGTTTTGATGCCTTCAGTGTGAATCTACAATTTTCATAGTCATGAAAATAAAGAAAACTCTTTGAATGAGAAGGTGTGTCCAAACTTTTGGTCTGTACTGTATATATAAATAGATGTTCACATCACCGTTTTGTTTTCCGTTCTTTAAATGTAAAATAAAAAACGGATCCTTCGCTTACTGAGCATCTGTTGTGCTCATTTTGCATCTGTTTTTGCCATCAGAGATCCATTATTTTAGACGGGAAAAAATGTCCTGCATGGAGAACTTTTTCTCCTGTCAAATATAACATGACAAAAATGGATGCAAATGAGCACATCGGAGGCTCAAAATAAAGGATCCTTCTTTTTAAATTTTTTTGTTCTTCTGATTGATCAGAAGAAGAGAAAACAAAGCGGTGATGTGAATGGGGCCTAACCTGTTTACCTGGAAAGTAACTACATTATAACAAAGTGTGTCACTAAGCTACTAATCTTAGAAGAGATGAGGGATACCTTAGAGAGAACTCACGTATTTAAATTAGGATACTTTATATTACAGCTAGCAATTAAATTACCATTAATTTATACGATGGTGCAGTATGGATAATTAGAATATTTAATGAATCCATTTTAAAGAGCATGACATTGCTGATAGACTCTTTTACACTTAATCTAATCATTCCTTACATCAGTGGTCTTCAACCCATGGCTGTCCAGCAGTGGTGAAACTGCCCTGACAGGATGCTGGGAGCTTTCAACACAGCTAGAGGGTTTTCAAACCATTGTTCTACTACTCTGTTTTCTGGACCATCATAGAAATCATAATTCATAAGTGGATAAGGTACCTGGTAGTGCATGAGCGTGTTGAGCCGTTTCCAGTCTCCTTCAATCTTAGTTGTGATGT
Source organism: Bufo bufo (assembly GCF_905171765.1). NCBI lineage: Eukaryota > Metazoa > Chordata > Amphibia > Anura > Bufonidae > Bufo > Bufo bufo. Next base: position 237,356,702 of record NC_053391.1, read on the forward strand.
CTTCATCTTGTAGAACCACCCTTGCTATGCGTCCTTGTCTCCACTCTGCTCATGGGTCACACAAAACACAATTTATAACATGGGCTAAATTAGTTTCTTTTCATTTTAGAATTATGATTTTACAAAGGGAGATATAAGATTTTACTTGCGACATCAAGAGCTATATGGCGACTTGTGGCCATATGACATGTGTTGGCAATGTCACGCTGTTAAAACCGTAATTAATGAAAAGGGACGTAGTGGCGCTGATATTCAACAGGTTTGGATGTCTGTCAAATGTCCTGTCATGGTTACTTGTGGTATGAAATGTGTCCACGTTCATTATCATTAGTGTGACACTGCTATCATATGTCAAGTGAACACAAGTCTGTGTGTAGCCCAAGCCTTAGAATTCTAAATTCAGGTTTCTGGAGGCAGTTTTGGAAGCCAAAACCAGGAGTGAACGTCACTATGTATGCTGCCTGGTCCATAATAAATACCTGCTGCTTGAACTGGACGAGTGCTGAGGACCTTTCTACATTCGGTTCTATGAGGATCCAAAGCCAGGATCCATTACCACGTGCACCACCTCACCTTGGACTTTAACCAGGTACCCAGTTACCAGGAGCTTATATGTTCACCCTATCTAGGGTGTGGAGTGCTGCTTGCTTCCAGTTAGGCCTCCTGCACACGACCGTATGGTCTTCCGGTCCGTTTTAAACTGATCTGTTTTTCAGTTTCAGTAGTATTTCCGTTCCGCTTTGCCGTTCCGTTTTTCCGTTTGGTTTCAGTTTGTGATCCATTTTTTGCGGATTTCAAACGGAAACGGAAGTATTCAATAATGGTTAAACAGTAAGTACATGAAAAAATTGGGCTGGGAATAAAATTTTCAATAGATAGTTCCACAAAAACGGAACAGATACGGAAGACATACGGATGCATTCCGTATGCAATCCGTATTTTTTTTTGCGGAACCATTGACTTAAATGGAGCCATAGAACGTGATTTGCGGGCAATAATAGGACATGTTCTATCTTTGAACGGAATGGAAATACGGAAACAGAATGCATACGGAGTACCTTCCGTTGTTTTTGCGGAACCTTTGAAATGAATGGTTACGCATACGGACCGCAAACGGAATTCACAAAAACGGAACGGAAACGGAAAAAAAAACGTTCGTGTGCAGGAGGCCTTAAAACAAGAGAAGTCATATCTGTCCTTTATACTTTCTCTGTGACTCACTCCTGCTTTTGGCCTCCAAAACTGCATCAGGAAACTTGACTGTGTGGCCGTACCATAAATGTACTGTATGATATTAATCAGAAGACTTCCACATACAACAATTTACTACAATTTATCCTGGAGATCCTGTGCATGCATCGGCTTGTATATGATGAAAGGCAGACTAGTCCTGCTAGTCATCTGAGCTATTAAAGATAAGGCTATTTAATATAAAAACAGCTGGGCTCCAGTCTTGGCTATGCAGGGATTAATGCACCTTTAATATAGACAAGGTACCACTTCAAAGAAATGAAACATACTGAAATTTCAAATGGATTCAGAAATGAACATATTTCCCCAATTCTTTATCTCATGAAAATATGAATCTTGAAATGAAAGACCGTGACCGTCAATAGAGCACAAACAACATAAAAAAAGCGAAAATATGTTCATTCAAGATGTCCTTGCTTTGTAGCGTGATTACCACATACCTAAGTCCATGTCCACAGCTCTCGGCCTCTGAGAATAGGGCACATTTTTATATACTGCATCCAAGATCTTCTCCTTCACCTGAGTGATAGTGTCACAGTTTAAGGCCTTCACCGGTATCTCAGGACTATTTTCATTGTCAGGGTTTACACAGTTCAGGATCTGTAACGAAACATTCGTGAAATTATGAAAAATGGCTAAACCATGAGCACACTGCTGGAGTCTAGGTGACTATGTTTAACAAAAAAAGAACAGCAGGAAAAAATACTTGTGTGTCCAGCATTCATAATTCCCACTGACTTTCATCTAAAATCTGGAGCTCCCAATTTTTAGCAAAAATCTTATTTGCAAACAGCACCACAAATAAAAAGTGCTGATGTGTGAATCCACCCTATGGCCTCCATCACACATAGCTTTGGTAATAAAAAAAAAACATCGCCTAAAGATAGACCTAACTTGATCAGCTTTTTGCTGGTTTTTTTAAAGATATTTTTGAGGTGTTTTTGCCCATTTGTAATACAGTTTTTTTTTTTTTAGCATTTTTAAGGGAAAGTGTGTACCCCACTGTGATATCACTTCCACTGTAGAGCTGTATGAGATAAGCATTGGTACAAAAAACACAATTGCTCATGAGTTATTTTGAAACTGAAAAAAAAAATAAAAAATATGTGGAGGTCTATGGAAGAAAATGCCAGGCAATGAGGGAAAAGAAATGCCAAACTGCAATGTGGAAAAAAGTCAAAAACCTAAAAAATTAACCTCAAGTGTGCCTAGGACAAGAAGAAAAAAGGCAGGTGAACCTACTGGTCTGAAGCTGTTATTAGCACTATGTTCAGCATGTTCTACATTGTAGAAGCAAAGGTAAGAATTGGTGGAATTCTCCACAGAGGGCAGCAGTGCACTGTTTTGCAGAAGGAAACTGCCCCCCCTTGTGGACACTTATTATACTTACCAGTGTTTTGTACTCAATCTGCTGCCGAATCAGTTTATCTTCACTCAATGAATAGCGGGCCTCTCCTGTGATTGAATCTATAGGTCCTTTCTCCATCTGCTGCTTAATGGCACAATGTAACATGAAGAGGGGCTCCCCGGCACATTCCTTAAAAAACAACCATAAACCTACATATCATATATATGTTACACATAAGACTAACCATAAGTCACATAGGCATGAGACCCAGTCACACTTTCAGGATGTGATGAGGATTAAGGGCACTTTCACACTAGCGTTATTCTTTTCCGGCATTTAGTTCCGTCCTAGGGGCTCAAATCCGGAAAAGAACTGATCAGTTTTATCCCCATGCATTCTGAATAGAGAGTAATCCGTTCAGGATGCATCAGGATGTCTTCAGTTCAGTCTTTTTGACTTTTCAGGAGGGAGATAATACCGCACCATGCTGCGGTTTTATCTCCATCCAAAATTCCGGAACATTCTGCATGCTCAGACCGCAAAAAATGTGAAAAAAAATAAATGCCGGATCCGTTTTTTTCCGGATGACACCGAAACGGATCCGGCATTTCAATGCATTTGTCATACGGATCAGGATCCTGATCCGTCTGACAAATGCCATCCAGTTTGCATACGTTTTGACAGATCTGGAAGGCAGTTCCGGCGCCGGAACTGCCTGCCGGAATCCTCAGCCGCAAGTGTGAAAGTACCCTTAGCTGTAGTTGGCTAACATTCTGGATCGAATGAAAATGAGTGGTGTAATGTATACCCCATTCACATGCCTGTCTGAATTACAATGGGGCTAATCCCTGTGTGGAACCTCCAGCACATGTGCGGTTTTACTGAGTTTTTTGGCAATGACTTTGGAGCATTTCCACCTCAAAATCAGCTCCAAAAACCGCCTGTAAACAGTCTCCCATGTCAATGGGAAGCAGCACTTGTTTTTTCTTTACACGTGGAAAAAAGAAAGCTGCATGCTGTATCATGGAGTGAAATCCTCGCTGGAAAGCATACAAAAACGGCTGTATACGTGTCTGCACATTTTTTGTAAACCTTTTGGAGCCGATCCTTGTAAAAAAACACGAGATGAAAATGCAGTTTTGTACTGAAGAATGCGGAAGATTTTGTGGCAGAATATTCCACAACCTAAAATCAGTTTCATTCATTTGAATGGGTTATAAGCACATGGATTTCTGCACGTCTCGGATATATATGTTGAATATGTTACCTTAAGGAATTTGTGTAGAAGAAAGGCAAACCAGTTAGTGAGCATCTTCTCTGCCACTGACTCAGTCCTAAGGAGAAAAAGAGAATGCAGGTTTACAATGCGCCGTCATAGCATACACATATCTAGCGCTTACATAATTCATGGGGTCATTTACAAACAGATATACGCCACTTTTTAGCGTATATATGGTGCAGATTGCGGAGCAAAGGTTATTTGCGCTGCAATCTGCGACTTTTACCTGCTCATACCAGGTCTAAAATAGGAGGCATGGTGTAGGTGGGCTGGAAGACATGTCTCATTTAGGAGGCCGACACCTCCACATAAATTTCGGTGCAGCCACCACCAGCTAAAGGGGTATTAAGACCGGCGTCTAAAACATCGGTTTTAATAAATAACCCCATTGTTTTTATGTTGTTTTTGTCACCTTTGAAAGGGAAGGCGGCGCTGGGCACCAGACGGAGATGGCTGCAGCCGGGCACCCTGTATGAAGCGACGTCCCCTTGGACACCTTAGGTAGGTGAATGAAAGGTTATAAAAACCTGTTTTATATGCTAATAGAGCCACAGGCACATTTAATAAGGTCAGTTTCGGATTCAGGGTATTAGTAGGGACCTGGCCATATGTTTAGGTTATAGGCCTCAAATCTCATGACAGAATCCCTTTAAGTCATGTCTTTCCACATACAATTAAATGTTGTACTTTTCCCATTGGCCACTAGATGTCGATAGGAGTGTACCACTTCAGGGTGCTAAAGATCTTGCTTTACAGCCTGTGTATGACAACACAAGTGTGTGGTACTACCTGGGCTCAGCTAAGCAGATTTCACATCCACAGTAGCCCAAACAACATTGTAGACGGCCAGAGACAGGGAAGGGCTGGTGATGTCCTTCAGCCATGCACTCTTTTGCTACATTGCTCTCATTAGCACAAGGGTTGACTCTGATGTTGTTTTGTCAAGTAGAGAGGTTTTGTGTGGCCAGTTGCCCTGCCAAGTAGCGCATACATAGTCTGTGGTGATCCTCATGCACAAGTCCATATATATTTTGCAGTCAGAGAAACACAGGTAACATCCGCGTTACATCCGGCTTTTTTTTTAGACCCAGTTACTTCAATGGGTCTGTGGTTCACATTTTGTGGCTATACGACATGTTCTATCATTTTGTGTGACGGACATACATATGCTATGGACCTTGGACCCATTGAAATCAATGGTTCTGCAAAAAAAAAAAGTATAAATGTTATATTACACAGACGTGTGTGGTCTGGCAGGCTGTGCCAGTAGAGAACAGTCTCTAGGAGTTCCCTGGATCCAACAGTGCCAGATACTACAACCTTCCCTCTGGACTCTATTGACTATAATAGGGTCCGGCAGAGATCCGGCCGCTACCTGGTAAATATGCTGAGAATCGGCAGCAGCAGTTTTTGTCCGGCCGATTCCTTGCTTTGTCTGCCGGCCAGAACACCCATATGCAGGTGTGAAAGAAGCCGTGCCCTTCATGATGAGCCACCTGTAAGACAGCCTACAACAAGGCAACCAGATCCATTACATCAATAGACAAGTGGACCCTGCAAGAAGACCAGATTTGTGTATGTTCTTTCTATCAATAATCTAGCATGCATGAGATTCATACATCATGCATCTTCCCCTCCTAAGATGATCACCATTCTGTCTAAATGAATGGAACTGGATGAGGCTCCCCCAGTGCCAGGAAGGTGGCTCACAATGCGTACAATAAGTGGGCTTTGTCCGTCTTCTCATGTTGTTAATCCTGTGCAAGCCGTTCACACTTCATGTTAAGCTTCACAAAAGGAAGAACAAATCTGCCTTTCAAAAAGCGGCTGTAATTTTTTTGTTCCTGAGCTGCGTGATTTTCAAAACCCCAGAGATTATTCCAACAAATCTCTCCTTTTTTATACTCTCCCCGGCACAGCAGCCGTAATTATTACATTTCTTTTCTCGTCTTAACGAAAAAGGAACGCGCCCCACAGAGCGTTCAGCCACTGAATTAGGAGAAGAGGGGCAGAATTGAATACTGTGGTCGCTGCATTTTAACTCTTTTGACCGTGAATGGTTACAGGTGATAGAAATTAATATTAGACTTGTGCTTTACATACAAGGCCTCAAATGCAATCCTGGAAATGCGGCAGAAAAGTTGTCGGCTGGGTGAGGAAAAACCGGGAGGTGTGGGGAAATGAAATTTTTATGTAGAAATGTAAGTAAATAAGCTCAGGAATAGCTCTAGAAGACAGCTCATGATTCAGATATAATAGTTCAGTACTGGAAAGGCGATTCTGCCTCTGTTCAACAATATGGTATCATATTTTACAACGCGTTTCGGGGAAGCAGAAAAAGAACATATGTAAATAAAAGTACAATGTGGCCATTTATCCTCTAATAATGTTCAATTCTATGCGCCATCGTAAAGGTGCTGACCTGATGGTTACTGTGTCTGAATACAGCATGCTGTTCCACAGCACCTAATTTAAAAGGAAACCTGGTCACCTTAATTATAGGGATAATGACAATGTATCAAAACATAACAAATGATTCCTTGGAAGTGGCATTTCGCTTTTCGTCACTTGCCTTGCCTGTATAACCCTGCACTGCTTATTCCCCCTGATCACGCACACCATCGTCAGCAGCCCCTCACCCTCTGTCTTTTCTGAGTCCTCTAAGGACTTCACCCCACCACCTTATTCAAGAAAACTGTCTGCCTCCATATCCCGTCACCAAACAAATTTCATTTTGAAACAACCAAGCATGTAATTAAATTGCCGGAATACGACTCTGGATTTTTATTCTCTCTCTCCCTTCGCTGTGTATTCTCCCTCAGGCCATGGCTGATCTTTCCTGCTCCACATTAATATTTACCGTTTCCCAAAAATAATGGATGTGTCCTTGCCGCAAGGCCTCAGGGGCGGCACTGTTTGAGTCTCCAAATTGATGCACTGCAAACCCTTATGGACAGAACAGGGTTAATCTATTTCTTTATGTCCCCCACAACCTGATACCCTGGTGCTGAAAACGTCAATGGAAGCATTTCTTATTAAAGGCAGAGAGGATAGTGATGATTTGCTTAGGACATGGGCGTAACTAAAGTAGCATAAAATAAGCCTCAGGGATACCGTAGCTGCAAACATTGACTAACCTGGTGCCACTGTCCTCCATGCATCGCATTCATAAATGGTTTTATACGCCCAATTACTGGATTTTTCTTACATTCTACTGTCACTCTGGAAGACAATTGCTTCATTGAGTACCGCTGGCACTGAACAGGTTAAAGAGAGACAGGCAGAACTCATGACGGGTTAATATTCTTCGTTCTAGGCCTATTTTTAGTCTTCTCAGTAAGAGTGATGAACTAATATTAAGAGCTGGCAGTGGAAGCAGACGCCCCCCCTCCTTCCTCCTCTCTCCCACAATACCCAGGGGAAATTAACAAGGATTCCATTATTGTGTCTTGTGGGACAATTTCTGTGTTAACGGACACGCGAGAATCTACGGCAATTTCCTGTGCTCAAAACCACACTTGTTGTATCTGGAACTGAAACCCGTGCCTAAGGGCAGATCTTTACACAACTGTGGGGCAAAGGTGGCCAAATTAAAAATGGCCACCATGTATGATAACATTAACCAAAACCTGTGTACCATAAACAAGACCAAAAGTAATGTTCTCATAGACAGACAACCTATCGCTTTCCAGGTGCTGTGGTCTACAACTCTCAGGGTGATAATATACACTAGACGTATACACAGCTCACACACCCCCTACAGAATATGGAATCAGTAACCAGCAGGTCTTAAAAGTAGCTACAACTGAGGACTTTACATGTTTAAATGGGATTACAGTGTCCAAGAACATAAATCAGTGAAACATCTGAAGACCACCACTTTGAGAAGACCACCTTCTTATTCAGACCAGATTGCTTGTGCCAGATTTTCAGTTCCACCATATGTTATGCATACTGCCCATCTTCTTTGAGAGGACCATTCCCCTAGAAGACCACTTTTCAATGCAATTTTTGGTGGTCCTCTCAAATAAGTTTTACTGCCTAGACACATACAAAGTAAAGAACCTATAGAGATGAGATTGGGGATAATCCAAAGGTTAATTTGAAGCTCATCATTGGAACTACAAGTGTTAGCTGCACTCCATGTTATCCACTCATTAAACAGAGAAACATGACTTGGTTTGGACCAGACAACAAAGCATTGCTGCATTCACCTAAACCATGGCATAAAGTCATAATCTTGCATTGCAAACTGTACCACTGCATGGCGTGTATTCACATCATCTCCAGTTTATCTCACGTAAGCTGTCTTCTTCTACAACCATCTCCCAACAGGGAACCAACAGCAATATATGACCAAATCACTACATCCTAGGGGCTAATAAGAACACAGAGATATTTGCACACAGAGACCTTATATCATGAATGTATAGGAAATTATATTGTCAAGTTCCATTAGGTATTAAGCCTAAATCTATAAACCCCCTTTTGCTTTATAAAGCAGATATCTGTGCACATGGGGAAGCCATGATAACGGTAAGGATATGCTCTGATAAAGAGGCGGTGGGCAGCTATCACTGGATGTACAGTAGCTTCTCTACAGCTTTGTGAAATAACATTGAAATGATGGTTACACATTAACGCTCCATAAGTCAAATCTAGCTCTTCTACGTCTGAATGTACAACCTGGGATTAACACACGAGATGCTGAAAGCACGACATAGACTCTCTGCTCGTGCCCTGCTCTCTCTTTAAACTGCATCCATATTCTCACTGGTAATACTGACCTGGTAATCATGAATATACCTTGGTACATGTATAACACCACCACTGAACCCAAAACCATGATATACACAGAACAGAAAAGACATCAGGAGCATTTATAAAGTCTTTACTATTTACTATTGCGGTGTAAAAAAAGTAGCAAATTCCGGCACATGCCATAATTTGAGACTTTTTGAGCTTTTGAAGACTTTTCCAAAGCCAGAGCGGGCGGAGCTTTGTGCGGCCTGCCGGATTTACTATAAATGATGCCAGAAACTAGTATAAGTTATAGCTGAAGTCTACGCCAGCCCTGAGTTTCTGGCGCAAGGAGCACCAGAGATGGAACTAATTTATTAAGAGGCATCTGCCTCTTAAAGGGGCTGTCTAGGCTTTTACTATTAATGACCTATCCTCAGGATAGGTCATCAATATCAGATCAGCGGGGGTCTGACACCCAGCACCCCCGTCGATCAGCTGTATGAGGAGATGGTGCGCATGTGCCATCTCTCTTATCTTCCTGTCCGCTGCTGCTGTCTATGGTCACCTGCTCACCGCGCGCCATCTCCTCATACAGCTGATCGGCGGGGGTGCTGGGTTTCGGATACCCGCCGATCTGATATTGATGACCTATCCTAAGGATAGGTCATCAATAGTAAAGGCCCGGACAACCCCTTTAATAAATTTTGCGCATCTCACTTTGGCGCACAGGGATCAAGACTGGCATATGGGAATGCCAGTCTTGATAAATGCCCCCCAATGCGTCCATGATACCACCAGGTACAATTAATAAGTAGGCAGCAATGCAGTGGGTATAATAAGTCCAAACTGAGGGGATAAAAAGATGAATGTTAGCAAGAGACCTCATATTGTCCCTACAACTCTCCCTGTCAACTATGTTAGGCAAAACAGAGCACCTGCCCCAAAAACGGTGCCCATATAGACCTTTGTTTTAGTCATCTAGGATTGATTGTTGGAGATGCCAATCAGAGCAAATGCCATGTTCACCAACATGTGGGTGCACTAGGCGGCTCCATTGTAATGCACCAAGTGATGGATTTTTGTGATATACTGTGATACTTGATATGGTATTTGCTTTCACGTTTATACATAATGATTCCCTCATGAACTGTTCATGTCTTTCATGGAAACACTTTGGGGCATTAGTGTAGGGAATAAGTTACAGGGAACCTGTCACCATGAAAATCCAGTCCAATCTGCAGAAGTATATATGCAGTATACAGCTTTATGGGAACATATTCTGTACATCCCTGCATTTTCTATGCTTAGAAGTCCAGAGGGTAGTCCTACTCAGTGATTAACATCTCTGCATGACAAAGCATACGGAGATAGCTGTCAGTCAGTAAGTAGGACCGCCCATTGGACTCCTAAGCATGGAAATCTTTCCACACACACTATATACTCAGCTCCTCCTGCTCTGTAAAATGCTGTCTGCAGATTGTACTGCATTTTTAAGGTGGCAGGTTCCCTTTAAGGATGCAATAGACTTAGCTTCCCATACAAGCTAATGGAGGGAGCTTGCTGTTTTCCAGAATCTTTACATTTATCAAAGCAGGCAATGTATATGAACAAGGAGTGAGAGCTCTGTACTGGAGAAGCAAAGCTCCAGTCCCTCTTAACAGTTTATAATGAATCCTTATGATGTCATATATGGGGGGCACAGTTTACAGGGGCACCAGCCAGGCCCAGAAACAGAATATGGAGGGCTGTTAACAAAAACGAGCAATGACAGAGTAACCAAACAACATTGCAGAGTGGCCCTTTACCGCTGCAGCCGCTTGCAGAGCTGCTTCATCGTGTGTGGCTGGCTTTTGTATGCGGGTCTATAGCTGCTGCTTATGCTAATCTGTTAAGTGTGCCTCTTCGGCCACTTGAAATGATGGGAGGTATGACGCTGGAAATGCATAATCAGCAGGCAAGCAGGAGTCGCTCCGAAAGCCATGTTATCTGCACATCACTGTCAAAAGCTGGAGCGATGCCAAGAGGTTATCGTTGGCACTTTAATTGTAAAAATGTAAATTAGAACATGAAAGCGGCACAATAAGTATTACCGTGTGAGGAGGAAGCTTTTGTCAAGATTGCATTCTTGCTGTGAAGCATTCGGATGCTTATAAAGTCAATTTAAGACACAAATAACCTACCTGTTCAGACTGGGGCAGTGTCAGTAAGATGTAAACAACTAGAGCGTAAGCATCTTGACCCACTTATCCAAGGTAATAATGCCTAACAACTGCTTAGGTTACAACTGCTATTTTCCTGCCAGTTAATGGCTTAGGTGCGTTACAATAGTAAGCAGCCTGCGGTCATGACCTCTGAGATGTTAACACTGCTTGCGGATCTTCAGCTGACTCAAGCTATCAGCACATACTTGACGGAGCTGTCTCTGCACTACCTGACCAAGGGCACACCAAGTATGATCAAGAGGAAGGCACTGATAATTACAACATATTCTGACCCCTGTCTACTGTATATACAGTACTGTTTTATAATTTGTCCTTACACTTGTAGAAAAGTCAGGCTGAAGCTGACACTACGTTGCAAACAGGCTGATTTATACTATGAAAATGTTTTCAGTACATAAGTGATAATACCTGTACACAAGTCAAATACATTGATCAGGCAAAAATTCAAGTGAATGTGACCTGAGCTGCAGTATGCCAGCATGGCCACTACACAGTGGATGGAGCCTTTTGCATTCAGCTCCATTCACTGTTATGTTTCTGCAAGCAGCTTTTCAGTGGGGGGTCATCAATACCTAAATGGTTGAAAACACTTTGAAAATGGTTCTTCAGGAATTAAGAAAATGAAAATACGTAAATATTACTTTAATATAAATATATTCCCAAATACCTTTAATTGATTATAATGGCTTATTTTATCTGGGGAGCAATCATCAGGAAAAATAAAATGGCCGCCATCCTATAAGTACACACAAAACCTATCCTAATCACAAAGCAGGACAAGTTACTTCTGAACACTGAGCTAAAGAGCAGCTTCATCCTCCTCTCTGCTCTGCTTGTCAAGGATTATGATCATGAATACAGCTGAAAAGATCTTCAGCTGAATCTCAGTAGGAATAGAGTTCATGAGGAGACATGAAGTACAGAGAGGACGGACAGGACAGACTGTGGTAATGGAGACTGCACACAAGTGCTGCTGCTCATTAGCCACATCCTTACCTCCTCTCTGTACTTCATGTCTCCTCATGAACTCCATTTTTTACAGAGATTTAGCTGAAGATCTTATCAGATGTATTCAGGATCATAATCCCAGACAAGCAGAGCAGAGAGGAAGCTAAGGCAGTTCTTTAGCTCAGTGTTGTGAAATAACTTGTCCTGCTCTGTGATTAGGACAGGTTTTGTGTGTACTAATAGGACGGGGGACATTTTATTTCCCCTGATGATTGGTCCCTACACAAAACGAGACATTTTAACTAATGAAATGTATTTGGGAATATATTTATAATAAAGTAATATTTACATATTTTCTGTAATTTTATATTCTTGATTCCTGGAGAACCCCCTTAAGCTATGCCTCTGTTTTCATAATAAGCACTCAATATTATTTAAAGGGCTGCAAAGGATGAACTAATGCCTCACCAGTCATGTACTGTATGATCACCTCTACCTATAAAAAAAAAAACATAGGAGGAAGCTCTTCTGACTTTTCTAGTATGATCGCTTACATGCTCCCAATCCTTACCTGCGCAATAGCAGCTTGGGGTGATTCTTGTTCTCTAGGTTCTTCTCAATCAGGTCTGAAAGCAGCTGTTTCAAGACATCTGTGGCATATTCCAGCTTCCCTTGTAGAGCCGTCATGATGAGCGAAGCCACGTTTCCCCTGTCACGCATGGAAAAACTACGCTGCATCTCCAGGGTGCGGATGAAAGTCAGTAGAAAAACCTTGTTGTTGATCAGCTGTGCAAAGAGCTTCAAGGCTTTCTCCACACTCTGCTGTCCATTGCCTTGAACCTAAAGGAATAGCAGTAAGATAGAAAAGACTTTTATGATTCTAGTTAACTACTTCCAAGCTGGAAACCAGAGGCAATCATCATAAAACCATAATTTATCTGGTGTACCTAGGCTGAAGCTCAAAAGAAGAATGATGACCTGTGGCTAGGCCTCTCAAAAATTCAAATGAAATAAAGAAATCACATAGTTGTGTAAATGGCAATATAAAATGAAAGTTATGTTTTCAAAGCAGATGTGGAATGATGCACTATAGCAGAAACAAAGCTGCCTTCAGCAATACTATATGTGCACCTTGCCGTGTGCAACTGAAGACAGCACCAGTCTTCTGCAATAAAAGTGCCATTTCCACCTCTGCTACATTTTATCCATGCTGCCACCACTCTCCCTTTCCCAAGTGAATATCTAGCCCCTCATATCTCTACCTCCCTTGAGACAGATTTAATATGAGGCCATTACCTTCCCTGGAATTCATTACCGGCATCCTTGCACCGACTCCTAGCTCGGCTGCAGTCCATCACAGTGGGTCAATGACCCATGGCTGTTCTGAGACAGAGAGTTAACAGAAAACAGCCTGCGCCAGTAGCCAGAAAGATTCTGTCTGAATTACACTACCTCCTATGTTTGTCAAGCTGCCTGGTAACTCAAGAAGTGTGTATACATTCCAATAATAAAGTAGATGGATGGTACACCTCACATAAAACTGCCATTATTAACATAGTGGTGTTACAGTGCAAATTAGTGTTAGACCGTTTTTCGGGTCCGCATCCGAGCCACAGTTTTTGCACTCTGTGTGCTGTCCGCATCCGTTGCTCCGTTCCGAGGCCCCGCAAAAAAATATAGCATGTCCTATTCTTGTCCGTTTTGCGGACAAAAATAGGCATGTCTACAATGGGCCGCCCGTTCCATTCCGCAAATTGCGGAAGGCACACGAACGGCTTACGTTTTCTGCGGATCCGAGGTTTGCGGACCGCAAAAAAGGAACGGTCGTGTGCATGAGGCCTTACTTGTATCCTACATATTATACCGTATGTCTGGAAATGTGATTAGCAAGCAACAAACACATACTACGAGCAACAGCCAACAATTCCTGATGTGACAAAAGTCAAAAAGCATTTCCAAGAAAAGTGTTCTCTGCAAATGATTCAATTTATAGAAACGATAACTTTTCTGGAAAGTTAGATCAGCTCACTGTCATACGGAGACGCCCCAGTCCGATAACTCAGATCTTGTAACAACAAACTGTAACTCAGTATGGCAATTAAATAGCTTAGGCTATTAAAGGGGTTGTCTGGGATTGTAATATTGATGGCCTATCCTTGGGATAGACAACCAATATCTGACTCTGCAGGTGTGACTCCTTGGATCTCTGCCAATCTCTGGCTGAGGGGGTCGTAGCGCTGTGGCCACTTCATACTATACCACGCACAGCGCCATACATTGTATAGCAGCTGTGCTTGCTGCGATGCAGCACAATCCCATTCACTTTTAAGGTTCACGGTGGTCCCTTTTAAGCCGATGCATGGTGGTGGTATTGGGATTTGGGCATTCAGATATTGATGAGCTATCCTCAGAATAGGTCATCAATATAATAATCCAGGACTACCCAAGATTTGTCTCCTAGGCATCCAACGTGTGTTAAAGTAGACTGACTTGCCCCTCTACCCAGTGAGGGATAGAAGCAGTAGGGGTTAAAAGAAAAGGTCTGACAGATAATAAACATGTGCAAAAATTGTGTTTGTCCCAATGGTTAAAAATAAAGAAATATGGTGCTTGTAACCTCTAATTCTCGGAGCACTGGATGATCTTCTATTCCAGGAAACAGCACTCTCATGGCATAGGTCCGATAATCCAGGTAAGGGATACCTGAGCGATCCAGGTCACTAGTTAATTCATTTATATCAGTCTGTAACTCTGCAAAAGCTGAAAATAACAGAAAAGAAATACATAATGCATCAGGTCCACAGAGGCAGCATGGGATGCCCTAGAACAGAGAAGCTGCAGATCAAGAAATCAATTCAAACATGAGAACCTAGAATTACATTACTAGATTGACTTTGCTGCTACTAAAATATTATATGACTACCACCTCGATGAGCACTATAGTCACATTAAACTATGACCCAAATAATTACAAACACCAAGACCAGACTACACAAGGTTTGTTTGGGTTCCAATTTGTTCTGTAATACAGTCCGGCATGCGCCGCTACTTACAGTAATGGCACATGCGCAAGACTCCTACAGTCTCGCGATACTAGCGGCCATGTTCATTCGGCCACAGCAGGGCCAATACGGTATAACTTACAGAGATCAGGAACTCATAATATTTACTGTAAACAGAAAAAAGATTTGGATCTACCATCACTACAGTTTTTGGGAGGAGGTAGATTCTCCTGAAGGTGTTTTCAGCCATAATCAGAAGTGGATTTGAAAGGAATTGGAAATATAAAGGACTTATCCTGGAAACAGAAGGACTTATACTTCTCCTTCCTGCTGGATCCATTTCTGTCTCTGGCTGAGAAATCTGCAGTAAAAACTGCCTCAAATCCTCCTCCAAAAAACTCTGTGTGAACGTCCCCTAATTAGGGCTCATGCCCACGAACGTAAGGGCTCTGTGCCCGTGCTGGGGACCGCAATGCACGGGCACCGACCGTGGGGCAGCCGCATGCAGATCGCGGACCATTCACTTGAATGGGGTCCGCAATCCGCACCCTATGGTTCCGCACCGCAAAAAAGTACTGCATGCACTACTTTTTTGCGGTGCAGAGGCAGGTCCAGAAACACCACGGAAGCACTCCGTAGTGCTTCCGTGGGGATTCGATCCGTGCATCCGCACCGCATCTCCGGATTTGCAGACCCATTCGAGTGAATGGGTTCGCATCTGTGATGCGGAATGCACACGGCTGGTGACCCGTGTATTACAGAACCGCCGTATGCAGTCTGCAGCACGGGCACGGAACCCTCACGTTCGTGGGCAATAGCCCTTACTGTGTGAAAAACCAATAACTAAGGTAGACAGCAATAACTATGGAAAGCATGGTCAAAGCAGTTCATTAAACTACTAAGTCACCAGACAAAATACAGATGTAGCGCTCTTAAATGTGATACTTAACACGTTAAATAAACAGATGCAGCAAACTTTACATTGAAACTTAATGCAGCAAAAGTCATTGAAAAATTCAAATAAGCTGCAACTGTGCAGTGAAGACTGCAATAGAACTGACACTGTCTCTCAGTTATCAGCTAAACATGAGATCTAGGCCTTATTCACATGGTGTTTGGTCACTGATTTCCAAAAGCCAAAACTAGAATTAAAGCATACACAGAGAAATATATAATGGAAAGGTTTGCTCCTATGTTGTGTTTCAGACCCACTCCTGGTGTCAATCACTGATGGAAATCATTGACCAAATACTGACTAAACATAAAGTATGAGCTAGGCCTTAGGGCCCATTCACACGACTGTATTTTTATTTACGCATCTGTTCAGCATTTTTGACTCATTCACGTCTACGGGACCGCAAAATCCACGTTTAGCATACCGTATGTCCACAATAAAGATAGGACATGTCCTATACTTTTCCGCAAAATGCAGTCCGTGGCCCCATTGAAGTCTATGGTTCTGCAATAGTGCAGATTGCACACAGAATGTGTTCTGCACGCAATGCATATTTTGCGGATCCGTGTCCGCAACCTTTAATGCACTGTCATGTCACCTTTGAATCTTGTGTAACGGGTGAGGAAGTATGACAGAATAGACTTCAGACATTTGCGAGGAACAACGGATCGACATTTTGCGGAACGCAAACAACAGACAGTCGTGTGAATGGGCCCTGGGATTTTTATCAGAAACAGAAGTTGTGAAATGTCGAAATACATGGGTTATGTGAATACCCTTGTCAGTCCTCAGTCCAATATGTGTCGACCAGGGCTATTCTGCATGATCGTATAGTCCAGCTGCTCTATATTTTGTGGCCACACGTGACGCATTCTTGTACATTAAGAAAACATACTGAAATGTAATCCCACTGTGATTATGTCAGACTGCCATCTCTATCTAACCTTTGCCCACTCTGCACTCGTATAAGGTCACAGCTAGTTAAAGTCACAGACAGCAGATGGCGGCTATTTATCCACTTGTTCCGTGTCCGGTGAAATGTATACACATCTCAGACCAGGGATCAGCTGCTGAAACAAAACCCCTTTTACATGTCTGATTGTTGTTCAGCTCAACCGAACACATGCAAAAACAAAAGAAGACAAATTTAATACAGCGATCCGATCCGTAGGAACAAAATCAATACTACATTAAACGTTGGGACAAAAAAGTCTCTTTTCGTATTAAAGGAAACATCAACCTATGACCCTGGCTCGGAATCTGGTGATGGAATGAGCCACACAGCCCATGACGCTACTCATTTTATAAAAGTCTTCTTAATACTTTAATTACTCACCTTCTTTACATTCGAGAGCCACCCGGGATTCCAGGTTGTCCATCTGCATCTGCAACCTCTTCAAAGTGAGGTCATTCTCTCTGGATTTGCGTTTGTATGCAATGAGTACAATGATGACAATGATGAGAAGAAGGCTTCCACCGGCGGCTATGCTGACAATAGCAGGAAGTGTCAAGAGGCTATCAGAAATCACATTGACAGAGCCAGGTGAAAAAACCATTCCACCAACATGAACCTAGAAGAAGACAAAGAAAATTCTTGGAGTATACAATGATGACAAAAATGTCAGCATGTGAAGGAGTCTCCCAACTAAACAACAATGTCCAATACTAGATCTCCTATAACTGTGACCTACCCAATAGCTTTTTTTCATATGTCCACTTTGGGTCAAAAGGCAGGTAGGGTAAGCTTGAAAGTATTAAGCCTTAGGCTTGTTTTACATTTGTGGTAAGCAGATCCGGCAAACTGTTCCAGGTGGGAACAGCCAGCTGGATCCGTGAATCCTGGGCGCTACTGAGATACCAACTGTCCCCATTCACTATAATGGGGACCGGAGGAGAAACCCTCTGCAACTGGGTATATATGCCGAGGAGCAGCTGGGCATATACCGCTGAATGCAGCTGTTTTTGCCCAGCTGCTTCTCAGCATATTTGCCGGGTAGCGGGCAAATCTCAGCTGGTCTCCATATAGTGAATATCTCAGCAGCGCTTAGTATTCACGGATCTGGCCAGAACAGCCTGCCGGATCTGCTTACCGCAAAGCAGTCCTTCATGCAGGACTTTTACTCCCGTCAAGAATAACTGATCTCTGAAGGAAGTTACACAAAATGATCATAACTGATACAAAAAAAAAAAATGAAGGATCAGTTATTATTGTGCAAACTGATGCTAACTGAGCGTAACTTATGTTCCAAATAACTGATTCATTTTTTTCTTAATTTTTCTGTTCTTCTGACAGTTCAGAGGAACGGAAAGCTAAACGGTGATGTGAACTCCCCCTTAGGCTGGCTATATACAGTACAGACCAAAAGTTTGGACACACCTTCTCATTCAAAGAGTTTTCTTTATTTTCATGACTATGAAAATTGTAGATTTACACTGAAGGCATCAAAAACTATGAATTAACACATGTGGAATTATATACATAACAAACAAGTGTGAAACAACTGAAAATATGTCATATTCTAGGTTCTTAAAAGTAGCCACCTTTTGCTTTGATTACTGCTTTGCACTCTTGGCATTCTCTTGATGAGCTTCAAGAGGTAGTCCCCTGAAATGGTTTTCACTTCACAGGTGTGCCCTGTCAGGTTTAATAAGTGGGATTTCTTGCCTTATAAATGGGGTTGGGACCATCAGTGGCGTTGAGGAGAAGTCAGGTGGATACACAGCTGATAGTCCTACTGAATAGACTGTTAGAATTTGTATTATGGCAAGAAAAAAGCAGCTAAGTAAAGAAAAACGAGTGGCCATCATTACTTTAAGAAATGAAGGTCAGTCAGTCAGCCAAAAAATTGGGAAAACTTTGAAAGTAAGGGCTATTTGACCATGAAGGAGAGTGATGGGGTGCTGCGCCAGATGACCTGGCCTCCACAGTCACCGGACCTGAACCCAATCGAGATGGTTTGGGGTGAGCTGGACCGAAGAGTGAAGGCAAAAGGGCCAACAAGTGCTAAGCATCTGTGGGAACTCCTTCAAGACTGTTGGAAGACCATTTCAGGGGACTACCTCTTGAAGCTCATCAAGAGAATGCCAAGAGTGTGCAAAGCAGTAATCAAAGCAAAAGGTGGCTACTTTGAAGAACCTAGAATATGACATATTTTCAGTTGTTTCACACTTGTTTGTTATGTATATAATTCCACATGTGTTAATTCATAGTTTTGATGCCTTCATAGTCATGAAAATAAAGAAAACTCTTTGAATGAGAAGGTGTGTCCAAACTTTTGGTCTGTACTGTACATTAGATAGCTGTTGGATGAATACCCCTTGGACTGATAGCTATCCTTCCCACATGCATGTGCACTTGGTCAGGAATGGAGCTGTTGTGTTTGTTAAAATCCCATAGCCAGACCCAACATCTTCTATGGGGAATGAGTCGGGAGACCCTCATGCACATTAGATGGTCAGCCGGTCTAATTGAGGTCGGCAGGTCTGGCCAATACACATCTAATGTTGTTACACAGCACATTGTTTCCTGATGTTCAATACTCCTTATGTTTTATAATCCACTATCCTGTATACACTGTTCTTAGTAAAAAACTATACCAAGTGCTTTACCATCATACAAATAATCACCTAGCCCATAGATGAGTCAAGAAGCATGATCATAACAAGCACTTTCATAGGGTATATATATTTACCGTATATATTATGTCTAAAGGTCTATCTATCTCATATCTATCATATCTATCTATCTATCATATCTATCTCATATCTATCTATCTATCTATCTATCTATCTATCTATCTATCTATCTATCTATCTCATATCTATCATATCTATATCTCTCATATCTATCTATCTATATCTCTCATATCTATCTATCTATCTATCTATCTATCTATCTCTCTATCTATCTTTTTTTCTATCTATCTATCTAATATCTATCTATCTAAAACAATTACTGATAGGTGGATATTATTGTATAGGCTTTTTATAGGTTGGTTTTTGTACTCTCTACAAGTTCTGCAAAACTTGGGCAAAGAGCAGAAAAAAATGCATAAAACTTAAATGATGAACAAAGCTTTAGAGCTTTGTTAACATGGAACAAAACATGTCGATTTTAATCTCCATTTGTTAGTGTATGCTCTACTAGTTTTTTGCCATTTTTGGCAGCAGAAAAAGTTCTTTCTGCAGGACATCACTTTGTGCCAAAAATAATAGATGCATGATGGAATGAAGCTTTCCATTTTTAACACTGACTTTGTACTCAATGGATGATGAGGTAGAAACAGTTTCTGTTTCTATCCGTCATTTAAAGAGATTTATGAGACTTTTATACTAATGACTTATCCTCGGGATATCTGATCGTTGGGGGTCCAACACCCAGGATCCCTGCTGATCAGCTGTTTGAGAAGACACCGGTGATTCAGTAGAATCTACGACATGTGACGTCATGTTCATTGGTCACATGGCCTAGGCACAGCACAGCCCCATTCAAGTGAATAGAGCTGAGCCGTGACACCAAGCAGAGAGTCTATACAATGTACAGTACTGTGCTTGGTGAGCTGAGAAAACGCCGCAGTCAGCGCTGCTGCCATTCGGTTCCTCTGATGTAAGAAATCAACAGAGATGTGAATACGCCATTACTATCAAAATTCTGTGACTTTCGTAGAATTATGTGCTGAATTTGTCTAGAATAAAGCTCTTGAAGGAAGGAACTTACGGTCACTTTGTGCTGTCCAGTGAGATTGGGGGACTCACAAAGAAGCTGTGTCTCAGATACAGTCACTGCGCATGGAGTATCACCAATCAACACGGTGTAATTTAGCTTGACCCCTCCTGCAGCAGGAGGACTCAGGTTTTTCCCCTGTAGAGAATGGACAGGTCATGTTAAGTGAAGGAAAGGTAAGAAATACGCTAATACATACAGTCAGGTCCATAAATATTGGGACATTGACACAATTGTAACATTTTTGGCTCTATACACCACCATAATGGATTTGAAATGAAACAAACAAGATGTGCTTTAACTGCAGACTGTCAGCTTTAATTTGAAGGTATTTACATCCAAATCAGGTGAACGGTGTAGGAATTACTACAGTTTGCATATGTGCCTCCCACTTGTTAAGGGACCAAAAGTAATAGGACAATTGGCTTCTCAGCTGTTCCATGGCCAGGTGTGTGTTATTCCCTCATTATCCCAATTACAATGAGCAGATAAAAGGTCCAGAGTTCATTTCAAGTGTGCTATTTGCATTTGAAATCTGTTGCTGTCAACTCTCAAGATGAGATCCAAAGAGCTGTCACTATCAGTGAAGCAAGCCATCATTAGGCTGAAAAAACAAAACAAACCCATCAGAGAGATAGCAAAAACATTAGGCGTGGCCAAAACAACTGTTTGGAACATTCTTAAAAAGAAGGAATGCACCGGTGAGCTCAGCAATACCAAAAGACCTGGAAGACCACGGAAAACAACTGTGGTGGATGACCGAAGAATTCTTTCCCTGGTAAAGAAAACACCCTTCAAAACAGTTGGCCAGATCAAGAACACTCTCCAGGAGGTAGGTGTATGTGTGTCAAAGTCAACAATCAAGAGAAGACTTCACCAGAGCGAATACAGAGGGTTCACCACAAGATGTAAACCATTGGTGAGCCTCAAAAACAGGAAGGCCAGATTAGAGTTTGCCAAACGACATCTAAAAAAGCCTTCACAGTTCTGGAACAACATCCTATGGACAGATGAGACCAAGATCAACTTGTACCAGAGTGATGGCAAGAGAAGAGTATGGAGAAGGAAAGGAACTGCTCATGATCCTAAGCATACCACCTCATCAGTGAAGCATGGTGGTGGTAGTGTCATGGCGTGGGCATGTATGGCTGCCAATGGAACTGGTTCTCTTGTATTTTTTAATGATGTGACTGCTGACCAAAGCAGAAGCAATATTATCTGCTCATATTCAGCCAAATGCTTCAGAACTCATTGGACGGCGCTTCACAGTGCAGATGGACAATGACCCAAAGCATACTGCAAAAGCAACCAAAGAGTTTTTTAAGGGAAAGAAGTGGAATGTTATGCAATGGCCAAGTCAATCACCTGACCTGAATCCGATTGCGCATGCATTTCACTTGCTGAAGAGAAAACTGAAGGGAAAATGCCCCAAGAACAAGCAGGAACTGAAGACAGTTTCAGTAGAGGCCTGGCAGAGCATCACCAGGGATGAAACCCAGCTTCTGGTGATGTCTATGCGTTCCAGACTTCAGGCTGTAATTGACTGCAAAGGATTTGCAACCAAGTATTAAAAAGTGAAAATTCACCTGATTTAGATGTAAATACCCTCAAATTAAAGCTGACAGTCTGCAGTTATAGTACATCTTGTTCGTTTCATTTCAAATCCATTGTGGTGGTGTATAGAGCCAAAAATGTTAGAATTGTGTTGATGTCCCAATATTTATGGACCTGATTGTATGTTGAGCCAGGTTAATGATTCTGTAGGCTCTGCTAATATTACATCCTTTCTGTACCTGTGCTGGCCTCATACCTTCAGTATTATAGGAGATCCAGGCTTCTGCTCAAGGATGCCTGTGGTGCTGAGGAGTTCGAAAGTTGGGTTTGGGTAATAGATGAACTTGGTGTTATTGAAGATGAGTAGTGACTGTACGTTATTGAAGATAAAGCCAAACTCATCTGGTCTCTCCACAGCATCCAGCCCCGGGCGATACTCTGGTGTAAGAGCAGGGGCCCAGCATGTCATATATGTAGCATTTACATTCTTACATACCTGTCCAGATAAAGAAACCAATGATAAGTCTTTAAAGGTGCACAGAAATTACAGAATGGAAAAATACATAGTTACCTTAAATAATATTACAATTATCTAACTTAGTAAATAAAAAGTAAATGTTGCTAGAAAAAAAATATTGTTAGATGTTGTTGCAGACACACGTAAAGCTCCTGGAGCATGCTAACCGAAGCCTAAAATGGCACTTAAATGGTTCAAAAATAAATGAAATGCCATATCTATAATCTTAACAAATGCTGACTGTAGTTTGAAAATGATTCACAAAAATTGGTTGCAAATGATTGAAAAAAAAAAACAATGATCTGCAACAATTTGTACTGATGAAATTCCTTTTCTGTCAGTACTGCTCATGGGCACTAGGTGGTGCTGTGTTCCCTACAGAAGGATGAAGGCAGTGACCTAACAGGAGTGACCTTGTCAGAGAACAATAAACATGATCAAAGATGTCCCGTTTTCTTTACAAATTATTTTCTTTTCAGTCGTTTTCCGATCATATTTTTTGATGTTTTCATGTTATTCTAGCGAGCGGAAACATAAGTCTTTTGCAATAAAAAAGAACTGTTGCCTGCCAGTGACATACATTCACAGATTCTTTGCCGTTAAACTTCACACGAATTCTCGGTTCCTGTATGATGTCAAGGTTGGTACCAGTGACTGTTAGGGAAGTGTGACCACTGTGGATGAGAAGAAATAAAGCAGTGGATTATTTCAGTTTACCTGACAAAACACAAAGTATCACCCGGTCCCGGACACATTGTAGTACCTTCTTGAATATCTCATACTCATGATTCATTATTCTGAAGGACCCCAAAGCTACCCATACATGTTAGATAACCACTGTCGATGAGAAGCTTCAATTTACATTGCATGTGACTGGAGTTGTGGAAACCCCATTCACATGAATGCAATGCAGATTGTCAGATTTGGTACAGAATCTGAAATCCACATCAGATCTGACACATGTGAACACATCTTAAAGGGGTTATCCCATGACTAATGTAAAAAATGAAAATCAGACATCATATAGAACACGACAACCTCTTTCTCACAAAGCTAGAACCAGCCCTGTACCTCACATGGATCCAGAGATCTCCCCATTCATTGCTCTGCTAGATTTATATCAAGCTGGCAGCTCAGGGGGAGGGTCTTTTCTGCTGCAGCTAAGGGGGCGTGTCTCAGCTCTCCCTATCACAGCTTAGGAGGCAGTTGCAGGATCAAACTGAGCATGTGCGGCCATCTCAGCGAGCAGGACAAAGAATAAGAAAAAATAAATAAACAGCAGGTGGCGCTATACAGATACATTTTATTAAATAACTCTGTGGCTATACAAAAAATTTCATTACATGCAATTACAAAAGTATTCAGATCCAGGAGCTGGCTTGAAAATGGTAGAATATTTTTAGTGGGACAACCCCTTAAATAGTTTTTTTTTCTCTCCATACTTGTAGAGTGGGAAGGTTTTCCTAGTGTGAAAACTTCTGTGCTCTGAGCCAACAGGTGTTCCAATATGCTAACCCCCCATCATGATGTTCACTTACCCATCTGCATCCCCCTCCTCCAAGTTGCCTAGACAGTTTTATGGTGGGAAGCCTTTGTAATTTCTATGATGAGATATCTATGCCTGCCTGCTTTCTCTGAATCAAGACAAGTACAGTGGTTGAAAACATGGTGCCACCATTTAGATGGTAGAAAAATATTGTAAACTGGGATTCAATAAAACGTAACCTTTACTAGGTCATTTAAAATAATATGTCACACTGGGTGAGAGACGACATAGACAACACTTACAACATTAAATTCCTCCAATGCATCAGTTCATCTATTTTCAAGGTAGAAATGAATTGAAAGAAAAAAGGGTGGATCTCACCTCGTCTGGGCGGGGTCCACCTGTGGAGGGCGGTCCTGGCGATGGTATAGCCTTAGACCTGTGTGACCAGGTGCTGGTGTGATGCTTGGCACAGTATTAACCCCTACAAGACCCTATTATGGCTTTCCTACCTACCTAGGGGAAAAGGGGCTCAGTTATAGCCTGCCTACCACAATGGAGCACCCGCCCCGACAGGGGCGACCCCACACCGAGCCTTTCCCTCAGTATGGGTCTCAAGTTCTATCAAGCCCTAACTACAACGCCCTAAATGCCATGTTTCTGTCACTTCCGGACATCATCAGGGGACTTCACATGTATATTCCAGGGCAATGGAGATCAAGGTGATTTAAGCCTCGTATCCGTGGACAAAATGATAAGTAGCTCTTGTCCTCACTGATGCAGGGGAAGTGTCCCTTGTCAGTCCATGGCTCACCCAAATCACTGTTATTTGTGGTGAGCCATGGACTGACAAGGGACACTTCCCCTGCATCAGTGAGGACAAGAGCTACTTATCATTTTGTCCATGGATACGAGGCTAAAATCACCTTGATCTCCATTGCCCTGGAATATACATGTGAAGTCCCCTGATGATGTCCGGAAGTGACAGAAACATGGCATTTAGGGCGTTGTAGTTAGGGCTTGATAGAACTTGAGACCCATACTGAGGGAAAGGCTCGGTGTGGGGTCGCCCCTGTCGGGGCGGGTGCTCCATTGTGGTAGGCAGGCTATAACTGAGCCCCTTTTCCCCTAGGCAGGTAGGAAAGCCATAATAGGGCCTTGTAGGGGTTAATACTGTGCCAAGCATCACACCAGCACCTGGTCACACAGGTCTAAGGCTATACCATCGCCAGGACCACCCTCCACAGGTGGACCCCGCCCAGACGAGGTGAGATCCACCCTTTTTTCTTTCAATTCATTTCTACCTTGAAAATAGATGAACTGATGCAGTGGAGGAATTTAATGTTGTAAGTGTTGTCTATGTCGTCTCTCACCCAGTGTGACATATTATTTTAAATGACCTAGTAAAGGTTACGTTTTATTGAATCCCAGTTTACAATATTTTTCTGCTATATTTGGGTGTAATTACATACCACGTACATACACTAGTAAAAGTGGTATATTTAATTGTTTTTACCATTTAGATGGTCCCTAATGTGAATAGATTTAAACAGATTTACCAGTCAGTAAAGGCAATGTACGGCAGAATCACTGGGGGTGGTGTGAAGAATGGACAGAAGCACCCGGGTAGGGTGAAGAAAGCCTTTCACTGCTTCCTTGCTGCTCTCTGCTGTACTCCTAAACCTACATACTGCCAGTTGATGTCAAGCAGATGAATATGTATGATTTGTATCTATTTTATTATCTTGCATAAAAAAAGTCTGGTTCAGTTTTACGAGATTCAATAACACTTTATAATGTGAGAATTGTTGTTCTGGTCCCCTCGAAAATGATATGTGACTACTTGTTCCTGTGTTAACAGAAAATGCAGTAAAATATGACTTCACGTAGGAATTGTAATCTTTCTGCTATAAAAAGCGTAATATCAGGAACCAAACCCTGAGAAGGACATGACAGAGCCGGCCCTATCCATGTAGGACTCCATCCAGATCAATAGCATTGCTGTGCAGAACGATGGCGTTGTAACTCCAGATCCAGATTATCGCTGGCAAAAATCAATGGAAACACTTGAGATCAATAGAATTCTGACACAAGAATGTATATTTGCTGATATTTATTTGAACGCTTTATGGGGCCATTATCTTGATTTACTTGTGTGGATACATAAAAGGCATGGGGAGAACACATCTTTGCGGCCCTACTAACTGGTCACTAATACTAATTCTTCTGGGTAATGCAATATCATGCTGCCATAAATGGGACCAATGCTGAACTGCCTTGTGTTATACAGTTCTTTTATATTCTCCAGGGAAGGATGATCCATACATAGACTATGGGATGATGGCAGCACAGTACCCACAGAGATCCGTACAGGTTCTCCAGCCATACTTCAGGTTTTCCCGTATGCTTTGCCCATGGAATTCTTGCATCAAGGAAAATTATTTGGATTTCCCCCCCATGTGTTCATCTACGCTGGAAACATTTACCACTACATTTACAGCATGTACAGTAACTATTCCCACTGACGGGGTAGACTACCATACGTCAGACCCCATTTTTTCAGTACTATATGGTACTATATTATTGTAAACTATCTGGATTTCTCCTGGTCTTTACGTCTATTAAAGCCTCATGGACATGACTATTACAGCTGCTTTATGTACAGGAATGTAATAGAGCATCCACACAGGATCTCTCCTTCAGATTCTGCGTAAACCCGACAGAAACAAAAAACGGTGTGCTATATATCTCTGTAAGGCTTCATGCACACGACTATGTCCATTTTGAAATTCGCAATCCAAGGATCCCAAAAATATGGACACCTTCTGTGTGCAATCTGTTTTTTTCTCACTCTCATCACTAGAAATGACTATTCTTGCCTGCAATATGGCCAAGAATAGGACATGTTAGATAATTTCTGGAATGGATACGTGGATGTGGACAGCATTTTCCCAACCGACAGAAATGAATAGGACCATGTGCAACCCTCAAAAAATGTGGATCGGACAAGGATGCAAAATATGGTTATGTGCATGAGGCCTAATACAGCAGTGCACAATCAATGCTACTACTACTGAACTGGTAGTCTACGTTGTAATGGCACCACTGTTCTGAACACATGGAATATTGGACACTGGATGCTGAAGGGTTGTCTGGGATTCAAAGAAAATTGGCCAAAAAAAAATATAAAAAAAAATACTCAGTACATAAAAGAGCACTATAATAATATTTGCAAAGATGGGTGCACTCTGTGGTCTTACTAAACCCTTAAACTGATGTTAAAATTCAGAGATTAGCCAACATATCCTACTATGGAGGACATGTCTGAGCCCGAGCACCGCGCCAAGGTTTCTCAAGTAGCTCGGGTACTAACACTCACCTGAGTCGGACCTCGCGCTCCTGTAATTCGCCCACTGGCCCCTGGTATTGCCCATATGGCACAGGTAGGTGAGTGTTAGGACTCGAGCTACTTGAGAAACCTTGGTGCGGTGCTCGGGCATGTCCTCCATAGTAGGATATCTTGGCTAATCTCTCAATTTTAACATCAGTTTGAGGGTTACTAAGACTGCAGAGTGCACCCATATTTGCAAATGTTATTATACTGTTATATTGATTATCACATCCACATAATTGCTATCTTGGATGTCTATTGTGGTACTTGTGGTTCGCTGCGGGCATCCCCCACTGTATGCATTTTTTGCTGGGGATCGCCATTAGCAACGGGCCACAAGTGCAGGAATTGCTCCCCTCTATATACATGCACAACTGCATATGGGTTTGAGCACTTTTTGCCTGTTTAACACCACGCCATTTTTTCAGTTTGTACATAAAAGACCACTCTAGCAAATTACTGATCTGAGTGGTCATGTGCTGTACATGCAGGAATCACTGCTGCTGCCAGGGGCGTAGCTATAGGGGGTGCAGAGGTAGCAGTTGCTACCGGGCCCAGGAGCTTGAGGGGGCCCAACGACCCTTGTGCCGCGTATGAAGACACCAGTATTATAGAAAGTGCATGTTGTTCAAGTTAGACCTCTGACTGGAGGGAAGGGGTTAGGTCAAGTATTTGGCATGAGGCGGGGGTGCCGATTCAATTTATGCCTCAGGCAGCATGAAGGCTATGTGCTTCCCTGCCCCTGGCCACAAAGCACTGAGGGAAGGGGGGCCCAAGCTGAACTCTTGCACGAGGGCCCATGAGCCTTTAGCTACGCCCCTGGCTGCTGCCAGTGACTGGTTGCAGTGGTCATGTGAATGATGTATGTGACGTCACTGCTGTAGTACAAGCAGGGACACCCAGACCAGTGAATGGGGGATTTAATGGGTGAGTAAAGCTTATTTTCTTTCATCCGACACCATTTTCTGCTCTTAGACAACTTTCTTAAAATCCTGGCCAACCCCTTTAATTCCCCCATAAATCGTAAAGTGTTAAGAGGGAGTGGAGCAGTTTGTTGTCTGTTTCCAATTTCAGCCAGCAGAAATGTGAAGGCAGATCCGCATATAGTGAAGCTAAAAAAAAAAGAATGTAATGTATTTAAGCTACTCCACTAATTAAATACATACAAGACAGACGATGTAAGCAATTTCCAGTTCTCCGGTTCTTAATGCATGAGTCTTTTAATAGATCCCATAGTACTGAGAAATGAAAAAGCTAATGTACAGGATTTTCCTGGTAATACGTGAAAATCTATAAATTCTCTACTTATTAAGACGCTGTGAGAGGGACCTTATATTCGACGTATTTGGTTATGGCATATCAAGGAGAACATTCAGGGACCACACAAATGTCGCTGCAAACCTTCTCAAAAGGCCGCTGCTGGCAATGTAAAG
This sequence comes from Bufo bufo, assembly GCF_905171765.1. Lineage (NCBI taxonomy): Eukaryota > Metazoa > Chordata > Amphibia > Anura > Bufonidae > Bufo > Bufo bufo. Next base: position 237,385,554 of record NC_053391.1, read on the forward strand.
GTCACTATGTAATTGCAGTTCCCCTGGGTTAAGACTACAAGATGCCATGGGATAAGTAGACCTCCTTCTATTTCACGGCTTACACATCCAGATATTGTAATGCCTTTGTGAAAGTGAAGAAATACATAATAAAAAAGCGTGATAATGCGGTGGCTGTAAATATGTTTATGTGGACAGCTGGGGGTTAATAGCAGACCTAGCGCAGAACGAGAGCTTTGTGGTGCTATGGGGACTTGGTATTTTAAAGACATTAAACAAACAGAAGTCTGGCTAAAGGTCTCAGGACATAGTAAAACCTGAGCGGGTCCACAGGGAGGCGCGGCTGACACATCAGATGTTGTAGTAATCTGCCAATATAGCCATGCACAATATTACAATGCCACTAATGACTGATATACAGCACATCCATATTCTTTTACTAAAGGAGCTCTGAATGAAAAGGTGGAATCTGATTGGTTGCTATGGGCAACCAAGCCAGTTTTCCTTTACACCAGCTTTAAAAAATCTCTCCTTTAGGCTACATTCACACGAATGTGGTGTTTTGCGGATCCTCAAAACACAGATACTGGCCCATGTGCGTTCTGCAATTTGCGGACCGCACATGCTGCCACTATCATAAAAAATGCCTATTCTTGTCCGCAATTGCGGACAAGAATTGGACATGTTCTATTTTTTTTTTTGCGGGGCCACAATACAGAGCAAGGGATGCGGACAACACACAGTGTGCTGTCCGCATCTTTTGCCGCCCCATTTTGCGGAACGGATGCGGACTCATTCAAACGGTCGTGTGAATGTAGCCCAAGTGTCTGCCACACACTTCTGGCTGAGGCTTATCTCCCTAAGAACAAAAGGATTGTGCATGTTGAGATCTAGCCTCCCGCTCTTTATCCGCCCTTAGAAAATTGGCGGGTTCAGCTGACGTTAAACTAATGTATATGGTCAGCTTAAAACTGAGAATACGCAGGCATAAAGATTCGAGGAAACTTTTATTCCCTTTTCTTGGAAAGATCTGGTTTTACAGTTTACATCATTTATATCATTTGTGAAGGAACCTTTAATTTTCTAAAGCAATTCTTCCATTCTGGGCTGTGGTCACATGACCATGTCCATAAAGCTCTTATTTCCTGTGATGTTATGTCCATTGGCCTGTCAGTGATCTATGTAACTAGCTGGTGGGAGGAGCTATAAACTAGCTGGGGGTTGTTAGAGGCAGTGATAGGGGAGTGTCTATATAAGTAGCTGGTGGGAGGAGCTATAAACTAGCTGGGGGTTGTTAGAGGCAGTGATAGGGGAGTGTCTATGTAATTAGCTGGTGGGAGGAGCTATAAACTAGCTGGGGGTTGTTAGAGGCAGTGATAGGGGAGTGTCTATGTAACTAGCTGGTGGGAGGAGCTATAAACTAGCTGGGGTTGTTAGAGGCAGTGATAGGGGAGTGTCTATGTAACTAGCTGGTGGGAGGAGCTATAAACTAGCTGGGGGTTGTTAGGGGCAGTGATGGGGGAGTGTCTATGTAACTAGCTGGTGGGAGGAGCTATAAACTAGCTGGGGTTGTTAGAGGCGATCCTGGAGCTGTGGCAGAGAAAGGAGAAGTGCATCATGGGTTTGGTTGGAAGTGCTACATACAAGATAGAAAAAAATCAGCGAGGTAAGTAACTACTTGAGCATATTTGTTAAAAATCCTAATAATCCCAGAATCCCCTTTAAATCAAAGAAGTGGGTTGTAGCTGTGCACGTTGCTGCACTATTGCATGGTGACTACCGGTAATACATGTATGTATGCAAGAGAGCTTCATTGGTATACATGTGACTTAACACATGTATAAGACTATAAAAAGACATACTCAGTTTGTATTGCTCCAGTATTTCAGTGCTACCGGTGGAAACTTAGAAATGTGTGCTTGTTTTCATTGTCAGCCTCGAAAATCATTTCCATTCAATACTTGTGACTTAACCTGCCTCATTTATTAGGCCTCTGCCGTGACATATTGCCGCGTCCCAAATGAATCATTTTGCTGTCCTGTACAGATGAAGTAGTGCGGCAATTTCTTTCATCTGTTAATAGCTCCCATTTTTGCTTTATGGCCGCACTTACAGTGACATTTGGTTTTGCTCCAAACAGTTTGTGATTCTTTACACCTTTGCCGGTCATTTCGCTTCTTGGTTTTTGTAAAAAAATAATTACAAATAAATAACAATTTTGAATGCACTTGCATCGCTCAAATCATTAATTTCCGCACCCAGCAGAATCCAGACACATTTAATTCAGTCCTTTCCCCGCGCTTTAGGGTTGTAAAATTCGTCCAAGTGCTATCGGTAAGACGGATGATTTTCCATGACAGTCTATTTATCCATTGTTTCCATCCATATGGCATGAGTATGTTGTCCATTTTTCACTTTTGTTCTACACTGGGACAGCACCCAGACATGAAAATTGTTTGTCTGAATGAGCTGTTACACTACATTGCTGCTAGTACAAAATTATTACTGTGTAAGCAAAGCTGTAGTGTAAAGCATGGTCGCAGAACGCCCCTAATGTGCAGAACATGTTTTTCATAATACCTCAAACCTGTATAAGGCGTCATTCACACGGCCGTGTCTGTTTTCTGTGTGTTTTCCGCATCCTTGTTTCCATCCCACAAAAGAGAGAACATGTCCTATACTTGTTAGCAAAAGGTGCATCGCTGATCCATTGAAGTCAATGGGTCCACAACAAAATGGGGATGGCCTCTGTATTTTGTGGATGCACGGTTTGCGAACTGCAAAATGGACACAGTCATGTGCATGAGGCCTAAGATTTTTATAAAGTCTGCTATGCTGCAATAAGTGATCACAGCTCCAACAATGGGGAAAACAACTGGCATCTGCACATTACCCATTGGCAGTGTCTTACATATAAGGCTACATTCACACGACCGTGCCGTGTTTTGCGGTCCGCATATTACGGATGCCACCCGTGTGCATTCTGCAATTTGCGGAACGGAGCGGGCGGCCTATCATAGAAATGCCTATTTTTATTGTGGACCCTTTGAAGAGAATGGGTCCGCATCCAAGCCGCAAAAAATGCGGCTCAGATACGGACCAAAACAACGGTCGTGTGAATGTAGCCTAAGGCTAGGTCTACACGACGACATTTTGTCGCACGACTATTTTTATAATGATAGTCTATAGTGTCACACTGCGACATGCTGCGACAGCGACACGACTGTCGCAAAAAACCCATTTGAGGAGAATTTCTCTGCGTCGCAGTATGTCGCATGTTGCAGTGCAACACCATAGACTACCATTATAAAAATTGTCGCACGACATTAATGTCGCGCGACACATGTTGCAGTGTAATTGTGCTTTATGTGTCGCGCGACACATGTCGTCGTTTAGACCTAGCCTTATAGTTAAATAGTTACATTTGTTTTAACATTAAAAAATACCAAAAACAAAGTCTCCACTTAAATACCATTAAAAAGAACTTTCATATCCTACCTGGCAATGCTCCACTCAGGTTCGATGCGCAGCACCTTGGGGTCATCAATGTATTCAAACTGCAGACTGCTCTCTAACTGAGCTCTGTCCACGCTCACTGAAACGTGCACCGGGCCCAAGCCGTGCAAGGACGGAGCCGACACGCAGACTATTTCATTCAGAGACCTCCTGCAATAAAGACATTGAGATCATTTCATCATCTGCACAAATCTTCATTTTTCTGCATAAACTGCTGGATGAATCGTGCATGTATGTACTGCAGACAATATGTCTGGAAATCAATTTAGACTGTATGCACCATGAACGCATCGTGGTCCGGGTCACCAGCACGAAACACCTGCCCGTGTTTCCTACGGGCACATAGGGGATTCAAATCTTATGAAAGGGAAGAAGTCATATATTATCATTATACAATGAAGAAATTCTCTATATGCGACATTGGGAACCTCCAATTATTTAATCTCCCAATTCACACACTGGGACACAATATAACCTAGCCAACTCTACAAGATGTCCTATAAATAAAAAGGGGGGCATGAAATATAAACAGCATGCACTCACATCAATCATGCCTTGTATGCAAATTAAAAGGACGGCAATGGGGGCCATTTTTGGATAAAGATGCTCAAAAATTTCCTGTTCTTTACCTCCTCAAAACACTAGGTGACTCTGAACAAGCAGGAGCTGAAAAGTACAACATGAAATATCAAAACAGTGTAGGGGTTTTCCAGGGTCAGAAAGGGTCATTCTGATGCTGCTATGGTCTCTGCTGCTCTGCACTTCCTGGTCCTGAAGACACTCGGGAAATGCCAGCTCAGCCATAGCGATGATCTGCCTCAGCCAGTGTCGAATTGGCAGCAGCAGGGATTCAGAGAGGTGAGTAATGAATGTTTTTATTTTTTTTTCCATTTTCTGGCCCATTTTTTTTTTCATTATCGCTGTGGAAATTCCCTTAAAGTTCTCTAATAATAGCGTGCTGCAGAATATGATCATGAATCTGCACATGATGCCAATAAATCTGTGAATCGTACAATTGCACTCCTTCCTCACATTTGTGTAATCCCCGCTCTCCTCCACTGTTCCTGTTTCCTATGTGGGTGTTCTATTTGCTCAGAAAAGATAAAGGAATCTGAGCGTGACCTTCCCGCCGCTGTGATGGGAGCAGTGTGTTTGGGGCAGTATTTAATGAACTCCGACAGATTGTGAGAATCAAGCACCTGCTCACCAAGCAATAAAATAAACGTTACAGGGGAGAATGGAGCGGGAGGCTGAATCACAATTATGTCTTTTATATATTGTGCTGCCTCTGTGCTTAATATAGTGCAGGTCCCAGCAAAATCTCCAGCGCTATATTTTCTTGGCTCGTGCATGGAAATGTCACCTATTCTGCAAGGATTTTTTTTATCCTCCAGGAAGAGACTGCATGTAAGATAAAAAACCTCCTCACCAGAATATATGACACATTGTAGCTTCTACAGCTCTGTGACCTCGACCATAGACATGAGATGATTGGAAAGATATACGGTATGTAGGCAAAATTCATACAACTGTATTAGGCTACTTTCACATCTGCGTTGTGCTGTCCGGTTTTGAGGTCCGGTACATGATCTCGAAACCGCAGCACAACGCTTCAGTTTTGTCCCCATTCATAGTCAATGGGGACAAAAGTCAACAAACCGGAACGGAGTGCACCAGAATGCGTTTGGTCCTGGTTTGTTGCGTTCCCATGCCGGGCACACAATCACTGCAAACAGAGTTATTGTGTGCGGCATGGGAATCTGAAGAAGCTGGATCTGGCACCAAAAACCATTTAAGTCAACGGTGACGGATCAGTTTTTTTGGACACGAAAAAAACGGATCCAGCGCCCATTGACTTACAATGGTTTTTGTGCCAGATCCAGTTTCTTTATATTTGATATAATACATCTGGATCCGTTCAGAACAGATGCAGCTGGTTGTATTATAACAATGAAATCGTTTTACTGTGGTTTTGAGATCCCATGCTGGATCTCAAAACTGGACAGAAAAAGCGCAGATGTGAAAGTAGCCTTCCTGACACCATCCTGTGGGACCAGTCAGGTTTTCTCATGCAGTTCTGGAAGCCAAAATCACTAATGGATGATAGAGAAAGTATAAGGGACAGAGATCACTTCTCTTTTTTTAAATTCACTTCTGGTTTTGGCTTTCAAAGCTGCATCAGGAAACCTGAATGTGGGGCTGTACCCTTCTAGGATCTCCTGTCATATGGACAAAGCCACAAATGCTTGAATTCAGGAGCCATCATAGTATACTAGACCTGCCTAGGTGCTATTTGCTATACAATTCAATGCAGCAAGCACTTCAGTGCAAATACAGTACTGCATCCTGGCCATATCTGTCTGCAGATCTCCATGATCCAGTTTAGGGCAGATACAGGTTCTCCATTGTGCATGGAGGCTAGTGGCAATGCTCCATGCGAAAAATATACAAAGAGGTTTTTCCAAGAGAAGGAGAACCATTTCATGCTGTGTCAAAGTCATCTCACTAAACCAACCTGAATCCTGCTCTGTTGTGATGAAATCAATTATGGAAAAAAGAAAAGATCTGTTGCAGTGGAAGTTGGAAATCCATCACACAACAGAAGCCACCAGAGGACCACAAGAATCAGGGCACTGTCCAATAGGGAGTAGGCCCAGGATGACTGAGCGTGATACCAAGCACAGCCGATATACAATCTACGGCGCTGTGGCGCTCACCGGTCTCCTCACAGAGCTGATTGGTGGGTGTCCCCGGTGTCGGGTCCCCACCGATCAGATACTGACGACCTATCCTGGGTGGTGTTGTAAAGAGTCAAGAGGGAATCAATGAACAATGTATACTACTAGCAGCACTTGTCACATACCTTGAGGGTGTGATACTCATGAGACAACCTGGAACAAGAATCGCTGCTGACAACAGACTTGATCTTTGCGCCTTTGAACCTTACTGAAAATGTGGGATTTTAGCTGCCATTTAGTCTCAAATTAGTATTAAAGTAAGTGTCAAAGTCTGATCAGGCTGCACTACAATGACAATATCTCTTTAATAGGTCAGAAACAAAGAAATGACACAACGTGAGCATGATTTCTCCCCTGCAGCATATGTGACTATGACTGTCCCTATATACATAACAAACAAGTGTGAAACAACTGAAAATATGTCATATTCTAGGTTCTTCAAAGTAGCCACCTTTTGCTTTAATTACTGCTTTGCACACTCTTGGCATTCTCTTGATGAGCTTCAAGAGGTAGTCACCTGAAATGGTCTTCCAACAGTCTTGAAGGAGTTCCCAGAGATGCTTAGCACTTGATGGCCCTTTTGCCTTCACTCTGCGGTCCAGCTCACCCCAAACCATCTCGATTGGGTTCAGGTCCGGTGACTGTGGAGGCCAGGTCATCTGGCGCAGCACCCCATCACTCTCCTTCATGGTCAAATAGCCCTTACTTTCAAAATTTTCCCAATTTTTCGGCTGACTGACTGACCTTCATCTCTTAAAGTAATGATGGCCACTCGCTTTTCTTTACTTTGCTGCTTTTTTCTTGCCACAATACAAATTCTAACAGTCTATTCAGTAGGACTATCAGCTGTGTATCCACCTGACTTCTCCTCAACGCCACTGATGGTCCCAACCCCATTTATAAGGCAATAAATCCCACTTATTAAACCTGACAGGGCACACCTATGAAGTGAAAACCATTTCAGGGGACTACCTCTTGAAGCTCATCAAGAGAATGCCAAGAGTGCGCAAAGCAGTAATCAAAGCAAAAGGTGGCAACTTTGAAGAACCTAGAATATGACATATTTTCAGTTGTTTCACACTTGTTTGTTATGTATATAATTCCACATGTGTTAATTCATAGCTTTGATGCCTTCAGTGTGAATCTACAATTTTCATAGTCATGAAAATAAAGAAAACTCTTTGAATGAGAAGGTGTGTCCAAACTTTTGGTCTGTACTGTAGATAGATAGATAATAGATATATTATAGATACTGTAGATAGACATATAGATAGATAGATAATAGATAGATATATGATAGATACTGTAGATAGACATATAGATAGATAGATAATAGATAGATATATGATAGATACTGTAGATAGACATATAGATAGAAATATAAATAGATATCAGATAAGTTGGTAGATAGATAGACAGTAATGCTTATAAGGGAGAAAAGTTCCATACATACATACAGCATCCAGATGTGCATCAGATCCGTATGGAATCTATAAAAACGCCCCCAAACACTTCTATGGGTGCCCTATTATGTTTCCATTAACATGGCCATGGTCAGGACACCCACTGCTTTTACAGATGCTTATGGTAAGATACATGCCCATAAAGTCCGTCTGTGCAGACTCGGGTAACTCCATGAACCCACGGTATCATCCACCACAGTAGTCCATCAGGCCACTCTCCCTTCTGCCAGCCCAATCCTAAGCGATACATTACAGCTGGCAGGATCTTGCCCCTTCCCTGTGATCAGTTAATTAGCTTCCCATGCTATTATTATGCCGTCAAGCAGAATCTACCCACAACTCGGTGTGCAGGCTGAAGAATGGGAAGCTGTAATTAGCCCCAATCTCGTTATAAAATGCTTCATCTAATCAGGCTCCCCCGCTACACAATGACTGGAGTAAGTGTTCTCAAAATAGGACAAGGGAGCCAGCGAGCACAGCATGCACGGCCACACATATCAAATGCTATTCTTTCTTCCGGCATGCCACATCCCTGGATAATTACTGTATATAGCAGGAACCTAAAGCACGTAGGCAGACCACGGTAAGGTATTAACTCCATCCTGGCCATACATGACTGAAGCGACACAAGCCCGAAGGAGGTCACTTCAAAAGATTATATATAAAGTGTGGCGAAACCAACCTCGCCACTGGGTTTTGGAGAGGACTGGCTGCTGGCCTCTTGCCCCTTGATTATGGGCCATATACTAACTTTTAAACCCCTGAACCGATTCAAGTGAATTTTGGATAAGTTTGTCCCCAAGTTATACTGTTTAAATTGATGTAAATTATATGTATGGCCAATGTAAACTCACAAAGTTGTAACAATTTATAATAAGTGTAACTTGTCAGCTTGGGAGGAAAATGCTGGGTGTGTTTCTATTGTGCCATTGTCCCATTGTGTGTTTAAATGGTGATGTCTGTTCTGTTGTCCTCACATGTGTATTGGCGATCTCCCTTTGTCCTCAGAGATAATTGGATTGCTCCTCAGGTTGTCTCCGGGACAGAGAGGAGGAGACCATGATGCATTGTGGGGATATGTTGTATCTGTTTATGTCACAGTCTTCATTCTGGTCCTCTGGGGGTGTGAACGATTGGTTGCTGTAGTTACATTGTATGTGTTGTAAATTACTGATTGGTTGTATTTCAAACCCCTGTGGGCAGTACTATGTTTGTGGTTTATGAATAAAAGAGGCTGTACGTGAAGTACAGTCAGACCACTGCTTGACCCTCAACACGGAGCCTTGTCTCGTTATTGGGGGGATTCGCTGTATGCTGTTAGAAGACCGATTGCCAGGAGTGTAAGCTGATCCCTGTTCGTCTGCTAGCAGCTATTCGTGAGGTTCCAGTTTGGAGTGCTACTTTGTATCCAGTTCGGGAGGTTGGTGTCCTGCAGTAGCTGTGCCTGTCTCTCAGAAAGGGGCTTATCGCCTAAACGGATTTTAACCCCTTGTCTGCTGAAACGGTCCGTTACATAAAGGTTCTCACCATGCCCATCCCATGGCCGGCCGGATGTAAACAGGAGATAGGAGGTAGGGCAGAGGAACAAATTGGCGTGGAGCAAGTTGAGTATGAATCTTCTATTTTATTGCTTAAAAATCAATATTACCAGAGAACCCCTTTAAGGCCCAGATTCCCTGTAAACACTACTACTGCTGTCTGTGGGTATACCCTGTTACACAATAAGGGAGAAATCTCATGAAAATGATTTATCATCTATCCAAAGGATAGATGATAAAGCTCAGGTCCCAATGGTCAGACCCCCACAGTCCTGAGAACAAGGGGTCCCTGAGTCCTGAGAATATGTATGCATGTATTGAACATGTCGGTCCACCACTCCATTCACCTCTTATGGAACTAATGAAGCACAGTCTACATCAGTCCTATAGAAGTAAATGGAGAGGTGGACCAGCACTGGCTCGGCTATTTCCATCGACCCCATATAAATTAATGGGAGCGGTGGCCGTGCAAGCGCAGTGCCCTCCCGTTCACCTGTATGGGGAGAGCGCTTGTCGTGGCAGGACCCCGGGGTCCTCCAGTCACCACTCTAATCCCTCCGTTCTCGGCGTAGGTGCGGGTCGCAGAGGTGGGACACGCACCTATCAGACAATGGGGGCATACCCTAGCGATATGCCCCCATTGTCTGTGATGGGAATACTCCTTTAACTGGATGTATGCACCGAAAATTAAGCTGGCCATTAATATGAAATTAATATTGGCCAAACAATCCGATCTTCACATACACATATAGAGGGAGAGTTATCAAAATAGTTTAATTGCCCATAGCAACCAGTTATATTCCACCTTTAATTTCCCAAAGGAGATCTGAAAAGAAAAAGGTGGAATCTGATTGGTTGCTATGGGTAACTAAGCCAGTTTTCTTTTACACCTGTTTGATAAATCTTTTCCAAACTGAACATGGGAGGAGTAAGAAAAGCGCTGCCAGACAACAATGATGGTGGCCCTTGGAGAAGAAAACGTTAATCCAATGGCGTGCCTAGGGGGAAGGGGTTGGCGGTCCGCCCCGGGTCCCGGCTCTCAGGGGGGTGCCAGAAGCAATTAGCGCTTCCATCAATACAGATGGAAGCGCTCATTGCTTTTCCCTCTATGGGGGGTCTGGAAGTCTGACTGGGGGGGTCTGGAGGTCTGACTGGGGGTTTGGAGTGGTCTAATGGGGGGTCTGGAGGTGGGGGGTCTGAAAAAGTAAGAAAATAAGATGTCTGTTTGTTAAACTCTGCAGAGACGAGGCGCGGCTGAAAGAAGTCACCATGGCGGTCTGGTCTAACAGGAGAAGAAGAGGAAAGAGAATATCTACATCAGAGAAGAGAAGTCACTGGATGTAAGAGGTACATATGTGGCGCTGTATGACCCTGTATGTTCTTTAGCGCTGTATGTAATGTTTTCCAAGTATGTCTTTAAAGGGATTGTCCACTTTTTTTTTGTATGAGCGCTGCCTTTTCTGCTCTGTTTACCTGCTCATCACTGAAAATGCTACGGCGAGCAGGTGAACAGAGCAGAGAAAGCAGCTCTCATATCAGCATTGCCCTCTCTTCAAACAGCTGGGGGCTGGGGGCACAGAGGGCCTTACTAATGTGAAGGGGGAACAATGGACATTTCTACTATGGAGGGGGCACAGAGCCAGAGAGCATTACTACTATAATGAATTGGGCATTATTACTGTGAAGGGGGCACAATAGGGATTTCTACTATGGAGGGGGCACAGAGCCAGAGAGCATTACTACTATAATGAATTGGGCATTATTACTGTGAAGGGGGCACAATAGGGATTTCTACTATGGAGCGGGCAGCACAGAGGGCATTACTAGCACAGTGGGAATTACTACTATTAAGGGGGCACAATGGGCATTATTACTGTGAAGGGGGCACAATGGGCATTATTACTAAGAAGGGGACACAGTGGGCATTATTACTATAAAGGGGGCTCAATGGGCATTATTACTATGAAGGGGACACAATGGGGATTAATACTGTGAAGGGGGCATAATGGGGATTATTACTGAAAAGAGGCACAATGGGGATTATTACTGTGAATGGGGCACAAAGAGGGCATTACAACTGTGAAAGGGGCACAGAGAGGGCATAACTACTGTGAGAGGGCACAATGAGAGCAATACTACTGTGAGGGGGTACAATTTTTTTTAAAGTATTGGGGGGGTGCCAGAGAAAGGACCCACCCCGTTTGCCAAATACCCTAGGCACGCCACTGCGTTAATCCAATATGCCCAAGAGTCGGGAATCTCCATACACATCAGCAAGTCTGGCCGACATACATCTAATGAGATAAACACAATAAAAAAACACCACTTACCCATAAAATTCACAGGTTTGGTTGCCAAGAAGAATTGAAACGGTGCTTCCAGCTCCTAGATTGTGTCCAGTGATAGTTATCATGGTTCCCCCAGATTCTGGACCTCGAAATGGACTAATTTGAGACACAGTTGGATTCTGGAAATGAAACAAACCATTAAACAATTGTGTATACAGCAACACAGTGGGGGACATTTACTATTTTACTAAGCCAAATGTGCCAGAAATCTGTTTAAATTCTTTTTTTATTAAAATTTTTAAGGTTCAAAAAAGAAATCTGGCTTATTTTGTCCAATAAAATGGCGTACATGTCTTGTGCCAAATCTATTATGCACTAGACATTTTTTGCTCCTCACTAGATAGCGCTCAGAAAAGGGCTGTGGCTTATACAAAAGGGGTGTGACTAATGTTAAAGGGGAGTGGCCTATACAAAGGGATGTGGTTTATATAAAAGGGGTGTGGTTTTAAATACGCAAAGTAAGCCAACCAAGAGGTGACATGAGGAAGAGAAGTGTGTAACATGTCTAGCAAGGCACACCACATGTATCACTATATTATCATCTTCTACCCCCTGGGTTAGTTTTAGGCTGTTTAAGACAGCATTTGTAAATTAATCTCAATGTTTTTTATAAGTCCAGAAAATGCCCTTAAAATGGTTGTGCCATGAAAAATATTCAACATTTTTAAACTAGCACCTGGATCGAAATACTCTTGTAACTGCATGTAATAAAACATGACACCAAGTGTATCTGTATAGCACCACCTGCATAACCCCTTTGAACAGCATTGGAGGTATTCTTCCTGCGCTCATGCTCTCTGCACCAAGAGCTAAGGAAAGAAGCCAAAATCCTACAAAAGGTAGAAATTCTTTTTATTGCACATTTTGATGATATAGAAAAGTGTTAACACTGTGTGCTACCCTGGTATATAGAAGACTCGAAGCCAGAAACAAAGCAAAACGGAGTTAATAAATAAGCCGAATCTAGGAATATAAGACAACTTAATGGATGACAGCCAAGGGCATAGACTGATTCCTAAACGGCTGATAAAAATACACAGCTATTTGCAGCCCAACATGTAGATTGTCGCAAGTATTTGCAATTATTCTATTTGCAGATGCTTCTTCTAGCCCCCAGCAATAACCTGCAGTGAGCAGACAACAGAATGGCTGGAATAAGGGGTATTATGTCTCGCATGCAAAGCAATAATGATAAAAGCAGATAGGAAAATCTAAGGATATTCGGGGCACTCTGGAGATACTGCCTCGGAATGTGTTGTGTCGCTCGCTGCTGAGGAGGGAGATGGAGCAATACGCTGAGGTCTCGGAAAGGTTGTTACAGGTTCAGGTTCCCATAAATCAGAAATAATGAGTGGGATTGTGTCTTGTGGGTCCAGGTATGCAGCGCTTGAATCCATTATATTGTTGGCAGATACACATGATCCTGGGAGAGTGGGATGGCTGAATACCCAGCTTAGATGCTGCAGATATGCTGCATCGGTTTTCAACCATTCTCCATGTATCCGAGCTACAGCATGAAGCTGGACAACCTTATTGCCATGTCCTTATAACCTTGACCTCGTCCCTTTTATCCAGATGTCATTTTGCAATAAAGAATTTGCCATCTGATTTAGTGAGATAAAACATTCTCCATTCTTGTAAAGCCGCATTCAATAACATCACGCTATCATCCTATTGTGGGAGTAAAGCGAGCGAGCCAAGGTCACACACATGTAAGGGAAACAGCTTAGGAGTTTTATTGGAAACTGTATTGGTCCTCTAATTGTAGGTTAATTGGCTTCCTATGCAATCGACCCTTTGCGTTTGCAGAATGCAGGCCCCAATGGAGACAAGGACAGATAGTAGGGCATTCTCTGTACAGTACTGTGGAACAGGTTACTGAGAATAATCCTCAGTATGAATGATTTCTGTAAACTCTGAAGTCGATAATGTGTAGTTTACTGGATTTTATTGTTTAAGGCTACATGCACATGAACGTTAGGGCTCCGTGCCCGTGCTGCGGACCACAATCTGCGGTCCTCAATGCACGGGTACAGACCGTGAGGCATCCGCATGCAGATCGCAGACCCATTCATTTGAATTGGGGTCCGCGATCTGCATCCGACGGTCCGCACAGCAAAAAAGTAGTGCATGCACTACTTTTCTGCGGTGTGGAGGTACGGGCAGAAACACCACGGAAGCTCTCCATAGTGAATGGGTGCGGAATGCACACGGTCGGTGCCCATGTATTGTGGACCCACTGTATGCGGGCCGCAATACGGCCACAGGAGGCACCTGGTTGTGTGCATGTAGCCTAAAGACTATGGACACCTTTAAGAGCACTTTCTTTTGCTGCATTCTACTCATTTTGGCTACAAATAGTTTTCCACATTTCAGCCCTTTTCTCTGTATGGATTTCAGTCTCTGTGTTTGTACAGCTTCATGTGTAGCCCTTTGCTCTGAATTTCTGACAGCTCATGAGCACTCATTATACTGTGACTCACTTCTTACTATATATATATATATTCTTATATATTCTAATATGAGTAGAATTCAATAATAATAAAAAAAATCGCCTCCAAAGGAGACCATAGCCTTTAAAATCACAGGCAAAATAAACCTTTCGGGGTTCTGGATTTTTTTCCTTTTTTTGGCTTTTTGATTAGATATATGTGTTATTGATGGTCTTTTCACTGTTTACTAGGTTTTACACCAGTTTGCACTCCACACGCTGTACTTTTCCTAGTGACTGTGCTTGCTATTGCAGCTTTGTCCCAATCGATTGATTGGCAGGAGGTGGCCTATTGATGGCCTATCCTAAGGACAGGGCATCAATTTTAAAATCTAAATAACCCCTTTAAAAATGTCCAGCAGTCTTGATATTGAATTTATGGCAATTTACTAACAGTAGTTTACAGCATCTAAATAAAATGCTATTGCTGTATAACAAAAAGTTACAACCTCCATTATGGCCTACTTGCTTCATAAATAGGTCTACAGCTTGACACAACATTATGGGGGAGATTTATCATCTGCCAACACCAGAAAAGCGGTGCTAAAAAGTTGTAAACTCTGGGTAGTTTTAACACCACCCGTGCCTCTTTTCAGAAAGGGGGTGTGGCAAAGGCGGGAAAGGGGCGTGGTCAGCAGCACAAATGAAGCCAGAAATGTACACAGCTGCTGTAGATTTTGGTTTAGGTGCATGGACTGGCATAAATGTGGTGCATCCTCTGGCAGCACGGGGAATATCGAGACCAGTGCAGAAAACGCCAGTCTTGGTAAATATCCCCCTATGTGCCATAAATGTACATCTTCAAGACAAGGTCTAAGAGCGGTATCACATTAGTACATTTGCCCCAATGTGACCAGGTAATCAAAACTACAAAGGGTACTTAGCTCTTAATAAAAAATTTAGAATTTCTTGGCAGTGAATGGTTATGAAAGGGACACAGAAATGGTGAAAGAACAAGGTCACCATGAGGAAGAACAATTGCCTTCTGGGACAGCAGCAGGATATACAGTAATAAAAGTTCATTAATTAGCAAGGAGAAGAATGGCGGGTTTTATATGAAGCGGCTCCCTTAAACGTCGCCATTAATAGGATTAACTCCTTTTAGGGTCCTCATCCTGCCTATCTATACTTTCCAGGCTACTTTTGTTAAATGACATCATAAAGCACACAGTGACAGTTATGGCTGGTTACATGATTAAGAGGAGCCTGTTGCAGTTGAGCTGCAGAAAGCTTAGCATTGATTTTTCAGAAAAAATGTGTCATTTTATCATGAGCCTGAGCAAACCTATAATTTGCTGCTAGGGAAGACTATATGCGGCGAATTGGAGAAGAGAGCTGCTGCTTCTATCAGTGCTATTAGCTGTGCACTAACAGTAAATTACAGGTAAATGGTGAGAACAGAAACGGCTACTGGGAAGAACATGCGTTGGATGGGCCAACCCTGTGAAAATGACTTCTAGTGAGATTAAAGGCAATATTACACCAATAGATAATTGCTAAGATGATCGCTAATGAGCATTTGTAGTAACGCTTGTTGGCGATCATCTGGCAGTATAATACTGCCAATGATTACCCGATGAATGCCCAAACGCTCATTCATTGGGTAATCGGGATCTTTCAAAGGTACTATTACACTGACAGATCAGCCAGGAGATTGTTGGGAGGGAACCCATGCTTGCTAGAGGAGGAGACCACTGCTATTACATGCAGATATCTCCTCCTCAATATAGGGACAAGCGATCGTTAATGCCATTGCTTGTCCCTATACTTATCATTGTTTTCCGGCAGCCTATTACACAGCGCGATCTGCCGCTGGCAAACCAAGATTTTTAAAAATGTTAAAAGATCCCAATTACCCGATGAACCTGCAAACGTTCGTTTATCGGGTAATCAGCAGCAGTATTACACTGCCAGATCATTGCTAACGAGCGTTACTATGAATGCTCGTTGGAGATCATCTTAGCAATTATCTATTGGTTTAATAGGCCTTTAGCATGTTTAAAAATCCTGGTTTGCCAGCAGCAGATCGTGCTGTGTAATAGGCGCTCTGCTGCCAGCAAACAATGATAAGTATAGGGATGAGCAATAGCATTAACGATCACTCGCTGCATGTAATAGCAGAGGTCTCCTCCTCTAGCAAGCAGGCGACTGTTGGGAGGCAACGCCTCCCTCCCGACAATCGCCTGGCTAATCTGTCAGCGTAATAGTACCTTTAGGCTCGAAATTTTAATATGGACAAGATTATAGATACTTTTAATTATACTCCCTCACTAGGTATTTATGTTTCTTCCTTGTTCACTGTCGTGACTGCTATGACATATTGGCTTCCTAATACCTGATTTACTAATACAGGTTCCAAATACAGAGATGAACCAAACAATTTGGTTCGCTCATCACGATCCAGGTACAATTCAAGAATTTATTTACAAACATGAAATAAAATAGAAGGATACGTCCTGTCAATAATATACAGCCGATTACTAAACCATATTCATCTGATTGAAAAGTTATGCACAAAATGTATTTTTTATTTGGGAGGTAGTAGTACTCTACTGCACCTATAGATGTCACTGTATTTCTCCATAACTAACACTAATAAATCTTACAGCTGGTTTCCAAGATTTTTTCACTGATAACCTTCCTGTGGATATGTCATCATTATCTGATTGGTGGAGGTCCGACACCCGCAACCCTTCACTGGGGCTGAGCTGCACCTAGGCCATGGGACTGATGAACGTGATGTCACATGGCTTAGGCAAAGCTGAGAGAAGACCGTGGCACTACTGCAAGCGCCGGTGCCTTCTCAGACAGCTGATCGGCGGAGGTCCCGTGTGTCGGACAACCACCAATTAGATGCTGATAACCTTATCTAGAGGATAGGTCATCAGTCAAAAAAAATCTCAGAAAAACCCCTTTAACTGATGTTACTGACCATAATTCAACATGAAAAACTCATGCGGTATGTGTCTCAATAGTTTTACAAAGGAACGGATAAAGTAAAACTTGGGCCAACCTTTGTCACTAAATGGGGAAAACCAGTCCACTGAAGGACAAATAATTTCAACACTGTCTGAGTTTTGTAAAGCCTTGGCACTATGTCTGGATAACACAAGGTTTGGAAAGTTCCTTTATGATAGTATCTGCATGGTTTCGTAAGAACACAGAGATAGTCAGGCTTTGAGGGCTGTTTTGCTACTCACCACGAAGCTATACTGCTGCAGAGATCGGGCCATGAACTCTGGTTTACATTCTCCAATACAGAGGAGCACTGGGCCAGAGGTGGAGGCAGAAGTCGCCGGGCCCATTTCACACACAATTCTAAAAAAAGAATAGAAGAGTTCAGATAAAAACCTCTCCCTTCAGTCAGTTGTATGACATTAATACATAACATCTAAGGAAATTCAGGCTTGTATTAAATCCATTTACAAATTGTCCTCTCTGAATCATGTTTCTTCTTGCCTTGCATTCATTTTGTCATCTTCACTCTTTACTGCATTGTCTTTCCATTTTTGCACCCACATGGCTTTGCCATCCGCTCCCATTTTTCATTTCCTAGGATTTGCACAGTTATGCTAACTCCCCTATTCTAGCATACAGCATGCCCCCCAGCGTTCCCCATCACCCTTCTCACCCTCCAGCTGATTGTCTCTTTTTCCTATTAGAACCCTCCGGAGATCGGCATTAAGCTCAGAGATTGCCAGACGGACACCCCTGGATTCACACCAATAAGAATAACAGCAGCTACAAAACCTTAACCCTTCTGTCGTTTCACACTGCAGTGCATCTGGAAAGCCACACTGCAGACTTGGAGCTTAGGTCTCTACGGGAAACAGTCTCTAAGCGTAGATTTAGAGGTGCCTCGAAACCCAGATGGACTCAGTCAGGCTCTATCAGCTGTGACAGATGAGAAAAAGTCCTGTGTGATCCCCAATTGTGTCCTAACACAAAAGGGGGAGCACTCCATCATCCTGACATCTGCACTAGTAAGCCCCAGTCCGGCTGTTCTTTTCCATGTCTGAGACTTTTCACACTGTAAAGTGACAGGTGCAAAGAAGAAATCCAAAATGTATCAAGTCAGTGGTTCAAATGAGACCGTCCAAGAGTCATTTGTAGAATATTTCCTGAGAATCAAAGAGTTGCATGGACTTATTGATCGGAGTGAAGTAACGCCCTTACACAGTCCAGGCGCTCGTGTCAATTTCCTAGTAGACGTCCAGAACATTTCATTTCATATTCTCAAGAAATAAGCTACAGTATATAGAAAATGTCGGTCCTTGTGTATGAAATGACTGGTGGGATTATGTGGCATCAGAAAGGTAAAGAGAACCTGTGCCCAAGGATGGATCCAATAATGTCCAATTCTATAAAAATAGAAATGTAAGCGGCTCACCTACCAACACGGAGACGGAATAGGTGCACACCCCACTGGCTCACCCAAAGCCTGTATAACACACCTAAATATATAAAAAGTTGGGGGGCACTCAATATCAAGACTATACGGACCACTATAAAAATGTATAATTAAAACCCTTTAATGTAAATCAGCATACACTTAAAATATATAAATGTATAAATAAATTATATAAATATATCATTATACACTGCTCAAAAAAATAAAGGGAACACTTAAACAACACAATGTAACTCCAATTCAATCACACTTCTTTGAAATCAAACTGTCCACTTAGGAAGCAACACTGAGTGACAATCAATTTCACATGCTGTTGTGCAAATGGGATAGACAACAGGTGGAAATTATAGGCAATTAGCAAGACACCCCCAATAAAGGAGTGGTTCTGCAGGTGGTGACCACAGATCACTTCTCAGTTTTTATGCTTCCTGGCTGATGTTTTGGTCACTTTTGAATGCTGGCGGTGCTTTCACTCTAGTGGTAGCATGAGACGGAGTCTACAACCCACACAAGTGGCTCAGGTAGTGCAGCTTATCCAGGATGGCACATCAATGCGAGCTGTGGCAAGAAGGTTTGCTGTGTCTGTCAGCGTAGTGTCCAGAGCATGGAGGCGCTACCAGGAGACAGGCCAGTAAATCAGGAGATGTTGAGGAGGCCGTAGGAGGGCAACAACCCAGCAGCAGGACCGCTACCTCCGCCTTTGTGCAAGGAGGAACAGGAGGAGCACTGCCAGAGCCCTGCAAAATGACCTCCAGCAGGCCACAAATGTGCATGTGTCTGCTCAAACGGTCAGAAACAGACTCCATGAGGGTGATATGAGGGCCCGACGTCCATAGGTGGGGGTTGTGCTTACAGCCCAACACCGTGCAGGACGTTTGGCATTTGCCAGAGAACACCAATATTGGCAAATTCGCCACTGGCGCCCTGTGCTCTTCACAGATGAAAGCAGGTTCACACTGAGCACATGTGACAGACGTGACAGAGTCTTGAGACGCCGTGGAGAACGTTCTGTTGCCTGCAACATCCTCCAGCATGACCGGTTTGGCATTGGGTCAGTAATGGTGTGGGTGGCATTTCTTTGGAATGTGCCATGTGCTCGCCAGAGGTAGCCTGACTGCCATTAGGTACCGAGATGAGATCCTCAGACCCCTTGTGAGACCATATGCTGGTGCGGTTGGCCCTGGGTTCCTCCTAATGCAAGACAATGCTAGACCTCATGTGGCTGGAGTGTGTCAGCAGTTCCTGCAAGACGAAGGTATTGATGCTATGGACTGGCCCGCCCGTTCCCCAGACCTGAATCCAATTGAGCACATCTGGGACATCATGTCTCGCTCTATCCACCAACGTCACGTTGCACCACAGACTGTCCAGGAGTTGGCAGATGCTTTAGTCCAGGTCTGGGAAGAGATTCCTCAGGAGACCGTCCGCCACCTCATCAGGAGCATGCACAGGCGTTGTAGGGAGGTCATACAGGCACGTGGAGGCCACACACACTACTGAGCCTCATTTTGACTTGTTTTAAGGACATTACATCAAAGTTGGATCAGCCTGTAGTGTGTTTTTCCACTTTAATTTTGAGGGTGACTCCAAATCCAGACCTCCATGGGTTGAAAATTTTGATTTCCATTTTTTTATTTTTGTGTGATTTTGTTGTCAGCACATTCAACTATGTAAAGAACAAAGTATTTCAGAAGAATATTTAATTAATTCAGATCTAGGATGTGTTATTTTTGTGTTCCCTTTATTTTTTTGAGCAGTGTATAATATACTAAAAAACACAAGCGCAAGCAGCTATATTCCTATCTCTGATATCGTATTAAATAATCATGCCCATAAATGGTGGTAGGCAGTCAATTCATTGATAAGTACGATGTTCATCCATATTTATGGGGATATTCTATATTTTAATCCTGCACTGTTCCACTTAATGTACTGTATATTACGCCACTCTTGTCCTTCTCAATTGGAATCCTCCTCCTTTAGTTTTCAACCTGTGTTCACAATCTCCGATAATCACTGATAATCAGTAAACACTGTGTCCACAATCTCTGATACTCAGTTCATCCTGTGTCAGACCATGCGTTCACCACATCAATATCAATATACAGTCATCTAGCTGCATGCATCAGATAAAACTTCAGGGTGAGTGTTTGTACTTTACCACTTTACGCCGTGATTGTTCACGCTCGGTCTTGTACCGCCTTAGGAGTAATTCCTCCTCTTTTGCCTGCCAGGATCTACGCGGCGTCCCACGTGATCCAGCCATCTCCTCTCCTTTATAAATTTATACATTTATATATTTTAAGTGTATGCTGATTTACATTAAAGGGGTTGTCTGGGTTCAGAGCTGAACCCGGACATACCCTTATTTTCACCCAGGCAGCCCCCCTGAGGCTAGCATCTGAGCATCTCATGCTCCGATGCGCTCCCTTGCCCTGCACTAAATCGCGCAGGGCAAGGTCTCTTTTGTGTTCAATAACACACTGCCGGGCGGAAAACTTCCGCCCGGCAGTGTGTTCGGTGACGTCACCAGCTCTGATGGGCGGGCTTTAGCGCTGCCCTAGCCGTTTAAATCCCGCCCATCAGTGCCGGTGACGTCACTGGGCTTCCAGGCAGCCCCATGGAGAGCCCTGGTACGTCACTGGATCTCCAAAAAATGCCTTTACCCTGCACGATTTAGCGCAGGGCAAAGGAGAGCATCGGAGCACGAACTGCTCCGATGCTCAAGTCAGGGGGGGCTGCCTGGGTGAAAATGGAGGAATGTCCGGGTTCAGCTCTGAATCCGGACAACCCCTTTAAAGGGTTTTAATTATACATTTTTATAGTGGTCTGTATAGTCTTGATATTGAATGTCCAAATCTATGTTGCATAGTTTTTTCTGTCCCTTCCTTACTATTTGCTGGAGTATGCTAATGACTGAGTGAAAGGCGTCAACCATGGAGTCGTGGTTGACTTTGATGTAAAACATTTTCAGTAGTCCTTGATTAACCCCTTAAACATTAACCAAGTAGCTTCTTAAGATAGCAAATTATCATTGAATATTCTATAAGCCATATGTTTCTCTGGAGGATGTTATCTGTCACTACGCAGAACCTATAACCACAATGTCAACGCTGAATTTCATTTAAATGGAGCCCATTTTGGAAAATGCTTTTCTATCACACACATCATAGCGCAGCTTATAAATAGATTGGAGGCCCTGTTACAGCACACATATGTTCAGCTCAGCAGCTTTTCTTTGTCTGCCTGCTGCTCTATTCTTCCCATTTTCTTTGACATTTTGACTTGTGTAATAAATGAATTATTGTTGGTCTTGGCTTTATCTGCCATTATCTGATTGCCAGTGCTTGGAAAAGATTCTCTGCATACTCTCGTACAGTATGATTTATATTTATAGAAGCTAGGGAAACAGGCAGACTTATACTTTTACATTTGGCTAGGTGGGCTTCAATATGTAAATGCCATCCGTTTTATTGATACATGCAAGTTAGAGGGATAGACCATTAGTTCATTTAGGAATGCTTTAGATTCCCTAGAGATTTATTATGAGCCTGTACTGAGATATAAGAAGTATTCCAAATAATATGCCACCAATGGCACCTATCTGTAGAACAGAGCTCGCAAAGTGAACAAGAACACACCATGCATACGCGGCTTCTATAGGAGTGCCGAAAGTATATATCTGGCAAATCCATAGAAGTGAATGGAGCGGTAACCATGCTTGTGTGGTGCACTCTCTATTCATTTCTATGGGACTTCCGAAAATAACCAAGCAGCACTCCCATAGAAATGAATGGAGGGCGGGCCCTCTTCTTCACTTTGGGCACTTCTTTCTAGAGAGAGGTGCGGGTCCCAGAAGTGGTGGCATATTCTAGCATTATGCCACCAATGCTTGAGACAACCCCTCTAAGTTAGTCATACACTTTAGATATCTGTCGGTCAACAGCTCTGCCCCCCAACACCCCCAAAAGAGTCAAGCTTGCATGTCTTCAGAATGGGGAAAGGGAGTAAGCTACTGCCAGACAGCTCTTGCAGCAGGTTATCTCCCCTCAGAACAAAAAGAAAGGGCATGATCTTTCTCTTCAAGAACATATGATGTAAAGAGAAAGCAGGAAGCAGGGTTTCCATATGCCAGTTCTGAAAACTAATGTGGTCCAATCAAAGTCGAAGAAAAATCTACAAGCAGACTAGACCTCTTCTACATTGAATGTTGCACCTTTTACAAAAGCTCAAGGATGCTGGGATTTCATGGTCCACCAAAGTTAAAAAAGAAAAAACAACTAAGAAAAGTCGTACTGTTCAGCAATGATGTACTCCTCCTCCACAGGTGTGCACTTCACTCCGGCCACCAGTACATTGTTCGCAATCTCAGAAAAATCTAGGCCAAGGTTCACTCCTCGAATGGTGACACGAGTGCCTCCTTCTGGGGGTCCAGACACAGTGAGAATCTGAAAAACAAGCAAAATAATTATCAGTATCCAAGTACTGCCAACTAGATTTAAAGTCTATGGACATTTATTTTTTTTTTACTTAAAGGGACTCTGTCACCACTTTCTAACCCCCCCTTTTAAAAGTATTGTTATCTCCATGGCGCCCCTGTGATTACAAAGGTGTTGTTAGAAGATAAATTCGCCGTCTCCTTTTGATAAAAAGAGCTTTTATCTAACCCGTCAATCTTCTTGATAAGGTGCCCAGGGCGTTTCTGTCGGTCTCAAGCTGCCGCCCGCCGCCGCCGCTGTTGGTGCCCAGCTCCTCCCCTGATGCTTTCAGCGCCGCCTGAATGTAATGAAATACGCCTCCGGCTCTCGCTCAGTGCCCCCTCCTCCTTTTCAAAGATCCCGCGCGTGCGCACAGGCCTGTGCCTGATGCGCCCGTGCGGACATTTACAATCAGCCTCATTGAGCGAAGTGCGCATGCGCGCACTTCGCTCAACCTCCTCATCAGACGAGCACTGCAGCCGGCCGGCTGCAGTGCTCGTCTGATGAGGAGGTTGAGCGAAGTGCGCGCATGCGCACTTCGCTCAATGAGGCTGATTGTAAATGTCCGCACGGGCGCATCAGGCACAGGCCTGTGCGCACGCGCGGGATCTTTGAAAAGGAGGAGGGGGCACTGAGCGAGAGCCGGAGGCGTATTTCATTACATTCAGGCGGCGCTGAAAGCATCAGGGGAGGAGCTGGGCACCAACAGCGGCGGCGGCGGGCGGCAGCTTGAGACCGACAGAAACGCCCTGGGCACCTTATCAAGAAGATTGACAGGTTAGATAAAAGCTCTTTTTATCAAAAGGAGACGGCGAATTTATCTTCTAACAACACCTTTGTAATCACAGGGGCGCCATGGAGATAACAATACTTTTAAAAGGGGGGGTTAGAAAGTGGTGACAGAGTCCCTTTAAGTGCATGTATTTGTGGCAAAAAGAATAAACTTTGATTTGGACATAAATCAACTTAGGTGATTGTTGCAGGTAAGGACAGAGAGGGGCTGGAGATCAAGCCATGAGACAAGCTCTCTGATGGATTTGACATCACATGGTACATGCCTATATTTTAACAACATAGCTAGACCTAGTCCTGTATCTGACATAGACCCAAAGCATCTCCAATCATTGCTCCAACTGCTCTGCTGGGTTTTCTTCATGCTCAAGGAGACGTGTCCTTTCAGCTGCAGCTCTCTCTCTTTAAATGTCAGAGTTTCTAACAGAAAATATGACTTTTCAGTGAGGAGGACACAGAAATAAGGAAAAGAACAACAAGCAAGTGGCGCTATACAGATAGATATTATTGAACAGCTTAGAGGCTATATTAATATGCAATACCAAAAGTATTCAGATCCAGGTGTTGGTTTGAAAAATGTAAAATACGTTTTGTGGGACAACCCCTCTAATAAAAACCTATTGAAAAGCTTCTTTTCGTCCAAAAATACATTCAAATATTGCCCCATTGCTTTTTATTGGAAGTAAAGCTGGGTTCACCTCAGCCGTTTCGTTGCATGCAGGACTTTTTTCTGTCTAAAATAACCGATTTCAGATAGAAATGGCTAAAATGGATGAAAATGTGCATAACAGATGCCTAAAAAAATGGATTCTGATGGAAGATAGAAAACGAAATGGTGATTTCAACCCCATCAACAAATAGAGTTCTGTTTCTGGAAAATAATGGCCCTCATTGGACTGCAGACTACATGGAATATGGGAAGCCAGTTGACAGAACTTTCTAAATAGAGACCATGTAAGTAAATTTGAGAGGCAGAGGTCACATGAGGATCAGTTTCACAACGAGAGGCCAAGTCATCATGGTCCTACAAGTCATTTGTATGTGTCAATTACTAAAAGGCCTTCTGTGAAAAAAGTCTGTACGTGTGGTCCATAGTAGAGTATTTCCTGAAGTACCTGACCAAGCGAGTAAATATAACACAAAAAACTCTGCCACATTAGCATACGATGCCTTGCATAAAGCAGCATACACATGTAGGACTCCATGGGTGGAAAGATCAAGCCCTGTGCTCCAAAATTCTGGCTTCAAATAGTTGCAGAAGACACCCTTGTGACTTATTAAGGACTTATTTTCAGAATTTTGAGACATTTTGAATTTTTAGATGACTCATTCCACTCACCACCACCCACTCCATAATTTTTAAAGCTAGTGGGAAAATGAGAATGGTTAGGCTACTTTCACACTGGCGTTTGTGGGTCCGCTTGTGAGATCCGTTTCAGGGCTCTCACAAGTGGCCCAAAACGGATCAGTTCAGCCCCAATGCATTCTGAATGGTTAAGGATCCGTTCAGAATGCATCAGTTTGCCTCCGTTCAGTCTCCATTGCGCTCTGGAGGCGGACACCAAAACGCTGCTTGCAGCGTTTTGATGTCCGTCTGACGAAACTGAGCCAAACAGATCCGTCCTGACTTACAATGTAAGTCAATAGGGACGGATCCATTTTTACTGACACAATATGGTGCAATTGAAAACGGATCCGCCTCCCATTGACTTTCAATGTAAGTCAAAACGGATCCGTTTGCATTTTGTTCATGGTAATGCAAACGGATCCGTTCTGAACGGATACAAGCGTTTGCATTATAGGTGCAGATCCGTCTGTGCAGATACCAGACGGATCCGCACCTAAACGCAGGTGTGACAGTAGCCTTAGTTTGTCAAGCTTTTTAAAAAGTGCCAAAAACTGTCGCATTCTTACTACATTAAAAGGGTGGCAGAGAACGTGGAGTAAAATCTCAAGACATAAGTCTTAGACTTAAACATGCACCAAATGTATCAAACATTATGTGACATTTGATAAATTTGGCACAAATATCAGCAATGCAAAACTGATTTTATAAATCATGATCCCCCACCCCCATGTATGTAAGAACAAACTGAAGGCAGCCCAAGTTGTACTGTATGAAAAAACATGGCACCCATAACAGAGTCCTCTCTTGCATCCTATATATAATGCAGAAAGCTCCAGGCACTGAAGTGGTTGATTTTTATAGGAGCAGCAAAGACCAGGGTTCCTCTGACCTACATTCCTTTGGACGCTAATTGAGCAGTTTGGAAGTAACTGTGTCACAGCTCAGCCCCCGGCTGGGACAGAATGAGTTTTATTAATTACAGCTGGAGAAATGCACGATAAAAACAACATACACCACCGAGGTATAGATAACCACACGCGCTGAAACCTGGAGAAACTCATGTCTGTTTATTCACATAAACCCACACACATACATGCACCATATGTAGAGAGGAAGACGATGATAGATTAGATAGCAAGAATGGATGGATAGACTGACCGATCGATAGATAGACCAACAAGATAGATAGATAGATACACAAATAGATATTAGATAGAAGATAGATAGATAGATATTAGATAGATAGATATTAGATAAATAGATAGATATGAGATGGATAGATACTGTAGATAGATAGATAGATACAGATAGATAAGTAGAAGATAGATAGATATGATATAGATAGATAGATATGAGATGGATACATAGATAGATAGATAGATAGATAGATAATAGATAGATAGATACATACACACACAGATAAATAGATATGAGATAGAAAGATAGATAGAAGATAGATAGATAAATAGATAGATAGATATTAGATAAATAGATATTAGATAAATAGATAGATATGAGATAGATAGATATGAGATAGATAGATAGATAGATAGATAGATAGATAGATAGATAGATAGATAGAGTGGATAGATAGATAGATAGATACTGTAGATAGATAGAGTGGATAGATAGATAGATAGATAGATAGATAGATATTAGATAAATAGATAGATATGAGATGGATAGATACTGTAGATAGATAGATAGATAGATAGATACAGATAGATAAGTAGAAGATAGATAGATATGATATAGATAGATAGATATGAGATGGATACATAGATAGATAGATAGATAGATAGATAATAGATAGATAGATAGATACATACACACACAGATAAATAGATATGAGATAGAAAGATAGATAGAAGATAGATAAATAGATAGATAGATATTAGATAAATAGATATTAGATAAATAGATAGATATGAGATAGATAGATATGAGATAGATACTGTAGATAGATATGAGATAGATAGATAGATAGATAGATAGATACTGTAGATAGATAGATAGATAGATAGATAGATAGATACTGTAGATAGATAGAGTGGATAGATAGATAGATAGATAGATAGATAGATAGATAGATAGATAGATAGATAGATAGATAGATAGATAATAGATAAGTAGAAGATAGATAGATACAGGCTCGGACTGGCCCATAGGGGCACAGGGGAATCCCCCGGTGGGCCCCTGAGTAAGGTGGGCTCCTAGTCTCCCACCCCCTGCACAAGTGGCACATAACACAGTAGACTAACTGCACTACATACATATATTCAATGTACAGCGCCTCAACCAGCCTATGTTCATAAAAAAAACTTGTTAGATTATTTATTATATTTGAATGTATCCGTATGGTGGGCCCCCAAAATTAATTTTACTGGTGGGCCCTAGGTACCCCAGTCCGACACTGGATAGATATGATATAGATAAATAGATAGATATGAGATAAATAGATACAGTAGATAGATAATAGATAAAAAGTTCCGTAGGCTGCGCTCATCTGATCAGTCTTGCAATGGAAGCACGGACTGTGCTTGGAAAAGGCACCAGTTAGGACTATATAAAAAAATAAGACGGGATGTCCAGCTTCCAAAAAAGACGTGGTTCTTTATTCCAATATCACACAGAATAAAAAATCCAACACGGCAAGCAAGTCTACATGTTTCGGATGCTCTAATACTGATCCTCATTCATGAATAAGGATCAGTATTAGAGCATCCGAAACATGTAGACTTGCTTGCCGTGTTGGATTTTTTATTCTGTGTGATATTGGAATAAAGAACTACGTCTTTTTTGGAAGCTGGACATCCCGTCTTATTTTTATATAGATAATAGATAGATATAGATACAACAACAAACATCTGCAATGCACTTTTCTCACAAGGGACTCCAAGTGCATAGATAGACAGACAAATAGATAGACATATAAATAGAGAGACAGCTAGAGAGACAAGATAAACAGACAGGCAGATAGACTGACAGAGAGACACAGACGGATAGATAGAACTATAAGATAGAAGTCTACGGATAGACGGACAGGGACAGAGGTCATTGGCTGTGCCGCTATGTGTGAACCCAGCCTCACAACCTGGTATGAAAACTGCATTGTGTCTCTTTCCTGTGGGACCTGATTTCTGTAATGAGAGTCTGCAGCGACACTCGGCAGTGTAATACTGTGTGCTGGTGTTCATGTTGTCGTACTTTCACACAGTGGTCATATGAAGACCATCAGTGAGTGGGAGTTCAGAAACCCCGCTCCGTGCCCGTACCACCGCAGCTGTAACACTTTGTGCTCCAATAGGTATGCTCTCTTGTGGCCTTTTCCCCCAATAATTTCAGCAATCATATAATGGGGTGTTTTTAATATAAGGTGGTTCTTGAAATATTTCCTAAACCTATTTGTTAAGGAAACATAATGTGCACAAATCTGCACGTAGAATTGTTTTGGTGGCTCTTTCCGCCCCCATTTACACCCATACACTCACCCAGTATGAAACCTGCAGTATTGCTACGTGGATCACAAGGAGTCAAACATGGTTTTGCGCAGAAGAAATTAGTGAAGGAGCCATAAGCTCTCTGTGATGTCGTCTTTCTGCCTCGCAGAGAGCACATTTACAGCCTAATTGTTCCAGGAGAGAGGGACCCGATTATTCATTCTGACAGGACAGCCTTAAGCTGCTGTGTGGAGGGCATGTTATGGTAATGGTAACATGCGTATTATATATTTATATAGGAAACAGACAGCGGCAGATAACGAAATAGTAAGGTATAAAAGCAATATAAAAGTACAGAAGCAGATACATATGTTTCATAGACAGGACAATCTTTGATGTGTTAGAGTGCAAGCATGTGCGTGTAATCTGAATTAGGGTTAAGCACTAGACGGCTATTCCTTAGGCATGATTGACGTATTCATGCAGGGTAGTCATCTGCCCAACTTTCTGTTTACCATATTAACAAATGCAGGCAAAGGCTTCAAACCATTTAGTGAAAAAATGAAGCACGGAGGGTGACATAAGGCCCTAAAATCCAATAAAAAGGCAAGTGCTCCAGCAGAGAACGGGTTACGAGTGACAACAGGAGAAGAGTGGACCATCTTGGTGACATCACAGCAAAGTGTGATTAATTGCATCCAGCCGAGAAGCTACGTTGCCACTCATGTTTCCTGGACGACCACATCAACTCCTTAAGAAAAGTTACGATTCAGCTGGAAACGTTGGGCACATTTAAAATCATCCGTTCTGCTCCACTAGTCACCACAGTTGTCTGGGCATCCCGTAGACAGATGCATTCAAGTTAGGTCACCCCCTCCTTCTCTTCCTCTCCCCGCCAGATCGATTTGTCAATGGGCACATCTGCTCCCCGGTGCCTGCCTGAGGGACCACATTTCCATAGCCAGCGTCTGCTTGACCTTTGGCATTGGATGTGACACAGAATAAAGGACCCGATGGGGGATTCTGTAGTGATTAGCGCCTCTCGCAGGCACACAAGGGTTGTAGGACCATGGGAGCCTGACCGAGACAAAGGATTTCTATTCTTGTGTAAGTCTTCATTGGTTTCCTGTAGAACTAGCGTGCTTTCTGCAATATGTGAATGTAACCTAACAAAGCAAACGGTGGTGGAAAGGGGAGAGAGAAGGGGTGCTGGGGTGACATACAGTAGATTACACCTTCTTACACTAGGGTTCTTCAAATATTTCAGAAGGAACCTAGCCAGAAATTGTCACTTACATCTGAATATTTTACCTTTTTCTCTAAAGCTAATTGATCAAGTACTTAAGATAAATGGGAAAGCATTTTACTCCATGAATTTCCAGTTCTATGTACGCGGCACCCCCAACCGTTCCACTTATTACACATATTACGATGTCACCGTCAGCAAAGAGATAAAGTGGAATTACTGTTAATACCAGATAGCGTCAGAATTAAACAGGCTTTAGGAAAATGGAAAGCTTTTACTTTTTACAGGGAGAACATTAATTTAATAGGCTAGCCTGGTGAATTGATCGGTTACTCGCATGAACAATTAGAAGACAATACGTTTGGTTATTTATGTTTAGACTCCTTTTAGAATTTATACTGCTCCGGGGGGAAGATCTCACTGAAGATCCAGGCAATGCTCCATGGGAAAAAAATGTGCAAAGGAGCTGACCTCCAGAAGGAAGAAAGCTATCCCATATCATGTCTTATCTCACCCGGCCCTCCCTGAAAAAGTGCTCTGTGCAGATGGGTTTGGTTTGGCTGATATGAGATAGAGTTCTTCCCTCTAGAACATGATTTACACTAGCTGTATAAACTGTGCGGCTTTTTAGGCTTTGTGCTTTTTGTGGTAACAACTACAGTAGAATGCTATGTCTGATTAAAGGGGTTGTCCGGGTTATATAAAAACTCAGGCAACCCCTGTAAATGGCCAATGAAAGGCTACTCACCTGTTTTCTCCTCTGCGTCTTCCTGCTCTGCGCTCCAGCCCTCACCACTGCTATTTGTTTTTCTGGTGGTGGCAGTGAGGTATTGTGCACACAGGTCCCCACTGCAGCCAATCATTGGCCTCAGCAGAGATGTGTCAAGAAGAAAAGGACATCAGTAACTGAGGACTGAAGAGCAGCGCTCGAAGAAACAGAAGAGAAAACAGGTGAGTATCCATCTATTAGTTGTTTTACAGGGGTTGCCCCGTTTGTATATAAATCAAACGTTCCCTTTAAGTTGAAGGGAGCGGATTCTGCAAGCCCATGCCTAAGAAATGTTGTGACCCAGGATGTGAACCATGATCCTTTACTTGCACTGGCCATCTTTCACCAACAGAATAGTGAATTGAGTCTAGAAGGTGAAAGTGGCACAAGAGGAATCCAGGGCCCCAGGTTTATTTAAATGAGCAAGGTTATTGATTGACATTTCATGAAAATGTCTGCCCCCCTCATCCTGACCTAAGTGTCCCCAGCCCTCCCTCTAAGGAAGGAAAATGTTCTTCCTGAGCGTATCGATTCACTGCGTGCTCCTCACTCATACTTTTATTTAATTAAGGACTGTGAGCCTGTGGATATTCTGTGTGTGAGGCTGACATTAAACAGCTAGTAGAAAGAGAGACAGCCGCTCAAGACAGGAAGGGAGGCAATTACAAAAATAATAATGAAATAAGACAGATGGGAAAGATTAAGGAAACAGGCGTAATTATCAAGGTCAGGGCCCCACAGTGCGATCTACAAACCTCAGTGATACGTGGATTGGTGCACTTGACATTCCTGCTGGACCAATCTAGCCACTGGTTTTGTGAGGAGGGACAGTGATGGTGCAACGTACATCGGCCTTCCCCGCTACACCAGCCGCACTCGAACTTCTGATCGGCTTTCAGACACAGACCACAGCTTTCCCTCTGAGCCGCACACTTGTACAGGTGAACTAGGACACAATCAAATAAAGAATATTAGGTTAGATCCTCAAAGATCATAATTTCAATATAAATGTAGAAATTGGCATTTTCTGGCTTTATTGTAGGATATTGCTGGATTTTACGGCACAGGATAAAGATATCTCCTGGATTCTTCCTCTATATTGAGAAGAATTTTCAGAATAGTGTAATTCAGTATTCTGGGAAGAAGAAGGGATATATATATATATATATATATATATATATATATATATATATATACACACAGGTGAAACTCCAAATATTAGAATATCTTACAAAAGTCCATTTATTTCAGTAATGCAACTTAAAATTAGAATTTTGTGAAAAGGTTCAATATTCTAGGCTCAAAGCGTCACACTGTAGTCAGCTAATTAATCCATACCCCCTGAGCAAAGGGTACCTCAAAATTGTGACTTTGGGGTTTCATAAGCTATAAGCCATAATAATCCAAATGATAACAAATAAAGGCTTGAAATATCTCGCTTTGCATGTAATGAGTCTATCTCATATATTAGTTTCACCTTTTAAGTTGCATTACTGAAATAAATGAACTTTGCACGATATTCTAATTTTTCCAGTTTCACCTGTATATACACTCACCTAAAGAATTATTTGGAACACCATACTAATACGGTGTTGGACCCCCTTTTGCCTTCAGAACTGCCTTAATTCTACGTGGCATTGATTCAACAAGGTGCTGATAGCATTCTTTAGAAATGTTGGCCCATATTGATAGGATAGCATCTTGCAGTTTTTGGAGATATGAGGGATGCACATCCAGGGCACGAAGCTCCCGTTCCACCACATCCCAAAGATGCTCTATTGGGTTGAGATCTGGTGACTGTTGGGGCCATTTTAGTACAGTGAACTCATTGTCATGTTCAAGAAACCAATTTGAAATGGTTCGAGCTTTGTGACATGGTGCATTATCCTGCTGGAAGTAGCCATCAGAGGATGAGTACATGGTGGTCATGAAGGGATGGACATGGTCAGAAACAATGCTCAGGTAGCCCGTGGCATTTAAACGATGCCCAATTGGCACTAAGGGGCCTAAAGTGTGCCCAGAAAACATCCCCCACACCATTACACCACCACCACCAGCCTGCACAGTGGTAACAAGGCATGATGGATACATGTTCTCATTCTGTTTACGCCAAATTCAGACTCTACCATTTGAATGTCTCAACAGAAATCGAGACTCATCAGACCAGGCAATATTTTTCCAGTCTTCAACAGTCCAATTTTGGTGAGCTCGTGCAAATTGTAGCCTCTTTTTCCTATTTGTAGTGGAGATGAGTGGTACCCGGTGGGGTCTTCTGCTGTTGTAGCCCATCCGCCTCAAGGTTGTGCGTGTTGTGGCTTCACAAATGCTTTGCTGCATACCTCGGTTGTAACGAGTGGTTATTTCAGTCAACGTTGCTCTTCTATCAGCTTGAATCAGTCGGCCCATTCTCCTCTGACCTCTAGCATCCACAAGGCATTTTCGCCCACAGGACTGCCGCATACTGGATGTTTTTCCCTTTTCACACCATTCTTTGTAAACCCTAGAAATGGTTGTGCGTGAAAATCCCAGTAACTGAGCAGATTGTGAAATACTCAGACCGGCCCGTCTGGCACCAACAACCATGCCACGCTCAAAATTGCTTAAATCACCTTTCTTTCCCATTCTGACATTCAGTTTGGAGTTCAGGAGATTGTCTTGACCAGGAGCACACCCCTAAATGCATTGAAGAAACTGCCATGTGATTGGTTGACTAGATAATTGCATTAATGAGAAATAGAACAGGTGTTCCTAATAATTCTTTAGGTGAGTGTATATATATTTATTATGTACAGATGACTGGATTTCACTGCTGGAGACAATATTAAATCTAAGTACATACGATACATGGCTTAATAAAAGCCTCTATACAAGTCACAAGTCTGTATCACAAAGCAGACTATAACAGCTTCTGAAGTATCATGCTGAAAATGTTAATTAATTCGATGTTCTGGACGGCAAAGCGTGGTAACATGATAAAGCAGTAAAAGCAGTATAATATTATTAACAATGCAGAGAAATGGTGTTTCCGCTGAGTAGAGATGGACTGTACAAGCCGCACATTAGGATCACGCTCACAGGCTGACCATCTGGTGGCTCCTACTGTTACCCCCATAACAGAAATTCTGTACACCAGTGGCACTCAATTTAGGAAAAGTACCATTAAATGAATACAAATTTGTATAAAAGAGTGAATGCACCTCAGTGTCCTATACAAACCTGCCGTAAACCAGCGGGAGTGGGGGGGGGGGGCTGTTTTGTAAGCCATAGCCGCTTGTATATGAAATAAGCGATTCCAATGTAATGAATTATTATGAAATGCCACTTCATTTGACTGATGAGGTAACCAAACATTTTAATGGGCAACAGAATCCTTAGTGTAATATATTTCAGCCTGTGTAATAACAATAGATGGTATATGCCATGTCCACTTTATTTACCATGTAAAGATAAATGTCCTCTAAGAAGTTTTCTAATTTTCATGAAGTCATTTACAGGTAACTAGTAAATTTGATAGGCACCTGGAAGCCCCACCCCCCCCACATGAAGCCCCACCCACTTTTCTATCTACCTTTGAAAAGGGGGGAGAAGTGTAAAAAGATGCAAATTTTAGCTCAAATATGATGTGCGCCACAATTTCAGACTTTTTATGCCACTTTTGTGGTGTGAAAGCATTGATAAATCGGTCTCAATGAATTAATGTAATAGCTATAGATGAAAATCATGAAACCATTCGGTATAACTGGAAACAAAAATGTAAGAGGACAGCACAGCTAGAGAAAATACAAATAGTTTCTTTATACCTTGGATATCTTGGGGATTGTCAATGATAAAATTCCCATTCCAGACGACTGAGAAGTCCACAGCTAGGTCACTGATATCCATTCCTTCATAGGTATACTGAGAGAAGGAAAATCATCAGTTACAATACCAAAGCATACAGCCAGCAATTCCTGCAATATCCAGCTATCTGATGGGGCAGAAGGGTGGCCTACGCTGTGTGAATGGGCCTCTGATGGTGATCATTTAGTTCGATCCAGTATTTTTTTTAGGGATCAGTCCAAACAAAAAGGTTCTAGCTTTACAGATCAACAGAACAACACACAATGGGGGAGATTTACTAATCAAATGCACCCTTATATTGGTGCAATTTGTGCCCAAAAACTGGAGCACGTATTTCGCATAATATTGATTACACATTTTAGACACTTCCAACAAGAGGAAGTGCGTTATTGGTAAAGTGGGCATGGCTTAATATGCAATCGGGTATGCCAAAATAGCACCCACATTTTGATGCAAAGTAAGTTAACTATAAAGGGGCGTAAACTTAGGGTGTAATGTAATCACATACACTACATTTACATTTAATAAGGGGCGGCCCGATGTTTTGTTGGCGGAGTTACATTTATTTATTTTTGCCAGATTTATCATTGAGACTTTTTGCTAAAAGTCACAAGTGTACTACAGTCTCCTACTGGAGTATGAACTTACAGAACCTTCCCAATCAATAACATTAGCCAGAGAAATCACTATATAACTCGCGTGACTAATTTAACAAATGGCAGGCAACATTTTGTAAATTTATCGGAAAAAAAAAGAAAAAGGCTTCAAATCAAGCAGAAGCTCAAAAAAGGCCAGAAAGTCGCATCTTGATACATCAGTTAGACACCGTCTAAATATAAGGCAGGATTAGTAACAGTGAAGGCTGATCTTCCCAATGCCCTACTACAGTACATTACGTCATCTCTACATAAGAATCAATCTCAGTGGACATGATTCTGGACTGGACAATGATTCTGATGCCAACAGAGACAGGGCCAACTCCAAAAGGGCCAGGGAAGGGTATGGGGTTTGTGCAAATTAACCCCAAAGTGGAGGGTTTATGGGAGATTCCAGGCGTTTCTCGGTGGTCTAGGGGCTGCCCCAGGTGTCCTCACGAGAGACTGTTCTCATGGGGGATCTTAAGTTCCATGGATAGATTTGGATATTGATTAATAGATATGGAAATAGTATAAATTGTGTTCAATCATTTCTTAGTTTTGAGATCTATTTCTGCACGGCAAATCAGCTCACTCATACCGCAATATAGTGGTGGCATTGCAACATTGAGGACTAAAAATACTCTGCCAACGAGGTTGAACCTATGCATGTTACTGTAGATACGGCTGCATACAGCGAGAGCAATAAGTGCAGACTTAATACAAATTGGCATCATGCAGGTATAATTGAAGACAAAGGCATGGGAGGGCTGTGAAGAGCGCTGCACCTATACACTGACTCCCTGCAGCTGTTTGTTCATAGAAAGTGCTTATTTGTCTCCTGCAGACCCTCTGCCGCACTGCCAGAAGCAACTGGATTAGGAATTCTATGCAGTCGGCGTGAGCTGGGGACTCGCAGAGGCAGATAAGACTTCCCCGTTCTGCTTTATCAGCCGGCTGTAAATTAGCTTTTTGCTTCAACCCTTTTGTCAGATTGCTGTCTTATTCCACCAAATGACCCCCCGCAGGCTGCGACAGGGAAAGGGCAGATAACGCATTCCATCCTTTCTGAGCAGCATCCCAATTTACAATACCTCAGGACGTTGTCGCAGCATAATTCTGATTTTACTGTATAGGGGCAGATTACAGACGCTTTCTTGTTGTTATTTATAGAGAAGGCAGCAAGTCATCATTTTGTCAGTGACTACATAGGACTATATGTAAGGACTGGCATGTTGTGGCACAAGCACTTACCGAGCTGTTCTGGCACTGGACGCTGGAGCTGTTGAAGCGTAGAGCGGGCATGCGGTGTAGCACACCCTGTATATTTAACACACACTCGTATCCCCTCTGGCCTGACTGTGGTTGGGGCAGATTCCTTGCCTTCAAGGTTATTGGCTTAACCTCCCCAACCGGGATTAGGATTTCTTCTGTGGGTATTAACTGCGGGCAATCCTGTGGCGAAAGAAATAATTGTCAATGAGTTTAGTATCTTAAAATGGTGCTGAAAACAGAATCGGCAAAGTAGACATCTCTCTTTAGTAGGTCTCTGCTTCTCCTGCCTAGGCCTCGTCCTGAGAAAACGGTATTTAAAGATGAACTTCTCTTATTCTGACGTGTGTCCTTCTTGGAAGTCATGTTTCTGATCTGGGAACACTGTCAAAGCTTTTTATCTTCTTCAGGGCCTATTAGACTGCGTGAATATCAGCAAATCATCAGGAGCAAGTGTTCACAGGAACCCTCGTTCACAATTATTGGCTTGTTCGGCTGTTGGGCATCTTTCATCAAGATGAAAAATGCCCGATGATAGGCAACGCATCTGATTGTGTAATCAGGGATGTGCAGCCGATAATGAACAGAACAGAAGGTGGAGGAGTGAATCGGGAGGAGTGTAATCAGGCCAGTGCAAATGAGCGCAGATGGATGTTTTATTGTTACTGCCCACACATTGTGCAGTGTAATATCACCTTTCCAAAACCTGATCTTAGACCCCTTTTTACACTGGCTGAGGACTGGACCAATTTTCAGGAACAAACGCGCGCACAACTGCTTGTTTCTGTCAACTGTCCCATGTAAAGCTGCCGCCGATCGCCTGAAGATCGTCATTTGTCAGCAGCACATTGACCTGTCTAAACAGAGAATGTGCTCAGTGTCGGACTGGGATGCCTGGGGCCCACAGGTAAAATTCATTCTGGGGGCCCAATATACAAATACTACCTGCTCAAACAGCAGGAGGCAGTAAGAAGCTCAAGATGATTGAGTATGGGTGACTTTGAGAAGGCAGGTCCTTAGGGAAAAAGGATACTGGCCTAGAAGTCACTGCATCCACCTGATTGCATCTATACTAATAAACTGCATGGACTCTTAATTAATCTACCCAGTGTTTATATGGATGCATATGCTGTAAGCTGCCTATTCATACGTATTACAGTGTGCCATGTGCCACTTGCGCAAGGGGTGGTGGACTGGGCGCCAACCTTTCCCTGTGCCCTTGTGGGCTCGTCTGGGCCTGGATGTGCTGACGACAGTATAAACAGTGAATGGGGGAATGAAGGATCACAATAATGATTGCTTGTTCCCCTTTCACTTTCCATTGGGCCATATGAAAGACACTTTAAACGTGCAATCCAATTGACTTCTATATGGTCGATAAGTGCTCATTATTGCCTGGTCCGTGTGTAAGGATCCTTATACATTACATGTGTGACATAAGTCTCAATTTTAAAACATGACAGGAGGCTTCCTATTTTGCATTAACTCTCTTTACTAACTCCACAGCAGTAAAGAAAAAAAATGTAAAGAGTAACAAGTAGATCACTCTGCCGCATAGTATATAAGGGTCATGCTGCCTGTACACTTCCTCTTTCTTTACTGCTCCATCAGCAGACAGGTCAGACTTTTTGCTCCCCTGGAGCTATATTACTTCTTGTGCATTTATTTCTTACTATATCGTATTATTATCATTTACCTCGGGTTCCTCAGGTCCCCCTCTAGCCTGGAGTGCCTCCTGGCTCCCTCATTTTCGCGGCCGTTTTCCCGCCATTTTCCCGCCGTTTTCAGCCATCTTAATTTTACCTCATAACATCTCATTGGGGATTCAGTGTGACTGTACTAATTAGCTGTTACTCCCTCATTAGTGGTTTTCACCCCTGGGCCTATCTCAGACTACTATTCAGTTCTCTCTGTGCCTCATGTGGCTGGGTCAGTCAGGTCAGTGCTGCTGCCTGTTTATTATTGTGACCTGCACTTAAGGGTTTCAACCCTGTGCGACCGGGGTGAGCCCCCACTATTAATACGCTGCTTATTGGGAGACTAGCTGTTGCAGTTCTCTCTAACTGGGTGAGCCCCAGTTTAGAAGGTCACTACTTTACCCTGCTGGGGTTTATACTGGGCTTTGTTCCCATACTATTAAAACTGACCATACGCCTGTTCTCAAGACCTGGGTGCCCGTTTATTAGTGTGCCTTTCAGTGACATACCAGCCGACCCTTATCATGGAGAATTCCCAGAATGTCCCTGTAGACTTCCAGGCTATGATTAACGCAGCTGTCGCTGCCTCTGTGGAGAAGGCACTCTCCAAGGCCCGAGCTTCGGCTCCTGACGTACCTAAAACTCGCAGACGTCCACGACACGACTATCAGACAGGGGATGAATCCCGCCATACGAAACGCCATGACAAAGGCGAGGACTATACACCCAAACCACCCAAGGGTAAGGCACCTGCCAAACGTAAAACTGCCAAACTTCACACTCCGGCCCCGCGTCAGGAGTACTCTTCAGAAGAAGAACAGGACCCTACCCACTCCATGTCAGTGCTAGATGAGTGGCAAGCTGACGCTTCAGAGTCGGATTACGACGCATGGGGCTTGGACGAGAAGTCTGTTTCCGCTTTCATGCAGGAGACCCTCCTGGGTGCGGCCCAGGCAAGAGGTATCGAAGACACTGCTGACGCAGAACCTCCTCTTGACTCAGACACCATTATGGACCCCTCAGGTCAGGCGATGTTCGATCCTCGCAACATACGACACCCCAGATCGGGTGAATGGTCGCCTCCGGAACACCTTTCCAGGTTCATGCACCTGTGGCTCCGCAAACCTCTGGAGAAAGAGGTCCGCAACCGACTCAGGTCTGAATGCCCACGCCCTTCCCTGCCGGATAAGGTCGCTCAGACCCCAGAATTTGACAAAGTTATGACGACCTTTATGATGCGCAGTGGCAGAGACCCTCGACGGGGGGTAGAGAAAGGCCTATGGGGCGCCCAAGATAACCTACTGGATTCCGTAGGCCCTCTGGCTCGCATTATGTATCTGGCGGATAATGCCTACGCCAAAGCCGATTCCTTATCCACCGAGGACTTCAGGGAATGGGCACATGACATTCGTGAGTGGGCACAACGTTGTTTTTGTTTCATCGGAAACGCCAATGTTACACTCTCTTCGGAGAGACGAAAAGCAGCGTTATTCCGTATTAACGGTAAATTGGCAGACCTTGGCACAAAAGAGATTGGGCCCCAGGCACAAGGGAAACTTTTCGGTGAACCATTCCTCAAGGAATTAAACAAACATGTCAACGTGTTCACCTCCCTTAATAAGGCGCAATCCTCAATGCGCAGTGTCTTCAGGAGCAACCCTACCAGAGGGGTTTTTGGAAGGGCTGGCCGGCAACGGGGCCGTGCCGCCAGCCGATTTTGGCCTTCAGGCCCCCGTACTCAACCAACACCATTCTATCCGACAAGGGATGTTCAGCAACGACCCTTTTCCAGAGGCTCGGATAGAGGCCGTGGAATCCGCGGACGCGGACGTTCCCGCTTTACTGCAGGTAAGGACCCATATTCCTCCGTTGTTACCATGTACCCGCACTGCGGGACGTATTTCCCTTTCTTTCCACAATTGGGCCGCCCTTTGCTCAGACGCTTGGATTCTACAAACAGTGCAGGGATATATCATATACCTAGTGGGAACCCCCTTTCAGGTTCAGCCCCCTCACCCCATCCACATGTCGTCTTTCGACCACAACCTCGTCAACGCGGAGCTACGCGAGCTTCGGGACAAAGGGGCTATTCAACCAGTCCACGAACAGGGAGGTTACTTCAGCAACATCTTCCTCGTGCGGAAGAAGTCGGGAGAATACCGCCCAGTTATCAATCTTCGCGCCCTCAACGCGTACGTGGTCTATCGCCACTTCAAGATGGAGGGCATCCACCTCCTGCGGGACCTTCTTCGCAGCAACGACTGGTTCGCCAGGCTCGATCTAAAAGATGCATACCTGTCAGTCCCGGTGCACCCGGACTGTCGAGCACTCCTACGTTTCCTCTGGCATGGTCGCCCTTGGCAATTCACTTGCCTCCCTTTCGGGCTCAGCTCAGCCCCATGGTGTTTCACCAAACTCCTAACACCGGTGGTGGCCCACCTGAGGTCCAGGGGCATTCGATGCATCATCTACTTGGACGACCTCCTCCTGTTCTGCTCCGACGAACGCAGACTACGCCAACACATTCACCTGGCAGTATCCCTACTGGAATCTCTGGGCTTCGTGGTAAACCAACAGAAATCGGAGCTGACCCCTACCCAGACGATCGCAACCATTCGCAAAGAGATTCGCAGAGTTCTCCGACTCGATTCCATCCCTCTACGCAACCTGGCCAGGATTGTGGGACTCCTCTCAGCTTCCATTCAAGCCATATTTCCGGGTCCTCTCCACTACAGGGCCATGCAACGACTCAAGGCAAAATACCTTCGCCACAGACCTACCTACGATCAACCCGTCCCGGTGACGACAGAAGTTCGCGAAGAGCTGTCATGGTGGCTGGACAGCATGCAAGCCTGGAACGGCAAGGCCATATTCGGAGACACTCCAGATTTCGTTTTAGAATCAGACGCCATCTTGTGGGGATGGGGTGCCACCAACGGAACCATCTCCACGGGAGGAGCATGGACGACGCAGGAGCTCTCCATGCACATCAATTGCCTCGAACTCCTAGCAGGATCCTTCGCGATTCGCAGCCTGGCTCGGGAGAGCTCCAATTGTTGCATCCTCCTTCGCATGGACAACATCTCCGCAGTCCAGTACATCAACCGCCTAGGAGGCGCTCGCTCACGCCTACTGTCGGATATCACGAGGAACATCTTCGACTACTGCCTCCCTCGCAACATCACGTTACAAGCGGAATACTTGCCGGGAGAAATCAACCTCACAGCCGACTGGTTCTCTCGCTACTGGAGAGACGTCAACGACTGAAAGATGAACACGAGAATCTTCAGGGCCCTGGCAGCCCGGAGGGGTCCCTTTCACCTAGATCTGTTCGCCTCTCGCAACAATCACCAGACCCCGGAGTTCTTCAGCTGGCTTCCGGACCCGGAGAGCAAGGCGACAGACGCTTTTCTCCAACAATGGCCGGCGACAGGAGCCTACGCTTTTCCCCCATTCTCCATGATTGCGAGAACACTACACCAGATGCGGACACAGCAAATCAAACTGGTTCTCATAACGCCCTTGTAGCAGAGTCAACCATGGTTCCAGGACCTCCTAGCCTCCTCCTACATGGATCCTCTCCTCCTTCCATCCTTCCAGGACCTGCTCACGGATCCCAAAGGATGTCTCCACCCGCTCATCCTGGAAGATCGACTACCCCTGGTGGCTTGGTCTCTTTCCGGGGTTTCTGGCGAGTCAGCGGACTATCGCAGACTGCTAGGGACCTCTTATGGGACTCATGGGCCCCGGGAACTAGACGCTGCTACCTTTCAGCTTGGGCCTCCTGGTCTACTTGGTGCATGGAACGGGACTCCGATCCATTTACGGCACCTGTTCCCATGATTCTCAATTTTCTTTCCTCCTTGTTTTCTTCTGGCCGCTCTTATCGCTCTATCAACGTCGTTCGCTCCGCGATTTCGGCAGCCCATACTCCCGTCGGGGACCTCCCGGTCGGCAAAGATCCTCTGGTCTGTCGCCTACTCCGCGGAATGCGGCTCCGCCGCCCCCAGCCCCTAAGTACCATCACCTATGGGACGTGGGACTGGTTCTCAGTTTTTTCAGGGATTGGCCTCCGAATGACCGCCTCTCCCTTCGCCAACTATCCGCTAAGTGCGCTTTTCTCCTCTGTCTTGTGTCTTTCCGACGGGTGTCGGACGTTCGATGTCGATGCCTTTGAGGTGACCCCTGAAGGAGTCACTTTCCATATCTCTCGTCGCACTAAATCAGGTTCGACATCGGTCTCTTATCCATTTTTTCCAGACGACCCTCAGCTCTGTGTTGTGTCCACCCTTCGCAGTTATGTTTCGGTTACCTCCTCACTCCGTTCCTCTACGTCGGGTCAACTCCTAGTTTCCTACGTGCGCCCTTACGCCCCAGTCTCTGTCACCACGCTGGCCCGTTGGATCCGCTGGATCCTTTCCCTCACAGGTATAGAACCCGCTTTCGGCGCCCACTCCGTTCGCGGAGCGGCGGCTTCAGCAGCCCTAATGGCAGGGGCGTCCCTTTCGGATATTCTCCGAACGGCGGACTGGTCTAGGGAATCTACTTTCCGTACCTTTTATTTTCGCACTCCCCCTTCTGCTGGCACATCTCTTCTTCAGCGTTAAAATTGCAAAATAGGAAGCCTCCTGTCATGTTTTAAAATTGAAGATTAT
The DNA here is from genome assembly GCF_905171765.1 of Bufo bufo. Classification (NCBI taxonomy): domain Eukaryota; kingdom Metazoa; phylum Chordata; class Amphibia; order Anura; family Bufonidae; genus Bufo; species Bufo bufo. The sequence continues at coordinate 237,428,210 of NC_053391.1, forward strand.
GCTAGCTTTAGTGTACTAATAATCTTAATTTTAATAAAGACAGGAGGCGAGTATTTTCCCTCCCTTCTATTCCCTACCCTGACTCTTTGGGGGAGTGAATCTCAAGGTGTCGGATATGGGGCTCGATTTTAATAATCTCTCTGTTTTGGGACATATTCAGAATTTCTCATCCTAAGTATTGCCTCCCTGACGGGCAGTTCGTAGTAGTATTACATACTTACACCTACCATACATTTAGCCACTAGATAATTTGCAAGCTATTTGTAATGATTTAATTTTACACTATTCCGTTAAAGCCCATAAGCGTGAATAGTTACGATTCTATACCTAACCTATTTTATACTCTCCTTTCAGCGTAACCCTCTTCAGGTCCTCCACTGGTCGCTGGTTTGTTAATCTTACGACCCCATAGGATGAGATGAGAGCTTCGTTCGGTCTTACCTCCAACCTCGTTTACCAGAAGTCTCCTCAAGTTCTGCTCGCCAGAAACCGCTGTTACAGTTTTCGTTGAATTTCGGGATGTTCGAGCTCAACCTGGACTTTGATGTCGCTTTTAGAAAGAGGAAGTGTACAGGCAGCATGACCCTTATATACTATGCGGCGGAGTGATCTACTTGTTACTCTTTACATTTTTTTTCTTTACTGCTGTGGAGTTAGTAAAGAGAGTTAATGCAAAATACTCGCCTCCTGTCTTTATTAAAATTAAGATTATTAGTACACTAAAGCTAGCATAATCTTCAATTTCATACTTGTTTCATTCACGGGTTTAATGAAACAAGACTTTTTCCAATTAGTTGCTTTTATCCATATACTAGAAATGTTTTACTGGTTCCCATGCCTATCAACCCGACAGCCTTGAAGAATTCATGCCATAAAAAATTCACCAATTTACTTTCCATCAGTACCAGTCTATTCCACAACACTGTATTCCTATCAATCCCTATCTCCAGTGGGGTTCACTATCTAATTTCTCCATCGCCATGCATTTGAACCCAGGACCCCAGTGTTACAGTAATAACCACTGAGCCATCTTGCAGCCATAAACAAAAAAAAAGGTCTAAGCCACCTTACCAAAGAGGAAATTCTCACTCTACACCAATTCTCTCTATCTAGTTGGCATTGTTCAAAAATGTCACAAAGTAAAACTAGTGGTTCGTGTTAATATTCTAATAAACTTTCTGTGCCCAAATCTTGGCGTTAGCTTCATTAATCAGCAATTTGTTTGCTTTTGCCGGCTCCATAAGACATGCATTATCTCTGTTTCTGCTCCACAGCGGTAGTGAGAACTGGCGTTCTGCAGGTCTTTGTTCCCAGAGAGAGTTGCGGATATGTACACGCCGTGTTTGAACAAATTTCATTACTTACTCTGCTAGAGTGCTATTCATATGCAGCGCAACCCCAGAGAAATGGACCAATCCATCACAGCTTTTGCCACTAACATCTAGTATGTTAAATAACAATATCCATGGGATAACAAACTGACATTATGCAAATACAGTCTGGTTTTTAAATCTTCTTTCTAACGGTCCTGGCACCACGTGTGGCAATGCACATTTCTAGTGGCTTGTATGAATTGCTCTAGCTTGTTTAGTTTCTGATCCCTGCAATAAACATAAACTAATTATAGGCTAAAGAGGTCAGGGCAGTTACAAGAAAGTATTAGAGCAACCAGGCACATGGCTGCTCCAATTGTAAACGGCACACAAATAACTAGTGCTCTATACAATAGTATCAATGCTTCTGCTTAACTGTACTAACAAAGATCATCATCCAGATAATGAATATACACAGTGAAATATATTGAGTTGTGTTCACACCTGCATCGGAACCTAGGTCGCCGGACAAAATAGTGCAGCATGCAGTGCTCATTTGTCCTGTAACAGGCTACATTAAGGAGATCTGACAGACCCCATTACAGTCAATGTTGGTGTCTGTGATGTACATAATCTGGCACATCTGTGATTTTCTTGTTCTGCTTCCATGATGCAGAAGAACAATGGAAACCACTAGTGAAGAACTAGATATGTCCTCCCTTCACTTATCTCAAAATTCTTTAAAGCGTACACCTTTCAACAAACTTTGCATTAATCAATATTTTGCAGTTCTCTCAGAGATGGTGAGTGGAAACTAGCTGTCCTCCACTGCACACAAAAAGTAGAGGAAACTATCCTTCCTAACTGACCCACAGTCACTCTGAACCAACTCCAGCATAATGGAGGCCGTTACAGAGAAGTATTGACATGTATTTTTGTCAATGAAGCACTTGTGCTGAACTATAACCATCCTATGTAACTGTGCAGTCTGTCTTTGTCTGTAAGTCTCACTGGCTCCTACTCACTCCCCCCCCCCCCCCCTCTTCTCCATACACTTGTATTGACATGTGTAATATGATCCTCCTTTGGAGATGGCCCGCCTCATGACAGATTGAAACCATTTTCCAAAGTGAAATGCAATTGGGGGGGGGGGGGGGGAGAGTGTATATAGCTGATAACATGAGAAATAGACATTTGTCACTGATGCAACATATTACAAAGTTTGTTGAGGTCACTTGTACTATTGATTTATGTAAAGTTGCGTGAAAATGACTCTTTAAGGACTTAAAGATAGAAATTCAGTACAACATTATTGGAACACGCTAGCAAAACCTCTTGACAGACTGCAATGCACTTCATAGATAATTATTGAATATACATCTCCCAAAAGAGTACCAAGAAGTCATGTTTATTTTATAAGTCATCTTGCACCACCTATCTCGGAATATGTTAAGCCAAGAGGAAAAGTAAGAAAGAATAAGTACGAATGTCCGATAAATACAAATCCCTTACCTCAGAGACATTGACACGGCCCTCTTGAAAGGAACAGGTTGTTGGATCGTGGGTGCAGAGATTGCGGTACTTGCACCAGTGACAGCGGAATGCGCTATTCACACAGGACAAGCAGCTTTCGAGAAAAGAGGAACAAAAAATGTGTCACAGACTATGAAAATAATAACAACATCCAGCCAAACATTATCTGCAAATATTTGTATAGAAAACATGAAAAATATACATGGTAAATGGGGGAAAGGTTTATTTTCAGAGACTGAAGTGGTAAACACATGAGTGCACTGAAAGACAAGGAGATGAGAGAGAATACCAAAAGCCCACCCAAAGGGCCCGGGTGGACAAGGGCACCTCTCCTCTCCTCAGTGACAAGGAGGTTAAAACAATCTGAGGAATCTCTGAAGAAATGGATTGTAAGATGTGGTCTGGTCTGCTCAACGTGCTCTGCTTTCTTTTTAGGCTCTAATATTTATTTTTCCATGCTAGCCGTGGAGGTTCGCAGGCATAAAAAAGCTGGGCCATCTCTAGAAGCAGCCGGCTAGTATAAACAGCGGCTTCCTCTACATATACACGGGACATGGCCAGGAATAAACAATACAGGCTCCCTAAAGCCATATATGACTAGTGCTGCATAAACACTGCATCACATTGACACACATTAAATATACATATATTTGCTATTAGCATCTCCGGTTACACACTTGTGGCAAATTCCATCCGTCACCGAGCCTCAATATTTATACCAACGTGCGCCTAAACACCTGACTTCCATACATCATGTCACTGGCGCTCCCCCTGCCCTCCAACCTGCAACCAGTAAATCACCCTCTTCTTTTTCAAGAAAAAACATCCAAACGCTCATAGACCTGTAAGAAGTCACCAAAGGGGCATGAAGGTGTAGACTGGCAGTGGTACAAAAAGGAGCAGTGGCATCACCCAAAACCTAAACATCATCATGAATTGTAAACACGAGCATCAAAGGGGGTGTCACACTTCAGCACATGGTATTTATCATGTAGAGTAGACAAACATAATACAATACACTTACTAATGTATTGTTATTGTCCATATTGCCTCCCATGCTGGCTGGATTCATGTTTCCATCACATTATACACTGCTCGTGCCTAGTATTAAATCCCTTCACGATAAATGTCATTTGTGGAAGAGAGACAGCTCATTTAAAGGGGCATGCTGTAACTAGTGTTGAGTGAATCGAAGTCAAAGTGGACTTCAATCCGAATTTCAGGGAAAATTTGATTATCTGCTAATCCAAATTTTCTCATACTTCATGGTAGCGAATCAATTTTCCCTGAATGGCAGTATAAAAAAAAAAAAAAAAAACATACTTACCTCATCCGTTTGAGAGTGAAGAGTCGACCAGCGCCATCTTGACTGAAGATCTTGCACGAAATCCCGTACGCGGTGACTTATGACGTCACCACACCGACTGACGTGATGGTGTTATCATGAGCGGTATGAGATTTTGAGCTAGATCTTCAATCAAGATGGCGGCGGCCGGCTCTTCACGGAGGAGGTTAGTATGATAATTTTTTTAAAACTTTACACTGTATTAATATTATCAGCTATGGACACTGTATCTGAGGGGTACAATGATGGGGAGCAGCGCAATCGCCGCGCCCTTACATTACACCCATTACTTACAAGGAAATGTGCTTCGTGGCGGAGTAATTCGTCACTAAGCAAATTTTTTTGTAAAATTCGGCTTAGCAGCCACATCAAATTTTTCAATACTTCGCTCATCTCTAGCCGTAAATATTATTAGGGATGGTACGGCGACTATTCTATTAAAGTACATTCCTGTTTCATAATCTACGCTGAGCTGTTACTGCTGCAGGAAGGAAATGTCGCCTTCTTCCCCGTGGTGGTGGAGCAGCGAGTGCCCAGGAAGACTGCACAAGGATATCTCAAGGTTACATGTTGTAGTTTCAAGGGTTACTTCCCTGTTATTACAAATTGTAGCTTTCTCCGGATCTATCAGTGGGCAGCACTGGATGGCGTGTACACGAGTATGCCTGGCACACATTACTTTCTCATGCATCAGGCAAATTTTTATTTTCCCTTTTTGAACTGTCATTATTTAAGGTTAACCAGTGGACATAATGACATTGGCGCACAATCTATTATATACGTGTGGGGGCTCAGCCAGAGGGAGACAACATTTGTTCATCCATTCTGCTCATTAGTACTCAGAAGTGGCCCTTATCTATGAAGTCACATAGCTCTTTTATGTTTTGTCATATATACAGTATATTTACCAGGAATCTGATGTGACTATTTTTAAAAAAAAGATAATTGCTCAGAGCAGATTGATTTCTTAAAATTCATTTTTTACCAATGTTTTAAGTGCCTTAAAAGATTATAATATAGTGAAATACTCAGTATTAAGACTGCTTTGGCACTAGTCTACTACAACACATTTTTGTGGCTGCTGTAAATACCACACAAAAATGAAATAGGGTGTAATGGTATATGTCCTCAATTTCAGCAAGACAATACAGTATATGTTCATGACGAGAAGCGCTAAAACTAAATAACAAATCTTTATTATGTAGTACTAAGGTAAAATAGAGGGGTATATACCCAATCACCAACTACCACCTGGATAGAGAAGGTAGGTATCACTTAATTAGGGGACCTCAGCTAATAAAGATACTAATAACGCCACTGAAAGAGAGGTAAGTGTAACAGTAGCGTAAAAGGTGGGTCCCACAAACTAAAGCCACCAGCATTAAAAGGCTACACACACATGGTCATGATGCTGACTTTAGTGCTGGGGGCTTTAGTTTGTGGGACCCACCTTTTACGCTACTGTTACACTTACCTCTCTTTCAGTGGCGTTATTAGTATCTTTATTAGCTGAGGTCCCCTAATTAAGTGATACCTACCTTCTCTATCCAGGTGGTAGTTGGTGATTGGGTATATACCCCTCTATTTTACCTTAGTATTACATAATAAAGATTTGTTATTTTGTTTTAGTGCTGTAAATCCCAGCCCAATGATATGAGCGAGCAGCTTTATGGGGATCTATGGTGATTTTAGTTAAAGGGCATCTGTCAGCAGTTTTGTCCCTATGACACTGGCTGACCTGTTACATGTGCGCTTGGCAGCTGAAGGCATCTGTGTTGGTTCCATGTTCATATGTGCCCGCATTGCTGAGAAAATGAAGTTTTAATATATGCAAATGAGTTTTTAGGAGCAACAGAAGAGTTTCTAGGAGCAACGGGGGAGACTGCTCTCTTTTCAACTGCCGCACCCTCTCCAATTTGATTGATAGAGACAGGTGTGATGATGTTTACGCTGCCTGGCACAGGGGGGATGGCAGTTGCAGAGAAATCAGAGCCACTAGGAATAACGGTAACGCCCCCGTCACTCCTACAGGCTCATTTGCATATAATAAAACATCATTCTCAGCAATGCGGAACCAACACAGATGCCTTCAGCTGCCAAGCGCACATGTAACAGGTCAGTCAGTGTCATAGGTACAAAACTGCTGACAGATGCCCTTTAAAGTCACAGTATCCACAATACAGCTGGGCCGTATTACGCCTGTGTATTACCAGCCTTGCCCAAGATTTTATAGACCCCTCTTCTCATCATAATATCTAAGGAGAGTTCTTACAGTTGGTGGCCGCTGCAGTTGTAGAACTTGAAGTCTGTGCTCACAAAAGTCTTGCCGGTCTCTTTGGAGATTAGTTGAAGCTCCACCCCAAACCAGTCTAAAATGAAAGGTGACAGCAATGATTAGAGGAAGATCCTCTGGAAATTGACAAAAATGACTGCAGGGAAATAGATTTTGTCTTAAGAAAATTTCTACTGGTATATATGCATAAAAAGAAAAACACCAAACTATCTGCTAAGGGTACACACAACCTATAGGTGGCGATACACACTAAGGCTACTTTCACATTAGCGTTTTTTGCGGATCCGTCATAGATCTGCAAAAACGCTTCCGTTACAATAATACAACCGCATGCATCCGTCATGAACGGATCCGGTTGTATTAAGTCTTCTATAGCCATGACAGACCCATCATGAACTCCATTGAAAGTCAACGGGGGACCGAGGTGTTTTCGATTGTGTCAAAGAAAACGGATCAGTCCCCATTGACTTGCATTGAGGGTCAGAATGGATCTGTCTTGCTCCGCACCACATCGCGGACAGAAAAACGCTGCTTGCAGCATTTTTCTGTCTGCGATGGGGACGCAACCCAACGGAATGGAATGCATTTTCATGCATTCCGTTTCGTTCAGTTTAGCTTTGTCCCCATTGCCAATGAATGGGGACAAAACTGAAGCGTTTTCTTCCGCTATTGATATCCTATGACGGATCTCAATAGCGGAATTGAAAACGCTAATGTGAAAGTAGCCTAACATTGGCTGAACCCACCAATTTGACTGGCCAACAGTCTAAGGGTCCATTCACACGTCTGTAGTGTATTGCGGATCCACAAATTGAGGATCCGCAATACACCCGGCCGGCACCCCCATAGAACTGCCTATTCTTGTCTGCAATTGCATACAAGAATAGGACATGTTCTATTTTTTTCCGGCGCCGCGGACTGGAAGTTCGGGGCCGCTCTCTGGAAATGCAGATGCGGACAGCACACTGTGTGCTGTCCGCATCCATTCCTGCCCTATAGAGAATGAATGGGTCCGCACCCGTTCCGGATAATTGCGGAACGGGTACGGACACATTTTATGGACGTGTGAATGGATCCCAAGGCTCTTTCTACTTTTCACTCCTAAGGGAGATATTGCCTGAACCGGGCAAGTATGTGTATGGGGAAGTCAGGAAAGACAGCTTTATCTTTGGATTTTTCAGGATCAAAAACATTTGCAAAAGTGGAAAGAATGTGGATCTATGACTGGGAGGTCCCTTGTAAGAAGGCCTTATTTTCATGTTATTCCAGTTACGGATATGCTGGATCAATGGAATTGTACTGTAAATTTTGGAAAATGGACCATTTTTTACCAAGCGCTCCACAAAATATAAAGATTTGCCACTATCACACATATTAGCTAGGGCGGTCAAACACATATAGAGACAGATGGCGTTAAATAAGGGATTTTTCCAACACTGCAGGGATTGATGTAGAACGGGTGCACTCTTGGATTTCTGTAAGCGCTGTGCCTATTTCCTAACATCAGGAAATAATCCTTTTATTTCCTTGTCCCCAAACAAGATAATCCCAGCCTCTTTCTAAATAACAGGCTCCCCTCTGCACATAAGCTTCTAGGCACAAAGAAACCTCTTCCAAGTTGCTGGATTTTTCTGTTATGTGATCTCTAAAAGTGCCTGAGACTTAAATCACCCTCTGGGTATTATATCCAGATTTTGTGCGGCATGTTTTTCTAAAATCGACCGTGGAAAAGTACATTTGAGGCCTACTAATAGTAAATGACAACCTCATTTCCATTGCAATTACAAACCACTAGGTGTTTGATATCAAGGACAATTAAGGGGTCACTGTTCTGTGACAGTAGTAAGAGACTGGGGGGCTTGGTGCAAAGTACTGTAACTGATCATAGTGGATGTGCCTAAATGACATGATATAGAAGAAAACAGAAGAAACATGTGTCGGGCCCCAGGCCCTAACCACTCCCTGCCACACCACCTTTTCAGAAAGTGGCAAAGGTGGCAGCAAAACACAATAACTGTAAACTGACCTCCCACCTTCCATGTGCCATTTATAATTCTGGTGTCTGCCTATGCCGCAAAGGATCTTTGTGCACTTTCAGGAAATAGGGCCCTGGTGCGACTACTACATCTGATTTAAGAGCACTGTCAAGTGTTCATTTTTGGATGTGCCGATGTGTCCACCCTTACCTATTTTCTCATAAAACCAATTCAATTCTGCAACCTGCTAGCAAAACTCTTGACAGCCTGCGATACACATCACAACCACTGGGTGGCCAGGCACATATAGGATAGACATCTTGTGACAAAGTATCAAAACTTGTGTCTTTTTAAAGAGCTAATTATCTGGAGCCACAGATCTCAGGTAACGTTAAACTAAGAGGCTCTGTAAGGAAGGATACATCTGTATACATTGAGGAGAAATAATTTTTTTTGATTGTGGATACATTACTGTAGCTAAAATTTAAAGGGGTTTTCCAGGCTGCTGTGACCTATCATGATAGGTCATCAATATCTGATCAATGGTGGTCCGTCACCTGGCACGCCGCCCAGTGATCAGTTGTTCCCTGCAGTCTCCGGCACCAGAGCTAGCACTTTGAACAGAGCAGGAAGCACAGCTCCCTTCTTTGTAGCGTAGTAGCCATGGTGGGGTACTGCATTCATTTGAACTGCATCTGAGTTGGGGTGCAGACCATGAATGTCTGATGCAAGGATTTTTTCCACTTCCACAACTATCCCAGTGCTTTCCAGACTGAACTTGAGGAGATTCACTAGAACAGTGTTTTTATACTGAGGCATGATACCATGTAAACTATTCAGTGCCACCTCATATCAATAGATTATTTACCACGATTACACGGCAATAGAAAGTAGCCTTCTTCTCTCTAGAATTGCAATAATAATGAATGGAAGATCTCACCTTGATCTGCAGGTATAATGGGAACATCTTTTGCCGCTGGGGAAGTACAGATTATCCGACTGCCAGACACTTGTCCTTCTACCTGAGAAATGTTACCGATGGAGCAGATGACACCAGCAGACAGATCTGGGACATCACTAACTTCTAAAGTGAGCTAAAAGACATAACAGCAAATATGGATTATGTCTACAAATGGAGCCATTTATAGAAAAATGACCTGAACCTCAAAAGAATCCTGAAAGCAATGAGATCTGTCAGGATTTAATGGGATGCAGTCATAGATGTCATGGCATGTTGTGAACTAAAGCCATAACGCTTATGTGCACAGAGTCTAAGACACGTGATAACTGGAATACATTAAATAGGCTGTGCAAACTTTCTTCTAAAAACAGAGCCCTACCTGTAGCTCAACCTCATTAACTGCAAGGGAGCTGTTTCTAGAAGAAATCCGTCTTGTTTTGGCAAAGTCACTGGAGATTTCAATAAGATTTAGCATTTATTGATCTCATCATAAAACGACATTCTACGTTTCGGCCTCAAAGGGGGAGATTTATCAAAGATCGGCTTCCAGCTGTCCTTGCGCCAGAATGTAATCTACGGAAGCTTGGTGCTGTCGTAAATTCTGTCTGCATTTGTGACTGAAAACAGGCGCAAATGAAGATAAATGTGGCGGCCCCGCTGGTCCCACCCACTCCCTGCCCTGGTCATGCCCCCTTTTCAGAAAGTGCTGAGGATGACCCACAAACTCCACTTGCAATAAAATTCACATTAAAAAAGGAGCAAACAGGAGGTTTGTAACTTTTTTTTTATGCCAAAAGAGTTGCAGGGAGATGATCCCACAGTGTGTCTTTAAGACAAGCCAAGACAAAAAATGTTTTTGACTTGGCTTGAAAAGGGCCCTATGAGGCTGAAACGTCACGAGAAGAATGAACAATTGGGCTTCCAGTGCCTTGCATCTCCATGGCATGGGGGACTACAAGTGGTCACTACATCCACCAATTGGTAGTGTCAAAATATCTTGAAAAACTCAAACTTTGTTAGGAAAGCTGTCTTGTCTTTTGATTGCAGTTTGCCTATGATATTGGTACATACATATACTGTATATGGATAGAAGGTCAACCTAATCGTCTCTTACCGGTAGGCTGTGCTCTGAGACTGGGAGGCTGTTAGGCTGTACCGTAACCTTAACACACTGATCTATATTGCTTGCGAAACGGAATGGCTCCTGTGCACGGTTGCACTTATCCTTTTGGGAACACCTGAGGGGAGTAAATGTATATATTTTATTAATAAACATACACCCCAGTTCTTTTTTATATATACTGTACATTTATCAACTTTAAAGGGGTTATCCCATGACTAATGTAAAAAATGAAAATCAGACATCATATAAAACATGACAATCTCTTTCTAACAAAGCTAGAACCAGCCCTGTGCCTCACATGGATCCAGAGATCTCCTCGTTCATTGCTCTCTAGATTTATATCAAGCTGACAGCTCAGGGGGAGTGTCTTTTCTGCAGCAGCTAAGGGGGCGTGTCTCAGCTCTCCCTATCACAGCTTAGGAGGCAGTTGAAGGATGAAACTGAGCATGTGCGGCCATCTCAGTGAGCAGGTCAAAGAAATAAGAAAAAGAAGAAACAGCAGGTGGCGCTGTACAGATAAATTTTATTGAATAACTCGGTGGCTATCCAAAATTTTTAAATACATGCAATTACAAAAAAATTCTGATCCAGGAGCTGGTTTGAAAACTGTTGAATATTTCTCGTGGAACAACCACTTTACCAAAAAATAAAATATGTGGGTGAAGACTTCCCCACATTTTTAATTCTTAACATACTTTTACCAAGTCAAAAAATCCATGGTTACCAGTAATTCAATCAAAATCTATAACATAAAGAGCTCATTAGTATGCTTTTGAAGTCCGCACTTCTAGAACAGTACAATTCTGCTTTGTTTTTAACATCAATTATTCTAGTCAGCCGATATACATTACTCAACGATTGCTTTCTAAATATGTTACATTAGCCACTTGCCACTTTAAATCAGCACAGACAGCTACAATCTATACAGAAGATACCATAGGCATTTGCGGCTGTAGACTGTTATACAATTTGTTGGGATCTATGTTTTTTCTGGGATACACACATTTAATATAAAATCTAGAAGAAATGTTGAACCTGGGCACCATTCATTTGTACAGCGCTAATATACTGCCAGCATTCAAGATTTTGAAGGAAAAATGAGTCGCTGACCCTGCATATCTGAAAATGTGATTTCGATGCCTGAGGCACCATTCCATAAAGTCATTTGGAGATGGAGTCAGGGCTGGGAAATGGTTTTTCTTGTACAGAGTCGATGACAATACCAATATGTGATGGGGTCTGCAGAACATAGGCACGTTGGAGCAGTTTGATTTCCTATATAAGAAGAGGGGAAGCTTGGGATTCTGTGCGTCTAATGTTCTCCTGAAACTCTCTGTAATATGGTGCTATTTATTGCAGGTATAAATGCTAAGTGGAGGTTGTTACTCTCACTCGATAAGAGCATTCTTCCCGTTTTATCACCTTCTTTTGTTGGTTTATAGCTTAGAGACAAAAATTTCCAGATCTCAAAGAGACATGAAATCTCAGGTGATGCAATAGGCAGCTAAAAGATGGAGAAAGCATGGCAGTTTATAGACAATGCATCAGGAGCAGTTCTGATTGCTATGACACTCTATGGGTCAAGCAATGAGATCTTTAGAAACTTGTCTCTCAGGCTGTTATTCCTAAGGCAAGGCCAACCCCATTGTGAGATTTTTAAAGGCTACTAGCAAGATGTGAGCCCAATTTGTCTAAACATTTAGGCAAACTTGGGCAACAGCTGGATCTGTCTGCATGTATACTGCTAGAGCGACCAGAAACTTGGGTCTTAAAAGAGGACCTGCCATCACCCCTGACATGTATATTTTAGTAAATATGTGTACTCCCCATGAAATAACAATTATGCAGCAACTTTTCTCATAAGTCTGCGTTGTGCTGTTATTTTGGGTTGGGTCACTTCACAATCTTGCATTGTCAGCACTGATTGGACATGTAATAGTTTGCAGCGACAGACCCCTACCTGGTAAGGCCCTGTTGTCAAAATAGTCATAAATTTTGAGGATGAATAACAGAGGAATGGTACAACACCAGGCTCTAAGTATTTGCTAAAATAGACATGTCAGGAGAGGAGCCGGCAGGTCCTCTTTATTGTACTTCGATATAGTACCACACCGAGAACCCAGATGTGACCTCCAAAGTCTATTTTATGGCCTACATGATACCTCCGGAGCCAGACAGTGTGCGCAGCATAACATTCGTCTATGTAAAGCTACTTGGCCAATGGGCAATGTTCTCCCATAGTAATGATACACATAGGTACTCACATGTTGTGCAGGACACACCATCCACAATGAGGATCACCAGAGCTCAGGCACTCTCCACATGTTGAATATTGCTCACAAGACTCCACGGGAACTCTTGATACCTAAAATAAAGAACAGGGACAATAGCTCAGTGACAGATCAAGGCTTATTCTGACACCTGCATGACAAGAAAATGGTGGTGGAAGAAATGCTTCTGCCAAGGCATACCTGGAAAAAATACCATCACAGCAAACATATGAGGGCCCAGAAATAAAAATATAGTCACTATTTCCCCCAAAATAGCTATGATAATAATATTACAAAATTATTATTATTGTTCTCATTATGAAATCAATATTTCTTGCCGGGAGCGTATGGCAGTAAGACAAGGTCGTAGAGAGATGCCGCTAGCATTACAATTTGCATTTGTCAGCCCATAGGCAGTGATTCTGCCAATGAAGAACTGATCCAGACTAACCTCTATGCAGTGAGACTCATAGGAAATCAGCAGAAGATGACAGCCCGGTCTGACCTCTGCCCTAGCTGCGCACCGTGCACTACGCTTCCACTCTAAACGCCCAGACTGGGCCAGTGACCAGCTCAGAAAAAAATCCTTTCTTTTTAATGACTTTGGGGAGAGCGGAGCGGCTGTTGCCGCAGTAATTCAGTGTAATTAAACCTATCTATCACTCCAGCAGCTGGAACACGATTCCTGATGAACTTTGCAATGGGATTTCGCAGTCACTGACTCGCAGCCTCAAACGTCCTCAGAGGGAGATGGGGGGAAAAAAAACCTCTCCTAAAATCACATTTTAATGTGGCCTCTGACGGTGCAGTTCCACGTTCTAGCCATTTTTCTTTTCTTTCCTTTAATGCATTTTCTAAATCTGATCACACACTGTGAAATTCATGTAGGGAAACATAAATGGTAAAATACATTTCTATACGCCTAACTAGATATAGAGAGATACAAATTATTTTCTTACACATATCCACACAAGGGCACCCCTGGTATTCTACGCCTTCCTGCATAGGCGCAGACTTTATTAATGTTATCATTAACTAGTATGTTCTGTACAGTCCTGAGCACATATATTAAACGGCCATTAAATGGATGAATTTCATAGGCATACATAATGCCCCTCCCATGGTGCCCCTTGGACATCAAATGGCACCCATAGTAACTCCCAGTATATATAATGACCCCCTCTCAGATTCTTTAAAATAAAACATAACTCATCCGCTTGCACACGAGGGAACACTTGCTCCGCACTGGAGGTACCAGGACCTGACGTTCCCAGCGTGGTGACATCACGATGCTGGGAGCATTAGGTTCTGGTGCCTCCAATGCATATCAAGTGCAAGTGGATGAGGTGAGTATGTTTTTTAACCCCTAAAAAGCCCTTCTTTTAACATAGTGTACTCGTTTTTAACGGCCGTTAGACGAGTGCCTTCAATGGGCTCTGTCTGGCTGTGAAAAACGGCCAATAAAATCGACCCATAGACTTTAATTGGTTCTGACAACTCCCAGTGATGGCCGTCATAAGTCCGTCGTGTGAATGAGCCCTTATGCAAGACCATAGAAAAAGCAGTAGAGCAACGAATTATAACATGAAATTTACTACCAATTATTTGTCATTTCGGACGGTAGATTTCTAACTGTGCTCTGATGAATAATAACTGCAGCAATCGCATTCATCTCCATGAAATTGTGGTAAAGAAGTCCTTCCCAATTATGTCAGATGATGTAAATAGCATGAATATTGCTCCGTCATACATTCTTCCTTAGAGTCAACATTATTTAGAGGCAGAATGTAGTTCAAATCCTTGTAGGTATTTATATATTAATAGACCCCACCTTAAGGCTGGGGCTACACAGTGATCTTGGCCATGACACCCATCGCACCACCAAATATTGCTGTGTAGCAGTGCAGCCATTGAACTGAGGGGGTCACAGAAAAAATCTGTACTGTTTGATTTTTTTGCAAATCTGTTTTCCAGATCATGGCACCTTGCAAGTCACACTGCGACCTTCTGCAAGTTTAAAGGGGTTTTCCTCAGGATCCTCGCTCCTGTGAGCCCCGCAGCCTTCTCCATGCTTACCATTGTATAGTGGCTGTGCTTACTATCATGCTCATCCCTATTGAAATCAATAGAGGCTGAGTGCGATACCAAGCTGTACAATGTACGGCGCTGTACTTGGTGAGCACGGGGAAGGCCGGGTGTCAGACCCCCACCAATCAGATAATGATGACCTATCCTCAGGATCCTCGCTCCTGTGAGCCCCGCAGCCTTCTCCATGCTTACCATTGTATAGTGGATGTGCTTACTATCACGCTCATCCCTATTGAAATCAATAGAGGCTGAGTGCGATACCAAGCTGTACAATGTACGGCGCTGTACTTGGTGAGCACGGAGAAGGCCGGGTGTCAGACCCCCACCAATCAGATAGTGAGGACCTATCCTGAGAATAAGTCATCAGTATCAAAATCTCAGAAAAACTCCTTAATGGCTGGACTGCTACACAGGATTTATGGTCACACGACGGGTGTCACAGGCAAGATTGCCCTGTAGCTCCAGCCTTAAATGCAAGTTATGATACAAACCACACATCTAATGTAGAGATGTAAAAATGTACAACATGTGACATTTCAGAGGACATTCTGGGGCATTTTTCCGCCTGGCTGTAAGATAACTGGCTGTATCAGGAACCTGCCTGCCCTGTGCTATCTGAAGAGGAACAAAAAGATCATTAAAGGGGTTCTCCGGGATCTTTTCTTTTTTTTCAAATCTCACAATTGGGCAACTATATTTTTGCTTTCCTTCTTGCATTCATTTCCAGGTTTAATGTTCCCTTCTTGAGAAAAGCTGACAGTTCCTCTTTAAATGCTGAACTCAGCTCTGCTACATCTATATGCCTCTGCTAGGCTTAGGCTGGCTATGTGGAATAGCTCTTCTAGAGCAAACAAATGCAGACACAAGGGATAGACTGACAGAGGGCAGGAGACAAACAGACAAAAGAGCCGTGATTTCCCAGGCTTGTCAGCCCCTGGCACTGCCCGCCTTGTTTCAGGTACTCAGGTGCTAGGAATGAAAAGATTTCTGGAGGTGACACATAGGGGAGAGATAAAGGGACCAGGATTCTGCTTCATGTGAGAGCGAAGTCAGGAATCTTTGCAAAGCACAGTAACCCACCGCGGCTATCATCATCTCCTTGTGAGCAATTTCTTCTTGAAAGCAGCAGCTGATTGCTGGGCCGGGAATCGGGGAACTTATCATTTCAGCTCTCGATGAAGCCTGGAATATAACAGGTTACTGTAGCCTGGGTGAGGCAGCAGGAGAACGGTGCAATATTATCAGGATAAGGGACACTGATCCCCAAAATGTTTGGAGGATTTACACTTGTCATAGAAGATTTTATAGTAAGTGATTTAATGTAGAGACAAGATACTGTAAGAGAAGATGATCAGATAAAAGTGCTATTCACCTCAGATGCTGCAGGATAATAATTATCTATCTCATATCTATCTATCTATCTATCTATCTATCTATCTATCTATCTTATATTTATCTATCTCATATCTATCTATCTATCTATCTATCTATCCCATATCTATCTATCTATCTATCTATCTATCTATCTATCTATCTATCTATCTATCCATATCTATCTCATATCGATCTATTTCCTATCTATCTAATATCTATCTATCTATTTATCTATCTATCTATCTGTCTATCTATCTCATATATATCTATCTATCTCCTATCTATCTATCTATCTATCTATCTATCTATCTTATATTTATCTATCTCATATCAATCTATCTCATATCTATCTCATATCTATATATCTATCTATCCATATCTATCTATCTATCTATCTATCTATCTATCTATCTATCTATTATCTATCTATCTATCTATCTATCTATCTATCTATCCATATCTATCTCATATCGATCTATCTATCTCTCTCATATCTATCTATCTATTTATCTATCTATCTATCTGTCTATCTATCTCATATATATCTATATATCTCATATCTATCTATCTATTTATCTATCTATCTATCTATCTATTATCTATCTCATATCTATATATCTATCTATCTATCCATATCTATCTATCTATCTCATATCTATCTATCTATCTATCTATCTATCTATCTATCTATCTATCTATCCATATCTATCTCATATCGATCTATCTATCTCTCTCATATCGATCTATCTATTTCCTATCTATCTAATATCTATCTATCTGTCTATCTATCTCATATCTATCTATCTCATATATAACTATATATCTCATATCTATCTATCTATTATCTATCTATCTATCTATCTATCTATCTATCTCATATCTATCTATCTCATATCTATCTATCTATCTATCTATCTATCTATCTATCTATCTATCTATCTATCTATCTATCTAGAGATAGAAAATCAGCCAGCAGCACTCCAATTTTGCAAGGAAAATAGTGTAGTTTATTGACCCAAAGTCAAGCGACGTTTCGACAGTTGTCCGCCCAAACAGTCGTTATATTTTCAATAAACATTTATATATATATTCTTTAGGGTACTTGAATATTTTTCATACGTACAGCTATGGCTGTGAGACTGAAATGCATTGGTGATAGAGTGATGCACCCTTATGTATGAGTAGTGGCGGTTCGTGGGATCATCCTGGCGACGCCTACTTCTCTGCCATTCCAACACAGATGGATCACTAACGTGACCTGCCAGTGATGGGTATCTTTCTCTGTTCACCATTTGCATAGCCTCCTTATATCTGTCCTATAGGTTGATAAGACGCTCAATCCAGTGACCTTATATGTATACCATGTAGGTCATGGGTCGATAGTGTCCTAGACCTTACCTTCTATACAAGTTTCTTTATTATATCATATTTCCGCAATTCCGTAGTGACTGATGGGCGGCTCCTACTGCTATCTTGACGTGCGCACACCACTTGTGAGGCTGTCTCGGCCATCCTGATTGTGGTTGCCAGTGAGTTCCTAGACGCCAGAAAAAACGCGATATTTGCTAGTCTCGCGCATGCGCGGTTAGTGAATGGGAACGCCGCGGAGCACACGATTTGAACTACATACAGTCACCCAGCTGACAGTGAGTGTTTTAACTTCACGTAATTATTGTTTTCACCTGCACTTATTAAGACCTTCTGTTCACAACGTAAAGGATGTTGTAGTAATGATTTTTCATTTATCTTCACTATACTTGTCAGATTGTGACAGTGATTTCCATATATCCATGTAACTGTTTGTATCACTATATATATCATTTTTCACTATGTTTTATCAATTGGTGTTAAATTACTAGTTGATCAATGTCCCTATATAAAGCACGCTTGTAACACTTGTGCACTAGGCTTGATAAAGACAGCAACAAGCTGTCGAAACGTCGCTTGACTTTGGGTCAATAAACTACACTATTTTCCTTGCAAAATTGGAGTGCTGCTGGCTGATTTTCTATCTCTAGTTCATTGGACCTAGGTGCTGGTCCTCACTGGCCGGACGTGCACCCTCGTTTCTACAGTGTGCTGCTCCCTCGTTTTCCAAGTTTTATCTATCTATCTATCTATCTATCTATCTATCTATCTATCTATTATCTATCTATCTATTATCTATCTCATATCTATCTATCATCTATCTATATATCTCATATCTATCTATCTATCTATCTATCTATTATCTATCTATCTATCTATCTATCTATCCATCCATATCTATCTATCTCCTATCTATATAATATCTATCTATCTATCTATCTATCTATCTCCTATCTATCTATCTATCTATCTATCTATCTATCTATCTATCTCCTATCTATCTATCTCATATCTATCTATCTCATATCTATCTATCTATCTATCTATCTATCTATCTATCTATCTATCTATCTATCTATCTATCTATCTATCCATATCTATCTCATATCGATCTATCTATCTATCTATCTATCTATCTATCTATGTCATATCTATCTATCTATCTATCTATCTATCTAATATCTATCTATCCATCTCATATCTATCTATCTATCTATCTATCTATCCATATCTATCTCATATCGATCTATATATCTATCTCTCTCTCTGTCTCTCTCTCTCTCATATCTATCTATTTCCTATCTATCTAATATCTATCTATCCATATCTATCTCTGTCATATCTATCTATCTATCTATCTATCTATCTATCTATCTATCTATCTATCTATCTATCTATCCATATCTATCTATTTCCTATCTATCTAATATCTATCTATCTATCTATCTATGTCATATCTATCTATCTATCTATCTATCTCATATCTATCTATCTCATATCTATCCATCTCATATCTATCTATCTATCTATCCATATCTATCTCATATCGATCTATCTATCTATCTATCTATCTAATATCTATCTATCTATCTATCCATCTCATATCTATCTATCTATCTATCTATCTATCTATCTATCTATCTATCTATCTATCCATATCTATCTCTCTCATATCTATCTATCTATCTATCTATCTATCTATCTATCCATATCTATCTCATATCGATCTATATATCTATCTATCTCTCTCTCTCTCTCTCTCTCATATCTATCTATTTCCTATCTATCTATCTATCTATCTATCTATCTATCCATATCTATCTCTCTCATATCTATCTATCTATCTATCTATCTATCTATCTATCTATCTATCTATGTCATATCTATCTATCTATCTATCTATCTAATATCTATCTATCCATCTCATATCTATCTATCTATCTATCTATCTATCTATCTATCTATCCATATCTATCTCATATCGATCTATATATCTATCTCTCTCTCTCTCTCTCTCTCTCTCATATCTATCTATTTCCTATCTATCTAATATCTATCTATCCATCTCATATCTATCTATCTATCCATATCTATCTCTGTCATATCTATCTATCTATCTATCTATCTATCCATATCTATCTATTTCCTATCTATCTAATATCTATCTATCTATCTATGTCATATCTATCTATCTATCTATCTATCTCCTATCTATCTATCTCATATCTATCTATCTCATATCTATCTATCTCATATCTATCCATCTCATATCTATCTATCTATCCATATCTATCTCATATCGATCTATCTATCTATCTATCTATCTATCTATCTAATATCTATCTATCTATCCATCTCATATCTATCTATCTATCTATCTATCCATATCTATCTCTCTCATATCTATCTATCTATCTATCTATCTATCTATCTATCTATATCTATCTCATATCGATCTATATATCTATCTATCTCTCTCTCTCTCTCTCATATCTATCTATTTCCTATCTATCTATCTATCTATCTATCTATCTATCTATGTCATATCTATCTATCAATCAATCTATGTCATATCTATCTATCTATCTATCTATCCATATCTATCTCTCTCATATCGATCTATATATCTATCTATCTATCTATCTATCTATCTCTCTCTCTCTCTCTCTCTCTCTCTCTCTCATATCTATCTATTTCCTATCTATCTATCTATCTATGTCATATCTATCTATCTATCTATCAATCAATCTATGTCATATCTATCTATCTATCTATCTATCTATCTATCTATCTCATATCGATCTATCTATCTATCTATCTATCTATCTATCTATCTCATATCTATCTATCTATCTATCTATCTATCTATCTATCTATCTATCTATCTATCTATCCATATCTATCTCTCTCATATCTATCTATCTATCTATCTATCTATCTATCTATCTATCTATCTCTGTCATATCTATCTATCTATCTATCTATCTATCTATCTATCTATCCATATCTATCTATTTCCTATCTATCTAATATCTATCTATCTATCTATCTATCTATCTATTATATCTATCTATCTATCTATCTATCTCCTATCTATCTATCTCCTATCTATCTATCTCATATCTATCTATCTCATATCTATCCATCTCATATCTATCTATCTATCCATATCTATCTCATATCGATCTATCTATCTATCTATCTATCTATGTCATATCTATCTATCTATCTATCTATCTATCTATCTATCTAATATCTATCTATCCATCTCATATCTATCTATCTATCTATCTATCTATCTATCTATCTATATATCCATATCTATCTCTCTCATATCTATCTATCTATCTATCTATCTATCTATCCATATCTATCTCATATCGATCTATATATCTATCTATCTCTCTCTCTCTCTCTCTCTCATATCTATCTATTTCCTATCTATCTATCTATCTATCTATCTATCTATCTATCTATGTCATATCTATCTATCTATCAATCAATCTATGTCATATCTATCTATCTATAGCACAAATCTGGCAGCACTACATCCAACTTGAACAAAAAAGGGTGCATGCCCGAATGGACTAGACTATTGCCCAATACACAAAGTAGCAAAGAGGCAGAACTCCAAAATCAGCAATAAATGAAGAAAATGCTTTTATTCACCCATGTGGACGTTTCGGCTCAACACTAGAGCCTTTCTCAAGCAGTTATACATGTGAACAGATCATATATATATATATATATATATATATATATATATACACAAAGTGCATGTGCAATGAATCATGAATCAATATACATAATTAAACATAAAAAAACAAGTAAAGTGCTAAAAGTGCCCTAAGAAGTGCATAGTACCATAGTACATCATAATGTATTCATACAATTGTGTACATAATTATCACATCCCTATACATAATACAGTGAGTACACCAAATCACATAATACCATGATTAATTTACATTACAAAACATGATTAAATCTTTAATACGTGTGAAACTAATTGTTTCTGATGACACGATCCTTATCGTACCCTTGATAATAAGGTTCACAAATTTCAGAGTAGGGATTACCCCCATTCCATATTACAACCACAGAAAACCAAGGTACTCGCTCTTGATAGTCAACAAACATTACAGGATTCCTTTTATTTTTACTTATAATGAGCACAGTTTGCGCATTAATTCTTTCATCAAACGCCATTGGCCTATGCTCTCTGGGTGAATTTACAATTCCTCCTTTATTGTCTTATCGTAGGTCCAGCAATCTTAGGGACCAACTGGTATCTGCTGATGTATCATATAATGTGAGCCCTACACAGACTCTACTGTTCATACGGAAATCTGTGTTAGCGCCATAGTAATAGGGCGCTTGTCAGTGATTACTGACTATAGAACATTTTTCCCTTTTGTTCTCCCTTTTTCAAAATGGCTGCCGCCCATTCCAGAGTGGCAGTGTGCATGTCAGACATGCTCATTACTATAGAGCATTTTGCCCTCTTGTTTTCCCTTTTCCAAGATGGCTGCCACACAGTCCAGAGTGGCAGAGTGCATGTCAGACATGCTCAACACACTTTTGGCTTTCCTCTGCCTCCTCTATTTGTTCTTGACATGCGCTCTGGCGCCAGGTGAACGCCGTTATCGGCGTACACACATGTTGTTTGTCCCCTGTGAGCCTAATCTTTTGATCTATTTATTTAATAATCATTTGCATATGAAGTATACAGGTATATTCATGTTTTGTAATGTATATTACTGTATTATGTATGGGGATATGATAATTATGTGCACAATTGTATGAATACATTATGATGTACTATGGTGCTATGCATTTTTTAGAGCATTTTTAGCACTTTACTTGTTTTTTATGTATATTAATTCATGATTCATTGCACATGCACTTTGTATATATATATATCTGATCTGTTCACATGTATAACTGCTTGAGAAAGCCTCTAATGTTGAGCCGAAAAGTCCGTATCCACATGGGTAAATAAAAGTTTTTTTTTGTGTTTTTTTTTTCATTTTTTACTGATTTTGGAGTGCTGCCTTTTTGCTACTTTATCTATCTATCTATCTACAGTATCTATCATCTACTGTATTTGTCATCTATGTATCTATCTATCACATATCTATCTAGCTCATATCTATCTATCTAATATTATCTATCAATCTAATATTATCTATGTATCTACTGTATCTATCTATCTATCTACAGTATCTATTATCTATCTATCTATCTATCTGATATTATCTATTATCTATCTATTTATCTATTATCTAGCTAATATTATCTATCCATCAATCTAATATTATCTATCTATCTATCTATCTATTCAATTCAATAAAACGTTATTGGCACGTCTAAGTAAAACATTTAGCATTGCCAAAGCAAAAGAAGTAATAGGTATTGTAGAGGGGGGTTTGATGTGGGAATTAATTATCTAGCTATCATCTATCTATCTGATATTATCTATCTATCTATCCATCAATGTAATATTATCTATCTATTATCTATCCATCAATGTAATATTATCTATCTATCTATCTATCTATCTATCTATCTATCTATCCATCAATGTAATATTATCTATCTATTATCTATCCATCAATGTAATATTATCTATCTATCTATCTATCTATCTATCTATCTATCTATCCATCAATGTAATATTATCTATCTATTATCTATCCATCAATGTAATATTATCTATCTATCTATCTATCTATCTATCTATCTATCCATATCATATCTATCCATCCATCCATCCAATATCTATCTATCTATCTATCCATTTATCTGATATCATATATCTATCTAATCTACCTACCTGTCTGATATTATATTTATTTATTTATTGTATGCACTTATATAGCGCTACTATATTCCACAGCACTTTACAGACATTAACATGAAGCTGTCTCCAATGTTGCTCACAATCTAAGTATTATCTATCCTATCTGTCTATCTATCTATTATCTATCTATTCAACTACCTATCAATATGTATCTGTCTTGCATGGCAGACTGTGCTTGTCAGTAAAAGGGTGGTGACTACCGGAAGCAGCATCAGTTGACCTTAGACCAGCCAATCACATAAGAGCTTCGGATTATAATTATAATCTCTCACACACTATTTCATAGGGGCCCCATCAACAGTATGCTTTTCTGTAGTGTGGGGAGAAACCAGAGTACCCAACAAGAACACAGAGAGAACATACAAGCTCCATGCAGGTGTTGCCCTTGGATGGATTTGAACCCAGAACTCTAGTACGGCATGATAACAGTGCTAACCACTGAGCCAGCATGCTGATATTATTGGACAAGTGGTAGAGGGAACTGGTAGTTCGGCAGAGGACACAGATACAACTTTTCCATTACAGGCCAGGACGTCTAAGGCTACTTTCACACCTGCGTTAGGTGCCGATTCGTCTGGTATCTGCACAGACGGATCCGCACTTATAATGCAAACGCTTGTATCCGTTCAGAACGGATCCGTTTGCATTACCATGAACAAAAATAAATAAATAAATAAATAATATATATATATTTATTTATTTTTTGTTCATGATAATGCAAACGGATTCGTTTTCAATTGCACCATATTGTGTCAGTGAAAACGGATCCGTCCCCATTGATTTACATTGTAAGTCAGGACGGATCCGTTTGGCTCCGCACGGCCAGGCGGACACGGAATGGAGGCTGAACGGAGGCAAACTGATGCATTCTGAACGGATCCTTATCCATTCAGAATGCATTGGGGCTAAACTGATCCATTTTGGGCCGCTTGTGAGAGCCCTGAAACGGATCTCACAAGCGGACCCAGAAACGCCAGTGTGAAAGTAGCCTAAGCTAGTCTCTGAGGGTCTACGGGAAAGTTGTCCATACAACCTTGGATATGATGACTACGTTTGCTTTGGCCAAATGTAGTGACCCCCCCAGTACACATATATGCAGGCCTTGACTGAGTGTGCATGTATTCACAATGGCAGTGAAGAATACGCCATGCCCAAACACTGGTGACTTATCTCCTGTGAGGACCAAACATGCTTCATCCTTCTGACCACCTGACATCAGATGCTGGAGTAGATTTCAGAGGAGGTCCTGCTGGCTTGTTTGACGACATTTATCTAATGTGTTTGGCCACCTGTATATGGCTGTCACCGCCAGTTCTGTGAGAAGGTCTGTTAGACGTTCTTCTCTACCTCTTGCATGAGATTCTTTGTTTTGGTTTCACTTTGTCATCTCCTTTCCTTCTCCCAGCTGTCACATATTTACACTAATTGTCTCCCTTTATATTCCCTCCCATACTGCTCACTTTGCGGTTTATACTTCTTCCTGGATGAGTTGTTCACGGCTGGAGGCTGCTACTGCTAAATCCTCAGATAAGTCCTTTTCCTTTATTTGTGTTTCCTTGCTGGCTTGATTCTAGGTGACCCTGACTCCGTCCGTATTAAGTGCAGGGAGCCGGTGGTTGTGTCCCCTCACTATTATAGGGTTTTCAGGTGTCACACAGTATAAGGTACGTGGGCATGCAATAGTCTACCATAAAGACCTTTGCATGGGCATAGCAGTCAGGGAGAGCTCTAGGGGTTTTATAGGGCTCACCCATATGCTCCTTAGTTTGTGATCAAGCCAGTCGGATGTTTATTTATAAGTTCCAGCTTTCTGCAACACCATCTGTGACAATGGCATGCCAGGCTGGGTGACAACCCATGTGTCCAATATAATGGTTGCCTTTAGTGGTTGCCATCTATCATCTTTCATGAAATGGCACAAAAGAAGATGGCCCAGGGATTTCTATTTGCAGGACAATGTGCAGCATAGGGGAATTGATTATAACACCATTAGAGATTATTCATTTCAACTGGAGCTTGTAGAAATCCATGACCCTGATGCTGAAACATCCTTATTCACATGGAATAGAATTAGCCTACAGAAGCTCCTACCTCCAACTCATGGGCATTCTGCTGTGAGCTTATGGATGTTCATAGGACCAGACCTGCTACTTTATGAAATAAATATATCTTCTGTTAGCATTTCCATAGAGATGCAACGTTAAAATCTGCTCTGAAAACTAAAAGGTTATGCAAATGTTTCTCCATATTCATAGCAGGCTTTTCTTTACATGGCATGACGCAGATCATAGGAAACAAGATTTAGTGGAGGTGTACAGCGCTGGCATGTAATGATTAGCCTTCCTGCCCCACCATCCCTTCCCAGAACACACGCCAATCCTCTTAGCAAATTAATTATAGCAAATAATTGTGACCTGATGCTCGGCTCAGCCCCCCACGCCAAATATAGCACTTGGAATAATTTGGGAGTCTAAGCTGAAGTAATTAAGCATTCTGCAAACACCTACACAGTTGTAGAATGGTTATTAAGCCGGAGTCTTAAGCACCGGCTCACCAGGGACCCATTAATAACATACACACAGATTTTACTGACACTGTCATTTATCCTGGATAAATCCCACCTAGGGGACTCCACCTGTGCCCATTCTGTGCCCGAGGACAGTGAGTGCCTGCAGGACTTGGCCACTGAATCCTGCCTAGTTGTCTACGATATAACTCCCACAGGCCCCAGATACAGTGACTTACAATTGAAAAAAAAAAAAAACGGCATTGCTTTATTTGAAACATTTCTTAATATTATCATGGGATGAGACCAATTTTATGTTACTGAAATGCACATCATTTTTAAAAATTTAGAAACAAAGCTGTGAGCTACCAGTCAAAGCCATGGTCACGTTACAGTACTGATCTCCTCTGGTGGATCCATTACTTTTTTGGGGGTGAATGATAAATGAGACATCCCGTTGTGATCATTAAAACCTATGTGACAACTCCCTAATACTCTTGGAGAAGTGGTGACTGGCAGTGTCAAGATGCTTTGAATGATGGAGTTAAAGTGGATTCACGCACAGTGTTTTGCAGCGATTTTTCAAGATATATTTTAACTGCATAACGACCAAGCAGCGTACATGCATGACACTTGTTTCTTGGCTTCAATCTGGACCGAGGGATTAAAGGGTTTTTTCAAGAGATTTTTTACTGATGACCTATCCTCTCGGGCAGAAATGAGCTGCAGGGTCTTAGCAGATCCTGATCAGCTCTGCCTGTGTACAATGCCCCCACAGGGCTCCTTTGGATGCCCCAGTTACAGTGGAAAAAGTACAAAATAGAAAAAAAGTGTGAAAGTGTGGTAATGCCCAGATATCAATGTATTCAAAAATGTATAAAAAGAATAGCAGAGGAATGGCTAAACACATAGTTACTAGAAAACGTGCTCCAGAACAGTTATTTCATGAGGAATGCAAGTATTTACTAAAACAGACATTTTAAGAGAGCAGATAAAAGGTTGTACGGTGTCTGGCATTGCAGCTCATCCCTATCAAATGATTAGAATTGAGCTGCAGTACCACACATGGTCCATAGATGAGAATGGCGCTATTTCTGGAAAACAGGCAAACTATTTTAATCGGAACAACCTTTTTAAGATACATGTACAGCAAACCAGCCGCCCTGCTGGTTCCTCAACCACTTGTATTGCTTTTTAGATCAATATTGTAACTTTCTGTACATATACATGGCCTCCTGGTCGGTGCTATACCACGGGTGCAGTAGCATCGCATTTTTCAGCACCCTCAAAGAAGTTTAAGGAAACAAAATGCCCTTGTGTTCTTGTTCTCCTGGTAATTAAGATCTCATTAAAGAGGCGCCCTCGCACGCTCTGATTGCTAAATTACGGACAAGAGGATATGTTTGGGTACATCGACACGGGCTTATCTCTTTTTATAGCAACAGGGCACTTGTCTCGGCAGATGCAATGCTTGTTAATGACAGCACGGGAAGGGATCATAAAGTGTCTTCTCTGGAACGTCTGGATTTATGGCTCGATAGTATCGTGTTAATGCTTTTAATGTTCTGCAGTGATGGCATTTAAACAGTGAGTAAAGACAAAG
This sequence comes from Bufo bufo, assembly GCF_905171765.1. Lineage (NCBI taxonomy): Eukaryota > Metazoa > Chordata > Amphibia > Anura > Bufonidae > Bufo > Bufo bufo. The sequence continues at coordinate 237,455,826 of NC_053391.1, forward strand.
CCGGATCTAGAGATCCTGCAGCTCAGGCACAAACAAACAACCATGTGAGGACAGGACACAGTCCCTAGGCAATAAAGCCAATAAATCAGAACATGTGACACGAGTTTGTCACAACGACAAGCCTACACGTGCTCTCAATAGGAAGAGTGGAGGAGCTGCTGCCAGACACTTGTGGCACCCACGAGAACACGGATCAGGCAGGCTGAAGTCCAAACATGTCCAATCCTTATTTTTCCCAATAACCTCATACATATTTCACAGTCGGCCTAAAATCTATGGGGCTTGGCCGATGGTTCTCCTATATGTATGGCCACCTGCACACTAATGCAGTACTGGATTAAAATCATCTCTCTTTAGAGTCTGGGAGAGTCAGGACACTATCATACATATTAACTAGTAAGGTGGTCCCATGTACAACCACCTTTACTTATCCCCTTCTACCTGCTAAAAGTAGGTGACAGATGAAGGAATCAGCAACCTCCAGCACTCTAGCTGTGGTGGAACTACACCTCCCAGCATGCACACTTGAGTTCCAGAGGTTGCTGATCCCTGGAGTACAGTGTGACTGAAGCATCAGACTACACAGAGTATGTTTGTAGTCTGTTAACATGGAAACGTATAGGTCTGCATGGGAGCTGTACACAAATAGTGAGAACTTCTTAATTGCTTCTTCTTTTCATTTTAGATGCTCTGGAACAATACAAAATGTGTTGTGAAGGTGAATATAGTATTTAGCAGTATTACTAAAGGCAAAAGAGCTGCAATAAAGTATTGAGTCCTCAATGTCTTCCAAACTCTAAAATAAAAGGGAAAACATGTGAAGTCTTAATTAAAGTTTTTTTTTGAGAGTTTAATATTGATGGCCTATCCTCTTGATAGGTCACCAATATACGATCAGTGGGAGTCTGACTCCTGGCACCCCTGCTGATCAGCTGTTTGAACAGGCTGCATCGCCAGGGACGTTATGTTCATTGGTCATGTGGCCTAGACGCAGCTCAGTTACATTCAAGCTAATGGGCCTGGGCTGCAATATGATGCATGGCACTTTACTTGGTATGTTGTGAGGAGGCTGCAGCGCTCACCAGAGCACTTCAGCCTATTCAAACAGCTCATTGGCGCCGGGAGTCAGACCCCCACCGATTATACACTGCTCAAAAAAATAAAGGGAACACTTAAACAACACAATGTAACTCCAAGTCAATCACACTTCTGTGAAATCAAACTGTCCACTTAGGAAGCAACACTGAGTGACAATCAATTTCACATGCTGTTGTGCAAATGGGATAGACAACAGGTGGAAATTATAGGCAATTAGCAAGACACCCCCAATAAAGGAGTGGTTCTGCAGGTGGTGACCACAGACCTCTTCTCAGTTCCTATGCTTCCTGGCTGATGTTTTGGTCACTTTTAAATGTTGGCAGTGCTTTCACTCTAGTGGTAGCATGAGGCGGAGTCTACAACCCACACAAGTGGCTCAGGTAGTGCAGCTTATCCAGGATGGCACATCAATGCGAGCTGTGGCAAGAAGGTTTGCTGTGTCTGTCAGCGTAGTGTCCAGAGCATGGAGGTGCTACCAGGCCAGTACATCAGGAGACGTGGAGGAGGCCGTAGGAGGGCAACAACCCAGCAGCAGGACCGCTACCTCCGCCTTTGTGCAAGGAGGAACAGGAGGAGCACTGCCAGAGCCCTGCAAAATGACCTCCAGCAGGCCACAAATGTGCATGTGTCTGCTCAAACGGTCAGAAACAGACTCCATGAGGGTGATATGAGGGCCCGACGTCCACAGGTGGGGGTTGTGCTTACAGCCCAATACCATGCAGGACGTTTGGCATTTGCCAGCGAACACCAAGATTGGCAAATTCGCCACTGGCGCCCTGTGCTCTTCACAGATGAAAGCAGGTTCACACTGAGCACATGTGACAGACGTGACAGAGTCTGGAGATGCCGTGGAGAACGTTCTGCTGCCTGCAACATCCTCCAGCATGACCAGTTTGGCATTGGGTCATTAATGGTGTGGGGTGGCATTTCTTTGGAGGGCCGCACAGACCTCCATGTGCTCGCCAGAGGTAGCCTGACTGCCATTAGGTACCGAGATGAGATCCTCAGACCCCTTGTGAGACCATATGCTGGTGCGGTTGGCCCTGGGTTCCTCCTAATGCAAGACAATGCTAGACCTCATGTGGCTGGAGTGTGTCAGCAGTTCCTGCAAGACTAAGGCATTGATGCTATGGACTGGCCCGCCCGTTCCCCAGACCTGAATCCAATTGAGCACATCTGGGACATCATGTCTCGCTCTATCCAAGAACGTCACTTGCACCCCAGACTGTCCAGGAGTTGGCATATGCTTTAGTCCAGGTCTGGGAGGAGATCCCTCAGGAGACCATCCGCCACCTCATCAGGAGCATGCACAGGCGTTGTAGGGAGGTCATACAGGCACGTGGAGGCCACACACACTACTGAGCCTCATTTTGACTTGTTTTAAGGACATTACATCAAAGTTGGATCAGCCTGTAGTGTGTTTTTCCACTTTAATTTTGAGTGTGACTCCAAATCCAGACCTCCATGGGTTGAAAAATTTGATTTCCATTTTTTTTATTTTTGTGTGAGTTTGTTGTCAGCACATTCAACTATGTAAAGAACAAAGTATTTCAGAAGAATATTTTATTAATTCAGATCTAGGATGTGTTATTTTTGTGTTCCCTTTATTTTTTTGAGCAGTGTATATTGATGACCTATCCTGAGGATAGTCCATCAGTATTAAACTCCAGGAAAACCCTCTTCATTTGTTACTTGTCCCATAATTCACCTGCAGGTTATGGTTAATACCAACCAGTTCTGAGTCTACACCTCTGGGTCAGGACCATTATATACAGTAAATCCAATACATAAAGCTGAGTGTATGTATGTGTGTATGTCTGCTAAAGGAATCCGCACCATCACATTTACAATCACGAAATTTGGCACACAGGTACATCAGGTGTCCGGGAAGGTTTTAGACCGGGTCTCAGATCTCTAGCACGTACCATTCCTGAGATATTCCCAAAAAATGCATTAGCCAATAGAAGCTTGGTCACATGACCCTTATCAGCCAATAGAATCTCACAGGCCCTTAGTCTCCACATACACACAGTTTTACACCAGGTTTCCATAACAACCCAGCCATTTTTCTTACTGCTCTAGGTCAGCTTTAAAGGGGCAGGGCTCTGTGGATGACACTGTTAAGGGATCGGAGTGCTGTGGAGGTCACAGTTCAGGGAGCACATCCCTGTGTCCGTCCAGGCCCTGCGCCGGATGGAGGACAGGGAGTCTGAAAGCTGGACTGTCCGGCCTAAAACCGGACCTCTGGCCACCCTAGGGGCTAGGCTGCTGTGGAGGTCACAGTTAAGGGGACGGTCTGCTATGGAGGTCAGTGTTAAGGGGCAGATTGCTGTAGAGGTCACTGTTAAGGGGACAGGGTGTTGGGGTACTGTGGAGGTCACTAATAAAGGGGTAGCCACTGTGGAGGTCACTGCTAAAGGGGCAGGCTGCTGTGGAGGTCACTGTGAAGGGGGCAGGATAGGATCCTGTGGAGGTCACTGTTAAAGGGACGGGCTGCTGTGGAGGTTACTATTAAGGGGGCAGGATGCTGTGGAGGTCACTGTTAAAGGGGCAGGCTTCTGTGGAGGTCACTGTTAAGGGGCGAGATGCTGTGGAGGTTACTGTTAAAGGGGTGGGAGCTGTGGAGGTCTCTGTTAAGGGGGCAGGGAACGGTGGAGGTCACAGTTAAAGGGAAGGTCTGCTATGGAGGTCAGTGTTAAGGGGCGGAGTGCTGTAGAGGTCACTGTTAAGGGGGTGGTGTGTTGTGGAGGTCACATTTTAAGGGAACGGAGCTCTGTGGAGGTCACTGTTAAGGGGGAGGATTATTGTGGAAATCCCTGTTAACGAGACGGGGTTCTGTGGAGGTCACTAATAAAGGGGCGGCCGCTGTGGAGGTCACTGTTAAAGGGGAGGGCACTGTGGATGTTACTGTTAAGGGGCAAGCCGCTGTGGAGGTCACTGTTAAAGGGACGAGGTATGTAGATGTCAATGTTATAGTGGATACTGTTGATATCTTTTAACAACACACACAAACATTAAATTAAATAGATGAAATATACCCGTGCGAAGCCGGGTCCTTCTGCTAGTCTACAATAAATCTCCATCCTGTACGATGCCCATGTTAGCTTGAAGCAGGCATTTGTTGTTTGAGCATAGAAATTCAGATGAGGCATTTCATTATATTTTCATGCAGGCATCATTATAATTGTAAACAGGCTGTGCCAGTTATGATGCCATGGCTGAAATGACAGACCACAATGCTAAGCAGGGCAACTTAATGCAAAGACAAAAAAATAGAATAATGCATATGAAATCAGGAATATGCAATCACATTTTAATCACACAGTATAGTAAACGCAAAGGGCGACTGGGATGCCTATGGCAACGTCTGGAAGACTTTACTTAGAGAACCAGGTCAAGCAAAAGGTTCCATTTCAAGGCTGAATAAAAAATGAAATAAGCTGAATTTAGAAAGCGAATGGTATTTAAAAAGTAATGGCGGTGCATGTCAGATGATGACTTGGACAAGTTAGGCTGAGGGAAATGCGATAAAATAGAGCACAGGCTGCACATGACCTACAGTAGACTGCAACTGTGTGAGTGCTGCCGTGTAGATTCCTAGACAGCCATGAAGGACACATGCATAGTGAACACGCAACCATTTGTTATTATGCTGCTGACGATAGCATGGTTTTCTACATCTACAATGGCATTCACTATGCACAGTGCGATTCACTTGCCATTAAAATAAATCAAGAGCACGAAGTATGAAATTGCGGAAGTTTCCCCGTATAGTCCTGCCTGGTATCGCAGGACAATTCCCTCTGGTTACTGTGTCACTCAGCCCCAACAATCGCCTGCTTTCACTGCCTTCTCTTTGACAGACACAGGGCACAGTGTTAGCGCATTTAGGTTAATATCAGCCTCCTGGGGATTAGCGTGGAGAGAATTTTGGATACTGGAGTGTGCTGTAAAAGCAGAAACATCTGTTGCAGTTATGATCGGGTCCAGGAAAAACCCTATGACAGTTTTGTCACCCGACAAAGCAAAGAGCAATAAAAAACTACCATAGAGTTTATATATGTATTTTCCACGTACGGTTTCCACCAGATAGAATTAAACATTTACTCTAAAGCCTCATGCATACAAGCATATCCACAAATCACAGATCAGCAAAATACGGAAGCAGTCCATATGCTGTCCGCATTTTATTTGCACACCCATTGGATCCATGGTCGGCATTTTGCAGACATAGTCTATCTTTTTGCAGAACGGACATGTCTGTTCCTCAAAAAAAGATATGTTCTATGCTTGTCCGTAACAAATGAGGATGCACCACATCGGTATTTTGCGGATCCGTGATTTTCAGACTGCAAAATGGATATGGTAGTGTGTTTGAGGCCTTATGCTACTTCTAGCAGATATCAACCAGAGGATATCAGAGGACCACTAATGGAATCTTTGACCTTCTCTTAAGATGATCTGCCAAACACATTCATGTAAATACATACAGTGGGGGAAATAATTATTTGACCCCTCACTGATTTTGTAAGTTTGTCCAATGACAAAGAAATGAAAAGTCTCAGAACAGTATCATTTCAATGGTAGGTTTATTGTAACAGTGGCAGATAGCACATCAAAAGGAAAATCGAAAAAATAACTTTAAATAAAAGATAGCAACTGATTTGCATTTCATTGAGTGAAATAAGTATTTGAACCCTCTAACAAAAAAAGACTTAATACTTGGTGGAAAAACCCTTGTTTGCAAGCACAGAGGTCAAACGTTTCTTGTAATTGATGACCAAGTTTGCGCACATTTTAGGAGGAATGTTGGTCCACTCCTCTTTGCAGATCATCTCTAAATCCCTAAGGTTTCGAGGCTGTCTCTGTGCAACTCTGAGCTTGAGCTCCCTCCATAGGTTTTCGATTGGATTAAGGTCCGGAGACTGACTAGGCCACTCCATGACCTTAATGTGCTTCTTCTTGAGCCACTCCTTTGTTGCCTTTGCTGTATGTTTTGGGTCATTGTCGTGCTGGAACACCCATCCACGACCCATTTTCAGTTTCCTGGCAGAGGGAAGGAGGTTGTCGCTCAGGATTTCACGATACATGGCTCCGTCCATTTTCCCGTTTATGCGAATAAGTTGTCCTGTGCCCTTAGCAGAAAAACACCCCCAAAGCAAAATGTTTCCACCCCCATGCTTGACGGTGGGGACGGTGTTTTGGGGGTCATAGGCAGCATTTTTCTTCCTCCAAACACAGCGAGTTGAGTTAATGCCAAAGAGCTCTATTTTGGTCTCATCAGACCACAGCACCTTCTCCCAGTCACTCTCTGAATCATTCAGGTGTTCATTGGCAAACTTCAGACGGGCCTGCACATGTGCCTTCCTGAGCAGGGGGACCTTGCGAGCCCTGCAGGATTTTAATCCATTGCGGTGTAATGTGTTTCCAATGGTTTTCTTGGTGACTGTGGTTCCTGCTAATTTGAGGTCATTAACTAACTCCTCCCGTGTAGTTCTAGGATGCTTTTTCACCTTTCTCAGAACCATTGACACCCCACGAGGTGAGATCTTGCGTGGAGCCCCAGAGCGAGGTCGATTGATGGTCATTTTGTGCTCCTTCCATTTTCGAACAATCGCACCAACAGTTGTCACCTTCTCTCCCAGCTTCTTGCTAATGGTTTTGTAGCCCATTCCAGCCTTGTGCAGGTCTACAATTTTGTCTCTGACATCCTTGGACAGCTCTTTGGTCTTTCCCATGTTGGAGAGTTTGGAGTCTGCTTGATTGATTGATTCTGTGGACAGGTGTCTTTTATACAGGTGACTAGTTAAGACAGGTGTCCTTAATGAGGGTGACTAATTGAGTAGAAGTGTCTAACCACTCTGTGGGAGCCAGAACTCTTAATGGTTGGTAGGGGTTCAAATACTTATTTCACTCAATGAAATGCAAATCAGTTGCTATCTTTTATTTAAAGTTATTTTTTCGATTTTCCTTTTGATGTGCTATCTGCCACTGTTACAATAAACCTACCATTGAAATGATACTGTTCTGAGACTTTTCATTTCTTTGTCATTGGACAAACTTACAAAATCAGTGAGGGGTCAAATAATTATTTCCCCCACTGTACATGTATTATATGACGGCGTGCAACCAGCCACAACCTGAATATCTCTTAAAATTATTATATTTGTGAACAGTCTCTAGAAATTATATTCAATTGCCAGGGACAACCACGGCAACAGTAAGCAGTCAATATTCTCAATAATCCCAGGTCTTGTCTACACGCGGCTATATTTTCCTTGGTGGTATAAGGTTAACAAGTTGAGTAGTTTTTTATTTCCATGAGGTTTATCATTCCCAGCAGGTAATACTACATCCCATAATGCATTTTATCATTCTCAGTGGGTACTCTAGGTTCATGGTGAAGTTCATCATTCACAGTGTGATCCTAATGAGGTCCATCATTTACTACCACCTTACGTCCCAGCTCAGAAAGTATATTATGCTTATAGCAAGGTTTATCAGTCACAGTGGGTACTATATGTTCAAGATATATCCTTCACAGTTGGACTTTTATGATGAATCTTGTCATTTATAATAGATACGACATATGACCCAGTTTATCTTTTTGTGTATTATACAACACGTTCATTTCAAGGTTTCATACATGGTCACAAAATAAGGACTTCTCAGATGCATATTAAATGAAGGCACGTGTACAACACCTGTTATTTGAGTTAGGCCGGGTTCACATCACCATTTCTGTTTCCATTCTTCTCATCCATCGGAAGAACAGAAAAATAAAGATAAACAGAACCCTGTACTTTGAGCATCCGTTATGCTCAGTTATGCACACTTTTCATCCGTTTTAGCCATTTCCCACTGAGATCCGTTATTTTAGACGGAAATAAATATATACTATATATATCTGCCTTCTCACTGCCAACCAGCTGCCTGCTCATGCACAATATCTGTGCAGCTGCCAACTCTACAAGGACATTCAGAGAAGTCCTTGGAGAGGTAAATGCAGACCGCCTGGGTGTAGATAGTCTACAGGCAGTCTATAATTAGTTAATAATATATCTGTGGGAAAATATTCAGTATAACTTTATGTTTGATAGGGTTTTCCGAGATATTTATACTGACCTATCCTCAGGATAGGTCATCAGTAACTCATCGGTGAAGGTCTGACACCTGGGACCCACACCGATCAGCTGTTTGAGAAGGCAATGATGCTTCTGTGAGTGCCGCTACCTTCTTGGCGTGCTACGTGCTTACCAAGCACAGCGTCATAAATCATATAGCGGGTGTGCTTGGTATCGCAGCTCAGCTTCAGTCACTTCAATGGGGCTGAGCTGCTCCTAGGCCTCGTAACAGATGAACGTGTTGTCACTGGCCTAGGAAAAGATGAGAGAAGACTTTGGCGCCCACAGTAGAGCCGCTGCCTTCTCAAACAGCTGATAGACGGGGCTCTGGGTGTCGGACCCCCATCAATCAGATACTGATGACTTATTCTGAGTATAAAAATCTCGGAAAACCCCTTTAATTATTTAAAACATAGCTTGTTCTGGGTGGATTCCAGTGAGAAGTCCTATCAATGGCTGACAAAATTTCAAGTATGAGTGTGTATAGAGGGAGTACTGTCAAATACCGATCAGCACTGTCCATAGGACTCCTAAGCTAACAATGAACAGAGGTTTAGATCAATAAGTGTCAAGCTAAACTGAATCTTTTCCCTCAAAACTACATATTACTCTGCTCAGCTCCTCCTGTGCTTTAACATGCTGCCTGCAGATTGCACTCCACAGCATTGTCAATATGACAGGTTCCCTTAAAGCTCACATTGAAATGCCCAGGAGTCAATTGTAGACCATGTCATCGGTTAAGAAAACCATATTTTACCAACCAAACTTAATAAAAAATGTTTGCTAAAAAATAACGCATAAAAAACAACCACAAGACAGCGTGATGCCAAGGAGATATATTTTTTATAAACCTACCTTCTAAATGGCCTACAGCATTATATTGGTGATTCTGCATAAAAAAATAAATAGTAAGGTCTAAAATATTTGTTTCCTTTTGTTGATGAATAAATTATCAAAGTGCAATGTTCTGATGCAGTTATACAAAAAAACAAAACAAATACTATACACTGGAAGGCAGTAAATGGTAAGGTTGTTACAGAAGAACCCACATATACTTAACTTCCCAATTATTTGCTGATAGTTGGCTGTTGGAACTGATAGGTGGACCCCCAGCGATTCGATGTTTGAGAAGGACCTGTGCTTGCAGTAGTGCCAAGGACTTGCCGCACATTGTATAGCGGTTGTGCTTGGTATGGCAGCTCAGCCCCATTCACTGCTAAGAGGGTGAGCTGAGCTTAGGCCATGTGACTGATGAACGTGATGCTACTGCGAGCACCTCTGCCTTCTCAAACAGTTGATCGGTGAGGGTTCCGGGTGTCAACAGTAGTAAAGTCTCAGAAAACCCCTTTAGATATCAAATGAACCCAGGTTTTGACACTACCTTGTATTACTGTCAGTGATGTAGGACGTTCAATACCAAAAAGAATGGGATCAGAGACAAAGTGATCCTTTTAGGACATAGAGCTCCTCTTGGTGCACACAGTAGTTTTAAAATCAGCCCATAAAATGGCAAGTTCCATAAGCACGCAGACGGTCCAAATTAAGGGCCGAGAATCGCACAGGTTATCGCTAACGAGCGTTCATAGTAACACTTGTTAGGGATGAGCGGGGGGCTTAAATGTGCCGCCGATTACCCAACGAATGAGCGAAAAGCTCATTCATTGGGTAATCCGATTTTTTGTGTGCACGTAAAAATGATTGTTTACCGGCAGCAGATGCTGCATAACCACGGCCTCCTGCTGTCAGACGAGTCAGTATGGGGAAGAGCGATGGCATTAGAGATCACTCCTCCCCATACTGTGGAGGAGATCGCTGCATGTAAATACACCAGTCTCCTCCACCAGTGAGCAGCAGATTGTTGGGAAGGGGAAGAGCGATGGCATTAGAGATCACTCCTCCCCATACTGTGGAGAAGATAGCTGCATGTAAATACACCGGTCTCCTCCACCAGCGAGCAGCAGATTGTTGGGAAGGGGAAGAGCGATGGCATTAGAGATCACTCCTCCCCATACTGTGGAGAAGATAGCTGCATGTAAATACACCGGTCTCCTCCACCAGTGAGCAGCAGATTGTTGGGAAGGGGAAGAGCGATGGCATTAGAGATCACTCCTCCCCATACTGTGGAGAAGATAGCTGCATGTAAATATACCGATCTCCTCCACCGGCAAGAAGCAGATTGTTGGGAAGGGGAAAAGCGATGGTGTAAGAGATCACTCCTCCCCATACTGTGGAGAAGATAGCTGCAAGTAAATACACCAGTCTCCTTCACCGGCGAGAAGCAGATTGTTGAGAAGGGGAAAAGCGATGGTGTAAGAGATTACTCCTCCCCATACTGTGGAGAAGATAGCTGCATGTAAATATACCGATCTCCTCCACCGGCAAGAAGAAGATTGTTGAGAAGGGGAAAAGCGTTGGCGTTAGAGATCACGCCTCCCCATACTGTGGAGAAGATAGCTGCATGTAAATATACCAATCTCCTCCACCGGCGAGAAGCAGATTGTCGGGAAGGAACACTTCCTTCTGACAATCTGCTGTAATATCGTCCCGTGTAAAGGGACCTATAGACTCCTCAATTTTAGTGGTATAGTGAAGGTATTTACATAGCATGGGGTAAGGCAGTTAATAAGAATTAAGTAAAGCCCCAATATACTTAAAATAGCTGACAACCAAATGACTGGCCAACAGCTGTTTCCGCTGATGCCCCCATACATATGCGTGCTTAGCTCTGCCTAGTGTCCATATTTTCAACAGGCAAAGAAGAGTAATGCTATCGGGATTACAGAAATCTAACATGCTGATCCTCCTTTTGCCTGATTTCTGTCATCGGGGCAAGTCAGGACATCCCAATGCCCAATTGGCACCTCCTGTTGAAATCAAAAGGTTCATCCTCCATATACATAAGGCCCCATTCTCAAGATGTTTTCTCGTGACATATCCATTTAACAGATGCCATTATAGCCTATGGGTGACAGGTGCCTGTTATGGATGCCAGACAGTGTCATCCGTAACCCAAAGGCTATAAAAGCATCCGTTAAACAGATATGTCATGAAGAGCTAAGGATAAGCTCATCATGCATACATTGAGCAGAAGACACTGTAAGGCATCAATCACGGTCTCTATTTAACATATACAATGGGAGTTTTTACCTCTGCATATAAGTATAAAAAATAGATGCCAACGGGGCCTAATGTGTATGTGTACTCTCAGGAGGTATGTACATAGGTACAGTATACTAATAATACATTTACAGGAGATCAAAAATATTACTATATACAGTATTTACTATTGAAAATGTGGCAGCTTTTCTTGGGCACAATTTCCGTACATTTACCCAGTGACACTTATCCAACCTTGCTTCACCGGAATGGGGCATTGGGGCATGGCTTACTTTGCACCATTTTTGGAGTAAAACTAAGACAACTAATAGGTGGCGTAAACTTAGACTAGACAGTCTAACGATGTGACAGACTTCTCATCCAGCATCAGTCACTATGATAAATCAGCCCCACAATTTCTGGTTACTTTACCTCTAATCCAGGAGTGATTGTTATCTCACTGTGAGATAGACATGATAGGCAATGTGAGTGAATACACAGCGCTACAAAAATCATAAACCTCCGCAGTTTTATTATGGCAGAGGTATATGGGATCGTTTTCGTAGAAGAAAACAATTAAGATAATGCAAAAGTTTCATGCTGAACTAATGGCTACTAGGACTTTGACTATATAGATGAAAAATTGAGATTATTAGAAAAGTAGGAGCTGAACAATTTTAATTTTAATAAAAATTTGTAATGTTGTTCTGACAATTTCACAGAATAAATGATGCTGTTAAATAAAATGTATTACGGTACTTTTGTAATGTTGCCTTAATAAAGGATTCTGGAAGGTTTGATGCACCTTGTAAGAGGCTAGAGCCAATTTAATAGGAAGCCAATTGACCTCTAAATATGTTTTGGAGAGTGAAAGGTAAGTGGACCTGGAGGAGTCCAAGCAAGCACAGGAGGAGCATATAATGACCATGCTGGTCTACGGTCTACTATGAACCCTGCAGAGCAAAGCACCAAAACTATCCAATGAGCAGGCATGAAGCCCGAAACCTCAAGAGTTCTGTAAGACTTAAAGCGGTTGTCCAGGATTTTGATATTGATCGCCTATCCTAAAGAATGCCCATCAATATCAGATTAACGGTGGTCCGACACCCCACACCCCCAGCAATTAGATGTTTACTTGTCCCTCCGGCACCAGAAGTCGGTATTGGGACTACACTAGATGAAGCCAGTAACTGCAGCCCTGCTCTCATTCACATCTGCACCTTGCCAGATCTGTACTGCCGTATGCTACCGGAAGTCTGCCCAGCCACATTCACTATAATGGGGACCGGCCGCAGCACGGCAAACATACCGAGAGGCAGCCGGACCAAAAAACGCAGCCAGAACAGCCTGCTGGAAAGCTTAACACGAGTGTGAAAGTAGCCTTACCAGGTCTGTCCACTACATGGGGCTGTGTAGTACCGGCAAGGACTTCTGACACCAGAGCTTTAAGGCTACAGCTGGGTGCAATCTGAAATTCAGGGCCTACCTAATCTGAAGACAGATCATCAATATCAAAATCCAGGAAAAACTCTTTAAAGAGAACATTTCAAAAATGATGATTCAAAAGAAGGAGGTAAGAAACAACTATATTTACTTTGAAACAGGCTTCCATTAGAATTCCAAAATGTATGCAGATAAGCGATAGAAATTTTAGCAGCAAAATATTGAAACCAAATATTAAAAAGTCACACATAAAATATTAATAGGTATAACATAGCCTATGCCGAATGGACTGATCCATAACAGGCACCAGGGAACCTGCCAATGATTTTGGCTCACAAATCCAATTATGCATCTTGACCAAGGGCATGAAGAATGAATCTCTTTAAAGCATCTAATCTTTATATTTCTGAGTGCAAGGCCAGAGGGGAAAAAGACAGATAAGAAGCACCAAACTTCTTATGTGTGAAAAATGGACCCAATGCAAATGTCTCGCTGCCGGTGATGACAGCCATTTATAAAACAGGGGCCTGTAAAAGGAGCACCCTACGTTTGTCTATATTTTTTATTACATTATCTGATCTCAAGGTTTCTTCTTGATGTTCTGTTGTCTTGTGTCCAAGGACTGAGCACCCTAAAATACTTTCTCAATTTATCCCCTTTCTACAAAACTCATCTGTAAAGCGACTGATCGGCTGGGCACACACCCCACATCAATACTGACAGATCCAAAATGGGTACTAACTAGGGATCGACCGATTATCTGTTTTACCGATATTAACGGCCGATATTGAGGATTTTGAACGTTATCGGTATCGGCATCTATTTTGCCGATATACCGATAACGTATTGGGAACACAGAACGCGCTGCTCTCAGCGCTCTCTGTGTTCCCTCCGCAGCACAGGGGAGAAGGAAGCAGTGTCTCCCTCCCCCTGTGCTGCTGCTGCTGCTGCTGCTGCCGCTGCCGCCAATGACAGGAGAGAAGACAAGAGAAGGGGCGGGGCTGTGGTCGCTGCGCCACCAATGAAGATGAGTCTTTCATTAATTCATATACAGGAGGCGGGAGCTGGCTGCAGAATCACATAGCCGGCTCCCGACCTCTATGAGCGGTACTAGCGGCGGTCCGCGGTAGTTAACCCCTTAGGTGCCGCGAATCGCAGCTACCGCTCATAGAGGTCAGGAGCTGTGTAATCCTGGGGCTCCGATCGGTTACCATGGCAGCCAGGACGCTACTGAAGCCCTGGCTGCCATGATAAGCGCCATGCTGCTGTGTGCACAAAGCACAGAGCAGCAGGGACAGTGTGAGCTCCTATTCACCCTGATAGAGATCTATCAGGGTGAATAGGACAAGGGTTCTAGTCCCTAAGAGGGCTAAAAGTTAGTAAAAAAAACCCCCACAAAAATATTAAGTATAAATAAAAAAGATTTACAAAAATAAAAATAAAATACACCTTAACAATAAACATATTAATTTTCAGCGGATTTGTGTAGGAAATTTTTTTTTTCTCAAAAATAAAAATACCCAGAATATCGGTATACATTATCGGCTATCGGCCTGAAAGTTCTCAAATTATCGGTATCGGCCTTAAAAAATCAATATCGGTCGATCCCTAGTACTAACAGAAACATCTAAAGCTAATCTAGCTTCACAGAGGAGCTACAGATGCCTAACAACATCCACAATGTCTATAAGAACATCATATCCAAATACATATATTTCCTTGAATAGAAAAATGCTTGTCTTGATCACAGACAACGACACTTCACAGGTAATTCTCTGCAAGTTTATAGAAACACAAGAGTAATTATTAAGCAGCTCTGTTAAACAGATGGAGTAGGTTTCCCTCGGTTGGATCACCATAGATGCCCATATTACACCTGAACGCCCAAATTCCTTTGATGGGTACACACAACACAACATTTTGTGAAAATGAAAATTGGATTTATTTTGCTGTGTGGTAGTGGTTCATGACTCCTGTAGTTCCAACTGTCAGAAACAAGACAGATGCAATTTTTTTACAGGAATAATTCCATCTTTGTCATTTTATCAAAACTGTCATGCTCCCTAAAAACAATTACTGCAGAAAAATGACATTTAGATGCCAAACATGTATATTTTTTCTTCTAGAAGTGTCAATAAATCACATCATATGTCATGCACAGCAGAAGTAGTAAATTGTAAGTCACCTGCATCTCTTCCGATTCAGAAAAAAGGCGCAAATCCCATACAAATATCCAATACAACCAGAACCGTGCAATGAGCGCAACGTCATTATTCCGGTAAGTAGACAAAGAAGGAGAAATTCAACACCTCGTAAGCCCACAAACTGTTTGGTGCTGGAAGACTTCTTGTTTGATAATACCGCTGTAGTGTTAAATATTTGATGGGCTGTAATGCTTTATTTCTGGGAAAGGAAAGACAAGCATGCACATTGTGTCTGCAGGGCACTGCAGGAACTAGATGGGTTCAAAAGGCGAGCAATCTGCCTAACCAAAAAAGTGATGACATACGGATGTAGGAGGACATTATACATGGAAAAGGTTTGTATACATGTATCATTATGTATCCTAAATGCAATATGTGGACCCCCTTCTAGTCAGAGACCATTGGTAGTAGAATGGGTTGGACTAAAGAGCTCAGTAGGGCAATGAGATATGATAGCCATCACTAATCTATCACAACACTCTCTACAATGGGCCCTCTAAATGCTCTCAATACACAACTGACTATTGTATGAAAACTTCAGACATGGCCGATGATGGCCTGTCATCAGCTAAGAGTACGGTTTGTAAATTTCACTTGAAGAACAAATTCGTTTTGGTTAAAATTGCCAATTTTTCTCAATTTTATAAATACAATATGAGTAAGTATGGTCACTTTCAGTGCCAGATTTCCCCACAGATTGCTGGGAGTCCCAGAGGGGGACTTTGTGTAAAGGGATCCTTCTCTCAAGTAGGGCATAGTCCATCATGTTAATGGTACACACTGACTAAAGTATTATAAAGCACACAGCAGTGGAAACAAGTTCTCTGAAGTACTGCATAATACTTTACCGTCTAGTAGGCTGGTGGAAGAATCTAAATTTGGTGAATGTCGGGGTTGTGCCAAAAGATTTGATTTGTGGACCATTTCCAGAATGACAATGCCTCCATGTTATAAAGCAAAGCCTATAAGAGATTAGTTGGCCGACTTTCACGTTGTCAATTTAACAGTTTTTTTAACAAAACGCTGGAATCATACAAAAGTGTGGAAACCCATGTGATGTTTGGTGGTTTACATGCTACACTTTTGGCCAAGTTCTCATTCTAATCTCGGTTTCATGCAGGATCTGGGACGAGTTCCAATAAAATGGTCACAATGTACCAGGTTGGAAAACTGTTGAAATACATAGCACATCGCTACTTTTCGTGTCTATATACTGCAAACAAGCAAAAGACCCATTAAGAAGACCCAGGAGGTCGCGTGAATATGTGACTCTTTCCTTGGCTCAGCTGAGAGATGTGTATGCAGCACCCTGCAACTGACGGATAGGAGAGCGAACGATAGAAGGTGTCGCTGAATCCTGTTACTGACTGCAGGGGAAGTGTAAATTGAAAAGGCTCCAGGGTAAGGGAGCGGAAGAGTAGCTACGTACAAACCTTCCTCGGCTAATGAAACTTTGCACACTCGGAGAGCCTCCATCTCATTTCTTCGAGCTAATGTGTTTCTTGGTCAGCTTATACTTTATGTCCTTATAGCCAGACCATGGAACAAACCATGTAAAATGCATAGAGAGGCTGATAACGGTAAAGCAGCGGGAACGCATGCTCTTTCCTGATGTGCAGTGGCATCTTGGGTGACGGTAACAGTAGGAATGAAAGATTCAATGCTGCTATCAATTTACTGTACCATTTCACTGCTTTCTTAGATTTACCTTTTACCTCACGTTTTGTGTTCGTCGTGTGCAGGATCTGGTAGAAACTCAACTGTCAAGTGATGCTATCAGGTTACACGTATAATTAATAGAAATATTGAAATCTATTCATTGCATATTTGGCACATACACAACACAAACATCCCAGATAATATGGCATGTAAAGGCCAACAAAACATCTCGTGTGACTGTAATCCTATCAAGATCAAGGACTTATTACTATGCTACTATTGTATATATCGGATCACATACAGCGCTGGTCCAGCTTTGTATATACTGGATTGCACTGATCTGGCCACCTCAGCCTCATGTTGAGGTAATGTGCTCAGATAGCAGCTCCGGCCCAAGGTAGCTGCAACGACCGCTACAAAAAAGGTACAGTAGTGGCCCCTTTTTGCTTAAACTGTAGTACAAGCAATAAATTGGGTTATCTCATGAAGACAACCCTTTGCTGTATGACAAAGACATCACTGAGGTGGTCCCCCCGCCAAAACTGCACTGAAACCTGCATGCGGTTTTCATGTGGTCCTAACGAAACCCGCTGTCTGCATACATTTCTGAGCAGCGCTATACAGGTCTCAGAGCCGTATATTGGTCATACAGTAAATGGTTCATATAGAGGCATTGAGATGTGTTCTACTGGATTCCATATGAATTGGGTTGCTTCTCGGATGAAGAATGCCTTCATAATATGGCGCCATACAATAGCACACGGACTGCATATGGCTCCTTAGTACTGTGCAGTGGGTACTTTGTATGCCTCTGTACAGACTCCATGCCTGAAGTCTAATGGAAATGTCCATCAGATCCTCCTGAATGATGGTTTGAAAAATCACATACAGAGGCACAGACACCAATCCAAATGCCATCATAATGGTTCGTGATAATGGCTTTGCCGGTTCTGACTGATGGAAATCTTCCCATTCTACCGGCATTTTCTCATTTGTCAGGGTTTACTGTCTGAGAAAAGTACATGCAATCTTTTACAATGAAACCTATTTCCTTCAAATCAACACAGACTATAAGAGGACCGGCCTTGGGATGTAGGAGCTTGAAGCTGGTGTCCATGAGCCAATACCTAGACTCACAAATGAGTTAACACATCATGGCAGTGATAGACGGCACCATCTGATCAATATCTGGTAAGCGGAGACACCAGTGTTGGTGGACTGTTTGTTTTCCAGGCTGGTTGGAGTTGATCCCTCTGATTAACCCCGGCTGTATAACATGGGACCTATAGAAGGGGCTGCTGGTCACACTCCATTTCCCTGCATTAAGAGCCTTTGTGCAGAATCCCCTGCTCTCCTGCCTGCACCGCCTCTGCTTACAGAGAGACAGGCTCTTCATGTTGGAGGAGAAAATATCGCGTCTGTTTCCTTTTTATCTACCGGTGGAAATGAACTCTTGAGAATTCTGAAATGTGCTGTGCTAGGTCTCAATTAGAAAGATGCTCACAATAGCAGCCATTTTTAATCGCCCCAGGAAATAAGCTGTAATAAATGAATTTCTCCTCAATGGAAACATGTTCCAGCCGTTCCCTGACACAATATTCACACCCTTCCCACAAATCCACAGATATTACACACCTGACAACTTGTATCTGTCGTCAAACAAAAGGAGGGTTAACCTAGCCTAAACATGAAGATAACATGCTGCTGGCATCAGTTATATTACAGTATTATTCTATGGTAATGCACAAAGTAAATGTATGTATGTCTTTTTAAGCTAATTTGATCTGGTTAACTTAACAACTTAAGGCGGCCACACACATTAGGCTTCGTTCACATCAGCGTTCAGCCTTTCCGTTCTCCTGTTCCGTTATAGGAGCAGCAGAACGGAAAGGACGGATTTGGCACATAACTGAGCCGAACGGAGCCTACAGACCCCATAATGGGGTCCGTTAGGTTTACGCTCAGAAGATGATTTTGGAGCGGAGACAAAAGTCCTGCGCGCACAACTTTTGTCTCCGCTCCAAAATCATCTTCTGAGCGTACACCTAACGGACCCCATTATGGTCTATGGGGTCTGTAGGCTCCGTTTGGCTTAGTTATGTGCCGAATCCGTCCTTTCCGTTCTCCCGCTCCTATAATGGAACAGGAGAACAGAAAGGCTGAACGCTGATGTGAACTCAGCCTTAGAATAAAGATGGGTTGATGTTTAAAGGGCTTGTCCACATGTTACCCAGCTCCAAGAGGGAAGCACACTTACCTGCTCCATGCTGCTGGGTTCCGGTTGGTTTGACTGAGGTTACATGTACCGCTGAAGCCAATGACTGACCACAGCGTTGATGTGTCCACCATACCTCACATGACCCATTGACGTGAAGCCTTGGTGATACATCATCGATGTGGCTAGTCATTAGCCAGCGACAAGCTCGTCTGAATTTATCTATGTCCCACATCGTACCTCCTAAGCCCCCTTCTCCATATCTTATTCAGAGACAACTGGAGGAGGAGGACAGAATCTATCCGCTATTGATGGCTAACTCAGAGGGACAGCTTTTGGGGCAGTACACTGAACGGCACTGTGGTATATGGTATTTTGCGTTATGATATTGCTGACCCCTCTACTTGTGATGCCTTGCCTCCTGTCTATTTAGACCCTCCTACAACATGGAGTCACTTTTAAGTTTTTCTTCCAGGGCCACTTTAGGTTCCCAATCCGCCCCTGGTTAACACACACAACTAGAGCACCTCAGTGGCAGAAGGAGACCGATGGAGCCAGAACCTGGCAGTAGGGAACAGGTAGGTATGCCTTCCTCTGCAGGTCTGGAGACGGGGGGAGAGGGTCTTGAAAGGCCTCAGAACATGGAAAATCTTTTAAAGAAACAATCGTCTGGTGAATGATCAGTTTGTCAACACAGCTACACGCATTTTAGTCCACACTGGCAGTTACAGTTGTTGAAACCTGCCATACATATTGAGTGACAATAGAAGAAGAGTTCTGACTCCTGGCGCCTCCTCCCCACTAATCACCTGTATGTATAGTAACTTGGTATTGCAGATCAGTCCCATTTACTTGAATGGAACTGAGCTTCAGAAAGACCATTTGACTGATGGAGCATTGTGATGATGAAGGTACACCCAGCTTTACTGCATAGGAGACTGATGTACAGGGCATGCACAGTAAAGCAAGGTCCTCAGTGCCCAATGCTGCTGAGATACCTAACACTCATCTCCTGGTAAGGTAAATCTTCATGTACTATACTTTGCAGGAATGGATGGGTTTGATGTTGGCAAGCTGGGGACCCTAAACACCAGCAGCACAAGGGCATGCTGCCAAGTGGTTTAGTGGCCCCAAAGCAGGTGACAGGTGACTTTTCCAAACGAAATCTGGCAAACTTATGCCTGAGCTCTGAAGAAAGATTCAGTAAGCAATTGAAACTTTTTCACAATGTGGCGTGATCTGGATATGCAGCATATCCCTTCATTGTTAACTATGGAGCAATCACTTTGCCTAGATAGATATGGCCCAGAATCTGCATAGCATCGGAGTGTCATACACATACTCTCAAAGTCTCACAATGTGAGTTCCATTTGTCCTTGCAAATGTACCTATCAGTGTTTGAACTGGATAAGGTGCTCCTATCCAACTCAGCACCCCGCAGAGACAATAAATATGTATAAGCGGATGATGGGCCTCTGAGCTTCCGAAGGTATTGATGGCTCATTTCTATGGAGCAGCTGTGCACTCACAAAGCAAAGTGCTCCAGCTGTTTGAGGTAAGAGACTTGGATGTTCCTACGCTTGGCAGTGGAGGCTGCTGATAAATATTCAGGAGGGAAGAGCGGGGGTCTGGCTGTGTGTTTTGACATTTGACTTGTCACTTGTTTAAAAGGATGCCAGCTCTGAATGTGAGGAAGGACTAAACAGGCACAAAATCCTTCTGCTGAAACCACACCTCTTGTTTAATAGTGAATTGTAAGGTGGAAAATCCAAAGAACTGCCAAATGAGGCATCAGAGCTGGCACAGGGGAATGGCGGAGAAAAGCATTCAGGAGAGGGCAGCCTGTCTATAATACAATGGGGCAGATTTACTAATCCCATAGATGGCATGAGCTTAGACAGCTTGTGTAGACCTGCACCAGAGGCTCAGGATGGATGATAAATCAGGTGCAGGGATGGACACTTTTGTCTCACTCTATACCAAATATTGGTTGGATTATTTTGGAAAGAATGAACCAGAATCGTGGCACAATTTTGGCGCAAAATGGTGTACCCTAAGCCACACTCCTTCCCAGTTTGCCACACCAATTTAATTGTGGTAGACCCATCTAATGTGCATGGAGGAAAGAAGGGCTAGACATGTTGGATTCAACATACATGAATGTTTTGTTCTCAACTGAGAGCACATGGGCGCTGAGCTGGGCCAAGCATGCATGTCTATGGGAGGGGGTCACAAGGCGTAGCTGTCGGACGATTGAACATTCATATGTTATGTATCAAAGATGTATAGCCACCTTGAACTGGCCATAGCCATTAAAGGGGTTGGTCACTTTCTGGTCCATGTGATGCCTCCTCCATTCAAATACACTGCACCTGCCAACTGCACTTCTATGCAGTGTTTGAACAGAGGAGACTGAATGATGTGTCTGGTCACATGACCCTCCATCAGCGGCCATCTTATGGAGAGCATCGCTATGCAGACAGCGCAGAACATTTGCCTAGCAAGGGGACATGGCTTAGGAAATATAGCAAACGGCACAGAACTTCTACAAAGACTATGTTGGTAAGTGCTATACACATTGGTCAACAGTAACCAGACAGTGGACAACCAACCCCATTAAATATTTATCTTTCGATTATTGTCAAATCCAGCTTATTTCAGTATCAATTGCTGTTAGCTTAATGGCTATGACTACCACAAATATCAGATTGTCAGCAGATCCTACCAAATTTAGCGAGATCTGCCTTCCTCATAGAGGAAGTTCCCTATATGACGTCCGAATGTCCAAATAGGGCAGATAGGCAAATAGGGCAATAGAGTTTTCCTAGAGTATATTCACACATAGTGGTTAAAACTGCATCAAAAAACAAAACAAAATGTGTTTTTGTCACGGTTTACAGGAGAAACACATTAATTTAACATATTTTACCTGTAAAAACCACAAAACCAATACGACAGCGAGGCGCATGAAATAAATAAGTTGTCATGTTGCGGTTTTAAAATCTGCACCACTGGTCAATTTACACTGCAGATTTTTTCACAGCATTTGAATGGGATTTGCTAAAAACTCATTCACTTTCCTGGTACTGTACAAAACTGCAGATTTGCAGCACAAAAATTCACAACGGTGAATCTCCAGCATTTCCGTCATGTGTGAACATACCCTAACTATTAATTCCTAGTAGCGGCCAAATGTTCGGCATTTTCTAGATCCTTTCCTAGGGAGACAGTGCAGGCCTGATATCCATGACAGACTAATAAAACCACCTTTGATCATTAACAATTAACTTACGCTGTGCCATGTATGACCACAGGGATCAAAGACAAATGTGAAAAGCATGTGTGTGCCTTAAAGGGGTTGGCCGAGTTATTTTTTTATTCTTTCTATGTTCCTAACTAAGCAAATGTAACAGCTTTCCAATTAACTCCCTTTATCTGCAGTGCCTGCTTTCTCAGATTTCACTGAGGGTCACATGACCTGTGATGTCAGCTTCATTCCCTGCTCTGATAAAGTTAGTGCACAAGCCTGAGAGATCTGTACAGGAGATGTCACTGTGCTGGCCACGCCCTCCGGCTGCTGCCTATTGCTCTCTCCCAGGATTCTTAACCCCTTCAGCTGCACAGACTCAGGGCTGAAGTGTTTACTGTGTAGCTGCAGATAGTGAAGAGACAAATGCTGGGCACAGGAGCTGAAAGAGAAGTTCTGTAGAGCATTGCCGGTAGGGGGAAGATCATATGTTTATTAGCAGTGTCATTATACAGCTGGGACTTGTAGTTCTACACATACAACATGCTGCAGAGTCTCCCAGCAGGCAAACATGTCACTCAGGGCAGCTCTTGTATTCACTCCCTTAGCAGTGTCAATATACAGCTGGGACTTGTAGTTCTATACATACAACATGCTACTGAGTCTCCCAGCAGGCAGACATGTCACTCAGGGCAGCACTTGTATTCACTCCCTTAACAGTGTCATTGTACAGCTGGGACTTGTAGTTCTACACATACAACATGCTGCTGATTCTCCCAGCAGGCAGACATGTCACTCAGGGCAGCTCTTGTATTCCCTCCCTTAGCAGTGTCATTGTACAGCTGGGACTTGTAGTCCTACACATACAACATGCTGCTGAGTCTCCCAGCAGGCAGACATGTCACTCAGGGCAGCTCTTGAATTCACTTCCTTAGCAGTGTCAATATACAGCTGGGACTTGTAGTTCTATACATACAACATGCTACTGAGTCTCCCAGCAGGCAGACATGTCACTCAGGGCAGCACTTGTATCCACTCCCTTAACAGTGTCATTGTACAGCTGGGACTTGTAGTTCTACACATACAACATGCTGCTGAGTCTCCCAGCAGGCAGACATGTCACTCAGGGCAGCTCTTGTATTCACTCTCTTAGCAGTGTCATTGTACAGCTGGGACTTGTAGTTCTACACATACAACATGCTGCTGAGTCTCCCAGCAGGCAGACATGTCACTCAGGGCAGCTCTTGTATTCTCTCCCTTAGCAGTGTCATTATACAGCTGGGACTTGTAGTCCTACACATACCACATACTGCAGAGTCTCCCAGCAGGCAGACATGTCACTCAGGGCAGCACTTGTATTCACTCCCTTAGCAGTGTCATTATACAGCTGGGACTTGTAGTTCTACACATACAACATGCTGCTGAGTCTCCCAGCAGGCAGACATGTCACTCAGGGCAGCTCTTGTATCCACTCCCTTAGCAGTGTCATTATACAGCTGGGACTTGTAGTCCTACACATACAACATGCTGCTGAGTCTCCCAGCAGGCAGACATGTCACTCAGAGCAGCTCTTGTATCCACTCCCTTAGCAGTGTCATTATACAGCTGGGACTTGTAGTTCTACACATACAACATGCTGCTGAGTCTCTCAGCAGGCAGACATGTCACTCAGGGCAGCACTTGTATTCACTCCCTTAGCAGTGTCATTATACAGCTGGGACTTGTAGTTCTACACATACAACATGCTGCTGAGTCTCCCAGCAGGCAGACATGTCACTCAGGGCAGCTCTTGTATTTACTCCCTTAGCAGTGTCATTATACAGCTGGGACTTGTAGTTCTATACATACAACATGCTGCAGAGTCTCTCAGCAGGCAGACATGTCACTCAGGGCAGCTCTTGTATCCACTCCCTTAGCAGTGTCATTGTACAGCTGGGACTTGTAGTCCTACACATACAACATGCTGCAGAGTCTCCCAGCAGGCAGACATGTCACTCAGGGCAGCTCTTGTATCCACTCCCTTAGCAGTGTCATTATACAGCTGGGACTTGTAGTCCTACACATACAACATGCTGCAGAGTCTCCCAGCAGGCAGACATGTCACTTAGGGCAGCTCTTGTATTCACTCCCTTAGCAGTGTCATTATACAGCTGGGACTTGTAGTCCTACACATACAACATGCTGCTGAGTCTCCCAGCAGGCAGACATGTCACTCAGGGCAGCTCTTGTATTCACTCTCTTAGCAGTGTCATTATACAGCTGGGACTTGTAGTCCTACACATAGAACATGCTGCAGAGTCTCCTAGCAGGTAGACATGTCACTCAGGGCAGCACTTGTATTCACTCCCTTAGCAGTGTCATTATACAGCTGGGACTTGTAGTTCTACACATATAACATGCTGCTGAGTCTCCCAGCAGGCAGACATGTCACTCAGGGCAGCTCTTGTATTCACTCCCTTAGCAGTGTCATTATACAGCTGGGACTTGTAGTTCTACACATACAACATGCTGCAGAGTCTCCCAGCAGGCAGACATGTCACTCAGGGCAGCTCTTGTATTCACTCCCTTAGCAGTGTCATTATACAGATTGGACTTGTAGTCCTACACATACAACATGCTGCAGAGTCTCCCAGCAGGCAGACATGTCACTCAGGTCAGCTATTGTATTCACTCCCTTAGCAGTGTCATTATACAGCTGGGACTTGTAGTCCTACACATACAACATGCTGCAGAGTCTCCCAGCAGGCAGACATGTCACTCAGGGAAGCTCTTGTAGTCACTCTCTTAGCAGTGTCATTATACATGTGGGACTTGTAGTCCTACACATACAACATGCTGCAGAGTCTCCCAGCAGGCAGACATGTCACTCAGGGCAGCTCTTGTAGTCACTCTCTTAGCAGTGTCATTATACAGCTAGGACTTGTAGTCCTACACATACAACATGCTGCTGAGTCTCCCAGCAGGCAGACATGTCACTTAGGGCAGCACTTGTATTCACTCCCTTAGCAGTGTCATTATACAGCTGGGACTTGTAGTTCTACACATACAACATGCTGCAGAGTCTCCCAGCAGGCAGACATGTCACTCAGGGCAGCTCTTGTATTCACTCCCTTTGCAGTGCAGGGGGAGGGGCAGAGATTGTTTTTATTGCAAATAAACAAAGGGCCAGAGTAGAACCAGGGAAATGAGGAAATAGATATTGTTTTGCCTAAAACTTGCTTAGCTTAGTTATATATCGCTAACCATCAGATTTACAGTGCTTTTTTTTCCATAACTCGGACAACCCCTTTAAGTGTCTACACATGCTCCAGCAGTGCCGCTGGGCTTCTCACTGTTTACCGCAGGTCCAGTGACGTCACGACTAGTATCAACTGGCCTGGGCGCGGCTAGGCTCTGTTCACTTGAATGGAGCTTAGCCCCGCCCAGGCCAGTTGATACAAGTCGTGACGTCACTGAGCCAGTGGTAAACAGTGAGAAGGCTGGAGCGCCGCTGCCTTCTCAAACAGCTGATTGGCGGGGGTCCCGGGTGTTGGACCCCGCCGGTCAGATGCTGATGATCTATCCAGAGGATAGATGATCAGTTAAGACAAACTGTAGAACCCCTTTAAGTGTCTTTCTGAGAGCTGGAACACTGTTACAAAAGTGAAAAGTCAAACCATTGGCAAGAACGCTGGAAAATGTACTATGTTAAGGCTCAGGGGTTCAAGTCCTTTTATCTAAGGCTAAAGAGTTGGATTTTTGTTACATGTCTTCCTTTAGCCTTCATTCAGAACTATTTTCCTGATCCGCTCATGTTTCACAATCTGGCGCAGTTTGTAACAAAGGAAGTGACAGTCAGCAAAAGGACTGTTTTTCCATTTTTCTGTGAAGGCTTGGAGGAAATCAAACTTCAGTCCTAACAACGGGGAGGGGGAAACCACAATATCTGAATACTGCGGAGTGTACTGAGCCGCCACTGAGCACTTTGATAAACCCTCAGTGGAGCCGCTTCCACCTACTGAAGTTCTGAAGGCAGAGCGCAGTCTGCAAACTCCGTGGAGACTGCCTTTATAAAGAAGAGACAGCGAATCCTGGTGGCTACAGATTGCTGAAGGTGCATTCCTGCTCTTAACTGATTCCATCTTGTCACTCCCTCCCTTCTCTTCTATTAACAGCTGTTTCCTCAGAACCTCAATTACTACTTAAAAGACGCTACGCCACAATTAAGAAATTGAATTTTCATGTAAGGGTAATAATGTGGCATTTGTATTACGTATGCAAATGTTCTGATTGCCACAAGGTGCACGCCAGTCTTTTACATTTCAAAAGGGGCTACACCAGCGACATCATTATCGTTTTCAAGCTAATTTAAGAAGCCACAGAAAGGGCACCATTTACTACGACTATACATCCACTCATGGCGCCAGGGGTGCATTGTGCCCTCTGTGCTCACAAGTCTTTCCTTGGCACAGTGCAGTGTGATCATCTCTAACGAAAAGGCCTGTCTTCTCAAAAGTACAATCTATTCCTATGGGAAGGAACCGATGCACAATGCCAGGGGATAACACTGGCTGAACTGTATTGTGGATCCATGAAGGGCACATGTTGCCACCTGTCAGTGACATCTGCTTGTTTCCGGCCATGTATAATGGAGATGTTTTAATGTGTCGACAAAGGCAAAAAAAAGAATGTTGAAAAAAGAAGTTGCCATATTTTGCTATTTGTTTCTACAGATTTCTATAAATTTACTTCCTTCTTCCCATTCCCTGAAAAAGAGGCAAGGCAATGGAGACATTGAGACATTAAAATGATCATGGCAGCTACTTATGGTGTACAACTGAGCAAAAAACGAGAACTGTCCCATTACCACCACCAGTATTAGGCTACTTTCACACTAGCGTCGGGGCTCCGCTTGTGAGCTCCGTTTGAAGAGTCTCACAAGCGGCCCCGAATGCATCCGTACTGCCCTAATGCATTCTGAATGGACGCAGATGCGCTCAGAATGCATCAGTCTGGCAGCGTTCAGCCTCCGCTCCGCTCAGCAGGCGGACACCCGAACGCAGCTTGCGGATCCGCACTTCCGTTCCGCAAAAAAATAGAACAAGTCCTATTCTTGTCCGCAATTGCGGACCAGAAAAGGCATTTTCTATGAGAGTGCCGGAGATGTGTGTTCCGCAAAATGCGAAACGCACATTGCCGGTGTCCGTGCTTTGCGGATCTGCAAAACACATACGGACGTGTGAATGGACCCTTAGATTGCCAGATAAGATGTGCGTCATGGCTATTATATCTGAATATAGATAGTCCTCTAATCTTCACTGTATGTTTAACTGTAAGGCCCCTTTCACAGGGGCGAGTTTTCCGCACGGGTGCAATGCGTGAGGTAAACGCATTGCACCCACACTGAATCCGGACCCATTCATTCCTATGGGGCTGTTCACATGAGCGGTGATTTTTCACACATCACTTGTGCGTTGCGTGAAAATCGCAGCATGTTCTATATTGTGCGTTTTTCACGCAACGCAGGCCCCATAGAAGTGAATGGGGCTGCGTGAAAATCGCAAGCATCTGCAAGCAAGTGCGGATGCGGTGCGATTTTCACGTACGGTTGCTAGCAGACGATCGGGATGGAGACCCGATCATTATTATTTTCCCTTATAACATGGTTATAAGGTAAAATAATAGCATTCCTAATAGAGAATGCATAGTACAATAGGGCTGGAGGGGTTAAAAAAAAATAATAATAATTAAACTCACCTTAATCCACTTGCTCGCGCAGCCCGGCTTCTCTTCTGTCTTCTTTGCTGTGCATAGGAAAAGGACCTGAGGTGATGTCACTGCGCTCATCACATGATCCATCACCATGGTAAAAGATCATGTGATGGACCATGTGACGAGCGCAGTGACGTAATCAAAGGTCCTATTCCTCAAAGAAGAAGACAGAAGAGATGCCGGTTGCGCGAACAAGTGGGTTAAATTATTTTTTATTGATTTTTAACCCCTCCAGCCCTATTGTACTATGCATTCTGTATTCAGAATGCTATTATTTTCCCTTATAACCATGTTAAGGGGAAATAATACAATCTACACAACCTTGAACCCAAACCTGAACTTTAATGAAGAAGTTCGGGTCTGGGTACCACATTCAGTTTTTTAGCACGCGCGTGCAAAACGCATTGCAATGACTGCAATTGGGTACCTACTCGCGCGGGTTTGCCGCAACGCACCCGCAACGCATCCGGACCCTATCCGGACACGCTCGTCTGCAAGGGGCCTAAGGCTGATCCTAAGAAAGAAGGGACAGAGGTCCCTTTAGCTTATTCCTTATTCCTTTAGTTTGAGAGGTCTCCAGGATAGCTCAGATCTGTAGGGGTCCCGACACCCCCACTGATCAGCTGTTGGCAATAATGTTTCTCAGCCTGTGCCTTCATTATCAATGGCCTTTCTGCAGATGAGATGCAATATCAACCGCTATACAATGTACAGAATTGCACTTGGTATATATGAAAAGGCAGAAGAGCTTGTCCAAGCGCCACAGCCTCATCAAACAGCTGATCAGCTGACCACCACCAATCTGATATTGATGACCCATCCTAAGGATAGTTTATTAATATTTACCTCCCCAGAAACCTTTTTAACAGGGTATTCCAGGACTGACATATTGTTTTACCTCAGGATAGGTCATCAATATCAGATTGCAGGAGGTCTGACTCCCGGCATCCTTGCTAATCAGTTGTTTGAAGAGAACAAAGTGCTTGTACGAGTGCTGCCTTCTCTGCTCTGCTTACCCAGGTGTAATTACAACTATGGCGTCCCCATTCACTTCTATGGGATGGCTCCCTCTGTGAATACTACAGAGCCGTCCCATAGAAGTGAATAAGGACTGAAATTACTGCGACGAGCAGGCAAACAGAGCAGCGAAGGTACCCTCGTTGATATGATATTGATGACCTATTCTGAGGATAGGTCATCAATAGCAAAAAGCGTACAACCCCTTTAAAAGGCATATATCAGCAGATTTGTACCTATGAAACTAGCTGACCTGTTCCATGTGCGCTTCACAACTGAAGGCATCTGTCTTGGTCTCATATTCATATGTGCCCGCATTGCTGAGATAAATTACGTTTTAATATATTCAAATGAGCCTCTAGGAGCAACGGGGACATTATTGTTATACCAAGAGAGTCCCTCCCTCTTCACTGAGACACGGCCAGCCACTGCCACCAATGAATACACTTAGTGGCCCGATGGCGAAGTGTCAGGGAGGGAGGGGGGAAAGTCACTGCGTCATTGCGGTGCTGAATCCTGACAAATTAAAGGACCTTTGATGGTGTCATTGTCATGTGACCAATAACATCCACTTGTTACTGGTCACATGGTGATGACACCATCAAAAGTCCTTTAATTCATCAGCATTTAGTAAGATCGTGCTGCAGCAGGTGTCCTGCAGTCTTTATCCATTAACCTATTAACGCATAATGTCGTACATGAGATTGTGGGGCTCCGATCGGCTACCATGACAGCATGGGCCCTGCTGAAGCTTCCCAGGCCTGCCATAGTGAGCTTTCTGCTAAGATGTGCACGAGGCACAGCTCAGCAGGGAGCACATCAAAATCCCATTCACCCTAACAGATCTCTATTACGGTAAATGGGCCAAGGGATCAAAAGATCCCAGGTCGCTAAGGGGGCTAAATGTTAAGTAAAAAGTAAAAAAAAAGCTTAAAAAAATTAAACAATAAAAACGATAAATATATCAGGTATCGTCGCATCCACAAATTTCTGAACTATTAAATATTTTTAAAAAATGTTCCTATGCAGTGAAAGCTGTAACGGAAAAAACAATAACAAAAAAACGCAATTCAAGATTTTTTTTGTCATCTTGTCCCCCTAAAAAAGTTTAATAACCGTGATCAAAAAGTTGTTTGCCCCAAAAAATGGTACCAACACAAACTATAGTTTGTCCCTAAAAAAATAGACCCTCATACAGTTCTGTGGGCCGAAAAGAAAAAAGTTATGGTTGTCAGAAAATGGCGATGCAAAGAAAATTTAGATTTATTTTAAAGTAGTAAATTAAAATAAAAACTATACAAGTTTGTATTGCTTTAATCGTATTTAGCTGGCTACATGAGGTTAATGTGTGGGTATTTTTGTGATTCATTATTTTTTTTTTGCGTGATATCGAATGCTATTGAATACTGCAATACTTTTTCTTGCTCTTGAAACCGAATCAACATTTTGGTATTGTGACAACTCTAATTCTAATGATATTACTAGATAAATACATAACATTTTTGCCATATATTTCTCTAAGTTTTTACTAGTACTGCTCTTTTTTCCCCAATAAATTTTTTGCTAAATTTGCCAAGCCGATAAAGTTAACTGAATTGTAAAACATTAATTAAGAAAGTTATTAAACCAGTTAAATTGCTCTGTAGTATTGTACTTTCTAATTAAAAAAAAGAGCAAAGTTGGCAGTATGCATGAAAATGTGCTGGAGTGTATTACAGTGTAGTAAGAACATAGAACATATATATTTATTAGGCTAACTCTCACTGCAAAAGGGCACATAACAGCACCCAAAGATGCTAACATGTAAATAAGAAGGGCAAATACACAAAGAAAAAAAAACTGAAACTGCACACTAGTTATTGCTGCTATCTAGAAAATATACTGAATTTCATGGAAGACTAACAGACACTGTGGATGTATACTTTCATTATGATGCTAGATTCACTGGAGATCTCCCTTCCAAAGAGCCTGAGGAAGGCTTGTCTGCTGCAACATCGCAGTTATTTGCTTATGTGCTCCAAATTAAGCTTCCAATCCTTCATTTGGCAGTGCCTTGGACTCATCTTGCAAGTTTACATTCACTCTCTGCCACAAGGAAAAAACTTACCTAAATTAACAGACCTCCAGCAAAACTGGCCTAGTGTCTGAGTGTGTCTGGTAATAGAGGATAAGACTGTACGCCCCAATAGGGCTATGTTTGCATATTATATATTGCTATGCCTCCCAGTGGCTCCATACTCTCCAGTTTGCTTACAGAGTATAAGCTTTCTTGTGAAACTGAACCCAGTGTATGATAGGGGAAAAACATAAATGGTTAATGTGTAGTGCCTCCCAATTATCTATTTTGCTAGAATTCCTTGTACACAGATACAAATCAATTTCTTTACTGGCTACGTACACCTTTCGAGCTATTTTCGGTTTACTTTTGACTTACATGTATTCTCAGGTAAAAGCCATTTTTTTGTAATAGGTTTTTATTACATTCCTTCACAGTACGTAGCAAGCTTCAGAATGCTGTTCAAGGGTAAAGAGGACCTGTCAGCATAAAATGTAGTGTAATCTACATGCAGCATGTTATAGAGCAGGAGGAGCTGAGCAGATTGATATATAATTTTATGGGAAAAGATTCAATAAAACTTGTAATTTATACATTTATATCTCAGCTCTTTCTATATTTAAGACCTCTCCTGTACACAGATATCAGTAACTGACAGTTATTTCTGTATATAGAGAATGCTATCAATCACTGATATGACAGCCCCATGTACAACTGAAGTCAGAAAAATTAGAGATATACAGTAAATGTATAAAATTACAAGTTTTACCGACTATTCCCACAAAACTATATATCAATCTGCTTAGCTCTATAACATGGTGCCTGCAGAATGACCTGCAAATCAATCAGCCTGGTTGTCTAAAACTTCAAAGAACATACAGTACAGACCAAAAGTTTGGACACACCTTCTCAGTCAAAGAGTTTTCTTTATTTTCATGACTATGAAAATTGTAGATTCACACTAAAGGCATCAAAACTATGGCATCCACACATGTGGAATTATGTACATAACAAACAAGTGTGAAACAACTGAAAATATGTCATATTCTAGGTTCTTCAAAGTAGCCACTTATTAAACCACTTATTAAACCTGACAGGCACACCTGTGAAGTGAAAACCATTTCAAGGGACTACCTCTTGAAGCCCATCAAGAGAATGC
The DNA here is from genome assembly GCF_905171765.1 of Bufo bufo. Classification (NCBI taxonomy): domain Eukaryota; kingdom Metazoa; phylum Chordata; class Amphibia; order Anura; family Bufonidae; genus Bufo; species Bufo bufo. The sequence continues at coordinate 237,487,895 of NC_053391.1, forward strand.
CAAGAGTGTGCAAAGCAGTAATCAAAGCAAAAGGTGGCTACTTTGAAGAACCTAGAATATGACATATTTTCAGTTGTTTCACACTTGTTTGTTATGTATATAATTCCACATGTGTTAATTCATAGTTTTGATGCCTTCATAGTCATGAAAATAAAGAAAACTCTTTGAATGAGAGGGTGTGTCCAAACTTTTGGTCTGTACTGTACATCAGAAGATCATTCATGAAAAGAGAGAGAGGGAATGGATAATGAAAGCCAGACGGATTTCACTGTGAACAGCATTCTGCAGACTGCTAGGCATTGTGAAACATAAAAGCTGCAAAAGCTAAAGAAAACATTTTTAGCAAAAGCGTATTACAGGGATGTTTCTTTTTTTTACTCCAACATACTGTCATGGTCTTACCTGCTTGCTGCTCTCCTTCGTTTGACATGTGCTGGCGGCCATCTTGGGTTCTGGGTTTCTTGTAGCCTTCCACCCTGCGGCTCCTCCTTCCCCTGGGAGGAGCTGGATGCCTAGCTCATATATATAGGAGGTCTGTGGCTTCAGTTCCTTGCTTGGTCCTCCTGTGTTCACATGCTTCTAGACTGCTGCTGCTTCTGGTTCCTGATCCTGGCTTCGTCTGACTACCCTGCTGGTTCCTGATTCTGGCTTCGTCTGACTACCCTGCTGGTTCCTGATCCTGGCTTCGTCTGACTACCCTGCTGGTTCCTGATCCTGGCTTTGTCTGACTACCCTTCTGGTTCCTGACCTCTGGCTTCGCAAAGACTCTGCTCGGTTTCACCATCCGTTTGGACTTTTGCTTTAGAGCTTTATTTTCAATAAAGCCTTCTTATTTTCACTTATCTCTTGTTGTACGTCTGGTTCATGGTTCTGTGACATTAGGACCAAGCCATGAATTCTGACGGTACAGGGCCATCCTCGCTACCCACGCTGGTTGCCAGACTTGATCAGCAGGATCACCTGTTGGGTCGGTTCGCTGTGGCGTTGCAAACCCTGCTTGAACGCACGGCTCATTTCGCTCCCGTTGCCGATGGGTCGGTTGTCGCTCCTGGGCTCGCTCCTACTGCCGCTCCGGTTGTTGCGCCAGAGTCTACCCCGACACCTGTTGTTGCGTCTGCGGTGTTTCGGGGTATGACCGGTTCTGCCCCTCTTCCACAGCGCTTTGGGGGAGAGCCAACTCAGTGCCGAGGTTTCCTTAACCAGGTGGGCATTTATTTCGAGTTGCTGCCACATGCCTTTCCTACTGAGAGATCAAAGGTGGGCTTCTTGATCTCGCTGCTCTCGGACAAGGCCTTGGCCTGGGCCAGCCCTTTATGGGAGAACAACAATCCGGTGGTTGCCGAGTTTTCCGGTTTTGTTGCTTCTCTTCGGAAGGTATTCGATGTGCCGGCTCGTGCTGCCTCTGCTGCGAAGCTCCTTATGTCCATCAGACAGGGTTCACGATCCGTAGCTGAATACGCCATTGAGTTTCGTACCCTGGCAGCAGAGGTGGGCTGGAATAATGAGGCTCTGGTCGCTGCTTTCTCTCATGGTCTCTCGGATGCCTTGAAGGATGAGGTTGCAGCTAAGGACCTACCAGTTGAGCTCGAGTCTCTTATTTCTTTCCTGATTTTGATTGACACCAGACTCAGGGAGAGACCTTCCTTTAAGGAGAACCTGCGGAGGTCTTCTAACAGATTGGTGCCTACGTTTGCTGTCCCACCCGTGCCTCCCTCTCCTCCCACGCCTCCTGGGGATGACTTGTCTGGGGGTGAACCCATGCAGCTGGGGTTTGCTCGCCTGTCCGAGGGGGAGAGGGCACTCCGGAGACGCGAGGGCCGATGCATGTACTGTGGTCTCGGTGGGCATTTTCGGTTGGCATGTCCGAACCGTCCGGGAAACGCTCGTACCCTGAGATCCTGTCGGGGGCAGATCTTGGGTGGAGTCTCCTCGTCCCCGGTTTCCCGTGTTGACAAACCACTGATCACTGTTGTCCTCTCCTGGGTCGGGGGCTCGGTGACGACCCAGGCGTTGGTGGACTCTGGTGCTGGTGGTTTGTTCATTGATAGTGTGTTCGCTGCCGCCAATTCCATTCCTCTGCAGGCTCGAGGTTCCCCACTGGCTCTTGAGGCGATAGACGGCAGACCCCTTCTGCCGCCACACGTGACTCATGAGACCCTTCCAGTGGGGATAGCCATTGGTGCCGTTCACAGAGAGTCGGTCTGCCTCCAGGTTATTTCGTCTCCACACTACTCGGTGGTCTTGGGGTACCCCTGACTCCAGAAGCATAATCCGACTTTCGATTGGAGATCGGTCGAGATCCTCTCGTGGTCACCGCAGTGTGGGGCTAGTTGCATCCATGGGTCTGTCAAGTTGCTGTGTACTTCCTCGGACTCTCTGTTGCCTCCTGAATACGAGGAGTACCGGGATGTATTCGATAAGGTGCGCGCGGTTGCCCTACCTCCGCACCGCCCATACGATTGTGCCATAGAGTTACAATCTGGTGCCGTTCCTCCTCGTGGCAAAGTCTATCCACTGTCGGTAGCGGAGAATGAGGCCATGGAGGAGTACGTGAGGGAGGCGCTTTCACGCGGACACATTCGCAAGTCTTCGTCCCCGGCAGGGGCTGGATTTTTCTTTGTGAAAAAGAAGGGCGGTGAGTTGAGGCCTTGCATCGATTACAGGGGTCTCAATCGCATCACGATCAAGAACGCTTACCCGATACCCTTGATTTCCGAGCTGTTCGATCGCCTTAAAGGGGCCACGGTCTTTACCAAACTCGACCTGAGGGCGGCATATAACCTGGTAAGGATCAAGGCGGGCGATGAGTGGAAGACCGCGTTTAACACCAGGACCGGTCATTACGAATCCTTGGTTATGCCCTTTGGGTTGTGCAATGCGCCCGCAGTCTTTCAGGAATTCATCAACGATGTTTTCCGTGACCTGTTGCAGCAGTGTGTGGTAGTCTATTTGGATGACATCTTGGTATATTCTGAATCCATGGAGGCCCACATTCTGGATGTCAGACGAGTGTTGCAACGGTTACGAGAGAACAAGCTGTTCGGTAAGCTTGAGAAATGCGAATTTCACCGATCCCAGGTAACCTTCTTAGGTTACATCATTTCCGCTGAGGGGTTCTCCATGGATCCTGAGAAGGTTTCGGCTGTCTTACAGTGGCCCCAGCCCAGTGGTCTTCGTTCCCTGCAGCGCTTTTTGGGCTTCGCCAATTATTATCGGAAGTTCATCAGGGACTTTTCCATGCTGGCCAAGCCTCTCACGGATCTGACCAGGAAGGGCAGTAATTCCCAGGTCTGGCCGCTCGAGGCCATCCGAGCTTTTGAGGCCCTAAAGTCCGCCTTTGTGTCGGCTCCGATTCTGTCGCATCCCAACCCTGGGTTGCCCTTTGTCCTCGAGGTGGACGCGTCTGAGACGGGAGTAGGCGCCCTTCTGTCTCAGCGTAGAACACCAGAGGGTCCTCTGCTTCCTTGTGGGTTTTACTCCCGGAAACTGTCTTCCGCGGAGTGCAACTATCAGATTGGTGACAGGGAGTTATTGGCCATCGTGCAGGCCCTTAAAGAATGGAGGCACTTGCTCGAGGGTTCGGTGGTTCCGGTTCTCATCCTGACGGACCACAAGAATCTGACCTACCTTTCTGAGGCCAAGAGATTGACACCACGTCAGGCCAGATGGGCTCTGTTCTTGTCACGTTTTAATTACGTGGTCTCCTACCTACCCGGTTCCAAGAACATCAGGGCGGATGCCTTATCACGGCAGTACTCCGAGCTGTCCAGGGAGGAGTCGATTCCGACTTCGGTCATACCTCCGAATCAGATCCTGGCCGCCATTCGCACCAGCCTGACCTCTCCCCTGGGTGAGCAGATTTTGGCGGCTCAATCTGGTGCTCCCTCTGGGAGACCCAACGGCAGATGTTTTGTGCCTGAGGAGTTGCGCACTCGGTTGTTGCGAACCTACCATAACTCCAAGACCGCGGGGCATCCTGGAAAGAATCAGCTGTCCTGGGCTGTTTCACGTCTGTTCTGGTGGCCTTCCCTACGTTCCGACATCGCCGCATATGTAGCGGCATGCTCCGTTTGTGCCCAGAGTAAGTCCCCTCGGCACCTTCCGTTGGGCCTTCTGCAACCCATAGCCACCGGGGAGCGCCCATGGTCACACCTGGGGATGGATTTCATTGTGGACCTCCCTGCATCCCGAGGCCATACGGTCATTCTCATGATTGTTGATCGGTTTTCCAAAATGTGCCACTGTGTTCCTCTCAAGAAGTTACCCTCTGCACAAGAGTTGGCCACGATTTTTGCCAGGGAGGTCTTCCGGTTGCACGGTTTGCCTAAGGAGATTGTGTCGGATCGGGGGAGTCAGTTTGTGTCCAGGTTCTGGCGCGCCTTTTGCTCCCAGTTGGGGATTCATCTCTCCTTCTCCTCGGCCTACCACCCTCAGTCCAATGGGGCCGCAGAACGATCCAATCAGGCCTTGGAGCAATTCCTTCGTTGCTATGTCTCCGATCACCAAGACAATTGGGTTGACCTCCTGCCTTGGGCTGAGTTTGCCAGGAACACGGCGGTGAACTCTTCCTCTGGGACGTCTCCCTTCATAGCCAATTATGGGTTCCAACCTGCCGTGTTACCGGAGGTATTCTCTCCCCAGGATATTCCGGCTGTGGAGGATCACCTTTCCGTCCTACGTGCTTCTTGGGTACAGATCCAGAAGTCCCTTGAGGTCTCTGCGCAGCGCCAGAGACTCCAGGCTGATCGCAGACGAGCGCCTGCTCCTTCCTACCAGGTCGGAGACCGTGTATGGTTGTCCACCCGCAACCTCAACCTTCGAGTGCCCACTCCCAAGCTGGCGCCTCGCTTTGTTGGTCCCTTCCGAGTGCTTCGCAGGGTAAACCCGGTAGCCTATGCCCTTGCGCTTCCTCCTGGCATGCGGATCTCCAACGTGTTTCATGTCTCCCTGTTGAAGCCACTGGTGTGTAATCGTTTCACTTCCTCGGTTCCTCGGCCTCGTCCGGTCCAAGTGGGCAATCGTGAGGAATATGAGGTGAGCAATATCCTGGACTCACGCCTGGTCCGCGGTCGGTTGCAGTTTTTGGTCCATTGGCGTGGTTATGGTCCAGAGGAGCGTTCCTGGGTTCCCTCCGCAGATGTCCATGCTCCTGCCTTGCTCCGAGCCTTCCACGCACGCTTCCCTCAGAAACCGTTTTGTGCTCCGCGGAGGAGGGGCCCTTGAGGGGGAGGTACTGTCATGGTCTTACCTGCTTGCTGCTCTCCTTCGTTTGACATGTGCTGGCGGCCATCTTGGGTTCTGGGTTTCTTGTAGCCTTCCACCCTGCGGCTCCTCCTTCCCCTGGGAGGAGCTGGATGCCTAGCTCATATATATAGGAGGTCTGTGGCTTCAGTTCCTTGCTTGGTCCTCCTGTGTTCACATGCTTCTAGACTGCTGCTGCTTCTGGTTCCTGATCCTGGCTTCGTCTGACTACCCTGCTGGTTCCTGATTCTGGCTTCGTCTGACTACCCTGCTGGTTCCTGATCCTGGCTTCGTCTGACTACCCTGCTGGTTCCTGATCCTGGCTTTGTCTGACTACCCTTCTGGTTCCTGACCTCTGGCTTCGCAAAGACTCTGCTCGGTTTCACCATCCGTTTGGACTTTTGCTTTAGAGCTTTATTTTCAATAAAGCCTTCTTATTTTCACTTATCTCTTGTTGTACGTCTGGTTCATGGTTCTGTGACACATACAGAACCCAAAGATGCCCATAGCCTTTAAAACAGCAATATGTATGTCATAGCAATTAAACCCTCTTTTTAAGGGCTCATGCAGATGACCGTGGTTTTGGTTCAGGTTGGATGTGGAACCATTTATTTCAATGGGGCTGAAAAGCAACCGTATGTCTGTTCCGTGGCATCCGCAAAAATATAGAACATGTCCTATTCTTGTCCGCATTACAGACAAGGATAGGACTGTTCGATAATGGCCCGGATGTTCCGTTCCGCAAAATGCGTAAGGCACACGCCCGGTGTCCATGTTTTGCAGATCCACAATTTGCAAACTGGAAAACAGGCAGCGATTGTGTGCATGAGCCCTAATAAGCATAGAATGCAATAGGATGAAGCTGAGTGCCAAGTCTCTGACCATACAACAGCGTGATTAAAGTTATCTTTGGCAATGTCAGGGCCCGCCACATCTCTCTCCATAGTTATTCTGAACTCACTTCCCTGAACTGAATCTAAAAATTGGCATCTTTAAGCTGGTGACCCTAGAGGTCCGCCAGCATCTAGCAGCAAGGCTCCAATATCCAGCCATCCATTATTACTGGACCTGTCTGTTCAGCCAGTAATGAACAAGGTCTGATCAATTCATTACAGATGAATAGTGAGGTTGGATTCTATCCTTAATGAATCAATAAAGCAGCCGTAAATGATTATTGCAGCTATAAGGACAAATGGATCTGTTTTAAAAAGCTGAAAGAAGAAAATGGTTAAGATGGAAGAAGGGAGCAGGCTAGGTGTGGGCACTTTATATTGCACGTTTTATCTCTATATGCATATATTATCTGTAAGAAATCTGATGTATGATCCTGCAGTGAAGGGAATGCACTCCCTAATTCTTAAAGTGTGACTGTTTTTTATTTAAATAGGTCCTTTATTATATACAGAGCTCCAATTCACCTGCTACCTCCAGTCATCTGTGAAATCAGTGAAATAATACATTTCTGTTGGCTTGTAGCCACCACTAGGTGGAGCTTAGGAGCCTGCATACAGTTTATTGGAAGCTGTTTAAATCTACATGCAGTAAGCCCCCATAGAAGGGACTGCAGTCAGCTAGAATACAATGATTTACAATGTGCTACTTCTATGATATCTTAAGTTGCACTTCCAGAACCAACATTACGACACTCAAAGATGCTACTGGGGATCTCTGCATATTTCATCAGGAGAACAGGTGCAGATATCATGAAAGTGACACTAAATGGCTACTTTCCTACGGAAAGAATTTTGCAGAATAAAAACTACTGCGAATAAATGTGCAAGAAATCTATATGAGATACATGAATAGTGGTTGCGGATTTTGCTTTGGATTTGCCACAGATTTTGCCCATTTTCAGCATAAATTGACCCACTGCAGATTTAAAATTTGACCCCGAGGTAAATTTTGACATGGATTCTGCACACAGTTTTTCTACAGTGTGTAGATGACATTTTAGAAAATCTCATCCACTTTGTTGGTAGTATAAATGCTGCCCACAGCACCATATGGCTACATTCACACGAATGTACTTTGTTTCCGTGTCCGTTCCGGTTTTGTTTTTTTAGACTGGATGAGACCCCATTCATTTAAATGGGTCTGCAAAAAATGCGGACAGCACACCGTGTGCTGTCCGCATCCGTATGACCGTTCCGTAGCCCCTCAAAAAATATAGAGCATGTCCTATTCTTGTCCGTTTTGCGGACAAGAATAGTCATTGTTACAATGAATTCGCAAAAATAAAATACAGATTCCAAAAGGACGTCGTCCGTATTTTTGTGGATCAGTGTTTTGCAGACCGCAAAACACATACGGTCGTGTGAAAGTGTAGCCTAAGGTTATCTGTACACGTTGCGCATAAAAAAATGCATAAAAATTGAGAGTGATAAAGCCCCTGCAAAGTAAATGAGATTTGACAAATGTCATGTACACTTTGCGTAATTTTTTCTGAGCAGAAATTGACCTGCCGTTCGGATTTCAAAGTTGGCAGCAAGTCAATTGTTTCTTCGGATTTCACCTTTTCTAATGCAAAAGGTGAGATCGGTGACAAAATGGCATCAAAATTCATAAACAACTCATGCAGATTTAGGCTCCATTCACACGTCCGTTGCTTCTTTCCTGATCTGTTCCGTTTTTTGCGGAACAGATCTGGACCAGATCTGGACCCATTCATTTTCAATGGGTCCTGAAAAAAAATGGACAGCTCAATGTCAGATTATTTTTCAGGACCCATTAAAAATGAATGGGTCCAGATCTGGTCCAGATCTGTTCCGCAAAAAACGGAACAGATCAGGAAAGAAACAACGGACGTGTGAATAAGGCCTTAGGTGCGGAAATGCATAGATATGCATACTAAAATCTGTGCCGATAGTCTGTTTGGAAATCCGCACTCGTGTTCAGGCAGCCTCAGCATAGATTCACATGAGCCTTTTTTTCCTACACATTTTTGTCGTACAATTTTGGACGAAAAACGAAAAAAAAAAAAAAAAAAAAACACCAAAGTGTTAACTTCATTTTAATCCTTGAGTAATGTCATATAATCACGTGTATCAATTAATAATTACATTTTTCCACTGCCTCAGGATACCCATCATTAGTACCTCCTCCCATTTGCTGCAGTTTCATGCCACATCCACAAGGCACAAGAGACAGGCACTATAGGGAAGAGACAGATTTCATTCTTCGCCTGTGTTAATAAAGCACCACCCTATCCCTTTTTCCATTTCACCCTTGGCTGGATCATTTTCTGCCTCTATTCCCGTTGCTAATTCAAACTAATTAAAGTATAAAATAGAATAAATTGTGCGTCTCCGTAACTCTCCTGCATACACCCTGAGTTATGTCTCTGTGTTCGCACTCAGTGTGAGCAATCCCCTTTCTGATCAGCTCACTAACCATGGAACTCATTTACTACAGAGTGTTGCCGCATCGAAAAGACCCTGAAATAATGAAGAGGCGAGAGAGACGGAAAAAAAAAAAGAAGAAAGAGAAGACGAATACTAGGCGTTTCTGCTCTGATTTCAAATTTCACACATCACCACTTCCAAAAATGGGCATTGTAAAATTTTTCATTTTTCTTTTTCTTATAATTATCCAGCACTGGTTAAGTGTTTTTTCCCTCCTCTCCTCCTTCACAGAAATGCAAAGAGCAAAACTGAAGAACAGATTGAGTAGGAGAGCGGTAAAAAGGTGGAGGCTCCTGCCCGTGTAAAGCATATACACTGGGGAGTTGACCAACAACCACAAGAGCATGGCACATCTCGCCAAAAACCAAAGCTTCTGTTCTGACTGAGGATCTGGTTTCCTATTCACAGAGGAAAAGCAATGTAATTTACTACAATGAGTTTACAGAGTCGGAAAAAAAAGATTGGTAACGGGCTCAACTAATCAGAACTGCTTGTGTAGTAGGAACCATGAGCCTGTTTTGGGGCACATACTAAAATACCAATATAAAGTGTATACCATAGGTCTTTATAAGATGAGCATAGGAAGATTTTCTGATATTAACTTTTAGTGAACCCTGTCTTGGGGCTTCTGATAACAGAGTGGTGGCAGCATATGCATCGTTCTTTCCATTTACTTCTATGGGAGTTCAAAAAATAGCCGTGTAAGCAGAGGTGCTGCCCTAATATTGCCAAACAAGAGGCCTCAAAAGTATATACTTCCTGAATATATAGAGGCATATGACCTCGCTCAGCCAATCAGCAGCTCTGAAGAGCTCTCTATGACTCCAGCTTCTTCTCTAGATCTTGTAAGGGAAATTCAAATTAACCAACTGGAGCTAAAGCTGGCCCTACACATTATATAAATGCTGTCCAAGCCTACCCACCTCACAGGGAACAACCAGATGTTAAGAGAGATGAAGACCAGGCAGTTAGATCTCAACTCACCGATCCCTTTGTTGTTGGGGGAGAAAGGCTGCTGCCAGTGGCCTTCCTTTCCACCTTAGCTGAGCGTTCATGTGGAAGAAGGGGTAAGGGGAGACAACTGTCAGCCCAAACATTCTCATCAGTCAGATGGGTGGTAGAGAATGGTAGCAAATCTCCATCTATCACAATGTTCTTAGCCAATCAGTGGCAGAAAGGATAAAAGTTTTTATCATGTGAATGGGGCTGAATTGCGATGTCACGCTGTAGTCCGGTCAACTGTGGACCAGTGATCACTTTTATTACAACAGTTTTTAGGTTAGGTTTCTACATAAAGTTTTCTTTGAAGCCAAAGCCAGGAATGAATTCAAAAGAGGGAAAGATGTCAGCCATTTATAAGAATCGTCCCTGGTCTTGGCTTCTAAAACTGCACCAAAAAATCTGAACATAGGGATAGAGCCGTTTGGAGAAGACTACATCACCAATATAATACTATCACTGGTGATTAATTTCATTTCTACAAATCACCAAATTGAAGGGTTAAAAAATTTGGCTAGTTCCATGTGGAGTCTGTAGGTGAAGAACAGGCACAGGTGGATAATTACACTGACTGCAAAAGAAAGCCGCTGACCTAATTAAGTAGCTGTCAGATGAAGAAGAGTGTCCATTAACAATACGCAGAGTAGGTAGCAATTAGGCAGAATGCTCCTTTTTGGGTTGGTGTGATGATGGGAGGGGGGTAATTAGTGATAATTAAGAATTTTAGTTGTCAGTTTATACTAGCCTGGCTAATTACCACAGAACTCTTGGCTGAAAGCACATAGGAGGAGATTTGTTAAAAGCCAATTTCATAAAAAAATGTCAAATTTGGGAACTTGGTTTTATTTAAAGAGACTGTATGGCATCTTGAAAAAATGGTGGAAATGAATTATTAACCATGTGAGTATGCTTATTTACATCTTACTTCTGTTAGCACTGAATCATTTTCAATAAATTGTGAATTAGTGCTATGACTACTATATATTATAATAAAGGATCCACGTAAGGCTGCTTTCACACTGCCATCATGATTAAGAGCCAAAACCAGGAGCAGATCTTTCCATTGTACCTTATCTCTGAGTAGGCTCCAGTCCTGATTTTGGCTCAAAATCATTGATCAACCACTGACTGTGAAAGCAACCTACATCTAATACTTCCAACTTTTTCACTGTGCAGGTGAATGCGAACAGTGAGAAGTAAAAGACTGATATCTGGCTGTGACGCTCTGCGCTGTGATTGGACAGCGCTACAGCCAAGGGAGAAGGAGACGCCCACAGAGAAAGACTGCGTCTCCTTCTTATTGCTCCGATGCTCAGTATTAGCATACTGAGCGCAAAATTTGCGGGGGGCCATAACGGGGTAAAGGAGCGCTATTTTAAAAAAACAGGCAGGGTGGCAGCACAGCGGGGGTTACCCCGCAGGTACAGATATTTATCTCACTTACTACAGACCCATGAGAGGTCCTCTTTAAGTCAGGATTCAGGCACAGCACTGAAACGGCACTAGTCTGAGTAATGAACGATCTGCTTATAGCAAGAGACAAAGGTGAGTGCTCAATTCTGATTCTTCTTGACTTGTCTGCAGCTTTCGATACTGTGGATCATGAAATATTAATCTAGCGATTGAAGAATTACTAGGGCCTAGGGGGTGGCCTAGGGGGTGCTGTTCTCAGCTGGTTTCAATCCTTCCTAGCTGGAAGGTCACAGCAAGTGTACCTGGGCACCCTCTACTCTAATTCTGTACCACTTACTTATGGAGTCCCACAGGGATCGGTGTTATCCCCGTTACTCTTTGCAGTCTACATGCTTCCAGTGGGCAAAATTGTCCAGAACTAGGCCCTAGGTTACCATTGTTACGCAGGCGACACACAACTGTATCTGTCCTTCAAGCTTGCCACTCAAGACCCATCAGCATCCATCAATGCCTGTCTAGTGGAATTACAAAACTGGATGAACACCAGCTGGCTGAGGCTGAACTCGGACAAAACAGAGGTATTGGTAGTAGGCGGTCCTCACATGGTGGATAAAGTCCAAAAGTCCTCACACTTCAAACTAGCAATTGGGGGAGATACCGTTCAATATAAAGACTCCTGGGGGTGATCCTGGATGGAAAGCTAACACTCAGACAGCAGGCATCAGCGGTCGTCAAATCCTCTTTCTTCCATCTGAGAAATATAGCGAGAATTAAACACCTTATCCCAGCAGAAGACCTGCCTACAGTAATTCATGCATTTGTATCCTCCCGCCTGGACTACTGCAATGCCCTATTCATCGGATCCCCGGATAAAGTTCTGCGCCCATTACAACTAGTACAGAATGCAGCAGCCAATGCCCCACGTGGATCACACATCTCCCCAGTACTGCAAACTCGTCACTGGTTGCCAGTAAAATGGAGAATTCATTTTAAGATCTGCCTGATGACATTCAAGGCACTAAACCACAGGGGACCCAAGTACATAGCGGACCTATTGGAACTTTATGCCCCTACACAAGGAGGGTTATTTGGTTATTCACAGGATCCACTTAAAATCATTTGGTGCACGGGCATTTTCCTATGCAGCCCCTACTCTGTGGAACTCACTCCCACAATCAGTGCGAGAGGCCCCTTCTGTGGACAGCTTTAAGATAAGACACCTCTTTTCCCGAGCCGTGGAGACTGCAGAATGCAGGGTCACAGCGCTTTAAGTCCCCAGGTAGAAAAGCGCTATAAAAATATCATTATTATTATTATTATTATTATTATTATTATTATTAAGGCATGGGCTACACTACACTTGTAGTATAAATACTGAGAGGCAGCTGCAGTCCATAAGATTGCACACAACCTAATGTGCTCTTGTGGACTGCAGCTGTGCTCCATCAAAAGGAATCAGTAGCGCTACAAAAAGTGGCAGTGTAGACCAGATCTAAGACAAATATTCAATTGTTCCCCATGGAAAGAAAGTCTTCAGCCATTATTGCAAATAGGCCTGCAGTCAGTCTTGAGGTCTCTAGATCTGCATCTAAGGCAGGGGATTCGTTTTAGAGAGGGGTTTAGTGACAACAATTTGAGGCTACAAAGTAGTCTAAACTGAACATAACAAGCCTCATGTATAAAAGAGGGGTTCAGCTATCATGTTTCCAAACTCCACTGCTAAAAATGAAACTTAGGGTACATTTATTAAAACCAGTTATTTAGAGAATGGTCTTAATTGTGCCCACGCGGCTGGAGGAAGTGCCACATTTATGTGGAGGCGCAGGCCTTTACATAGCTTTGTTGCTTCCTCTAGCATGACGTGTGCCAATCTAAAATCTACGTCAGCTCCCTCGCTGGTATCAATTTAAGTAATTTTGTGCACCAAGAACTGCTGTGCAAAATGATGAATAAGGCAGGCCTTCTGCCCTTTTCCCCGCCCCCCTTTTAGACCTGTCAGGAAGTGGCATGAGTGGGGAAAAGACGCAGATTTTCTCACAAAAATGGCTCATGACAAATTCTGTAACTGATATATGCCACAAAAGTGGTGTACATCAGTACATGAATGAGCCCCCCCCCCTCCCCCCACACACACACGTGGTATCTAATTGTTTGCTATCAGGATCAAAGCTAATTTTTCTTCCAGAGCTTTGAAAAATGATAGCTGATATGATACAGGACAAGAACTGGGTACACTGACCTAAGGGGTATATCAAAGGAGGGTGCAAAGGTAGTGCATAAAGGGCCCAAACAGAAGGACACCAATATTATAAACAGCACAAGGCTGATATTATAGGTTTTTGCAGACCACTTCTGCACTAACATATATGTTTCCACTCTGTTAAAGAAAAAAGTTACCAATAGTCCATAAGAGCTGAAATATCTTCCAACAAAGACAGCCCCCTACCCCTTCTTGAGTAAATGGAGGCAAATGGTGCCAGTAGGTAGGTTCAACTCTAAATATACAGGAAGCGAACGAGAGCGCTCTGACACTGTCCAATCAGGACGGACAACAGCTGCCGTTATTGGAGGACATGACAGGTCCTCGTTAAAGGTACATTCACAAGAAAATGAAAAACGGACGTATGACAACCCTTTTTTAATGGTCATCAGATGGCCATTTTCAGAACTATTGCAGTCTATGTGGCAATTCACGTGGACCCCATTGAAATCAATGAGCCCATTTTTAACGACAGTTTAGACATAAGTGCACCCGTCTAACATAAGAGGTGTGGAAGGCAAGAATAAAAAAATAATTAAATACTAGCCTCACTTATGGCATGGCTGGGAACACTTGCTCCACGCTGAAAGCAGCAGGACCTGACACTCCCAGCGTGGTGACATCACATGATCATGCTGAGAGCATCAGATAATGCTGGCTCCAGTGCGGATCGAGTGTTCCCAGCCGTGCCTGTAGTGAGGTGAATTTTTTCAATTTGGGGGCCATTGAATACTGGGGGCAATATGGGGGCCATTTATATACTTGGCTCACTATAGGGGCTAATGAACATACTGGGGGCACTACGAGGGCTACTATAGGTACTGGGGGCACTATGGGCTAATATAGATACTGGGTCCCTAAAAAATACTGAGGGAACAGCGGTTTTGGGGTTAATAAAAAAAAGCCAATGAAATGCATTTATTTTCAACATATGTTTTTTACAAACATAAAAAATGGATGCAAAAATAATGCGCATTGTTTTATTTCGTACATACCATTTTTTTTCCAGTTTATCCATTTTTAACGTCCGTGTTTATTCTCACTGCCATATGAGTGTACCCTAACACTTTTAATTCTTTTAACACTTTTGTCATGGTCCTAATGACATATACCTCATCCATTCTCTGAGCAAACAGTGCAATAAAACTCCTATATGCAACTTAGTTAACGGGAGTCTGCCACCAGGAAATTCACTGGCAAACCAGGTACCACGCCTGGTCGGGCTAGCTCAGCTGGATGTCATGATACCTTACCAGCAATCCATTACTTCATTCTGGACAAAAAAGTACTTTTAATCCATATGCAAATAAGCAGGTTACAGCACCGAGCAACAGAGAAAGCAGGAGGTGCAAGAGGGCACAGAGTGTTTTGGGCCTGCCCTCAGTGCACTTAACTGCTCATTGGCATATGGATTAAAAGTAAGCAATGGATATCAAGTGAAAGATATCATTACATTCAGCTGAGCTAGACCTACGTACAAGGCATTGTGCCTGGTTCAGCAGATTTCATTTAAAGTGGATTTGTCATGCAGACAGTAGTTCTCATTTACTCTTGGCAAACTTCTTGTTGATTTCCATAAGGGATTCTGCACCCAAAATTTTGCTACAAAATACAATACAATTCATGTGCATGGGATTTTACAAAACTCCGAATACACAATGTGGAAAAATTCTGCATGGATTCGAGGGCATGTTGTGAACTTTCAAAACTTCACCAAAACCTTTATGCTACAAGTTCCTTCGCTCAGATCTCACCTGTTGCACTACAAGCCATACTCTCTTCTGGTTCTCTGAATGGGGGTTGTTTTCTATAAATGTTCCAACTTAGCCTATCTTTACATCTGTAGGCTTAGTTCAAAACCCCCATTGTGGATTCCACCATGGCAGAACTTGTTGGACCCCATTAGAAGTCAGTGGAGTCTCTGAGGCCCCCCTGGTGTCTGTTATGTGATGGATCTATTAACAGTTTAAATTCAGCTTCTCTGCTTCTATGATAGAACTGAAAAACAGAATATCTAATGAACACAGCCTAAAGAGATGTGTCTCAGTTAAAAGCTCCCATTTGCTCTGTGCAAACTGCAACTGTGCCCCGATCCCTGAAGTACAAGAGTGCTATAAGCAGATGGTGCAGGGGCTCCATGACGTCTATTTCTGACGGTACTGCACATACCGTCGATGTATGCTCCTCTTCTATGGTGCACGTACATCCCGCATTTTTGTAATCTCACAAAACCAGAAACAGAGATGCCTCTGATTAAAAACAGTAGTAGCAATTAGATTATATTAATAGATTTAGTTTACTTTAGTATTAGCAATTAGTTTTTTGGAGCCATCTTCAGGAATATTCACTTTTCTCATTCAAATCCATAGCGAAAATGTATGCGGTGAAAAACCGCAGATAAAGGCCAAGGCTGCTGTTGGTAAATTGCACTAATGCTATGGGGTGGAAAAGCAGTGCAATATTATATTCAGACAACCTAGAGCCGGAGCTATATAGGTGATTTTTACTAATTTGGTAGAAATAATTTTTGTTGTTAAAGCAATGTCCACAAAAAATCCAAACTGCAACATTAAAGAGGACCTTTCATGGGTTTATGTGTTAGATTACCAGATAGGGTGGCCCCTACAGATGCAGGGGAGAGCATCACGGCCAGGTGATTGGACCGCGCTACAGCCTAGAGAGAAGGAGACACCCATTGAGAAACCTAGTCGTCTCCTCCTCCCTGTACCGATAGTCTAAATTAACACATCAGGCGCCAGAAACAGCGGGAGACACAACACCAGAACGAAGAGGGCCACCCTATCTGGTAAGCATGCTAGTTTGTAACACATAAACCCATGAAAGGTCCTCTTTTATGTTGCAGTTTGGATTGTTAGTGGACATTGCTTTAACAATAAAAATAATTTCTACCAAATTAGTAAAAATCACCTATATAGCTCTGGCTTTAGGTTGCATTTGTATTAGATAGTAATAAGGCCGCTGTGTGACATCTCATCTCACTTGGTCACTTTAATCTCAAATTCTTGGATCAGTCACCGTGGACGGATGCAGTAGGTTCCTTCCTAAGTTCCCATTTAGATGCACCGGTCTTTCATTATATTCAACCGCCAGCAGCCTAAATCGCTTCCCTAAATTTGCATGAAATCTGAATTCTACAAGGCTGCTGTCCAAACAGAACAAACTCCGGCCGCTCTAATCTTTACATGGAGAAGTCAATTTGCAAGAGAAAAATGTGCGTTAGCGTCTCCCGCAGCGAGCAGGAGAAAGGATTAAACATCTCTCGCTTTAATTCTGAATTATCATAAACCCGACACAAACAATTACGAGGTGTGGAGAAAAGGCTTCCGTGTTTCGGATATGAGGTGGCTCAAGTCGACACCTTGGAAAATGCGATTTGGACAAATTACGCAGACCTACATCTATTCATTTCTCTATCCCCCTCTCTGCTGTACATCAGGAGATTTGTTGCCGGGTGGCGGATACAAATATAGAAGGGGTTTGTAGCCCGCTGCAATATCCATGATTCCGAGCATAATTAAACTGCGCTTTAATATTTTATTGTAACCGCATGAGAATGCTGGCTTTCCTGACAGAAAATGGGTAATGTCAAGTGAGACAGTAATATTCACGATAAATTGCTGCATGCTGTAACAATGTACAGGCATCACCAGGATGTGCAGCAGGAAGTCTGGAACACATTACCGAGCAACTGCACAATGATAAACCTGTTCCTTGCTCTGCATGGACTGAACATGTCTGGTATCTACCAAGTCGCTGGTATAGTGATATATTTACCACATTGTACATGTACTGTAAACCTTATCCAACGGCCCCCTCAAGCACACATCTCTTAAAACCTCCTTATATGCATGTCTATGTTAAACTGGTCTTGACCCACCCAATGACCCTTTGGGATGTGCCACCAATGCAGTATGTCTGGTCATCTGTAAAACTGTCCAAACCTTTAAAGAGAGTCTGTGAGCAGTTTTGACCCATCACAACTACTGACAGTGCTATACAGGGTTGGACTGGAGTTCCTTGGTCCCACCAGACAAAATTATTCTGTTGGTACAAACCCTATATCAGCAAATAAAGTGTAACAGATTTCAATTCAAAGAAATAGACCCTAATGACAAGTTATTGGCTCCAAAGACAGCTCCAAATCTTACTACTTTGGGTCCCTCTATGGCATCAGTGCCTGGGCCTACTAGAGGATCATCTGGTACTCTGGTGTGCTAGTCTGATGCTGGTGCTATACAGGTGAGAAGAGAAGCAGTGTTAGGGTACTTTCACACTGGCATTAGAAGAATCCGGCAGGCAGTTCCATTGGAACTGGAAATCCGTATCCAAACGGATATATATATTTTTTCGGATCTGTCAGACTTATTCATTGAAATATCGGATCCGTCTTTCCGGTATCATCTGGAATAACGGATCCAGTATTTAATTGTTTCGCAGCTAGAAAGAACTGCATGCTCAGACCGGAAAAACGACATTAATAAATTTCAATGGAAATCGGCAAGTGCGGTAGTGTTCCGGGATTTTGGCCAGAAAAAATACTGCAGCATGCTGTGGTATTTTGTCCGATCAAATACAGTACAAGGGACGAAACGGAAGACATCCTGATGCATACTGAACGGATTGCTTTCCATTCAGAATGCATTGGGACAAAATGGAAGCGTTTATTTCTGGTATTGAGACCCTTTACCGGATTTCAATACTGGAAAAGATTAAGAATAACGCTAGTGTGAAAGTACCCTAGGCCCACCATGACCAACAAGACAACCAACTTTAAATCCCCTCAGAGCCACAATGGCAAGTGCCATGGAGATTTGTGTTCAGTGCCCACGGCATTCAACACTGCATACCTCCCAGGACCTCCCCTCGCTCCTTCTGAGGGAAGGCTCTAGCAGTCTCCTGACTGGACACTAAGCTGTCACCAGGGGATTAAAAGATGAATTTTTTTGTCATGAAGCCATCAACCCAGGTATGCTTTCATTACTATCACCTACATATTTAAGGCTCTCAGCTGTTTTGAGGGGTCAAAACTGCTGACAGACTCGTTTCATGATATCAAACTGAACAAAAAAATCAAGTGGCAAACGATCAACAATAGTCAACCACAAAATGACCAAACAAAATCCAACATGAGCAGAAGGTCAAACGCTTTCATCTTATGGATATAACAAACAAAATGGTTCATCAAATAAGGCAGTTCAGCTTCCTACCTGTCTGTCTGACATGACATAAAGGTGTTTGTTGTCCGTTGAAAATGCCATGTCCCTAAGGATTGGACTTCCATCTCTCATTGCGTGTACTACTTCATATTGAATCCCACCATATGGAGGACCATCTGCCCGAATCTGGGGAAAAAATATAGTAATATGATGATCTCAAATATAGCAATCCTATGCATAAAAATATAGTAATATGATGATCTCAAATATAGCAATCCTATGCATAAAATGTAAAATGAAGTCCAGTTTGTTAGTAGAAAACATAAATCATGCGCTGGCACAAGCACTTAGCTCACAAGATTTATTCCTCACGAAAGGTGAGACATCTTCACAAATAAATCTGAAGTTTCTCCTGACATTCTGCCACCCTTTAGACTACACATTTTACTGCCGTAGACAGATGTACAATATTAGTGAGTGGTCATCTAGTTCACATATTTGAGGAGATTAACTAAGCAAAATACACAAAAAGAAAAGCGTACATGTCATGCCTCAAATGTATGATGTGTTTCAGACACAATTTTTGCCTAAGGCTACTTTCACACTTGCGGCAGAGGATTCCGGCAATCTGGACGCAAACGGATGCATTTGTGAAACGGATCCGGATGTGGATCCGTCTCACAAATGCATTGCAATACCGGATCCATCTTTCCAGTTGTCATCCGGAAAAACAGATCCGGCATTTAATTTTTTTCTCATTTTTAAAGGTCTTTGCATGCTCAGACCGCAAAACCAGATCCGTTTTGCCAGAACACTTGGGGCTGGATCCTGCATTAATGCAGTTCAATGGAAATTCATGCTGTATCCGACATTCCGGCAAGTGTTCAGGATTTTTGGGCGGAGATGAAACTGCAGCATGCTGTGGTATTTTCTCCGGCCAAAAAACGTAAGAGGGTCTGAACTGATGCATCCTGAACGGAATGCTCTCCATTCAGAATGCATTAGGATAAAACTGATCATTTTTTTTCCGGTATTGAGCCCCTGTGACGGAACTCAATACCGGAAAACAAAAACGCTAGTGTGAAAGTACCCTTATTAAATTGTTTTTAAAGGTTTTGAGAGAAAGGAAAGAGGCACAGTGTCTGACATGTCTGATATTACACCATCTCGTAATTGCAGGCGTCCTACAACGCTGTTGATAAACCTATACCACCATGAAGTTTCCAAATGTTCTGGAAAGCGTTTTGTTTCTTTTTTGCTCACCAGAACATGCTCTAGCTTAGCTCTTTTTGTATTGTCTTCTTTAATTGCACATATTTTACTCACAGCAAAAAACATGTATAGATCTTTGCAGTAGTTAAGAACTACCACCATACCGGCAGTTAGAAGGGGGGCTGCTACTAACCAAGAAGGAACGCTCTGGCAGATCCTCTCCAATCAGCACCAGTGATTAGAGGAGTGGCGCTGACAGAAATATTCCTCGAGTGTTGTCCTCACAGGGACAGTGGAAACTCTTCAGGTTCATGGGGGCTGAACAGGGCTACGCTGTACGGTATAAAAAGCCATGAGACATTCCCTGACTCTTGGCAATTGTCATCATATACTGTAATAAGTGCCATAGTAACTAGTGGATTCAAACTGAAATATGCATACCTATATATACTAAACTGTGGAAAAATGAAGAGATATAGAGGAGCATATATAGTCAAATCTTCTACCTTCTTGTATTTTAGTAGTTAATATAGAAACCAGCAATGCAGCACATAATGAGCTGCAAGCAACAACATCCTGAAGATATTTAGCAATGGCTAATTCTGGGTCTCATGTCTGTCATACAGGAGGAGAGGGAAGTTCGGATATTTTGCTTTCCTTCCAGCAGTTAGCTATATGTGCAATGTATGGACAACAAGCAAAGAGGTTGAGAGCGGATATGGATGTCAGTTTATATTGTATTACACACTCATATGACTGCTCGCTACATCTATGCATCCTTAGTACGCTGGATCCTTGCTTTCCCAAAGCATCATTCCCCATTAAGTTACTCACCATTTACATTATATCATCATTGATATCATATAGGTGTTTTATGTGTGTGTTACATGTTATGTGTGTTATTTATTGTATTTCCGCCATACATATAGGTCAATATTTAGCGTATAATGGAAGGGCTGTGCTGAGTTATGTGGTTTTAAAATAAATCATCGCTTTAGTGGGGGGAAGGGTGACAGTTTGCATCCTGCCTGCACGTGGCGAGATTTGCATTTTTGAATAGCCATTTGATTGTAACACAGTGTCACACTGAGAGACGTGGAGGCTGGCATGTGTCTACAGACAGATTAAAGCAGCCAACCGAACCAAAGGCTTCAAGTAGCCCAGCGGCCCACTCGGATACTGATACTGTGAAATGCTGGCCAACAAGCCAAGACGACTGGGACACCGCAAGATTTAGCCCCTATCGAACAGCAAAACCGGAACGGGGATATAGTTAAAGAAATGGCTGAATGTAGGGCAAGAGCAGCACTGTAACAAATGAGAGATGCTTCCACTACATAAGCAACCAGTCCAAGCATTAAACACGCTTGTATCTGACTTTCCATGTTACAAATCTAGTCCAGATTCAGCGGTGTAGGTTATGCCAGAGACATAAATCTCATAATTCATTCTACATGTAATGATATGTTTCTATGAACAGTACACTCTGAAGTCCATGCAGGAATTTTTCCTCACATTTTAGTTAAATGTTAAAAAAATGTAATAAAAAAATGTCTGTGATGACCGGGAACCATGATAAGTATCTTTAATATGCCCATTTCATTTTGGAACTTTTTGACACAACATACGCTCATCTATGGATGTAGCCAGCATTAGGACACCAGCTGCACCAGTATGGTCACTTTAATGGGATTTCTTGTATCACTGTCCATTGTGCACAAAGATGAGAAACATGGTCGTCTCCATCAGGTCTTACACATGTCAACATTCTGGCCACAGAATAACCTAGCTATTGGCTGATGACTACATACTATAAAGTACTGCCCACATAGCGATATAACCAGTGTAGTATTCACACTTGAATGTACTGTACACATAAGCGTAGTTCTGAAGTTCTATCACATAAATGTTCCCTATACATGCCATACATTCCCTACATAATATCTGCAAAGACTTATCAAGTTAAAGTGCCATAAAGAGCCCACAGTACCATCCTTTTTTTTAATTTTTTATATTAAATATTTTTATTTTCGTTTTCTTCTTACAAAACCAAGATAAGGAAAGACACAAGAAAAAACAAGGGGTAGAAATTGCAAATATACTAATATACGCAAACATATGTTACCTAATTGCAGCTAACATCAAAATTCTATCCTTATCAGGTTTAATTCCATTTCACATAAGAGAACATAGAACAATAAGAAAAAAAGAAAAAAAACTATATACCCCCCCTCCCCCCCCCCCCCCCCTTCTCGGTTGTCTTGGGAGTTTCCATAAGGCAATTTACTTCCATAATTACTTTTCAGGGGTTTATGTCATCCTTTTTCCCACATATTAAATTTTCTACACTCCATGTTACCCCCCTTACCACCTAGTAGTTACCATTCCCTATTTCATTATTTCTTTTTAACCCCCTAGCATACTCATATCTCTGCACCCTCTCACATAGATTTTTCCACTCTGAAACACTTGGCGGACTGTCCGATCCCCACCCTCTAGCCAGCAACACCCGAGCGAGCATTAATCCTTTTTCCCATTTCCTTTCACTTTCTCTATCCAACCCGATTTTTCTTATATCTCCCAACACTGCAATCATAATCTCCAATGGCGCACAGTACCCAGTTGCTCTGGTAAGGTCCGCGAAAACCTGGGTCCAGTAACCCTGCATAAGGGGGCAGTACCAGATCAAATGAATAAAATCTGCATTATCCTTCCTACACTTCCAGCAGATTGCGTCCCTAGATTTGTACATCTTGCTCAGCGCCCATGGAGTTATATAGGTCCGATGGAGGATAAAAAACTGCGTCAACCGGAAGTTACTCGAGATGGTGCTCCTTTTTATACTTCTATAAATGTTTCTCCAATCCAAAATATTAGGCTCCACCTCTCGTGCCCATTTATTTTCACTATTAAATTTAATCACACCTCCTAACCCCCTCTTTATTTTTTTATAAATTTGTGAAATTGATACTTTACTCGCAATACTGTGATAGCAGAATTCTGCAAATTCTGAGTGTTTGGTAATTAAATATTCTCTATTCTTAGTTGAATCAAATGCGTGCTTTAATCTAGCATATCTAAACCATGTGAGGTTATCTAAATCTGAACTAAATCCCATTTCCTCTAGTGTCTTTAATTTTCCTTCCACCGCTATCTGTGAAACAAACCTGATACCTTTTCTCTCCCAAAATACATAATCATCTAACTTCCAGAACTCACTTAAATTTTAATTTCCCCAAATAGGGGTGAACCTTAATGAATAATTAATACCCAATAATTTTTTGACCTTAACCCATACTAAGTGCATCATGTTGCTAATTGGGCACTTCCTGCCCTTTATTTTTAGAAGTCCGGTTTCTAGAACACTAACAATATTATATTGGAGACCTTCACATTCCCCTTCCAGAAAATGACGCAGTCTGTCATCCTCCATTATTAACCACTGCAGCTGGGATGCATAGTAGTAGCCTCGAAAACAAGGAACAGACAGGCCGCCATCTTCTTTGTCTAACCATAAGTATTTTTGTTTCAGCCTAACCCTTTTTCTCCCCCAGATAAGATCGTTTATCACTCCTTCTAATGCGTTGAAAAAATGATCCCCTATCCATACAGGGCAGGAGGAGATGACATAAAGAATCTGGGGCAGTAAAACCATCTTTATTATCGCAATTCGATCCGCCTGTCGAATCAACAGTTTTTGCCAGGTGCTTATTTTCTCTTTAACCCTTTTGAGCAGGGGACA
Organism: Bufo bufo; assembly: GCF_905171765.1. Classification (NCBI taxonomy): domain Eukaryota; kingdom Metazoa; phylum Chordata; class Amphibia; order Anura; family Bufonidae; genus Bufo; species Bufo bufo. The sequence goes on from NC_053391.1 coordinate 237,511,340, forward strand.
TCTATTGAGTTCTAGGTACTCCTGAATCCTCGAGCTGACTTTTATGCCAAGGTATTCGAATGACTCCGTGGGTTTCAGTATTTTAACATTGATATCCTTTTGCCATATTTCCTGACCAATTAGGAGCAGTACCGATTTTGTCCAGTTCACCCTGAGGCCTGACATTTGACCGAACTGATCTACTATCCCCATCAGGTATGATACCGTTGATACCCCCCCTTCCAAGAAGAACAAGATGTCATCCACATAAAGGCATATTTTATCTAATGCGCCCTTTGCCCCAAACCCCCTAATTTTATCGTCTGCTCGAACCTTACAAGCCAAAGGCTCAACAAATATGGCAAACAATAATGGGGAGAGTGGGCAACCCTGCCTAGTTCCTCTCTGCAGAGGGACCGGCTCTGATATCTCTCCATTAATTTTGACCCTAACCTTCGAGTTATAATAAAGAAGTTGTACCCATCTTATAAATCTTTCCCCCAAGTTAAACTTGTGCATTATTTTCCAGAGGTATGCCCATTCCACCCTGTCAAACGCCTTCTCCGCGTCCAAAGACAGGATGGAACGCGCACCCTCCCCAATCATCTGTAAGTTCAACAATGTCCGTCGAATATTCGTCTGGGCTTGGCGTTTTGGTATAAACCCCGATTGATCCGGGTGAATTATTTTCTCAATAACTCTTTTTAAACAGTTTGCGAGTAATTTGGCACATAATTTAAAATCGGTGTTGAGAAGAGAGATAGGGCGATACGAATCCACCTTACTCTCATCCTTCCCTTTTTTTCCCAGCAGAGTTATAACGGCCTCCGAAAGGGAAGCCGGAAGTTCGCCTCTATCCATTGAATCATTCAATACCTGCACAAAAACTGGGAGAATAACCTCTCCATGTCTTCTATATATCTCGAAGGGAAGGCCATCCAACCCGGGGCTAGAATTGCCCTGAATAGTTTTCAACGTATCCCACAGTTCCTGCACTTTTATAGGGCCATTCAGTAAATCCCTCTCTTCCTCGGAGAGTCTGGGGATCGGCACTCCCTCCAAGAAGAGTCCGACGTCATCCATCCCTCCCACTCCCTCCGAGGAGTAGAGGTCCCTGTAATACTTAACAAATTCCTGCTCTATTTCTCCCTGGTTGGATGCAATCCCCCCATCTCTCCTCTCAACACTTCTAATCCTATTGCCTCCCCTTTGATTCTGTATAAGTGTGGACAACAGTCTCCCCGACTTTCCGGATTCCCTAAAATACCGGGCCCCCTCAAAAAACACTTTTTGTTGTGCCTTATCCGCCAAATAATTTTTTTAAGCGCTTTTAGCATCATCCAACTGTCCCGTCAACTCGGGGAGACTCTTCTCCAGCAGTTCTGCTTCTATTTCTTTTACTTTATCTCCCAACTCTCTCTCCTTCTTTGCAAATCCACTTTTTAATCCCTTGATTTTACTTACCAGGATACCACGTAAGTATGCTTTAAATGCATCCCATACATACCCTAATTGTGTGGATCCCAAATTGATCTGCCAAAACTCCTCTATGGCCGCCCACAGTACTATCCTTATTCGTACCCATGAAATAATTCTAGCTTTAGTGTCTATATAATGACCATATAGAGAACATATAGAAATACATGATGACCAATAATAGTGCCAACTGTCTAAGCAATGGTCCTGTCCACAGTGCCCATATAATAACGGCAAGCATGATATCGCTATAGTTCCAGCATCATGGATGTCCCATATCAGCAGCCTTAGAATGGTTACTCCTTTGAGAGTTCCTCTTCCTGATCTAATCTCTGGAATCAGAGTTTGAGCCCCCAATGTTCTTGTCCTCCAAGTGTCTGCCAGTCTCCAGTGAGAACACATAGACCGTTTAGGGTTGGGAATATAACGGGTACCTCCTGAAGATCTGCATGAGGGGTTGCATGCACCACCAATGCCACCGCTGACCTCACATCATAGTCATACACAATTAAGTTGGAAGAGTTAATGCAGGAAAATCACAGAGATTTATTAATGAACACTAGTCAAAAGGAAAGATTTTTAATGAGCACAAAATATGTATTGTAAATTGCCCATTATTTTCTTCCAATGCTATTTCTGTTCTGCAAGCCTCATGAAAAATGGAATATAGCATGGAACTGGTTGTGAAAAATATAACTTCACATACAACAGGAAAGTATAGTGTATGCAGATAGAGAGAAGAGCCAAAGAAAACGTATTCAATGCAGATCTTGACTCAAAAATCCATTGGAAGAGGCACAATGTCTAGTATTAGATGGCTGTGCACAAGAGGAACAACGCACATGACGGCTTTTCTATATTTACGACTCATGTTTTCACTGCACCCTGGCCTGGATTTTTATGGCTTTCCACAGAGGTTTTACACGGTGCAGATTGGAGCCGATTAAACTCTGGCCTTCACCGGAGAAATGCCCATTATCTCTGCTAATAATAATAACCGTTACAATAAGAGGGTAGTAATCTTTTCCCGATGCCTTCTGGCACCCAGCATACAGAGGGTCTTGAATACAGAATGAAAAAGGGAAACTGCTGAAGATATTGACCAAGGAAGTGGGAATATAATTTTGTTATTAACTGGGGGGTGGGGGGATTACCTAAGATGCAGTGAAGAATGAAATTCTAATGTCCTGAGCTTATGTCTCATAATTAATTGTGTGTCACCAAATTGGATCATTTAATATTATTTTTAGGAAAATAGTCCAAAAAGGAAACACACTCAAAAACACCTCTTAAAAAAAAACATCACAGTCAAGGTCATTAACTCAAGGTCAATGTGAGCCAACAACGGGCTTATCCCTGTTCAAAGACAAAAGTCGCAGCCTCCAAGTCTGATTCTTAGACATAAAAGCAGAGCAGAATTTGTCAGAAGGACGCCGCAGTTGGTCCACCACGGTCGGGGTCCCGTCTTCAAAGGACAGCAATGACTTTCACAGTCTCAGCCTCTTTCTTACTTTCGCTTCCCCCACCCATCCAGCCACGTCCCCATGTCGTTAGGGCAGCTGTTTAATAAAGCGGTTGCCATGGCAACTGCCTCTGAAGCCCATCCGCTAAAAGACCTGATGTTAATTTAATGAACCCTTCAGCTGCCAGAGACTGCTAAAGTGTTCTGTCCAAATGAAGGGCAATGACCATGGACAATCATTATTTACCCTCACCATTAATCCATTTAACTCTTTCACTGACTTCTTCGTCTTTGACTTGCAAATGTAATTTTTTGGATCAACGGTTGGCAAATGAAGTCTGACACGTTCCAGGTTCCTCATAAAAACATCATTGCTTTCCTTTTGCTGATTATACATAAAATGCCATATGTGGTAAGATTGTAAACCGGTCAATGTCCAGTAGCCATTGATACACTTTCCCCATGGCTTATTTCATTTCCTAAAAATCTTCGTCTAGAAATCAATGAAATGTCAAGCCAACAAAAATGCCATGTTCAATCACCATCATGAATACTAAGAGATTGCTGCCAGACGCGACAGAAAATATGGCAGGATGATTACCAGTATGTTTGGACTAATTTGTGATGGCATCACAGGCTGGAATAGATAATCTGGGATCATGGACTAGCTGGACTATTTTGTTTAGTGTAATTTTTCTACATTTGGGTATTTGGGGTGTAACATGGCGCAATATAGGCTCAGAATATGTTAGGAATCTCTTTCCTAGAGTTGTGAAGAGTGACGTAAAGGATACAGCTACGTAGAGTGACTTTGCCAAAAACATTGCCACCAGGAGATTTTACTGTGTGTGAATCTGCAGCTTGCAACGTTGCCCAAGCAACATGACAACCCATCAATGGTCAGGAATATCTCGCTCGAGATGGTCCTGGCAAATTGCCAGAAAAGATGGCATCACACCTGTCTAGGTTTGCAACCGTTAAACCTTATTAGTTTTTTATTCCATGAATTCAGCAAATGAACATCTTTTAATATGGACCAAATGTTGCTCTGAAAGCCAGGGTATCAAATAGCCTTCATAAAAGTAAAGCATCTGGGATGATAACAGTTTTCCAAAGTGAAAAACAAAAGGAAAAATTACTTCAAGACATATACCCTCTTGAGAATTGAAGCCTCTTATGTAAGGGGGACTACGAAATTTCGGATGTTTTAATTATATCTTTAACTCCTAGATTTCCCAGACCCCTGTGTCCCTTCTGTAGACGAGTGCTTATAATGTGCACTGAATTCACTACATCGCCACCGCTGTCCTTTCTGTTGCCTTGGTAACAGTGATGTCACACACAAAAAAATAATTAATTCAATGGATGAAGTAATGTGTTCAAAAAGAAAAGACAATGCACTTGTCCCCATAGCAAAATAATGCTGCTTCACAGGTATGCTATCTGATCAAAAGAAATAATGAGGGTATAATGCCAGCCGTTAAGATTTGTGTCTGAAATAAAGGGGAAATGTTAATAATACAGACATAACTAGCGGTAGTTCAGGAATCCCCATGCAGCGTAAATGGAATCATTGTACAACCGGACTCATATTTAGCATTTAGCGGGCAGACTCAATAGGCAATGTCCTACGAATGCAATGGATACTCCATAAGATAGGCATGCTAATACTACTGTGCCTCCCTGAATGCTGCCCCCACAGCCCGACTACATTATTATGGTAAGTTGGAGGGTGGATTTATTATTTGATTTGTGCAATATATGGTAATTTTAGTCTTTTTACGCCTGGGAGGCGGACCAATACATTTATTAAGTTTAAATCCGGAAAATGCAGTACAAAGTGGTACAATTTTATGCCTGCTTGTGGCAAGCACAGATTTCATTTTTCTGGCTTTAAGATGCAGCAAATTCATTATTAATGTGCACCTCTATTAATTTGACACATTTCTCTGTGTGGCGATCTTCGGGGTAAGCCTTAAGCATATGAACCATCAGTCTTAATAAATATGCCCCATACTACTGGGTCAATCTGCCTTGGTTCTCTGTTATGAATACGGAGAGGGGCCAAGTGATTGGCTAGTCCTAATTGTCAGAACCTACTCTAGATACATAACTTTGCAAACACTGACTCAGAAAATATGTGGGCAAAGCGCCAACCACTGTAGGAGGTGAGAGTGACTGCATACCACATATAAATAGGAATGACATAAAATATCTTCAAGTGACTGTCACCACATGATATACAGTAGAACATATCGAAGATGGGGCATCTTGCAAGTATGTAATATATGCTAATTACAACACCTGACAGTCTGACAATCTAAATGAGAATTTTATAGATGCTTTTCATGAATATTATTAATAATATGTAATGGATCTGAGAAGGACTTGTGTCTTTTTTCAACTGATGTAGTTAAACCACAGGCAGCATGAAATCCCAACAGGCTCCCTCGTTGCAAACAACTATGCATTACTTTGAAATGCAGCAGCATTTCAGAGCAAACATGGTTTAAAAAGGAGATGAACAGGGAGAAGAGTCACTGAGTAGCCCTCTATCCATTTTGGTTTAACTAGCAAGTCTCTTCCTTGTTACAGACAGTGGATGTGAGCCCACTGTGCCAACCAACTGGTTTGGCTTTGTGCTAGTCCTAAGGGCGCTATCCCTGGTTTTTACCCTTTAATCCCTCCACAGAGATATGATATTTGCTGCAGAGGAGCCACCAGGCTGCAACCTCTTGGAAGAGTTTCAGTGTGGTTGGCTGCTGACCCATAGGGGTCAGAGGCACTGGTGCAAGGTACTGAGGAATCAGGCAATACTCATAATGAGAAAACAAGCAGAGGTCAGGGCAGGCAAAGTTTGTGCAAGTCCATAAAACTAATCCGAGGTCGGGGCAGGCAGGAAAGGGTTAGTACAGTCAGGTCAGGCAGCAGAAGGTCAGAATCAGTAGACAGGCCGAGTTCAGTACATAGGCAGACAGACAGCAACAGTACTTTTTCAATTGGAAACTAGCAGGCTAGAACAACCTAAAGCACAGGCAACTTACACCTGGAAAAAGCGCCTTAAATACACAAAAGTAGCCAACCTTAGGCTGGAACAGATCTGGTGAGTGATGTGGTACCCATGACCACTTAGAGGAGCAGGGCAGCCGCAGGCATGGGCCTCCAGCATAACTGGGTGGGGATAAACTGCTGGTGAGCAGCCCCTGAGACTCTTTTCCATGTTCCCATCTTTCTTTAGAAATATGCAGAATTTCAGGGAAATACATAGTTGTAACAAAAATGTCATTGAGCATTAAGCTCCCGACAAGTTCCCTGGAAAGGAGTCTGTTTGCAGACAGATTTCCTTTTATTCCAGCAAATGGCAGAAAAATCCCTATGTTGGTAGTAGATCTTCATAAACATCTGCATAAGTAACGCATATAGAAACTTATTTCCTTCATATTGTCAACGTGGCTTCATCTAAGAGATGACTTTCAATAAAGGCAATTACATTTTATCCGTTTTCCACTCAAAGAGCTTTTATTGCTTAATTTAGAACTTCAGGACGTAAAGTGCACAATGATCAAGCAGAGATACCTTCAAACAATACTTGCAGGATCCTATGAAAGTCCAAGGGAATTCTGGCAGAGTCATCAACCATGGCTAAATAGGTTAAAACTGCTCTGTTTGGCTATAATACAAATAAAGCAAATCATTTCTCTTGTGCCATTCCAGTTCAATATTTATTGGAGACAATTTGTTTCCCTAATGAGAGAGAGGCGTAAAAATCCCCAAGGCTTCCCAGAGACATAACAAGGAGCAAGTAATATCTACCATCCTTTGTTCTAGCAGCTTTAGAAAAATTGAGGGAAAAATTACCTCTCGACTTAAGGGATTGAAGAATGAAAAAAAGAAACCTTCTGCTCATATAAAAAGGCTCTTTGGAATAACCACTTAGACATAATGCAAATCTGACTCAAATGTCTTTTCAATTCAGACTCACTTATTTAGTGGAAGAAAAAAGCAACTCTCCCTTCTCTGACTCTTTTGTCTACTGTAATTGTGACAAAATGATCTAATCCGTCACGCAGGTCATTAGGAGGAGTGATAAATGGGGACTGACGAGAAGTGGGAGCATGGGGGACTTCTGGGGATAAGCATTGAATTAAAGTTCTTTTTAAAAGCAATTGCTCCTGTTAGTCACTTTTTATGATATGAGATTCATCTACTTCAGTCTTAGGCTGCCCATACACATAAGACAAAAAGTTAACTGAAATGGCCGATTTCCACCATTCTGCCCGATCATCATTTCATTTGCGATGGCTGATGGCTGTAACTACTACTTTTTTCTACTTCTGTTTGAAGTGACTGTGAAGATAAGGTTTGGAGTCCAACCTTCCAGAAGTTTGCAGACTTTTCTTTCCCTTAAAGGGGTTGTCTCACTTCAGCAAGTGTCATTTATCATGTAGAGAAAGTTAATACAAGCCTGTTACTAATGCATTGTTATTATCCATATTGCTTCCTTTGCTGACTTGATTCATTTTCCCATCACATTATACACTGCCTGTTTCCATGGTTATGACCACCCTGTAATCCATCAATGGTGGTCGTGCTTGCACACTATTGGAAGAAGCTTTGGCCTTTCTGGTGGCTGGGAACGTGGGAGTGAACATAGGCTAGTGCTTTTTCTTATATTCTGAAAACACGCCCACCACTGATGAATTACTGGGTGGTCATAACCATGGAAACGAGCAGTGTATAATGTGATGGAAAAATTAATCCAGCCAGCAAAGGAAGTAATATGGATAATAACAATACATTAGTAAGTAGACTAAAAATAGACAACCCCTTTAAAGGGAACCTGTCACCGGGATTTTGTGTATAGAGCTGAGGACATGGTCTGCTAGATGGCTGCTAGCACATCCGCAATATCCAGTCCCCATAGCTCTGTGTGCTTTTATTGTGTATAAAAAAACTACTTGATACATATGCAAATTAACCTGAGATGAGTCCTGTATGTGACTCATCTCAGGGACAGGACCCATGTCAGGTTAATTTGCATATGTATCAAATAGTTTTTTTTTTACACAATAAAAGCACACAGAGCTATGGGGACTGGGTATTGTGGATGTGCTAGCAGCCATCTAGCAACCCAAGTCCTCAGCTCTATACCCAAAATTCTGGTGACAGGTTCCCTTTAAGGTTTACTTCAGCTGTGCTGCTCCACAAGTCTTGCATGATCAGTCAAACATGGCTGATCATTTGCCACTTTAATCAAGCTCACTCTTTTTTTTTCTGGTCTCCCTGATCTGCCAGTTTAGTCTGGCATGTTGGTGGTCCAATCAATTGTTCGAGTGGTCCAATGGAAGATAAATTGGCCACATTCTGTGCCCATACAAATTAGATGTTGATAGGACATTCTAACTGTCTAGTGTGTATGGGGGTTTCCCAACTGTCAACTGACTGCAAATGTCAGGAAAAGAAGGATCGGGTGTGGCTTATTCCCTTCTCACGAAGGAGAACGTATCTATGCTCAACCGAGGCCAGCAAGCATGAGTATGAGGGCTTGGGAGAAATAGTTCCCAGCTGAACGTGTGTTTAGTCAAAAGCTATCTAGGGTATATAGCCATCTTTAAGTTCTAAATGTAATTTAGTTAACAGAGGGCTCAGTATGGCCATGGGAGAAGTTACTAATGCTAACAAAATAAGAGCATATTTTATTAGAAGTATCCATCAGAAGTTTCATTCATGATCGCAATGGAAGCATTAGGGACTCTGTTATAATCTAAAAGATACCATATCAAATGGCACCCAGAGAGCGTATGGTGGATGGAATGTGAGCAGATACAATATCACGCACCTCTTTATCTCTACAAGTGAAGTCAGCAGGACAATGTCAATCTTAGAGCAGTACCACCTTCAAATGTACCATCAAAGAGCTTTCCCAAGGCACAGTGAGTGAAGAGAAACTGGCCAGAGCTGTCTGGAGAACACACCTTGAAGTTGCTGAAATCTAAAAGAGACTTATCTCCAGCAGGAGACAGTTCACACGCTGTCTTCTGAGAACTTTGAGATAACAGACTTGGAAGAGATTTAACTAAGAAAGGCCTTCAGGCCTGAAGGTGTGACAGCTCCGTGCCGTGATGAACATGCCTTGGTTGCAGCTTCACTTACAAAGCTGCCTGAGAGGTGCACAAATATTAATCTTCACTTCTATTAGTTGTGGTAAAAGGTTATATAATATCTAACGCCTGAAAAGAACAGTTATTCTTCATCACAGTGCAAAAATAAATAGTTATACCCTATAGAGACACTGATTCTGGCTCCTGCAGTAGAGATGTCCCATAGAATGACTAGTGAGTATACAGGACTGCATTATGGTATTTTAAGTAACTGTGCAGCTTGAATTACAGTTCTTGGCCTATCAGCACATATCTGATGTCTGATGGTTTCTACTAGAAGCACTGCATGAAAATCAAGAAGAGAAGGAAATGATATACATGTCTATGTTATAATCAAATGTTATGTTTTCACACAACCAGATGAATCTTGAGAGGTCTGAAGTCTTGTTCACATGTGTATGGACAGACTGTCAGTCAGTAATATGGATGTGTGAGATGCATCTGTCAACAGTGCGCTTGTAGTCTTTTAGTCCATGTGCCCAGTCCTAAATGTACTGGAGTGTAACAGACCCAATCAAAGGCTGTGACTGACACGTCCATTTTATACCACCCAACTGTTTGCCACTTCTAGAAATTGTATTGGGTGTTTTGATTTATCTCCAGTTCTCTACTGCTCCCATCACTTTACGTGTGATATTCTTTGTTAATGTAGTTATGATTCTTCTTCATTAGACTGCACAGTTATTCTTTTTGGGTTTGCATTGTTTTACATCAATGATATCAGTGACTTATTTGTCACAGATTCTTCTTTCCTCCACTCATTTCCCTTTATTCTAACTTTCAGTTTCTATCACTGTGTCACTGATTCCTCCTCTCCACATCCTATATCCCTCCTATTACACTCGCTGTACTCTTGTGTCACTGATTCCTCCTCTCCTCATCCTATATCCCTCCTATTACACTCGCTGTACTCTTGTGTCACTGATTCCTCCTCTCCTCATCCTATATCCCTCCTATTACACTCGCTGTACTCTTGTGTCACTGATTCCTCCTCTCCTCATCCTATATCCCTCCTATTACACTCGCTGTACTCTTGTGTCACTGATTCCTCCTCTCTTCATCCTATATCCCTCCTATTACACTCTCTGTACTCCGGTGTCACTGATTCCTCCTCTCTTCCTATAACCCTCCTATTACACTCTCTGTACTCCTGTATCATTGATTCCTCCTCACCTCCACCTATATCCCTCCTATTATACCCTCTGGACTCCAGTGTCACTGATTTCTCCTCTCTTCATCCTATATCCCTACTATTACACCCTCTGGGCTCCTGTATCACTGATTCCTCCTCTCCTCTTCTTATATCCCTACTCTCTGGACTCCTGTGTCATTGATTCCTCCTCATCCTATATCCCTTCTATTACACCCTCTGGACTACTGTGTCATTGATTCCTCCTCTCCTCTTCCTATATCCCTCCTATTACACTCTCTGTACTCCTGTGTCACTGATTCCTCCTCTACTCATCCTATATCCCTACTATTATACTCTCTGTACTCCTGTGTCATTGATTCCTCCTATCCTCTTCCTATATCCCTCCTATTACACTCTCTGTACTCCTGTGTCACTGATTCCTCCTCTTCTCATTCTATATCCCTACTAGTATACTCTCTGGACTCCTGTGTCATTGATTCTTCCTCTCCTCTTCCTATATCCCTACTATTACACCCTCTGGACTCCTGTGTCACTGATTCCTCCTCTCCTCTTCCTATATTCCTACTATTACACCCTCTAGACTCCTGTATCACTGATTCCTCCTATCCTTTTCCAATATCTCTCCAATTACACTCGCTGTACTCTTTTGTCATTGATTCCTCCTCTCCTCTTCCTATATCCCTCCTATTAAACTCTCTGTACTCCCGTGTCACTGATTACTCCTCTCCTTATCCTATATCCCTACTTGTCACAGACACTCCCTTGACAGGTGCCAGGAGATCAGAGAGACTGGCAACACGTGGGTTAATCTGAATGGGTTCTTGTGGATCATTTGTGTCTGTGTTGTTTTGGTAATGACCACACATCTGACAGGTGTTGTTGGTTTGGTCATTTAACTTCCCCTATTTATTACTGCTTCCCCTTTTGGGGGTGCGGTTTATAGCTCCAGTTTCTGGACTCTGGGCTAGCTGGTTGTTGGATCTCGGTTGAGCTCCTGGCGCTGCCTTTGCTCCATGTGAAGTTAAGTGTCGTCTTCACTATTTGTATTTTGTTTGTTGTATTTCCCTGTCTTTTGTATCTAGGCCTGAGGGAGACTCCTGTTCATCCTTCTGGTGGAGGAATAGGTTGTCTCAAGTCCTGTCAATATACCAGGGCCATACAAGGGTGTGTTAGGGCTCTAGGTTCCTGTGTATGAACTTTCCTTCCATCGATTTCAGTTCATACTGATAGTTAGTCAGGACTTGGATTAGGGTTGTTCTAGGAGGTGACCTTCTCCTTTACCCTAGTTTCCAGGCCTAGTTCCTATCCCCTTTCCTCCTGTGCTCAGTGTGGAGTTTCCCACCCACACTGCATCCGTGACTCTACTATTACACCCTCTGGACTCCTGTATCATTGATTCCTCTTCTCCTCTTCCCATATCCCTACTATTAGACGCTTTGGAATCCTGTGTCATTGATTCTTCATCTCCTCTTCCTATATCCCTCCTATTATGCCCTCTGGACTCCTGTGTCACTGATTCCCCCTCTCCTCTTCCTATATCTCTACTATTATACCCTCTGGACTCCTGTCTCATTGATTCTTCCTCTCTTCTTCCTATAGCCCTCCTATTATGCCCTCTGTACTACTGTGTCACTGATTCCTCCTCACCTACTCCTATGTCCCTACTATTATGCCCTCTGGACTCCTGTGTCACTGATTCCTCCTCTCCTCTTCCTATATCCCTACTATTATATCCTCTGGACTCCAGTGTCATTGATTCTTCCTCTCCTCTTCCTATATCCTCCTATTATGGCCTTTGTACTATTGTGTCAATGATTTGAGCATTCTCTCCTTCCATCTTGTCTTCTCTCCACCTGTTTATTTTAGACTCTGTTCTATTGATTCCTCTGTTTCTGCAGAGCTGCCAAATAGCATATATTTAAAAAAAAATCTGAATACACAAGGTAGTTCCTGCATTCAACATGTCTGACGCAGTCCCCTGAGGGTCTCTGTGTAAACCATCCACTTTCTCACCCTGTCTGGTATACCTCATTATTTTTTGCATTAAGCAGTTCCTTATAGAAACTTGTTTGCTATGTTTTAATGTGCTCACATCTCAGGACTGCAGCAGAAAAAAAAACATTTGCTGAGACTGCAGGCAAGTAACCTTTTGTTATTTTACCAGAAGCTGACATCTTATCTGCTCAATATTTAGACAAACAGTTATGCCTTAACCCTTCCCTTTGCTACAGTTAAAATGTGGAAAATACAATTCCTCCAGCTTTTTATGGGAAAATAACTTTAGCATTAAGAAATGTTTCACGGTCCATCTTTTTCCCCTCCCCAAAATGCAATTTATATCAGAAGGAAATTAAGTCGCTGCAAAAAGGAAACATTTTTAATGGATTCAACCCCAAGAGAACCCGGCCTAATTAATGCAATTTTGTTTGCATAAGACAATGCATAAAACCCTTCACGTATCTCTCAGTGTCATGTGTTACATGACAGCTACCTCGACTTCACACTAGAGCGTAATATTGATATACTGTATATTGGAAAGGGATGATGTGATTTTCTTCCGTATGTTCAGATGGGTAACATTTTTCTTTTACTTTAATTTTTTTTCTCCCAGCTGGCAGATATGTTGGTGTACCATTTCCAAGGCCTCTTGCACACGAACGCATTTTCATTCCTTTCCGTTCCGTTTTTTTTTGCGGACCGTATACCGTACCATTCATTTCAGTGGGTCCGCAAAAAAAACAGAAGGTACTCTGTGTGCATTTCGTTTCCATATTTCTGTTCTGCAAAAAAATAGAATATGTCCTTATTGTCCGCATTATGGACAAGGGTAGTACTGTTTTATTAGGGGCCAGCTGTTCCGTTCCTCAAAATACAGAATGCAAACGGATGTCATACGTATTTTTTGCGGATCCGTTTTTTGCGGTGTGAGTGCATGTAATGCGGTGTGTGAGTGCATGTAATGTGGTGTGTGAGTGCATGTAATGCTGTGTGTGAGTGCATGCAATGCGGTGTGTGAGTGCATGTAATGTGGTGTGAGTGCATGTAATGCTGTGTGTGAGAGCATGTAATGCTGTGTGTGAGTGCATGTAATGCAGTGTGTGAGTGCATGTAATGCTGTGTGTGAGTGCATGTAATGCAGTGTGTGAGTGCATGTAATGCAGTGTGTGAGTGCATGTAATGCTGTGTGTGAGGGCATGTAATGCAGTGTGTGAGTGCATGTAATGCTGTGTGTGAGGGCATGTAATGCTGTGTGAGTGCATGTAATGCTGTGTGTGAGTGCAAGTAATGCAGAGTGTGAGGGCATGTAATGCTGTGTGTGAGGGCATGTAATGCTGTGTGAGTGTATGTAATGCTGTGTGTGAGTGCATGTAATGCTGTATTTGAGTGCATGCAATGCTGTGTGTGAGTGCATGTAATGCGGTGTGTGAGTGCATGTAATGCTGTGTGTGAGTGCATGTAATGCTGTGTGTGAGTGCATGTAATGCGGAGTGTGAGTGCATGTAACGCGGTGTGTGAGTGCATGTAATGCTGTGTGTAAGTGCATGTAATGCGGTGTGTGAGTGCATGTAATGCTGTGTGAGTGCATGTAATGCTGTGTGAGTGCATGTAATGCTGTGTGTGAGTGCATGTAATGCTGTGTGTGTGCATGTAATGCTGTGTTTGAGTGCATGTAATGCTGTGTGTAAGTGCATGCAATGCAGTGTGTGAGTGCATGTAATGCTGTGTGTAAGTCCATGTAATGCGGTGTGTGAGTGCATGTAATGCTGTGTGAGTGCATGTAATGCTGTGTGAGTGCATGTAATGCTGTGTGTGAGTGCATGTAATGCTGTGTGTGTGCATGTAATGCTGTGTGTGTGCATGTAATGCTGTGTGTGTGCATGTAATGCTGTGTGTGTGCATGTAATGCTGTGTGTGAGTGTATGTAATGCGGTGTGTGAGTGCATGTAATGCGGTGTGTGAGTGCATGTAATGCGGTGTGTGAGTGCATGTAATGTGGTGTGAGTGCATGTAATGCGGTGTGTGAGTGCATGTAATGCGGTGTGTGAGTGCATGTAATGCGGTGTGTGAGTGCATGTTTTCTGGACTTAATTACTGATGGTTCTTCGGAAAGGCTACTGATATTTGATTGGTGAGAGTCCGACCCTCGGGACACTTGTCAATCAGAAGAAAGTCAAGGCCACAGTGCTCCAGCAAGGTCTGTGTCCCATTAGTTCATGGTTTAGACAGGCACATAACCAGTCCGGTACTGCAAGTTTAGTCCTTTTGCAGTCCATTATCTCTGATATCCTGAAGATAGGCCATTAACATTTAAGCCTTTTAAACTGTCTTTAAAGACTAGTTCTATAAGCCCCTTTAGGGTGCCCTATGTTAGGGCAGATTATCGCTAATGGACGTTCGTACAAACACTCATTAGCGTTAATCTGCTATTGTAAAGGTGCCACCAATTATCTGATGAACGAGCATTTCATTCGCTCATTGGGTAATAGAACCCTTGTTGCAGACACCTAAATTGTCGTTTGCCGGCAGCAGATCGTGTAGCTTCTGCTGCCAGCAAACAATGATTCTGTATGGGGACGAGCGATGGCACTGACGATCGATCCTCCCCATACTATTTACATGCAGCGGTTCCCTTAACTGACGAGCTGGTGATTGTTGGGAAAGAACGCTTCCCTTCCGACAGTGTGTTGAATTGGGCAGTAACAAGCCTTAAATAGCAGATATTGATACACTTGGAAAGGCAATGGTAGGTTCCAGGTACTGTTATCCTGCATGCGTCACTTAGTGCGGAGAGCATCTTTTTATCTGTCATCTAAAATCTATAAAAGTCCTCTTTTCCACAAAACGTGTTATGTTAGCTGATGGTGAATTACGTTATTTCTAAAAGAGAAGATGCACTTAGCCTTGCTTGCCAAAAGGACTAGATTATAGACCACTCTGCAGGTTGTGCAAACCCCCTTAGGTCTAAGTAAAGGAGGACACACAAGTAGCAAAGACCTTGAACCACGCTGTGCCTGAAATATGTGGTCTGCCTGCAAGGGAGAGAAAAATATATATAATGCTAAATTACAATCATTTTCAGAAAGAAGGATGACTTGAAAGCCCTTAAAATATTTAAGTGCAGGAGAAAACATCCATTTTCTTTGCTCAATTATGTATTACTTTTAGTGAATCATTTCAGCATCATTTTTCCCTTAAGAGGGAATTTTCACCTAACCGGACATATTGTTTAATACATGGTCATTTGTCCCTAGCTGTTTCAGAGACATTTTTTGGCACTTCTGCCGTCCTGTGTCCATGAATCTCTCTGTACCGTCTGGGACACTCTGTTCTGCTGCCTCCATACAGCTCCACTGCCAGTCGTGCCAGCACTTCAATAAGGTGTGGTGCCCACTTGAAGAAAGTGACACATATCAGTTTATCATATATGAGTCCTTTCTGTGCATGGTGGATGCTGCCAATGAATGGGGACTGGGATCAGCAGCTATTTTGGCAGGAATACACATCACCAAATGACCGCCGTAGATCTCCTATGTGTTCTCTTGTGATTGTGTCTGCTGCTCTGAATGGAGAAGACGTGATGGCTTTTCTAGTATACTTGAAGACAATGTAGAAGCATCTTGTACCAATTCACCATTTAGTAAATTGGCAGGCGAGATGTAGACTTCCGTCGTCAGACAATAAAGCCATGGAAATCTCCTTCTAGTCACTGGTGTCTGCTTAATGAAAATTCCTGGAAACAAAGAATGACAGCTATGGCCCATACGACCACAGCAGTACTTGACCGCGGCACGACTGCGCTGTTTGGTCATACCCTACAGTACGGTACTACACAAATGGTACTGCTCAACCCTGTTCCTCCGCTGATCTCTGTGTATTCCAGTGCTAGTTTGAGGGTGACAGTGGAGGAACAGGGATGAGTACTGACACACAAATTATCCATCTGGGGTTAAGGGGAGCAGTAGTATTCATCTGGCACTTGTGGGAGGTTCACTTTAGGGTCTTCTCCATGTATGACTATAACTGCCTTTCAGGTGGACCAGAACATGGTCAGCCTGATCAAACTGACATGAGCTTTGTGACAGGCAGCAAAGTGTCTCCATTTGTGATCATGTTGTGTGAAGGAAAGGTGGAATCCTTCTATACACTACCTGCAAAGACGGACGAGCAGCGGCTCACAGCACATTTACACCCCATGTGCTCCAACCTGTTCAATGCACAGATGGCAAAAGCCTTACCTAACCCCTTGTGATGGACTTCACATATGTAGTCATTCGTTTTCTCTCTCATAGCTCCAATAATAAACCTGGACAGTGTTGTATTCCTGTGTCAGCAATGCTGTAAACTCTGTTGCTCACCTCCTTGGCAAGGCAGCCAAAGAGGTGCGTTCCCCCCTCCCTTTCTCAATTTCATACTGTAGCTGTCTGAAAGCTGAATCAGGCAGGTGGGAGGAATCACTCAGCTGGCATTAAATGTAATCTGCCCTTTCCGCTCCTGCTTCCCCCACTGCTCTGATAAAGTCCTATCCAATTATGCTGGCATGCACAGGTCTTGCTTGGCATCCATGCTACTGAAAACCACTAACTGTTCCGTAAAGTAAATACGCCTATTCCTTGAGAACATTCTAATAAGGATTTTTTTTGTAAAGAGTCCTTACTGAAAACCGTAAAGGGACCAATTTGTAAAATGATGACCGGCATTTGCTGTATTACACAATGCACAAGAGCTGGGTTTCTAATCAACATAAATGGGGCTGGATAAAGGTAAAGTGCTCTCGTTTGGCGAGCTTCCAGCACTTCTCATTGACTTTTCACTGAAGTGCTTAAATGGGTCACCCCACAAAAATAAGTTATCACCAATCCACATAATCGTTTAGGAACATCGGATCACAGGGGTGTCTGACCACTAGGACCGCTGCGGGGTCCCCACCAATTAGCCCTGAGGCTAGGCCATCACTTAAAAAAGGCTGGACAAAAATCATGTTATAATGACCCCATTCTCCAGTGCCATTCTTGACCACTGAGGACAGTGATTGACTACAGCAATCACATGCCGTATACCTGCACATCACCGCTGATACCTGCAAACAAGCAGCGGCAGCAGTTCTGTACTGGAAAAAGGGTTGAGTATAATGCGATTTTTATTTTAACCAATTGTAGGGCTTTTCTGAGATTTTTACTTATATCGGACAATCCCTTTAATTTTTGCTACAGAAGCTTTTCTGTGGCATTAGATCAGACAAGCTAACCTTCCCTCTACTTGTGCGTCAATGAGCCTTGGCTGCCCATGAATTACTGGTTGTCCATCCTTGGACCCCTACTGGTAGGTAACACAGGGAACATCTCACATGGCATGTCGTTTTGGAAATTCTCCAAACAGTCATCTAGCCATCCCAATTTTGCCCTTGTAAATGTCGCTCAGATTTTTACGCTTGCCCATTTTTCTTGCTTCCAACACATCAAATGCAAAAAGTGGCTGCTCACTTGCTGCCTAATATATCCCACCACTTGACACGTGCCACTGTCCCAAGATCATCTGCCAGAGGTTTTAATGTTATGACTGATTGTTGTCTAAAATAGCGAGTTTCTGATTCTGTTGCAGCGTGGTATACAATGTACAACCTAATATCGTGTGTCTATTCTGCATACAGATAAGTACAGGCCTCTAACGTGTACATAATAGATTTGGGAAGTGGGTGAGGAACTTGCGTTGCACTGCTACCCACACCCTCACCAGTTTTACATCAATAACTATGCAGTTTTACTCAAACATGATCCAAGAATCATTTGCGGCACGCGGTTTTCAGATGTTCAAATGTCTCTGGATTCACATCCTTCCATCTGCTGTCTTCAATAAGATTAAAATAATTCTATTAGATCGACATTACAGATTACAATCAGGCAAAGGTCACAGGCAGGGACAAAGAGGTGCCCCTAGTACAGCTGCCTCCAGATAACTCTATTACCCGTGCCCTGACCTTGTGTTCCTGGGTCCAGGGGCGGCCACTGAGCAGCTTGCAGCTTTAACAAGGTTAATGGAGTTTGCTTGTTAGTGAACCCAGACAAATGAAATATTACATTTTAGATTTTGTATCATGCAATAATAAATCATTTTTAATAAAAATAATGGTAAATAGTCCATTTTAAAGCACCACACACAGAAAAGCCAGAATTATAGGGGCTTTTTTTCCTGTTTTTTTGTTTTTTTATTACCGATAATCTGCTTGATGCTACACACTCCCCTGCAAATATTTAATCTTGTCTGATCTATATCATGCAACAGCTTACAAATAACTAGGAGAAATAAATACAGACTATTCCATTTACATTCTTTCATAGACATTTATAAGTATAGACTTGAAGTGGACTTATCTACACAGTGCTGGTTGGTGGGGGTTTCCTAAATTAAAACAATTCTATCAAAATAACATGCTGTATATCTTATTCTTGATAAACAATCAAAAAGGGTCTGTCTGGCCAATTTTTTTTTAAAGGGATCTTCTGACTTTTTTATTTTGACGACCTATCCTTAGGATAGGTCATCAGTACTGGAGTAACTATAGGGGTCGCAGCGGTAGCAATAGCGACCGGGCCCCTAAGCCAGTGGTGTTGTATCTTTCCCTTTATAAGGTGCACTGCACTGAGAAAAGATTAGAGCCCAGGAGACAGCCTGACCAGAAGAGGAGCGGCACAGCAGGAGAGGTAAGTTTGTTTATTTATTTTATAGTCTGATCTGAGGTCTGATATGGGGGTCTGAAGGGTCTGATTGGGGGTCTGAAGGGTCTGATTAGGGGCCTGAAGGATCTGATTGGGGGTCTGAAGGATCTGATTGGGGGTATAAAGGGTTTGATTGGGGGTCTAAAGAGTCTGATTGGGTGTCTGAAGGGTCTGATTGGGGGTCTGATTAGGGGTCTGAAGAGTCTGATTAGGGGTCTGAACGGTCTGATTAGAAGCCTAAAGGGTCTGATTGGGGGTCTGAAGGGTCTGATTGGGGGTCTAGAGAAGTTTAATGGGAGTCTGGAGGTATAATTGGGGTCTGGAGGTCTAATGGGGGTCTGATTGCGGGTCTGGAGGTCTAATGGGGGTCCAATTGCGGGTGAGGAGGTCTAATGGGGGTCCGGTTGGGGGTCTGGAGGTCTAATGGGGGTCTGAAATTCTGAATGGGTGTCTGGAAGTCTAATGGGGGTCTGATTGGGGGTCTAGAGGTCTAATAGGGGTCAGATATGGAAGTTTGGAGGTCAAATGAGGGTCTGGAGGTCTGGGCCGAGGTCTAATGGGGGTCTTATCTGAGATCTGATATTGGGGCAGGGTCTGACATTGAGGTCTAATGGGGGTCTGATATGGGGTCTGACAGAGGTCTAAAGGGGGTCTGGTCTGAGATAGGGGTGTCTCATCTAGGGTTTGATACTTTATTTTTCGTACGAGCGCTGCCTTCTCTGCTCTGTTTACCTGCTCTTCACTGCAATTGCTGCGGTGAGCAGGTGAACAGAGAAGAGAAAGCTGCTCTCATATGAGCGCTGCCCTCTCTTCAAACAGCTGATCTCCAGACACCCCTACCGGTCTGATATTAATGACCTATCTTTAGGATAGGTTGTCAGTAGTAAAAATAAGACAACCCCTTTAACAGTAGGACTGGAGGGAATGGGTTAGGTTGAAAATTTGGCATGGGGGGGGGGGGGGTTTACATTTTTGCCTCAGACACCAGAAAGGCTAGGTGCACCCCTGCCCCTTGCCATAAAGCACTGAGGGAAAGTGGTGGTGGGGGGCCCAAGCTGAACTCCTGCATCAGGGCCCATGAGCCTTTAGCTACGCCTCTGGTCATCAGTATTTGATTGGTGAGGGTCCAACCCCTGCTGATCAACTGAGAAGACCACAGTGCTCCTGTGAGCATTACCCTAGTCCAGCAACTTCATGTTCATCGGTCATGTAGCCTAGGAGCAGCTCAGCTGCTTTGAAATGAATGGGGCTGAGCTTCAATATCAAGCACAGCCGCTATACAATGGACAGCGCTGTGCTTGGTAGGCTGTATGGAGGCAGCAGTGCTACGGTCTCCTCAAACAGCCGACTGGCAGGGGTCCCGGAGGATATGTCATCAGTATAAAAAAGTCTGAAACCCGCTCAGGCTCAGAAAGGTGGCAAATAATACAATAAGGCATAACTGACCAATTTGCTATAGCAAAAAAAATTGGCAGTACTACTAGATGTCATCTAGGAGTAAAGAGTCTAGTATGACACTTAATATCGGGGGTGTCAACGGAAAAGATGAAGGTCATGATAAATCCAGCAAGAAAAATAAATCCACAGCTCTCACTAGTCGATAAAAATTCCATTAATTTCATTCCATTAAAACCGTGCAAAAGAATAGTCAAGCAGGACAAACAGGCACACAGCCTATGGCCATTTTATGTCCCTCGCCTCCCCCTCCCCCTCCCCCCCCCCAAAAAATCTACACGTAACTTCATCTACCCTAAAAAAGCACAATGCTAGCACCAGGTATTTCCATTGTTTTCATGACATGATGGCAGTTGCTAGAAAAAAACAACTAAATAAAACCATATAAAAACTGTAATCCCAGATCTCACTTCCATTACCCCAAGCTCTCTACTACTACAACGTTTGTCATTTAGAGCATGACATTTAGAGCATGAGCTATTTCTCACTAAACATAGTAAACTTGCCATTTCTCACGTCACATCCCCTTTTCTCACCACTTTGGTAGGCTGTATGGAGGCAGCATTGCTACGGTGGCAAATTTTTCCGTACAACTGATGTGTGACAAAATGTGCGACTTATTTACGCCACAACAGTGGCATTAATAGATTAGTAGGTGTCCCCCAATGTTCTTTCCATATGAAGTATATCTATATGGCATACAGTACCCCTTACTGTACATAAGACTATCAGAAGTCACCAAGAAGTGATTACATGCAAGCACAAAAATACATGCCTTTTCAAATGTTTAATTTAAAGGGGTTGTCTCATCATCGCTAGGATATGCCCCCTTTGTCTTATAGGTGCGGGTCTCACCGCTGGGACCCGCACCTATATCAAGAACGGAGCCCCGCAAGGTGGTGGCTGGAGGACTCCGGTCCGGCCACCACCAAGCCGGCTCCCCATAGAAGTGAACGGGAGCATACCGCGCATGCTTCCATTCATTTATATATTATTTATATGGGGCCGTGGGACCCACACCTATAAGACAATGGGGGCATATCCTAGCGATATGCCCCCATTGTCCATGATGAGACAATCCCTTTAAAGTAAGGTACATTTCTTTGTTTCTTCTGTTGCAAAACTTCAGTGTGAAGAGTAGGGGCAACAATTATTTAAAGGGTTTATCCATGATTAAAGTAAAAAATGGAAATCAGACATCATATAGTATATGACAATCACTTTCTAAAAAAACTAGAGCCAGCTGTGCACCTAACATGGATCTAGAACTCCTCAATTCCTAAATTCTCTGGCAGCCTACGGTGTGCATCTCTCTCTCTATTACAGTTTAGGATGTGTGCCCTTTCTGCGGCCGCTCTCTACCTCACAGCTTCTGAGCACATGTGTCCACCTCAGCCATAATACTGAGGTGGATGTAGGAGTAAGGCCTCATGCACACGACCGTTGTTCAGGTCCGCAACTGTGGCTCGGGTGCGGACCCATTCACTTCAATGGGGCCGCAAAAGATGCGGACAGCACTCAATTTTTTTCTTCTTTTTACTCAGAATCCTGCTCCAAATCATGCAAACCTATACATCAGAAAGTTTAGCTTTTCTCACTCTATTATATTTTGCTTTCCCCTGCCAGGTTCACCTTACTTCCGTTATAACATTATATAGCACACATAGTGCCACCCACATCTCCATAGAGAAAGAAACAAAGGGTGTGCACAGCAGATGGCGGATACTCAACTACACTTCATTCACCACCATCCTTCACAAATACAGTGGAGGCTTTGGATAAGCCACATACCAAGAGCTTCTGACAATGACAATGACACTTCCAATTTCCTTCTCAGGAGTGAACTTTATTCAAAACTGTGCACACAGAAAACTTTGATGGAAGATGAGAAACTCCAGTCATTATTGCCAGGAACTCCATGAAATACTGGTTTGATCGGACTAGGATGTTGTGCTCCTCTGACTGTGCAGTCTGTCCATGTCTTACATGAAATCACTTACTTTAAATATGTTTACATGAATGTCTATAAAAGGATACACTTGTTATAGGAGCTGGCAAAACATTCTGTTCTTCAGCAGGTAGTGGATATACTATTTTCATTGTCTGATCAAGTCGTTTTTCATGTCGAGATATAATTAGGCTGCAATCTGTGCTTTATCCTGCATTTCTATCTACTCTTGCTATTAACATCTCAGGTGACAGCGGCATATGATAGCGGGAAAAGCTGAGCTCTGTGATCTGGAGAAGGATGACCCTGACAGGACTCCTAGGAGAGACAGTGAGAGTCCCGATTACCCCACCCGCACAAGGTAAATTGACAGCTATCCCTGTATCACTATGTTCACACAGAAGGATGTCAATCCTCCTGTGTGGGCAGGGTAAGCAGGACTCTCACGTTTCTCCTAGGAGTCCTGTCACTCTGCTTTTAAGGGTGGGTTCACGTCACGTCTTTGTCATCATTTTGATGTATAAAGCGTAGCAATACAAAAATGTATACTTTTATTTTTTTTTACAATGGAACTCCATAGTATGACATCTGTCGGAGGCATCCATTAATGTCTACATTTTTTAGTGTATGTTAAACGTATGACAGAAAGGTGACGTGAACCCACCAAACTCCACCTGGCAGGTTCCCTTTGAAGCTCAGGAACTCTAGACATTCTACAACCTTCTCACCTACATTGTGGCATGTTAACCTCATATGCTACTTTCAACCTATTCACTGTCCCTTGTCACCAGGAACCTTTTTTATTTATTTATCTGAAATTACCATCAGTAATGTAAGGGCACCAAAGGACAGAACTGCTTTGTAGATACAATCTCAAACATTTGGCATAGTTTATCCGTCTAGGAGTGAAGAAACGTGCTAGTCTCTATCAATAGTGGAGTGGAGCTTTATCAGATCCCTCTCAGGCCTCTGGAACTCATTACACAAAAGGTTCTGTAAGCCCCTAAACGTCAGAAGATAGGTGCTGCATGTGTCCATGGTTAGCTATCACATCTACTATGCAAACATTGTTGCTACCATTACAATCAAGGCACTGCGGTATGTTGTCTAGTACAGAAGAGAGTAATGTAAAACCCTCCAACATAATTTGGAACAGAGCTGCCATAATGGTAGTATGTATATGAGACCTACAAAGATTTTCTGAGGCTGTGTGTTACTACTCAGCTCCTTTTTCAGTACATGACTTTTTCATTATATGACTAGCTCTCCAAGTACATTTTTATAAATGACATATGGCCCACCCAACAATGGCTTAGAGGCTAGGTCTGTTCTGACTTATTACACTGGGATACGCCGATACAAGAAAAACATGTACTAAACACTGGCACAGAAATTAATTTCTCTGTGTGTAACAATAAAGTCACTCATTTTAGGAATGCACATATTTATTTACAGGTGCTGCTACAATGGTACTATGTGGAGGTGCCATTCAGTCCCACCATGCCCCAAAACAAATAGAAGTAGTCAGAGGCTACCTATAAATCCCATCCTCTCAGTGTGGGCCAGAGCAGAGCTGCATGCTATATATCTGGTATTTATATAGTAATTTTCCACATAAACTTCACAGGGGGGCAAAACAAAAATAGATGTATACACTACAATTTGTTCTAAGTGTATAAATTATTGATATAACAGACCTAAAAGGAACATTAAAAGTAAACAAGGGATCAGTGTCAAGCATATGATCTTGACACAGTCTTAGGCCTCATGCACACGACCGCAATTTGCGGAATGGAACGGGCGGCCCATTGTAGAAATGCCTATTCTTGTCCGCAAAATGGACAAGAATAGGACATGTTATATTTTTTTGCGGGGCCACGGAACAGAGCAACGGATGCGGACAGCACACGGAGTGCTGTCCGCATCTTTTGCGGCCCCATTGAAGTGAATGGGTCCGCATCCAAGCCGCAGAAACTGTGGCTTGGATGCGGACCAAAACAACGGCCGTGTGCATATAGCCTTAAAGAAATACCACAGAAAACACAGGGGTTAATCTCTTGCTGATCTGCTCCATCTTCAGCTAGAGACTGCCTGAAGGACTGAGTTTAGTAAAGGGGAAGGGGGAGGATTGCCCATAGACCTTACAGGGAAATTTTCCGGTGGGCCGATGCCCAGGAGGCTGCCTGGGCCCTCCTCGCTGCCGACCAGTGGAAGTTATTGGGGATGTATTTTGTACTGCTGGCAGTATTTTGTGATGGACTGTTGTATTTGGCTCAGTTGGGGTGGTATAATGTGCCCCAATATGGTATTGCTGGCCCTGCCTTCCATCAATTTGGACCCGACTTCAAAACGGGGCCACTTTTAGTATTTTTTCCAGGGCCACTTTAATTTCCCAGTCCGCCCCTGTAAAGGGGTGTGGCTTAACCATATTTTTGCCTTACTGCAGAAAAGACACAGCAAGGAGGCTCCTGCTCCAGCCACTTGTCTTACAGCTTATCATAGGACAGTTAGGAGGAGGGTGAGGGATCCTGCTTATCTGCTGTTATACACAGAAAGAAGATTTCTTCATATATATCTCTATAATATGAGATAAAATAAGGGAAAGGAGATGATGGGATGAAGTGCAGGATTCTTTTTTTATGTTGTGCATTTTCGGTGTTTAGTGTTCCTATGAGGCTATGGTAAAAAGCACATACTGTATAGGCCACATGGCCAATTTTGTATGGAGACTGCAACAAAGCGCCATACAATGCAGATTTCGCCATTTGTATTGACAACACAATCATATTTTGGCAATGCTTTGCAGCCATATGTTGGTAATTGTAAGCCTTGTGCACTTACTGGTTCTCAATATATTGCTGAGCTTACTCCACTTTCTCTCCTTTTGGTGAGTTCATTGATGCTGACATCTCTCCGAGAGCTAATGCCTTTGCAAACGTTGCTGTAGTCTGCACAATTTGTCACTGTCGAACACTTGCATGGTACCTACCAGACACGTTATCTTATGGCCTAATCACATGTCAAATTACCCCCTACCCTTCTGCCCACATGCAGCTTCTAAAGCATTTCTTTTTCCAGGAAGTACTCCACTACATCAGCCTTATTATCCTACAGCCCTCCTAAGAAACATATGTCAGTGTACAATTTTCAATTACAGAAAAGGCCCTCCAGATAATGAGCAAAGATCAGTATTTTTTTTAAGAAAAAGATTGAAAGCAGGCCAATGTGCTTTTGTAAAAAATTCTCATGTAGAAAACTTATAGGTACCTATATAAGTAATAAGTTTTGATATGTCTGCTTATTGACTTCTATTTTTTTTAAAAAGTACTATATTGCTAGAATTTTCTTGCGGCACATCCTACTTTTGGTTTATGTCTACCTCACAGAAATCTATGAGAATATGTTTGTACACCTTTTTTAGGTATACATCACCCCAAACATGAAGTGATCACAGTCTCACTAAGCAATTGCTATGTGCACTGTAAAATAACACCAATTATTATTTTTACCCACTGTACACTAAATCCATACCAAAATAAGAAAATGTGTATGGACAATGGTGCCATGATTTCCAGATCCAAACAATGAAACCCCAACTTTCAATTTTTTTCAGATTTGAAGGGTTGTCTTACTGGTATTTGTAATGGCTTTTGAAAGGCCTAAAAATGAAAGAAGCCATACTTGGCTCACTGATACCCACTCCCAGTCTAGGGCTTCCAAGGTCCCCAAGGGGTCTCTTTTTCTTGATCCCTCTCAACACAGAAATGTGACTGCCCAGCCTATCACTGGCAGATCACCGCTGTGGCCAACGACTGGCAGAGTGATCTCCCGGGTCAATAGAGACAAGGAATCAGAGACCAACATGGGACCTGGAAACCATCACAATAGATGCAATGGAGAACTGGTGAGGTATAACTTATTTTTAAGCTATTCTGACCCTTTCAAGTGTTTACTGCCTGAACTATGGGCAAGAGCATCTCATTTCCATTGCAGACATTTTTATATCAGATTCAATTCAAACTTATTTCAATGAGTAATTGTCCCAAATGAATTACCGTAAGTCTATATGGTGGTATAATGAGAGTCTAATTTCTGGTCATACCTAGAATCAACAATGCCAAAAATATTTATCTGTAGCATACAAAATGTCTGCCTGGTGCCACATTACAACTGACCCCATAGTCTTTTGTACACCATGTTGAAAAGAAAAGCTCTAAATTTTCTATGTAATGGATAGAAATTCTAGTAAACCTATTCTGAACTTGAAAGAAAAACGCACAGTAAACCCATGTTTGGAAAGGTTCCAACTATAGTGACATCCACATTCTGCCAACTAAATCAATCAGTTCAATGCCACCCTGGGCCGCTCTACCTTAAATTACCTGTCAGAAGACTTTTAAATATCCGGGGGTTGGGTGAGATGTCTGGAAGCTGCCGGCGCTTGATTAAAGATCCTGATTTATGAGAGAAGAGGTGCTAGGTATCTGTGAAATCAAGTTTACTGGCGGCCAGATTCTCCAGCGACTTGCTGAATTTCTCTGTTCCTAGCACAGCGTTCTTGTTGATGTTCAGGACAGAGAAAGTACCATAAGAGTCATGAGAAATGTGATTATTATATGTGACCACGAGCTGAAGTAATGAGAGGGTGGCTACATGATGGAAGACTGTATTACATCTGATGAAATAACCTTACAAATGTAGGGAAAACATCAAGATATCTACTGAGGCATCTCTAGCTCTATTTGGCTCAATGTATGAGATTTCTGGGATTTGAAAATAAGACTTTCTGTCCTTAAAATGTGAGAACTATAAAGCTGTAACATGCCATAGAGTCAGACATTTCTGCACCACGGATTCTTTTCCTTGGGCTTGTTCTTTACAAACTGTATGTTATAGGGTCACAAACATACATAGGAATTCGTATTCACATTTTAACCATGAAAAGCCTTATTGCTGAATAAAACTCCTTTTAGGGTATGCACACACAGGGCGAAATGCTGATGATCTGCTGTCATGGATCTGCAATACCGGCAAAGTGAATGAAATTTAAAGAAGTCACATCCACATGCTGCAAAAAAATCTGCACAGTAAACTGAACTGCAGTGCAGATTGCATGTAGAATTACGCTGTGAATTTCACAAAGTGCAGCACAATCCGCAGCAATGGTGCTTGTAACTCATGGGGATTTTGCAGACGATTCTGCCACCGTACAATATGTTTTGTGTCGACACAATCTTAGTGCATGTTCACATGGGCAGAATACCTGTGGGAGAAATGCGACGATTACATAGCCTGTGGAACTCGTTGCGGAAAGCTAAGGCTGAGCTTTAGGGTTCTGCTGTGTATCTGCAAGTTGATTAGCCTCATTAAATGGGACTAATCAGTGTGCGGCCGCCCGCCGCAGTCTCAGCGCTGGCAACAGAAACTGTGGCAAGATCAGGCAAGATGCTTCTTTTTTTTCTGCGGACTGAAAAACGAAGCGTTGATCACTGCCTGCCAGTGATAACAATGGGTGGCAGATTTGAGGCGTTTTTTTTTTTTTCACTTTGATCCTGGAATCAGCATTAAAAAAAAAACCTCCATGTGAATGAAGTTTAGAGGATCTTAAAGCATTGTAGAAAAGCCCCTTTTACTATTCATGGCACATTAATGATATAAAAGATTTCCCTTAGCTTTCTTTTTTCTTTTAGCTATTAAGCACACTTAGGTCGTGGACATTTGATATGGATACATAGTAACATAGTTTAGGCTGAAAAAAAGACATCTGTCCATCCAGTTCGGCCTGTTATCCTGCAAGTTGATCCAGAGGAAGGCAAAAAAAAAAAAACTTTGAGGGAGAAGCCAATTTTCCTCACTTTAGGGGGAAAAAATTCCTTCCCAGATGGATGGTGATTTGTATCCACGTAACGTCCCTATTATAAGACTAAAGTTTTAAAGTAAAGAGCACACTGGAACAGATGGTGGCGGTCACTTTACTAAACCGTAGATTGCCCTGTTGTATTTGTACATAATGATTTTCACTTTGCTATAAGTTGTTGGTCTAGTAGGAAATATAAAGGAATACTTTAAAACTGACAGTAAAATATGTAAAACCAGAAATGTCTACAACAAACAAGCAGAGGCAATGGTTTACCTAATCTTCCCCATGAAGATGTCATCTGTTTTTGCAATAGTTATATTGCCGGTGGGCACAGTGAGCATTTCTCCAATTTGTCTCAGCTACTGGAGGGTATACAAGTCAGAACATGACCTCCACCCGGCCCTGCACCAAAATCTGGCGCTGAGTCTACGATATTTCATCATCAAATCTCACTTGAAGCTTTCAAGGGAGGAAAAGCAAGAGATTAATTAACCTGTAACTAATTGACTGATTTAGTTCACAAAAGGCCACTGGGCTTCATCTTCTACTCTCATTCTGTGTCACCAGAGACAAGCACGGGCTTCGCAATTAATAAAGCTTTTATTCCTAGAACCAAAGGGATAGCGAGGCAGAGAGGAGTCTGTTATGAAATTGTTGCCGTTTTCCTGTCACAAAAAAAGGCCTAAACAAATAATCAATTCCCTGTGTATTCCGCTTATCAGTCAGGTCCTACCAGCAACGACAGAGAAATAAAGAGGATAAATGACTGGAGGTTTGCTTTGTTTGGCTCTTAGACACAGGCGCGGGTGGCGAAGGTGGAGCCATCTGAATTGTATAAGACAACTTGAGGAACATGGGCAGATACCATCAGGAATACTATTTCCATACTATTATGGGACTGACACAATCATAGAGAGCCCAAGGTTTCATGGGCAATGTAATTTTGGCCACAATGACGGAGGCAAGAGAATACCTTAGGGAAAATGTCTAACAAATGGTGAATTAGTATAAACTACAGAGAAAAAAAGAGCTACTTAAGTTCATGGGTGGCAAAGGTTTTTTTTCTCCAGAAATGTTCAACTGGGCATCAAAACTTCCATCTTGAGAAACATGGCGTAGCGAGATATAAAGGCCGCCACTATACCACATGAACAGCTTTCATAG
Organism: Bufo bufo; assembly: GCF_905171765.1. Lineage (NCBI taxonomy): Eukaryota > Metazoa > Chordata > Amphibia > Anura > Bufonidae > Bufo > Bufo bufo. The sequence goes on from NC_053391.1 coordinate 237,540,712, forward strand.
CCATAAAAGACAGTCCTGGCATACAAATTGTACCAGTTCCCTGTGTCTACATGCTGAATTTACATTGTTACACTCGGCCTACTTTAATTGTGGCTTCCACGATGGACTATTCAACACAGTAAAATGTTTGGTACCACTGTCTGACTGCAGAGTATGACTGGCAAGAGTTCAACCTGGAGAAATCAGTCCGTTTTAGGCTATTTTCATAGCTATGTATTGGCAGGCTGTTCTGGCAGGGAACAGCCTGCTGGATCCCTCTGCATTCCGGCATCGCAGGAAGTTTGAACATCGCTCTCCCCCTGAGCTAAACAATTAAAGGGGGTCTGTCGGCAGCTTTGACCATGCTACACAGTTGAAAGTGCTGGTGGGGGATGGGAAGTGGTATATGAGGATTCATTCTACCAGATTTTGCTCCTGTAAGTGCACTGGAGGAAGAGCTTCACAGCAAAATTCCTGCCTTAAAAGGGATTTCCAAGGTTTAAATACCGATGACCTATCTTCAGGATAGGTCATCAGTATCTGATTAGTGGGGGGCCGACACCTGGGACCCTGCTGATAAGCTGTTTAAGAAGGTACTGCGCTCCTGTGAGTGCCACAGCCTTCTCCGTGCTGACCAAGTACAGCGCCGTACAGTATACAGCGACTATGCTTGGTATCGCAGCTCAGTCCCATTCACTTCAGCGGCACCTAGGCCATGTGACTGATGAAAGTGTCATCCCTCGATCTAGGGAACGCTGCGAGAAGGCCGCTACTGTGAGCGTTGCTGCCCTCTCAAACAGCTGTTTGGCAGGGGTCCTGGGTGTCAGTCACCCACGATCAGAGGATAGGCCATCAGTATTTAAGTCTCGGAAAACCCATTTAAGCTGCTTTACAGCCCCTCTTCTCCGCTTAAGTGACAGCTGTAGAGGTCTCCTGGTTGGATGCTACAGCTGTCACAAAGAGCACAGGGGTGGTTACGTGAAGCACTATCTACTGGGCTCTTTCCGAAGCAGTGCCTGGCAGAATAAAAGTTCAGATTTACACTACACCTGATAATAAAAGCTCAGCAATAAGCATGTTTGTCCTGCTCTCTTTTGCCCTTACCTAGTACTGTCAAGAGTGGTCAAAACTGCTGACGGACTGCCTTCAATAATGTGATCCCTCCTTTTAGTGACAATTCAAATTTTAGTTGAGACAGAGTGGTAAAAAGTATACAGGTCCGTATAGGGTTGTCTTTACAACAGGAATCAATGGGTGAGATATGCCACTGTATCCTATACCGTGTCATACATCATACTCCCAGCATATACCTGCGATGGACAGAAAAAACAAGATGTAAACACAGCCTAGGTTGGGCAAGCTGTGCTCTTATTAATTTCCTTATCTTTTTTGACTGTGAAGTTTTCTAGGAGATTGTTGGAACATGAAGTCTATATCCTCAAGGTTTTCAACAAATGGAGTAACCAGATGCTGAAGGATACCAAGGCACCTTGTCCTAGTATAGCCCCCAGTACACGGGCCTCTACATGTCATATAATGAATTCTATTTACTGACAGCCAGTATTAAGCATATCTGTATTACAAGAGTTCCCAGTACATCATCTGACTATGGCTTTTATTCAGCTGCTGGCATTAGCTTATACATCTGCAGACAGAAAGCATCAAATCACACTCACTAACACTATGAGACTTAAACAAACTATTCAGTTGACCGGAGGAACCACAAGAACCCGCTCTTAAGGTACTAATGGGGATTTTATAGGGTTCCTACTAGACTTCTTGTAATTTGTTAGGCACATTGTTGTATCCGGCATGATTTATTGTGGAAAATATCTGCTTTATGAGGTGCCGCCATGGTTTGCAGCCACTCAGACTGGCTGAAAATCCCCTTACTGTTATAGTGTGTGCTGGCCTAACATAACTGTGGATTAACCCCATGTTTTGCAGACCTCTGATATATCCTTCAACCAAGTGAAAACCTAGTGCAGAGAATATGGCTGGCTTTTAATTAAAGGAGTTTTCCACAGGATAGATAATAAATGTCTGATTGCAGGTGGCCCCAATAATCACTAGAATAGGTGTCCCAAGATTGAAAGGAGCACTGGTCGAGCATGTGTCCTGCTGCTCCATTCAATGTCTATGGGGCTGATGACCTTACAAGCATACTATATGCTGAAGCTATCACTTGCATATTTAAAGAAGTGTACTCTATAAAAAAAAGATGCGGGTGAGGGAATTCATGAGCCTATGCTTAAAGGGAATTCATGAGCCTATGCTCAAAGCAATCAGCCGATCAGTGAGGGTCCACTTTCTCTATGAGTGTTAGATTCCTTGGAGCACTCCTTTCCCCTGCAGTGTCCTTCCCATTAATGGCATGGATTGGTCAGGTCAACCAAAGAAGAAGCTCTCATTTATGGCTCATAGATGAAAGTCCCAAGTGACAGACCCCACTCTATGACATCCATGTGTTCTAAGAAAGTAAATGAAATGGAGTGGTCAACCCCTTTAAACTAACAAACTGCAAACTCCCATCAGGAATGGAAGCATGTTTAATCCACGGAATACTTTGAAATCCATGTGCTGCCATTTTGGACTACAAACAGGTGTCAACCATTCTAGAACCACATACCTGTATCGGATTGTAACTTCCATGACACCATGATGACATGTGGGTGTTTAATAAGGAGGAATGCTCCAATTATCAGCCTCCTCTAAACATAATGTAACCTTAACCCTCAAGATCATGTATATGTTAGCCTACTATATTCAGGCATATATTTTTATTATATCTATATTTTAATTGCAAATCTTCTTATTGTGTTTCTTTAGTTTTCACAAGCTAACTAAAAATGCTCATTCAAAGTAGGCTGCAGTGATCCTCTAAAGAATTCCCTTCACAGCAACAGGCTTCAAAGGGATTATCATCTCCCTCTGTACCCATGATCTGCAGATGGTACCGGCTGTTAAGGCTTTGCTCTTCTTGCCGTGTCTGACAGGTAAATTGTTTGCAGTTTTGCCAGATCACTGAACGTTGCGATCAAAACTAACCCCCTTTACCTTTCTGCCAAATACGTAGGTTTCCAATTTTTACTTTTAATCCTCTCGTAGGATAAAACACTGTGATTCATTCTATTACCATATAAAAAGCTTTCTAGACCAATGTAGACTTGTCCAGATATTCAACCATTAGGATATGTTCCACCGCTACCATGGACGTGTGAAATGTTCTCTAACGTTTAAAAAAAAAGTCTTGTACGTTAAAGGTACTTTGGGATTCCTTTAAGGATAAGAAAAGGTTGTCTGAGGTCCTCTGTAGATCTTTGTTAGACTGCACAGCAGGTTGGTATCACCTCTGATGCATCAAGTGCATGAAATTATGTTGCACTTAAAGTAATTGTTCCCAATTTTCCCGTTTAGTTTTTTCTGCACAGCAGAACTAAATGCGCCATTAACACATCCAGATAGTTTAAAAGCCCCACCACGCTATATTGGATGGTTACCTAGCACCATCCAGACACCGTAGAGCAATGTGGAATGAAAGAACCATCTCATGCTATGCTAGAAAGGGTCAGTGAATTCACAAGAAACATCTCCTAGACATACACTGTTAGAGACCTATCAGAAACAGATTGAGGAACATTTGGGATGTACTAAACATGACAGAAGGTCTGCGATGAAATGTAATCTTAGGATTTACACGACATAGCAAGGGGCAGATTACACTGCCACACTGCTCATCTGCCATTGATGAATATGTCTATACCAGCTTTTCCCTTATGTGCCTGCAACGTCAGAAGTGGCCAAAGAGGCAGCATCTCCACATTAACTGCACATAATATAGGGCCTATTTACTGTTCTGTCCACACCTAAGTTGTGTCGTATTCTTCGACATATTTATTAACTGTATTGCTAAAATTGTGAACATCTGTAGAAGTTTAAAGGGGTTGACATGATTGATGTAAACAATTAAAATCAGACATCATATAGTACATGAGAATCTCTTTCTAACAAATATAGAACCAGCCCCGTACCTCACATGGATCCAGAGATCTCCTATTTATTGCTCCACTCGTTCTGCTAGATTTATTGGCAGCTCAGTGGGCATGTCCTTTCCCAGGTGGTATGTCCTTTCTGCTGTAGTTCTTTACCTGTAACTGTCACAACCTCTAACAGAAAATATGGCTGGTTGCAGTTGAAGATTTATACTGAGCGCATGCGACCACCTCAGTGAGGTGGACACAGAAAGAAGGAAAAGAAGAAACAGCAGGAGGCGCAATACAGATATATTTTATTGAATAACTCAGTGGCTATATTAAAGTTTTAATTACATCTAATTGCAAAAATATTCTGATCCAGGTGCTGGTATGAAAAATGCTGGCTATTCTTCGTGGCACAAACCCTTTAAGGCTAGGTTTTCAGGTTCAGGTTTTCGGATGGAGTTTTTGAAGCCAAAACCAAAAGTGGATTTAAAACAGAGGAAAACCTGAACATGGAAACTCAGCCTAAATATTAGCATTAGTAAAAGTGTGGTAATGTGTTGATGTAAACTATCATTCTGTATAGAGTATTGTACTTTGTGCAGCCAACTACACATGCTAGCTCCCCGGAATTGCCAACGACATGGGGGCGTACCATTACAATGAAAGTACATGGTCTATAAGCTACACGTGTGTTAAAAAACTATAAACATAGACAGTCTAACATCCAGAGCAGCTGTCCATAGCAGAAATGAGAATGGGGTCCTATGGTTACATCTGTCACCTAGTACCAGGCCTGTCCTAATCTTTAGATGCCCAGCTGGTAGCATTAATGCTACTTTGGCTAAGCCAGGGGCACCGGGTTTCTGTATGTCATCAGTCCATAGGGGCTTACAGATATGTACAGTAAAGTGCATGCGACTTGTGAAAGCCTAAAGGTGCAGACTGGTGAATCAGTGTATCCTATTAAACCGCTTCCTTTTTTCCTGACCTATTTCCACCATGGAAATACACAGTGAGGAAGCCACTACTAAATACTAATGGATAGTCTTGCTTCCAGCAATGCACTGTACTTCATGTAAAGATGATGATAATTACTTTTATAAATAGTGCCGCTATCCAAGACATCAAAGTAATGCCAAAAGTAGGAACTAATGCGTTTACTTAACTGGGGGGAGAACGTTGTGCTGCCAATATGTCAGATATTTATACTGTATACAGCAGAGTGTGGACCCACCTTGATCTCAGTAAGTAGGTGCCCTGCAGCTGTTAACATTTATTCTAACAGTCAGCAGTCTAACAAATGCTACAACAGGTTATAGGCAGCTTGGTAACGCTGACTCTGAGCTTATTTCCATCCAGTAGTTTCAGCAATAATTACTGCTATAACTTACACGCACCTAAAGAATTATTAGGAACACCATACTAATACGGTGTTGGACCCCCTTTTGCCTTCAGAACTGCCTTATTTCTACGTGGCATTGATTCAACAAGGTGCTGATAGCATTCTTTAGAAATGTTGGCCCATATTGATAGGATAGCATCTTGCAGTTGATGGAGATTTGAGGGATGCACATCCAGGGCACGAAGCTCCCGTTCCACCACATCCCAAAGATGCTCTATTGGGTTGAGATCTAGTGACTGTGGGGGCCATTTTAGTACAGTGAACTCATTGTCATGTTCAAGAAACTAATTTTAAATGATTCGAGCTTTGTGACATGGTGCATTATCCTGCTGGAATTAGCCATCAGAGGATGGATACATGTTCTCATTCTGTTTACGCCAAATTCGGACTCTACCATTTGAATGTCTCAACAGAAATCGAGACTCATCAGACCAGGCAACATTTTTCCAGTCTTCAACAGTCCAATTTTGGTGAGCTCGTGCAAATTGTAGCCTCTTTTTCCTATTTGTAGTGGAGATGAGTGGTACCTGGTGGGGTCTTCTGCTGTTGTAGCCCATCCGCCTCAAGGTTGTGCGTGTTGTGGCTTCACAAATGCTTTGCTGCATACCTCGGTTGTAACAAGTGGTTATTTCAGTCAACGTTGCTCTTCTATCAGCTTGAATCAGTCGGCCCATTCTCCTCTGACCTCTAGCATCCACAAGGCATTTTTGCCCACAGGACTGCCGCATACTGGATGTTTTTCTCTTTTCACACCATTCTTTGTAAACCCTAGAAATGGTTGTGCGTGAAAATCCCAGTAACTGAGCAGATTGTGAAATAATCAGACCGGCCCGACTGGCACCAACAACCATGCCACGCTCAAAATTGCTTAAATCACCTTTCTTTCCCATTCTGACATTCAGTTTGGAGTTCAGGAGATTGTCTTGACCAGGACCACCCCCCTAAATGCATTGAAGCAACTGCCATGTGATTGGTTGACTAGATAATTGCATTAATGAGAAATAGAACAGGTGTTCCTAATAATTCTTTAGGTGAGTGTATATATTGGTTGATATGTGCTAAAGGAGTGTGAAATGAGAGCCAAATTTGCTAATTTTTTCCATGAAAGCTGCTTTCTCACCAGGACTGCCATTCTGGCACATTGATCAACTGATCGCTGCAGGTCATGCCTGGCTACTCGTTTCTTTTGCAGAGACCACTGCAGGGGGAAAGTGACACTGCATGATGACAATTAAAATGAATGGCCATCAATGTAACATATGGAATGGATCTCTTTACTGACTCGTAGTGGAAGGAAGGGGGCTGCAGATATAAGACAAACCCTTTAGCATGACAACCATCAGCAACTGCCTGGGGTTTCGCCTTCACCTGTATCTAAACTACAGGACATCTTCAAACTGTATGAACTTTTTTCAACCTTATTATGTTATCTTTCCCACTGCGATCATTCATTAGGGAGCTCTTCAGACGTCTTCTGATCACACTAACATCAGTGGAGTCCACTGGACTTTATGGTATTATTGATGACAAGAATAGTGCAGTCTGCAGCACAGTTCTTACTGTCGGATACCAGATCCCTGACCGTCCTGTTACAGGGACAACTGATTGTTACATAGGCATAGCCAGCCTGCCTTATATGACAACTGGCTGTATTAGGGATGGCAATAAAGCTGGCCATACACATTACTACTCTTGCATGCATGTGTTTTCAATGGGGAAAGAGGAATAAGCCATTGCCATACACGGGGCTCAGGACAACCCAATATATATCAGGTGGCTGCCCAATGAAATTCATCTATTATGCATAACCACCTTTGACATATTACACAAGGACCGTGATGTCATCCAACCAGCGAATCATCTAGCCAAGCATGGACTGCTTTTCTTTACAAACACATTTAAGTAAAACTACATAAATCATCCATCATCTGGTCTCCCATTTCTTCAGTCTAAAAGTCTAATAAATCATCTCCGGCTTATTATCAGGCATGTGGACTGATCTGGGGGTAAAAGCAGGGGACGGTATGAGATCATCCCATCACATATAGAGGTCTGAGCATTCCAGACAATGATCCTATGACATGGCATTTCCCAACGCGTCAATGACTTTAAGGTCTGTCGTCTTGGCTCATTTTCAGCTTCTTGTTCCCGTGCTGAGATGGTATTGTGTGCTATTGTCCTCTGGAATGCCTGTGTTCTGAATACTTCTCAGCATTGGAAAGATATCCTTGTAGGACTAGATGCACAGCTGTGTCATGGTTAATTTCCCTGCTCCCCTCCTCACATTCCAGCACATAGAGATGATGTTCTCTGTGGTGGCAGCGGGGGAAGGGGCTTCTCACTTTTAGTCACTGGTTATTTATAACATAGTGCTGTTTCTAGTGTGTTATGTCATTTGTACTTGCTCACACAATAACTGTAAATATTACAGTGGATATATGATATTCTTATGTGGATCGTTTGCCAAAGACAGCAGCATTTCGGTACATAAGAAAGCAAATAAGTGTGGTCTACAGCAATGGGAAGCAAGCCAGTCATCATAAAAGTCAGAGTGACGTTCATTGGAAGGAAGGCAACAGATGGCTGGGTTATAGGTGGCGGTAATGGCCCACTGGGTACTGGAGCACAACTTACAATGAGAGGCTATTTAGTAAAAGAAATGTACATGGGTGCTAATGTTATAAGCTACCACTCTTGCTCACATTTTCATCTTCGGCATGCTGGAGTGCCACTGAAAGAACGAAGGGTAGTCTACATGAAGAAGAGCGCCTTAATATATCTTCAGAACACTGACACTGATTGGGCAGATTTAGAAAAACTGGTGTAAAGGCAACCAATCAGATTCCACTTTTCATTTTCCAAAGGAGTGCTGAAGACTGTAAGGTGGAATCTGATTGGTTGCTTTGGGCACCTAAGACAGAGTTCCTTTACATCAGTTTTGACAGTGATGCCCAACCTACGGCCCGTGGGCCAAATGCGGCCCGCGAAGCCGTGTCATGCGGCCCGCGCAGTGACAGGACTTTATCAGCGCAGGAAGCGCTGCGAACAGCACAGGCAGCAAAGCGATGCTGCCTGTGCCTGTAATCTCCCCGCCCAGCGCCGCCTCCTAGCTAATTTATTCACTGCACTTGCCTCTGTGAAATTGAAGAGAAGCGCCGTAATCTCGCACAGGTGCACTGGCAGAGGCATCGAAGTGCGCATGCACCGTTTTCCTGGCCTCTGCCAGTGTGCCTGTGCGAGAAAACGGCGCTTCTCTTCAATTTCACAGAGGCAAGTGCAGTGAATAAATTAGCTAGGAAGCGGCTCTGGGTGGGGGGGATATCTGTGGACGACACTGGGGGGATATCTGTGGACGACACTGGGGGGATATCTGTGGACGACACTGGGGGGGATATCTGTGGATGACACTGGGGGGGATAGCTGTGGACGACACTGAGGGGGGTATCTGTGGAGGACACTGAAGGGGGGATCTGGGGACGACACTGAAGGGGGGATCTGTGGACGACACTGAAGGGGGGATCTGTGGACGACACTGAAGGGGGGATCTGTGGACGACAGTGAAGGGGGGATCTGTGGACGACAGTGAAGGGGGGATCTGTGGACGACACTGAAGGGGGGGATCTGTGGACGACACTGAAAAGGGGGGATCTGTGGATGACACTGAAGGGGGGGATCTGTGGACGACACTGAAGGGGGGGGTCTGTGGACGACACTGAAGGGGGGATCTGTGGACGACAATGAAGGGGGGATCTATGGACGAAACTGAAGGGGGGATCTGTGGACGACACTGAAGGGGGGGATCTGTGGACGACACTGAAGGGGGGATCTGTGGACGACACTGAAGGGGGCTCTAGGGAGGGGTGTGGGGATGTTGGGGTGGGAGGTCCTGGAGGGGTGTTTGGGTGGGAGCTCTGGAAGGGGTGGGAGGTCCGGGAGGGGGGGGGGGGGCATACATTTTTTTGCTATGGGGCCCAGTCATTTCTAGCTACGCCCCTGATTGGTAAGATTGGGCGGGCACTGGAGCGATAGAGCGCCCTGCTGTAGGAGAAGCCGGCGGGAGATGAAAGGAGGAGGGGCCCGCTCCTGGTGGTGTCGGGCACACGGCGCAAGCATGGCGGTGGAGGATCTGACTGAAGCCTAAAGACCAGACATCAAGGTAGACCTGCATAAGAAGGTGACAGCGCAGTATGTGATGTATACATGTGTGTAATGTCTGTAGTGCAGTGTGTGATCATCACATACTGCACTACATACATTACACACATGTATACATCACATGCCCCCTCACAGTAATAATGCCAAGATATGTGCCCTCTTCACAGACGTAATGCTCACACATGCCCCCTCACAGTAGTTATGCCCAGATATGTGCCCCCTCACAGTAGTTATGCCCAGATATGTGCCCCCTCACAGTAGTTATGCCCAGATATGTGCCCCCTCACAGTAGTTATGCCCAGATATGTGCCCTCTTCACAGTAGTAATGCTCACTCGTGCCCCCTCACAGTAGTTATGCCGTGATATGTGCCCTCCTCACAGTAGTTATACCCTGATATGTGCTCTCCTCACAGTAGTTATGCCCAGATATGCGCCCCCTCACAGTAGTTATGCCAGATATGTGCCCTCTTCACAGTAGTAATGCTCACATGTGCCCCCTCACAGCGTTTGCATTTCTTTCTGGCAAAGTTACCTGGTTCTGGCCCGCGAAATTTATACCAAGTCTAGTGCGGCCCTCAAACGAAAAATGGTTGGGCACCACTGAGTTTTGATATATCTCTCCCGTTCAGTTTCAGTTGTACATTCCTCAAATAAGCGATGCCAGAAATCCAGTCATCTACACACTTGCATTATCCTAGAGTTAACTTGTCCACCCAAGCCAAAGACATGGTCATGGGGTATTAATTGATTCCCTGCTAACATTGGGCTTAGGAGTCCAGTGGGAAGTCCTAGTTAGTGATTGACAGCTATATTTGTATTCACACTCATACAAGGTAGGCTGTATTCACACTCATACAAGGTAGGCTGTATTCACACTCATACAAGGTAGGCTGTATTCCCACTCATACAAGGTAGGCTGTATTCCCACTCATACAAGGTAGGCTGTATTCACACTCACACAAGGTAGGCTGTATTCACACTCACACAAGGTAGGCTGTATTCACACTCACACAAGGTAGGCTGTATTCACACTCACACAAGGTAGGCTGTATTCACACTCACACAAGGTAGGCTGTATTCACACTCACACAAGGTAGGCTGTATTCACACTCATACAAGGTAGGCTGTATTCACACTCATACAAGGTAGGCTGTATTCACACTCATACAAGGTAGGCTGTATTCACACTCATACAAAGTAGGCTGTATTCACACTCATACAAGGTAGGCTGTATTCACACTCATACAAGGTAGGCTGTATTCACACTCATACAAAGTAGGCTGTATTCACACTCATACAAGGTAGGCTGTATTCACACTTACACAAGGTAGGCTGTATTCACACTCATACAAGGTAGGCTGTATTCACACCCATACAAGGTAGGCTGTATTCACACTCATACAAGGTAGGCTGTATTCACACTCATACAAGGTAGGCTGTATTCACACTCATACAAGGTAGGCTGCCAGTCGATGGTTGAGACTTCCCACTGGACTTTTTAGCCCATAGAATAACTCATGCTAACTCATTTTGCAACCCGCTGTATAATATGCTGCCCACAGATAGGACTGCATGTTCATTGTGACAGGTTCCCTTTACTATTATATGATTATAGCACATACACCATCAACGTGGTTAGTGAATGATTAGGTAAGTCAGGATTTAGAAGAAGTCTGATTCTTCTACACACATATTGTAAAGCACGAGTTAGTATTTCAATCACCTAAAAGTGGTTGTCTGACCTAATTTTAAAAAAAATGAACGACAAGCAGGAAGTGGAATAAAAATAAGAAAAGCACTCCACCATCCCAACAGCTCAACAGTGTTGTGAGTGCCTAGTCTACGCTTGACTGCTGAGATCACATGTCATTTGTGCAGACATTACCACTGAGGCCAGTGACTGGGTGCAGCAGTCATATGACTACAGACAGGACATCATCAACTGATCCAACAGGTACTGGAAACAGCAGGAATAAGAACCACAGCACTGGAAATATGTAGCTTTGAAAAAGTTTTTATTCTTATTTTATTCTTGTTTCCTGCCTCTTATTCATTTTTATTCAGGTCAGACAACCCCTTTAAGTATCAAAGGCATCCAACTCTCTAATCGGGCCTGATTTTTTTGTAATAACAATCATAATGAACAACTGCCATATTGTGCTACTACATCTCATGTGGGATTTTTTACAGCTGAAGTCATAGGAGTGAATTTATCATGTGGGGAATATTTCAAGTAAGTTTATCTTGAGTCTGTGTATTTTATGTCACATTTATCAATTGTCACATGTTGTTTGATAAATTTGTCTTATCCTTAAACCTAACACTGTAGTCAAGAAAAGCTCCTCCAGTTTTCCTACTCCACCCTCTCCCTGGAGTGAGATTGCCACTTTCCCACCCATATTTCAAAACTAGAGTGAGTGGTGTAAAAATGTAAAAAGTCACAACATTTTTGCATAAGTGAACCCAGTACGTTGCAAAAGCCCCATTTTGTGACTCTTTGAATCCAAAATTCTAAAGTGAAGGTATGATAAATCTGAGCCATAGTCCGCCTAACCACTATCACTACTGGGCCTTTTAGTTATGGCTAACTAGTGTAGTACCATAAACTTTACAGCAATATCCTGGTTACTGTAACTTTAAACAATACACGTGCTTTTTCTATTATAATCTTATGGTCAAAGACAATTTTTCACAGATTTTGTGTCTTACTTCCAGTTAAATAATGAGCGGGGAAATGTTTTATAGTCTGTTCTTCTTAATTAAAATGAATTCTTTTTACCGGCTTTTGTAATTGATTTTGATTTGAGTCATTTTATTTCATAATTGAAGCTGAAAAAAATATATATATTTATTTCATTATGAATCCACTTTTTAGATATTAAAAGCCAAATACCAAGGGCTCCTTCACACAAGCAATGTACATGCATGTTTGCTGTTCGGGTGTAGAACGGACGGCACATGGACTGAACCCTGGCACTTTATAGTCATTGCATGTCCGATTTACCATCAGTCTGAGCAGAGAAAACCGCAGCATGGACTACTTTAGTCTTGCGTTGAACTATCACTCTATTTATCTATCATATATACATTCGTACATTACATATTTATCACATATCTGCCAACCTATCAATTTTTATATATCTACTTATAATCAATGCAATTAACGGTGTACATATATAATCAAATATACTGTAGTAGATGAAGAAATTAATAATATAACTATGAACAAAGAACAAAGAAACTCACCCTTTAAGGCTACATTTACACGAAATAAATGGCTGTGCCACATGGTCATTTTTAGAACTATGGGGCTATTCACATTAACGTCCAGTGAATAAAGGTCATCAAAATACAGGACACTGAAATCAATGAGACTATTTTAATGCTCACCTCATCCAGTTGCACGTGTGGGGACAGGCTTTAGAACCTGACGCTCCCAGCGTGGTGACGTCACATGATGTAATGGCATTGCGCTGGGAGCCCAGCAAGGAGCGAGTGTCCCCACGAGTGACATAGAAATAATATCCAGAAGGCTGTGAAATAAGTGTAGAGATGCACAGAAGCTGGAATAGGGAACGTGCCTGGCTGCCTATCACCGCAGACGTCTCACATGAAGATGTGCTCATCCCAGGGGGTGAATGAAGGAAGCGATTATTATAAAGAAAGAAAAAAAAAATCATCCTGACATTGGAAGTAGCAACATTAATGAATTTCTCAGGGAGTTATTACTTTTACCCCAGTGATATAAATCCTATTACCAGCTATTAAACGCCAGCAGAGTTGTAAAGACAAAGGATTAACTGTTCCCCCAGCATCACATTGAGAAACGCTGCGATAACAAAGGGTTAACTAATCAAGTAAGGGATTTAACAATTTTAAAATAGACAGCGAAATAAATTGAATCACAGTTTTGTCATTTCTTCTGTAATTAAGTAACATTTTAACATTTAAAACAAGAAAATGCCTCCCCAAAAACAAATGAATATAAGTGATCAGGCCCTTCTTCAGGATTACATATAAGAGATATAAGAGATGTAAAGAATGGTAGGCGGTAAGTTAGGTCAGCTGAACCCGCTGAGTGGTTTTGGCTTGACTTTTGCATGACCATTTCAAACGATACAACTGTGAGAAAGGAAATGCATGAAAATACACCCCCATCTAAGAGCTGAGGGGAAATAGCGACGATGCTCTATAATGCTCTATAGTTTTAGCTCTATTACCTTTGATCACTAAAATAAATCCTACATTGCAAAAATAAAAATTTGCTGCTCTGAGGCTCTTATGCAGCAAATGGAAATGATATTATCTTCTATAAAGCAACAATGCTGCTGAATGTGCGGACTGAACAAAGCAAAGCAAATATCAATAAGGTCCCTGTCTGGAGCCTCAGGACAGCCTCATTTCAGGGAGCAGAAAACAGCACTTTAACTGTTGGAATATCGATTGCTCCATGAGCGGGGATATGAATGAATGAATCACGTTCCTAGTGTGCGCAGCCGTAATTATTACCACACAATATGGCTGACGCTGACTTAACCCTTCTGCAGCTAGAACGGTAAGAGGATGTGGAAGGAGACTTTTAAGACTTGACAGCTGCCATAAACAATGGACCTTAAACACATACGATCTACGTCTATGTGGTCTTACCAGCTTGTTTCTTCTCGTTTTTTCTTATTATTTCTACCATATCATAGTAATTTTAACCTAATAAATGAGATGTGATATCACTTGGGAAGTAAAAATACAGCCTTTTTAAAATCCTAATCTGACAGAATTTTTCATAACAGACAGGCGAGATCTTCCACCAGAATGACTAAAAATGGTTGTGGAGCCAAAGTTCAATTGTCTAGCTGTTAGTGACCGTGCAACACCCAAGACAGAAGAGAGACGGCAGAGAAAGAGAGGTCTTAAAGGGGTTGTCTGGACTGATAAAAACTGATCAATGTTCTTTAATTATGAAAGGTGCATCAAAGCCCCAATTTCAGACACTCTCTTGTGTTCCAAGAAGCTCCACTTCCATAATTGTTCCAACACAGGCAGGATGCTTAATCTGCCTCACTGTGTCGGTGGGGGCTGGTTGTCTGGGGCAGTCTACTAGCTAAATCAGTCAACTGTTGATGTTGACGTGAGCCCCCATCACCAAGTCACTGACAGATATAAGAGCGTCCTGCATGTGTTGGAAGGGATACAAAAGGGGAGCTTTCTGAAATATGGTACTGGCACTGAAATTGGGACATAGGAGAAAAATTATTTCTTAAAGTTGATCAATAAGGATTATTAATTTCAATTTTCTAAATATCCAATCAACTTTCATCAACTTCTTAAGGATTCTCCATCAATAAAGCATGCAAGAACTTGGAATAATACAGGAAGCAAGACCGTCATCTGTTTTATATACTAAGTGATCAAATGCCTAATTATGCAATCAGTAGATACTCCGCAATGTATCACAGCTGCTGGACCTTATCAGATCCAGACTAACTATTATGGCTTATAATGCCCTCCAACCCGATCCACAGCCCTGACACAACTGCCTCATCTATCAACATATTAGTAAGAGAACAGAACTCATTAAAAGACATACAAATGTAATGTGAAGAAGTAGCATGCTGCTACTAAGTGGAAAAATATATGGTACATAGTAAAGTAGTATGAAAAGAAGGACATATTTGTCATGAACACAACCTTAATAAAAAGTTACAGCCCTTAAACCAGCAGGTCCTTAAAGTCACATAAACTGTGCTTGGTCATTAAAGGATTATGGCCCTTTTTAACTAGCCTCCGGAGCGTGTGGTACCTAATGAAAATATCATACTCACCTGCTCAACCTGGCTGTGTTCTGGCGCTCCTGGACACGCCACCGCTGAGTCCAGGTGAGTATGATTTTTTTCCTTAGGTACCACATGCTCTTAGGTTACTTAAAAAGAGCCATAATCCTGAAAAGATCCTCTAAAGCCAAAAATACCTTAATTTGTGAGGGATTCCTTATATATCCTTGTTCTGAGGCCACTTTTAGATGGCCATAACATGAAGTGGACCAACTTACAGAACCCTATGGTAACCTAAGTCCGGTTCAGTAGTCCGGGTACTGTGCTGTAAAAAATACAATGGTGCCTCAAGATACAATGGCCTCAGGATACAATATTTTCAACGTACAATGGTCTTTCCTGGACCATCGCAAGTTGAAACTAGACTCAACATACAATGCCTCAGACTCAGATCCAACCAATTACAATGGGAAATTCTCAGGAGAAACACCTGTATTGGGTGTATAGCAGCTCCTCTTTACAGTACAGTGTGGTACTACATGTCCTCTACTCCCCTCTTTCTGTGCCAGGATGAGCCGCTCCTTTGGATGTCTATTTTATTTTTCTGGTATACAGGCCCCTGATGAAGCTCCTTTCCTCAACATAGAAGGTGATTTACAGCTTCCAGCATCTATTCTTGACTGTTATATGTAAGGACTCGGTTTACCTGTCCTAGGGCCTGTTCACATCTCGTTTTTTTTTTAAACATATACATTTAACGGATTTGCAAATGTTTCAATACGCTTGTGACAGTTTTTTTTAACAAAAACATATACGTTTTTGTGAAACCTTCCTTTTTTAAAATAAAGATGGCTATTAAAGGAAGTAGGATACACGTTACAGATGAAAAACGTATTGTCGTACATTTCTATCTGTTTCACATTCACTGCAATGTCAGGACAGAAAAGCGTTGTATGTTTTATTATTCTGTCCTGCAAAAAAAACATACAGAAACATAAACAAGGACAAACAGCGTCCTCAGTATGCACTTTTTAAGTTCGTTTTCCAAATTATAGTCTATGGTTACATCAATCCATATGTTTTTCTGTTTACAAACGTATCCACTTGATATACAGTAAAACCGAGATGTGAAAAGCCCCTTATTTATCTCATTTTTATCATGGGATAATATTTTGGGGCTTTGGAACCAATTACTAGTTTTCCATAGAGTTACAGTATGGACTCAAGTTACAATGGTTTTAACTTAAGGTCTCTTGCACACGACCATGTCCATTTTGCTGTTCACAAAGCGCGGATGTGCAAAATGTTGTTTTTTGATGACCCTTTGACTTCAATGGGTCCTTGGTCTGCATTTTGCAGACGTATTTTTGTGGAACGAACATACAGATGTGGAAAGCACATGAATGATACATGTGCTTTCAACATCCCTATGTCCAATCAGAAAAAAGATAGATCATCTCCTATAATTGGCTGCAAAATGCAGACCGTGGACCCAGTGAAGTCAATGGGTCTGCAAAAAATGTGGATGAAACACAGAAAGAATTCGATCCTGATCCGAAAATCGCATATAATCATGTGCATGAGGCCTAAGAATCGTTGTCCCGGAACAAATTAATATTGTAACTTGAGGGGTCACTGTAAGCTAACATGCACCCAGACTGAGGCCTCTGAAGGCCGCCTAAGGTTGGGAAAAGATCAAGGTGTGAATTATTGTTTGGGATCAGTTGTGGTCTCAGTGGTCCTAAAATATTCCATGCGTTCATGTGTGACTAACTGCTTTCATCTCTCACTGTCACACTCACTGCGTGAGCCTTGAACTACGCCGTGAAATTCTGCTGTCACAGGACCTACCTCATGTGACCAATGTAAACTGATTCACCATTAGACCCTGCAAACCACCATGTACAAAATATTTCCAGTGCCTGCTATAATTTCTAATTATATTTGTCCCTGGAATCATATACACCAAAACGTAATTTGCTCTGACATCCTGATGTACGGTCTAAGCAGCAAGAATATCCAAAGAGTTTAGAAGGTGGGTGGCTTATGACATAACTACGGTACATAAAAAGTTGACATTCAGGCCAAGAGTGAAATAGACTGGATTGGTAATGATAACCATTATGTCTAGCTTCATTGGCTAGAACCACATAAATCACCTTATAGGGATTGCTCAAATTATTATTATTTTTTTTAAAGGCAGGGAAACAGAATAATAATAATAAAAAAGTTATACTTACAGTCCTGAACCCTTCCAAAAGGGTGCTGAGTTTTGTTTTCCTGCAAAGGTGACATGCCGGTATACCACACGTGGCCGATATAGTCAATCACTAGCCTTGGCAGTCTCATAGGCCAATAATTGGCTGCAGCAGTCATGTGTGGTATGTCATCCCTTTAGCAAAAAAATCACATCGTTTCTGCAGGGGAGGACAGGAGCGGCAGAGCTTGAACACAGCAGGCTTGGGACAGTGAGTAGAGTTATTTTATTATTCTAATATTTCCCTTCCTTTTTTTCAATTGTTGTGGAAAACCCCTTTAAATGTGTGATCCCACGAAAAGTATTACTATGCAAGTACAGTTTTGGTCAACCACTGCAAATTGCGGACCCCAATGCACGGAACGGCCTAACAAGAATGTGCCCATTTCAGCAAGACTGGCCAACCATCTAATGTGTATGAGGACCTAGCGACTCTCCACTGACGGCAGAGGTCAACACAGAGAAGGATGGGGCTGATGAAATTCACCATGTCCAATACCTTTACTTTGAAGGGAGATAAGTCACCACCGGCCGAGGCTACCTGCCCTCTCCCCAATGGGAACACAGCGGACAGTTATAATAATGTGGGTAGCCAGCTTAATAGTACACCTCGTTCCGAATTCTGCAAATGCTCTCAGCCCCATGTAAATCCTAGGATTAAAAAAGAGAAATACTTTTTTGCAAAATAAAGCGAAAATTTGACCGTTACCAACTATGCACATATCAAATGATGTATGGCCTGTCTACAGCCCTAGATCCTGTTCATAGTCACAGTCACATGGAAATAAACTACTTATTTCCATGTCTGAATTGGTTTTCTCTGGACAAAATCATCACAAGTTTCACACAAAACAGGAAACACATTCCTGCTTTGTTATTGCACTAGCCGTTGCGGATGTCTGTCGACTTAACTCCTTCACGCCTGCCCCATCTAGTAAAAAATTAAATAAATGAAGTTTTTGTCAAGAGCCCCAAAGTATTAGTAGAATTAGTAGTATTAGACTGGCGATTACTCCCAAGCAGTTTGGCCAAAGATCTAGAGGCAACATAATGCATAAAATATATCAGTGGCCTGCTGACAACTGTAGGGGAAGCGGGAAAACGTGGCAAATGATACTAGGAGAGGAATCCGAAGGAAGATATAAGGTCTTGGCTTATCATTTTAATAATTGCTTGAAATATAGACTGTTGTATGTGAACCTAAACTGCAGTCTACATTCTGCTGGAAGAGCAAACCCAAGAAGATTCCACGAAGCCATAATCCAAGTTATACAGTATCTTGCTTTTTGTGAGGCATGATAGTCCAGACCTATTGAAAATGTTGTGGTGCATCCACAATGGACACGTCATATATGCACAGATAGGATAGCATGAGCCGTGTATAGTATGGCATAGTACATGTTCGGTTTCCTGGCTTCTGTGCTGTCATCCTTTATGCTGCACTGACGCTTGCTGCAATAAGGTACAAACCAATGTGAAATTCATCCCACGTTCACCCATAGCTGACCCTAAAGTTTTGCAATGATATGCGCCATGCTTTTTTCAACACCCTCTGTATGGCGAGATTAGGACACCTTTGGTTAAGCATAAATGGAACATGAAACATGTCAAATGAAAAGGCATATATGAATCCTATATTGCGGGTCAACAGGTCGCATTCACAGCTAAAGGCTGTATTACACAAGCCAATATTTAAGCCGATAATCGCCAACGAGCGTTCCCATGAACGCTCATTAGCGATCATCTTGCTGTGCAATATTGCCGCTCGTTCGTCAGGCAATTCAGATTTTTAAGCATGATTTGCCAGCGTTAGATGGTGCTGTCTAATTGCGATCTTATCACGGTCGGCGTGGCTATCACATACGTGACACAGAGGGAGGGAACGAGGAAGGCCCTGTCCAAGTGAGAGGGAAGATGGTGACCCCTGACTCACCTGGCGGCTGGCACCTGGCTGCCCTGACGTCCCTAGACGGGTTCCTCACCCGTACGCCGATCACGTGCCTAAAGCCCTGGCTTTCCCTGAGCTGAGCCCTAGGTAGTGAACAGGGCGATGGGAAGACTAGTCCGCACCACTAACTCTAAGGGAAAACACCAAGGGGAGGACAGACAACACAGACTCAACATATATTCCCAGGTGGGCGACAACAGGAGACAACAATAAGCCCAACAGGGATCCGGAGGGTAGCACTCAGGAACGACAACCAGGATTAACCACTCCAGTGGGTCAGTATAGATGTCCAGGCAGGAAGCTCTATAACTGGCAACTAGAGAATTGTGAGGGGAGAATATAAGGAGGTAGGGAGTGGCAGACAAGAAACAGCTGAGGAGGAGAAGCTACGGATCCCTGAGAGAGACAAAAAGGATAGCAAGGCAAACACAGAAAACAATCACAAAGAAACAACGTGATCTTTAGATATAGAGCGCGCAGCCACCCGCTGCGACTTCCTGACCCCGGGTATAACGGAGTCAGACGTGGCTCTTGATACCCTCGTGACAGTACCCCCCCTTTCACGAGGGGCCTCCGGACACTCAGGACCAGGTCTCTCCAGATGAGAGGCATGGAAAGTCTGAATTAACCTGTTGGCGTTTACCTCTGACGCTGGAACCCACATTCTTTCCTCGGGACCGTAACCCCTCCAATGCACCAGATACTGAAGAGAGCGGCGGACCCGACGAGAATCAACAATTCTGGCTATTTGAAACTCCAGATTACCAGCCACAATGACAGGAGGAGGTGGCAGCGGCGATGGTTCTAGAGGTGGAACATACTTCTTGAGTAACGATTTATGGAAGACGTTATGGATCTTAAAAGTCTGAGGTAGCTCCAGGCGAAAAGCCACAGGGTTAATGACGGCTACTATTTTATAGGGACCAATGAACCTAGGACCCAGTTTCCAAGAAGGAACCTTCAACTTAATATTCCTAGTAGACAACCACACATAGTCATTCACTCCTAGGTCCGGACCTGGCGACCGTTTCTTATCGGCCATGCATTTATATTTACCACTCATCTTTTTCAAGTTAACTTGCACCTTCTGCCATACCGATGAAAGAGATGAAGAAAACCTTTCCTCTTCGGGAACCCCAGAAGACCCCCCCTCTTTGAAAGTACAAAATTGGGGATGAAAACCGTATGCACCAAGGAATGGTGACTTGCCAGTGGACTCCTGATAATGATTATTTATGGCAAACTCAGCTAACGGTAAATATGATGACCACAACTCTTGGTTTTCAGACACAAAACACCTTAAATATGTTTCTAGGTTTTGGTTGGTACGCTCAGTCTGTCCATTCGACTGAGGATGGAAAGCTGAGGAAAAGGACAAGTGAACCCCCAAACGGGAACAAAAAGCTTTCCAAAACTTAGAAATAAACTGGGTTCCCCGATCCGAAACCACATCGGAAGGGACCCCGTGAAGCTTCACGATTTCACTGATAAACACCTGAGCGAGAGTTTTAGCATTAGGAAGTGCGGGTAGCGCAATAAAGTGTACCATTTTGCTAAACCTGTCTACTACTACCAAGATAACTGTTTTACCCGCCGACAACGGTAAGTCAGTGATGAAATCCATTGACAGATGTGTCCATGGCCTATTGGGGATGAAAAGTGGCAATAAAGACCCTGCTGGACGTGTATGAGAGACTTTCGCGCGTGCACAAGTAGAACAAGTAGACACGAAATCCATTACATCCTGACGCAACCTTGGCCACCAAAAACGACGAGATAAAAGCTCCAAGGTTGCTTTACTACCCGGGTGTCCAGCAAGTGCCGAATTATGATGTTCTTTTAATAATTCAAGACGCAGGTTTAACGGTACAAACAATTTCTCTGAGGGGCAAGAGGCCGGGGCGTCCCCCTGAGCCTCTAACACCTTTCCCTCTAGAACAGAGTGTACAGCAGAGACAACCACTCCTCTTTGTAAAATAGGTACCGGATCACAAACATTACCCCCTCCAGGGAAACTACGAGATAATGGGTCTGCCTTGGTATTTTTTGCCCCAGGACGATAGGTGATTACAAAGTTAAATCTGGTAAAGAATAGCGACCACCTAGCTTGTCTAGGGGTGAGAACCTTAGCCGATTCTAGGTACAGAAGGTTCTTGTGATCCGTAATCACCGTGACGGGGTGGATTGCTCCCTCTAAGAAGTGACGCCACTCTTCAAGCGCCAGTTTAATCGCCAACAGTTCCCTATTTCCAATATCATAATTCTTCTCCGCAGAAGATAATTTTTTGGAAAAGAAAGCGCAAGGACGCCATTTGCCAGGAGACGGACCCTGAGACAATACAGCTCCCACTCCCACCTCTGACGCATCTACCTCGACAATAAAAGGCTGGGAGACATCAGGTTGAATTAGAACAGGTGCCGAGGTAAACCTCTCCTTTAGAGAGGAAAATGCATCTTTAGCGGCGTCAGACCATTTGGAAAAATCCGTCCCCTTCCTAGTCATGTCGGTAAGGGGTTTAACGATCACTGAATAATTTTTAATGAACTTTCTATAGAAATTAGCGAAACCCAAAAACCGTTGTAGGGCTTTAAGGTTCTCAGGAAGATCCCAATCTAAAATTGTCTGGACCTTCCCAGGATCCATGCGGAAACCTGAAGCAGATAATAGATATCCCAGGAACTGTAATTCCTGAACAGCGAAGACACATTTTTCAATTTTCACATATAATTTATTCGTCCGTAGGACCTGCAGTACTTGCCTGACATGTACCTCATGTGTTTTCAGATCAGCCGAATAAATTAAGATATCGTCTAGGTATATGACTACAAACCTGCCGATGAGATGACTAAAAATATCATTAACGAAATGTTGGAAGACAGCAGGGGCATTGGTCAGACCGAAAGGCATAACTAGATTTTCATAATGCCCCTCAGGGGTGTTAAAAGCTGTCTTCCACTCATCCCCTTCCCTGATACGAATCAGATTGTAGGCCCCCCTAAGATCAAGTTTGGAGAACCACTTAGCACCCGCAATCTGATTAAAAAGGTCAGGAATGAGAGGAAGAGGGTATGGGTCACGGATGGTTATCTGGTTTAACTCACGGAAATCTAAGCAAGGACGCAGGCCCCCATCTTTCTTTTTAACAAAGAAAAACCCTGCAGCCACGGGTGAAGAAGATGGTCTGATGTGTCCCTTAGCCAGACTCTCGGAGATATAATCTTTCATGGCTTGTCTCTCGGGACCCGAAAGATTATACAACCTGGACTTGGGTAATTTTGCCCCGGGAATCAGGTTAACCGGGCAATCATAAGGACGATGAGGTGGTAGTTTCTGACAACCCTTTTCAGAAAAAACGTCCTCAAAGTCCGAAATAAATGTAGGTAGGGAAGCTATGGAGGCGATTAAGCAATTGTTATTTAAGCAATTCTCTCTGCAATGCTCACTCCACTCCAATATCTCCCTGGCCTGCCAATCCACCACTGGATTGTGCGCCACCAACCAGGGAAGACCCAATACCACCGGAGAGGGAAGGCCCTCCAGAACGTAACATGAAAGACACTCATTATGGTGGTCCCCTACCCGAAGGTGTAAATTACGAACAATGTGGGTGAGGTTTCTCTGAGACAGAGGAGCAGAATCTATAGCGAATACGGGAATAGGTCTCTGCAGCGTACAGAGAGACAAACCCATAGTGCGGGCAAAATGGGCATCAATCAAGTTTACCCCTGCTCCACTGTCTAGAAAAACAGAAATAGACTCCGTCTTAACACCAAAAACAATGACCGCTGGTAACACAAATTGAGATGTTCGTATGGAGGAAACGTATACCCCCCGGCTGACATCCTCCGCACAGCCCGGGGTTAGTAGTTTTCCGACGGTCTTTTGTTTTTGAGAAAGGAGGGACAGACATTAATGAAATGACCCCTCCCCCCACAGAAAAAACAAGCCCCCCCCCCTACGGCGAACCTCGGGAGGACGGACCTGACGAGAAGTTCCGCCTAGCTGCATAGGCTCATCTAAGTCAGTACAGGCTGACTGTTGCTTGGGAGAGGTAACCAATTGCTCCGGAATTTTCGATCTCTCCGTAAGACGTCTATCTATTCTGATAGAGAGGGACATAACAGCATCAAGGGAAAGGGGGGTCTCATACAGCGCCAGTGCATCCTTAACCCTTTCAGATAACCCAGAGCAGAACTGACTCCTGAGAGCCGGGTCGTTCCACTGAGTATCCGTAGCCCACCTACGGAACTCTGAGCAATATTCCTCTGCTGACCGATCTCCCTGTAGGAGTCTCCGTAACTTCGACTCAGCCAGGGCGACTCGGTCAGGGTCATCATATATGAGACCCAAAGCCCCAAAAAATCCCTCCACTGACCGAAGAGCCTGAGAACCAGGGGGTAACGAGAACGCCCAGGATTGCGGATCCCCCTGAAGCAGGGAAATGACAATCCCTACCCGCTGTTCTTCATGACCTGAGGAGTAAGGGCGCAACTTAAAATATAATTTGCAGGCCTCACGGAACGTCGCAAATTTGTCCCTTCCCCCAGAAAATCTGTCGGGAAGAGCAACCTTGGGTTCAGTGACAACCTGGTTACCCATAGCAACCGCTGGGGGTGCGGTCTGCTGCATTTGCTGCTGTTGTTGGAGAACAGACGCCTTCAATCCTGCCACCTCCAAAGACAGGCTTTGAAGCTGTTCTGCCAAGGCATCAATAGGATCCATATTGGATTCTAAGTAGAGAGAGGAAAAAAAAAAAACAACAAACAAAAAATTATATAATTTTTTTTTTATTTTTTATTTTTTTCTCAAAAAGTAAGGGCCAGTTATAATATCACGGTCGGCGTGGCTATCACATACGTGACACAGAGGGAGGGAACGAGGAAGGCCCTGTCCAAGTGAGAGGGAAGATGGTGACCCCTGACTCACCTGGCGGCTGGCACCTGGCTGCCCTGACGTCCCTAGACGGGTTCCTCACCCGTACGCCGATCACGTGCCTAAAGCCCTGGCTTTCCCTGAGCTGAGCCCTAGGTAGTGAACAGGGCGATGGGAACACTAGTCCGCACCACTAACTCTAAGGGAAAACACCAAGGGGAGGACAGACAACACAGACTCAACATATATTCCCAGGTGGGCGACAACAGGAGACAACAATAAGCCCAACAGGGATCCGGAGGGTAGCACTCAGGAACGACAACCAGGATTAACCACTCCAGTGGGTCAGTATAGATGTCCAGGCAGGAAGCTCTATAACTGGCAACTAGAGAAGTGTGAGGGGAGAATATAAGGAGGTAGGGAGTGGCAGACAAGAAACAGCTGAGGAGGAGAAGCTACGGATCCCTGAGAGAGACAAAAAGGATAGCAAGGCAAACACAGAAAACAATCACAAAGAAACAACGTGATCTTTAGATATAGAGCGCGCAGCCACCCGCTGCGACTTCCTGACCCCATGTATAACGGAGTCAGACGTGGCTCTTGATACCCTCGTGACAGATCTAGTCAGATGGGGACGAGCATAACGATTGCTCCCCCACATGCTGCAGAGGAGATCACTGCATGTAAAAAGCAGCGGTCTCCTCCGCTAGCGAGCAGGCGATTGCTGGGAGGGAATCACTTGCTGATCTGCCTGTCTAATACAGGCTTAAGTCTGTAAGCTTTTATTTGTGCAAGAGATCACACAGCTGATGCATGTCCAGTCTGTACTCCATTGACTTCAGTTTGTCTTTGGAGTGTGGGAGGAATCCCACGCAAACATGGGGAGAACATACATCCGCCAGTTCTAAATGTAAGACAGCTTCCTAGCAGGTGTAGAAAATGGTAAATGGTCCCCTTCCCAGCCCACAATTTTAGACCTGGCGTGAGCAATCTGCACCTGAAATACGACTAATTTAGGTGTATTTCAGATTGATAAATGACCAAATATATATATATATATATATATATGTGTGTGTGTGTGTGTGTGTGTGTGTGTGTGTGTATATACACTGCTCAAAAAAA
Organism: Bufo bufo; assembly: GCF_905171765.1. NCBI lineage: Eukaryota > Metazoa > Chordata > Amphibia > Anura > Bufonidae > Bufo > Bufo bufo. The sequence goes on from NC_053391.1 coordinate 237,566,197, forward strand.
TAAAGGGAACACAAAAATAACACATCCTAGATCTGAATTAATTAAATATTCTTCTGAAATACTTTGTTCTTTACATATTTGAATGTGCTGACAACAAAATCACACAAAAATAAAAAAATGGAAATCAAATTTTTTAACCCATGGAGGTCTGGATTTGGAGGCTGATCCAACTTTGATGTAATGTTCTTAAAACAAGTCAAAATGACGCTCAGTAGTGTGTGTGGCCTCCACGTGCCTGTATGACCTCCCTACAACACCTGTGTATGCTCCTGATGAGGTGGCGGACGGTCTCCTGAGGGATCTCCTCCCAGACCTGGACTAAAGCATCTGCCAACTCCTGGACAGTCTGTGGTGCAACGTGACGTTGGTGGATAGAGCGAGACATGATGTCCCAGATGTGCTCAATTGGATTCAGGTCTGGGGAACTGGCGGGCCAGTCCATAGCATCAATGCCTTCGTCTTGCAGGAACTGCTGACACACTCCAGCCACATGAGGTCTAGCATTGTCTTGCATTAGGAGGAACCCAGGGCCAACTGCACCAGCATATGGTCTCACAAGGGGTCTGAGGATCTCATCTCGGTACCTAATGGCAGTCTGGCTACCTCTGGCGAGCACATGGAGGGCTGTGCGGCCCTCCAAAGAAATGCCACCCCACACCATTACTGACCCAATGCCAAACCGGTCATGCTGGAGGATGTTGCAGGCAGCAGAACGTTCTCCACGGCGTCTCCAGACTCTGTCACGTCTGTCACGTGCTCAGTGTGATCCTGCTTTCATCTGTGAAGAGCACAGGGCGCCAGTGGCGAATTTGCCAATCTTGGTGTTCTCTGGCAAATGCCAAACGTCCTGCACGGTGTTGGGCTGTAAGCACAACCCCCACCTGTGGACGTCGGGCCCTCATATCACCCTCATGGAGTCTGTTTCTGACCGTTTGAGCAGACACATGCACATTTGTGGCCTGCTTGAGGTCATTTTGCAGGGCTCTGGCAGTGCTCCTCCTGTTCCTCCTTGCACAAAGGCGGAGGTAGCGGTCCTGCTGCTGGGTTGTTGCCCTCCTACAGCCTCCTCCACGTCTCCTGATGTACTGGCCTGTCTCCTGGTAGCGCCTGCATGCTCTGGACACTACGCTGACAGACACAGCAAACCTTCTTGCCACAGCTCGCATTGATGTGCAATCCTGGATAATCTGCACTACCTGAGCCACTTGTGTGGGTTGTAGACTCCGTCTCATGCTACCACTAGAGTGAAAGCACCGCCAGCATTCAAAAGTGACCAAAACATCAGCCAGGAAGCATAGGAACTGAGAAGTGGTCTGTGCACACCACCTGCAGAACCACTCCTTTATTGGGGGTGTCTTGCTAATTGCCTATAATTTCCACCTGTTGTCTATCCCATTTGCACAACAGCATGTGAAATTGATTGTCACTCAGTGTTGCTTCCTAAGTGGACAGTTTGATTTCACAGAAGTGTGATTGACTTGAAGTTACATTGTGTTGTTTAAGTGTTCCCTTTATTTTTTTGAGCAGTGTATATATATATATATATATATAAAAAAAGAAAGTCCAACGGGAGCACCAACCTGACAAGCGGGTGCAATGTCCAAAAGGGGGCAACGGCAATCCCCAATAGTATAATCAAATAGAAAGCAGGACTGCACTCCAAAATGTGATGAAAAAATCAAAGCTGTTTATTCACCCATGTTATGGCAAAGTTTGCGACGTTTCAGCTCTTGCGAGCCTTGAGAAAGGCTCGCAAGAGCTGAAACGTCGCAAACTTTGCCATAACATGGGTGAATAAACAGCTTTGATTTTTTCATCACATTTTGGAGTGCAGTCCTGCTTTCTATTTGATTATATATATATATATATATATATATATATATATATATATGTGTGTGTGTGTATATATATATTTATACACTGCCTGTTCAAAAAAAAAGTCGCCACCTGGATTTAACTAAGCAAATAGCCTCCTATTGGATAATTACTGCATGGGCGATTATCTTTCAGCTGGCAACAAGTTATTTAACCCCAACTGGTGGAATGAGTTGCTTCTCATTTCTTAAACAACCATGTTGAAAGACACATCTCGTGGAAAAGTTTGAGAAGGGTCAAATCATTGGCATGCATCAAGCAAAGAAAACATCTAAGGAGATTGCAGAAACTACTAAAATTGGGTTAAGAACTGTCCGACGCATTATTAAAAACTGGAAGGATAGTGGGGACCCATCATATTCCAGGAAGAAATGTGGCGGGAAAAAAATCCTGAATGATCATGATCGGCGATCACTTAAACGTTTGGTGAAATCAAATCAAAGAAAAACAACAGTAGAACTCAGGGCTATGTTTAATAGTGAAAGTAAGAGCATTTCCACACGCACAATGTGAAGGAAACTCAAGGGATTGGGACTGAACAGCTGTGTAGCTGTAAGAAAACCACTAATCCGTGAGGCAAACCAGAAAAAAAGCTTCAATTTGCTAGGGAGGATAAAGATTGGACTCTGGAGCAATGGAAGAAGGTCATGTGGTCTGATGAGTCCAGATTTACCCTGTTCCAGAGCGATGGGCGCATTAGGGTAAGAAGAGAGGCAGATGAAATGATGCACCCATCATGCCTAGTGCCTACTGCACAAGCCTGTGAGGGCAGTGCTATGATCTGGGGTTATTGCAGTTGGTCAGGTCTAGGTTCAGCAACAGTATGTGCTCCAAGAATGAGGTCAACTGACTACCTGAACATACTGAATGACCAGGTTATTCCATCAATGGATTTTTTCTTCCCTGATGGCACGGGCATATTCCAAGATAACAATGCCAGCATTCATCGGGCTCGAATTGTCAAAAGAGTGTTTCAGGAAGCATGAGACATCATTTTCACACATGGATTGGCCACCACAGTGTCCAGACCTAAACCCCATTGAGAATCTTTGGGATGTGCTGGAGAAGGTTTTGCGCAGCAGTCAGACTCTACCATCATCAATGAAAGATCTTGGTGAAAAATTTATGCAACACTGGATGGAAATAAATCTTGTGACATTGCAGAAGCTTATCGAAACAATGCCATAGCAGATACGTGCCATAATCAAAGCTAAAGGCTTTTTTATGGTGGCGACTTTTTTTTGGGACAGGCAGTGTATATATACATACATATTCATTTAGCTCCAATTCCGTATAGGAAGAAAGGATGTTTATATCTTGTACATATGCCAGAAGCCCCCTTAAGCAGACTTCAGAGAGTCGTAGAATAATATGGCCTTGTAAGGCAGACTGGAGGAGAATTCCTAAAAGACGACAAAAAACAGAGAAGAAAAAAGGAAGAAAAGCAAGGCAAGTTGTGTCGATTTGATTAAATATTTTCCCATTCCCTTCCTTTCAGTTGTGTGCCGATCTGTCGTGCTGCGTATTTATAGTCAAACAGATGAAAGGCATGTGTATTTAAAATGTGTGTACATATCACAGGGTCCGAGACAGCACATATTATAGAATGTGTGTTTTCTGCAGCAAGCTGCTCAATTATTTATTGTGTGCTGAGCTTTAATCTTATAAACCTGCTACTGGCTCCTGCCTGCTCAATCCCCGGCATTGTACAGCACACCCCGGCTTATTGAAGGAGTAATTTGATATTCCTGAAGGAAAGGGGGAAAAAATCACTATGCCTCCTCGTATAATAATACTAAGTATGACTGCAAGCACTCGCTCTTGCTAAAATGCATCTCTCAGGGACTCAGTGAATATTGCGGTATTCAGGAAAAGAATAAATAATCTATGTACACTGTACAAACCAACAAGAGCCAGCTGCTCCATACAATTCTCCTATATTCTGGTCAGTGTGTGTGGAATATGTACGTGACCTTGCATCTCGGAATATGTGTGTATTGTGTACATCCTGGAAAATGTGTTGAAAGGCGCTGCTCCGTCGCTGGCCTATAAAGGGCAATCTAATATTTCACATAAAATGCTGAAAAAGAAATCAAATGAAAACCGTTTTATTGCAGATGCAGGTGAAATAAATAGCAGAGGTTGCTTTCCTGACCTTCGATGTGGATCATGAAGGCGTTATTAGTTAAAGGAGCCTGAAAATTGTAGATATTCATTCAACCGCACTAGACTGACTGCTATAAAACTGCTAAGAGACCACGGCAAATTGATAAGAAGGTATGAGACCCTTGAAAATGTCACATTTCATTTGGATGCTCCAGGATTGGAAGTGGTCCAAGGTCTACATTACAGTAAGAGGAATCATACTTTTATTTCAGAGTCAATAGTGACGTGCATAAGCAAGGGCAGTGCACCTACAATGCACTGAATTCTACACATTTCAAGAACGGTGGGCTACATTTAATATTCCTGTCTAATTTGTAGACAGAGAAAACTTAGACTGAAGTCTAGAACTAGAACTTAGTCTGAAAATGTGCCAAATTTATCATAGTGGCTGAATGATACATGTGGTGCATCTTTAGACTGTCTAGTCTACTTTTTACCACCTACTGGTTGGCTTAGCTTATGCTGAAAATGAGTCTGTGCCCTGAAAATCTGTCTCAATGCACCAAAAGTCTGTCTCAATGAGCTAAAAAATTTGTCCCAATGCATCAAAATTCTGATTGTGAGTCAAATATATTCCAATGCGCCAAAATTAGCTCTGAGACAAAAATGTGTCCCAATGTGCAAAAATTCTGCCCAAGCCAAAAAATTGCCCAAATCTGTCAAAATTCTGTCCCTGAGCCAAAAATGTGTCCCAACGAGCCAAAATTATGTCCACCAAAAAATTCAGACCATCTCTTTTGTCTTATCTGTGGTAATTTTATACGTCAGAATCGTGGATGTCAGAATCGTGGATTTCAGCATCATAAATGTATTTCGATGCCCATTCCCACATTCTATTTTAAGGCTGGGGCTACATGGTGATTTTGACTGCCATACTGCATGAGACCAACGATCGATGTGTAGCAGTGCTGCTACTGAAATTAATGGTTTTGAGCGACTCGCAAAAAGCAACTCGCAAATTGCTATTACGGCAACCCCAGAATCACAAAAAATCCAGAAAGTGTTGGATTTTTTTCATTTCTGGGGTTGGGGTAACTTGCGAGTTGCTCCATAACGCCAGTTGGTTAGATGACTTCACTGGTACTAAGCAATTGTTGGTCACAGCCAAGATCAAAGGTGTTGGAATAAGTTGGTCTTTTTGGCATATCTGGATAATAAATGTGTCTAAAATGGGATGCATCAACATTTTGCCAAAAAGAACGCCAAGAAAGTGGCAGCTTTACCCCAGTAACTGTGCTCCAGAATTACAACATTTGCGACATATAAATGACATCGGGCAGCACGGTGGCTCAGTTGTTAGCACTGCTGCCTTGCAGCTCTGGGGTCCAACCAAGGACAATATCTGCATGGAGTTTGTATGCTGTCCCTATGTTTTGTATGGTTTTCCTCCCACACTCCAAAGACATACTGATAAGGAACTTAGATTGTGAGCCCCATTGGGGACAGAGTGATGCTAATGTCTGTAAAGTGCTGCAGAATATGTCAGCGCTATATAAGTGAGTATAATAAACATATATCTTATAAAAATACTAAATGAATTCATTACCTCTTAGCTATGGCTTTTTTACCTTTTACAATAGCAAACTTGGTAACCATCAGATAAGTGAATAAAGTGCTTATAATATTTCCCATCTGGCTAGGGAACTAAGGCTCCCCCAAGTATAGGAACCATCATTGATGCCAATCTAGTAATTAAACAACTTAATATTAAAAAAGGATTCTCAGAAATAGTTATCCCCAGACACGACTCACCAGTAATTTATCACTGGGTAATAGTGTGTCTCCGATGACTTTACTCCGTTTGTGCACCTCATTCAATTAAACCGTTTTTTTGTAAAAGGAGACAATGAAAATACAGGATGACTATCTGAGAGAACATAGGAAAATATGATATTGAATAGCAGCAGTTTATTATGAGGGGCTAAGATTTCAATATAGATGGGATTACTGCTGTCACTGAGACGCCAACTAAACCCAGATCAGCAATTAGATAGAGAGCCAGTCCTGTTTTTGTTTAATATCTTTAAGTAAGTGGACAGGAGGCTACGGTAGGTCCTTATCTTTCTGGTTACCAGCTGACATATCCTCTTTTATCAGTTTTGATCAGGGCAAGAATGTTTGATAACATGAGGTTCACATTCTTATATGCTTATGGCCATAGGTGGTAACACATCTGCTCATGGTGTGCATTTCTACACCATATTGACTTGAACAAATTTTATGTAATTTCAGGCAGGAGAAGAAAGGGGGCTCCATGCAAAGGTCATAATGGGCCCCCAATGATGGTGATGTTTTGCCCCCAGGCCATTGTGCCCTAGGGTTTGCTTCCTCTCCACATCCTTTTCATGATTCTTGAACCAATTTCCCAAATCCATGAGAGGGAAGCCCCATACAGTGTCTTCCCACTCTGTAGCAAAGGGGATGAATCCAAACAAGGCTGAGCCCCTCATTTTAAGGGCAACATAGCAACCACATGGTCTGCTTTTATGGTAGCAAGTGAACTCTCTTAAGAGGACGTTTTTAACACTAACTGGGTGATGGAAGATCCTAAATGCAGAATATTCCATCCAGAGGTCTAATATAGTGATCTCCAGATAATAAGGTCTAATATAGAACTGTTAATATAACTTTTCCTCAGACTCAATGGGTCGTCTTCTGACTATTGTGTGGTATTGCTATTGTCAGTGTGATCATAACTACAGTAAAAAGTAATCAGAATATTTTCCAACATACAGTATTTTCCTGAATGGATAAAGCTGACCTTCTTGGACCCATTAGATGTCGGATAAGAAAAAGGATAGCTGTGCATGGGATCCCTCCAGAAATTCAGTATGGTCCCCTGTTTACATGAGAAATGTCTACTGGTATTTTTTTAAGTGCCATGGACCCATTTGTCTCCAGCAATTAATATTCTTAACTATTTTGATTTACGTTCGAAATAACTTTAAGCAAAAGTCCATCTCCAGGAGCACATTATGGATGAACTCAAATGATGTCTTTCTTTCCCTATTATCCAGATAATCCGTCTTTTGGCTAAATTATGTATATGGATATATAATTATTTTCTGCCAGTCTGTCAGACTCTTCACTGTAATTATCACTAGCTTATGGATTATCATGATATTTATTTGCTCAGTGTTTGTGGCTTAGTCTAGTAAGCTGTCCATGTTAATTTTTATAAGCCAATGTGTCCACCTGCATCTGTGCCCAACACAAGCTTCATCTGCCTATTTTCTTTAGCCGTCTGATGCTAGCCGTCTTAAGGTGCTACCTTGATGGTGCAAAAGGTAAGAGCACAATTAATTGCTCCATACATAGAGAAGACATGTTGGGATTGAAGTATTGCCTTACACTTCCTGGAGAATGGACCGTTCCCCTTTTATATTAGTAATTATGGATTTTCTGATTAGAAAACAAGGAATAATCCCAATAACAATATAAACCAATAGTATAAAAAAAAAAAAATATATATATATATATAATAAATATGTTCAATCTTTCAAAAAGGTGTGCAAATAAAAATATATAGGGGTTTTATGTGATCACTGAGCATAACATTTAAAATTGTTATTATGTGTATGAGCCATAAATATCTGAGAAATAAAGATTCTGGAAAATAAAGAAGATTCCTTTGTCTGCATGACTAACCACATTAGTATAAATTACCGAAACTCACCGCAAAATCTCTCAAAGGGGCCCTAGATGTTAGGTACGTTAAAGAGGATCTGTCACATCTCCTGACATACTTGTATTCCACATGAAATGAGAAGTGTGGAGCATGTATTCTCATGCCTCTATGTTGTGCTATTTGTCTATTATTCCTATTAGATATATTATAAATAAAGGTACAAAGTTGGGCGGGGTGCTTCTGCACAGTCTGACATTCTCTAAGTCTACTTTCACACTGGCGTTTTGGCTTTCCATTTGTGAGATCCATTTAAGGGCTCTCACAAGCGGTCCAAAACAGATCAGTGATCATGACGGATCCGCACCAAACGCGAGTGTGAAAGTAGCCTAATCAGTGTCACATTCTGCAGGGAAACACCCCCATCTGGTAACACCCAGTTGTAAATGTATTCAATTATTTTACTCGCTTATACAGCGCCATTATATTCCGTAGCGCTTTACAGACATTAGCATCAACCCGTCCCCAATGGGGCTCACAATCTAAGTCTTTGGATTGTGGGAGGAAACCAGAGTACTCGGAGGAAACCCACCCAAAAAGAGAGAGAACATACAAACTCTTCGCAGATGTTGTCCTTGGTCAGATTCGAACCTAGGACCCCAGCATAAACTTCTAATAGGAACAACATCGAGTTATGTGAAGAGAAGCTCCAGAATTGTTAGTACTTGGGGAATGAAAGTAGTTCATTAAACAGACATGTCAGGAGAGATGACAGGGTCTCTTTAATATAGGTTGTCTCCTTTTTAGACATAGTGGGTAATAAAAGGAAAAGCCTGGCACTTGTGGGTGCCTAGTCAGTTCCTAATGACCCTTTGAAGAGGGGAGAAATCATTAGTTGATGACTCTATTGCCTGAGATATTCACAGGCTCTGTATACAGGGAATTAGCGGCATGCTGGGAATTGCAGTGCATCTTCAGCATGGTCACTTTTGTACCGCAAAAGAACCAACAGTTTGAATGCCACCTGCACTTCCATACCAGCAGTCTAGATTGGATTCCAGACAACGGTCCATAGAAGATGAATGGAGTATATAATTTTATAGTTATATCGAACAAATGTGACCAGTCCTTGTCCAGTGTGAACATGCGCAGCGATTACACAATCAGCGATAATTCGCCCCTGTGTCATGGATCAAAACTTTTCTGATGACCTAACAAGCATAGGGGACAGTTGGAAAGACAAGCAAACTACCATAAAACACGTACAATTATTATTTTTCGAGCATTACAACTTACTGAATTGTGGTCTGGAGCTCATCTCCACGTGTAAAAAGACCATAACATGGCTGTCATCACTAAAAAACAGTAGCATCGTCCCGCTTACAGAAATCACAACATTAGTAAAGATGAGGAAAAATGCAGGAAATGTTTTTCATCATGTTGGCATCATATTTTGGGAGATAAAATGAGTCTACACAGAGCTGACCCATTAACACAGGCGTCTGGCTAGTGAAGGGCCCTGCCTGGTCACATACAATAGCCCCGCTCTTCATATTAGTGACTAAGAAGTAAGAGGGTGCTTATATGTTTAGGACACTTCCACATGGGTATACGTCAAACGAGCTGTTTGAGGGCCAAATCCTGTTCTCATAGACTGCGTAGTTTTATGCCAAGGCTAAAGGATCACTAAATAAAACCGCATGTCGCACTACACAAGGCACCTATTTATAAGCCTGCAAATAAGTATGCAAGCCCAGGTTTCTGAAGATGATTGCAGATAATGCTGCGATCCTAGGAGGAACTGCTTATTCAGCATAATGTACCAGGGAAAATGAATGAATTAGGATATTCCTATCAGAGCTGTGTTAGGATTTTATTATAAAGGCCATCTCCCAGGAGTCTTTTCAGAAGAACGAACCTATTTGCTTTATGTAAAGCAGATGAAAACTTCTCAAGAATGCCATATACTAAAAATACATCTCGATTTTACTCTAAGGCCTCCTAGAAACTGTGATGTTGCCTATCTTCATGACATGTGCCACGCTGTCTTTTTAGATCAATATCAATTACCGTACATTATATATTAAAATGAATTGCTGTGTAATACTTTTTAAAATAATTTCAAAAATATGTCTTTTTTTTTAAATCCATCCTCAATTTCTATCTTCGAAAAGCATGTATGGGGTTAAAGAGTGCCAAAGAAATCAACTATAAAATGTAAATACGGAATACGTGTGCCCTACTTATGGGGTCGAGTAGCCCCTGATGCTGGATAATTTCTTCCCGTGCTCCTCTGCTTTCCATCTGGCAATATTCACATGAATCCCACGGTAAGTCAGCTTGATGTAATAATGGCCACACAGATGTTATAGGCTCGTGCCAGCTCCTTTGGAATATACAGTCGACGAGGTACAGAAGCCATAAAAATATGTAACGTAGCGCAACCCACTGAGCACGGACTATCAGCATCATCTGATTGACGTTAATTGAAATTCACTCCAAGTCTCATGGGACCCAGTGCCCCATGTGACCCCATAGGGGAGCAGTAAATAATTTGACAATCAAAGAAATACCGTCTATAAGTTACTGGTAGCATAATGTTATAAGATGGGGCCTTGGTAGAGCAGACATTGCACATCCTTCTAATAAAGCTTCACCACCAGTCTGACACAGTGGTAAATGATGAGCCCGTATATTTCCTACTGCATTGGCCACCGCTTTGTAATTAAAATAATCCCCACTGGGCTCGAGGTAGATTGCATTCCACACAACATCGCTTTTCATAAATGACCCCGTAAATGTTATGTGGAATGCAAAAATGACATCTAAGCAACTCAATCATCAATCCAATAATTCATTACATTAGTCCTTTCCCGTTCTGGAATCGTGGCTTCTTATTTTCAGTTTGTTCTTGCTTAAAATCAATTCTTAATGTCAACATTTATTAGCGATGCTGTCATGGTCGATTTGATTAAAAAAAATACAAAATTAGACAAAACATGTAAAAATAACGGTCCTCAGTCCTCAAGCCATTTTACTGTGAATAATATAAAGATGAATTCTCTCCTGTCTACCAGTGCTCCCATTGGAATACACAGTATGTTACAAGGCAATTATTAAAGGGTTAAAACTGATGGCCTATCCTTAGGATAGGTCATTATTAATAGATCAGTGGAGGTTTGAGGGGGGAGCGGTTTGCTTACTAGGTAAAGCTGTGGCTGTGCCTGGTATTACAGTTTACTACAGCCTCCTGTGAATGGGTTTACTTGCAATACCAGGCACCGCCACTAGTATTAAATCTAGAGAGCAGTGTAACCAATGAGGGGGACATGGGGCTGCAACCCCTTTAAACAGCTGACCTTTGGATAAGTTGGACCCTCGACAATCTAATGATAAATCTAATGTATTTCAGAAATCTAGGAGGAATACATTTTATATTATTTTTGTGGAAAGTTAATTAGTTTATATTGGGAATTCTCAGCTTTTTGCAGATCGTCTGCTGAAATTTAGCGCTGATGGTGTGTACCACAATAACAAGCATTTCATGCATCCTCAGCACTGTGAGCATTCAGAGTGTATGGAGAAATCCAATAATTGATCCCCTGTTGACATCATCAGCAAAAACTTTGCAATTCTCTCTACCTGTATCATTTATAACCAGAATTTGAAACCAGCCTGTGATTGTACAGAAGATGGCCACAAAGGCAAAACTAATAACACTTTATCAGAAAAGTCATAAACATATATTTCAAAATGCCCAATTCTCGTGGTCTACTAAATTATTGATGAGTCCCAAACGTATAGTTGCCAATAGTCCTGGGAAAGGGGCTGGGCTGACTGATAAGGGAGGGGCGCAGGGGTGGTTTGTGAAGAGTCTCCGAGGTGGTGTATACAGTACAGCTTATTATAAAATTCTGGTCTTATTGAGTATAGTATAGCTTATTGCCACTAAAATGTCTTTTTACATTCTTTTTTCTTGAGAGTCTTTTTACACTGTGTACTGTCACAAAATAAGTCACATTGGTCAAACATGAAACAAATATATATCTCTCAAAAAGGCTCGGCTTGGTAAATTTGGGACCCAGCAAATAAACTGTGCACAAGGTCGATTTGCCATAGACCTTACAGGGAAATTTCCCGGTGGACTAATTCCCAGGGGGCCCCCTGAGCACTCCTCATGGCTGGCCAATGGAAGTTTTTGGGGGTATATTTTGTGCTGCTTGTGGCAGTGTATTGTGATGGACTGTGGTATCTGGCTATGTTGGGGTGAAACAAGAAAGGCAAAAAAGGACTTGAGCTGCTAAACAACTAATTATTAAAAATACTTTATTGTTGCAAAATAATAATTGCATATATTGCTGTAAGAAAGGGGGGGGGGGGGGGACAGAAAAAACACCATCCCGGCATACAGAAAACAAATGAACATCAAAAAAAAAATACATATATAGTCAATCAGATGTATGCCATCTGTATAGATTCTGGGGTGAGACCTTAGCTCCAATGGCATGAGAAGAGGGACAGGGGTGGACCAACAAAGGTCCTCATGTATAGTACAGATAATACTATAGATGAAATGAATACCGACCTATCCACAGGTTAAACATAGCCTAGTATCATAACAAACAGACGACCAGTCTGGGCGATGTACTCCACACACATGGACTCACCTAGCAGAGATAAGGTCTGTATGTCGGGATGGCGTTACCCCGACGCGCGTTTCGGCGTGCCTTCGCCTGGGGGTGGTCGTATGTTGGGGTGGTATAATGTGCCTCAATATGGTATTGCTGGCCCCGCCTACTTGTGTTGGCCTTGCCTTCCAACAGTTTGGAATCAACTACAAAATGGCGCCACTTTTAGTATTTTTTCCAGCGCCCTTTAAGTTGCCAGTCCGCCCCTGACTGTGCATTATAAAATCATCACATTACAGATTTTACCCAGGTCTCTGCCTCCACTAAACAATCTTTCTTTGGCAGAATTCAACTGGAATTTCAAATGGAAAAAGTATAATTTGAAGTATTTCTCGAAATAATCCTTCAACTGTCACACAGAAAGCAGTTATTAAATATTACCCCTTTTCCATCAGGTTGAAACCAAACTGGAGCCCTTCAAGTCCCATATGCTGACAGCACATTTTACTGCTTAAAGATTGCCTAAAGGCTTCAGGATTTCAAATTTCTGTATGCCAACATTATTTCATTTTTATTGCAAGATGCACTCTGTGTATGAAAATCACATCTGGAATCAATTATTTGGTCATTTTTCTTAAATAATTATATTTCTTTTCCTGTCATTCCTCCAACTGTATTTTACATTCACTTTATCACTTGGGTTACACTGTCGTAAATACTGCTTTTGCTTCTACCTAATATAACCCCAGGCAATCCAAGATGGGAGCTGTCAAATCAAAGCTGTACTCTTAAAGGGGTTTTCAAGCTTCCCCCATATTGATAAGCTACACTCAGGATAGGTCCCCAATATCAGATTGGCAGGGGTCTGACTCTCGGCACTACCGCTGATCAGCTGTATGAAGAGAACGCAACGCTCCTGCATTCTTTTCACTGTTTACCTGCTCGCGAGCAGGTGTAATTACAGCTCCCCCGTCACATTCATGACCTATCCTAAGTCATTGATACAAGGAAAGCAGAAAACCCCTTTAAACTGGCCATACACACAGGATTAATGTTGCTGAACCCAGATTTTGGCAGGATCTGCCATCCATCTAATGTGTATGGTGGACTCCTGACTTTCCCTCAATGGCAGATGTCAAGGAGAGAAGGATTGTGCAGGTGGATTTCAACATGCCCAATCATTTAGTATTTTGTTCCCAGAGAGATAACCCACTAGTAGAAGAGTCTAGCAGTGGCGTCCACCCCTCTCCCAATCATACCCGGGTAATGGCATATATATGCACACACATATCAGAAGAGATAGCTGTCTGCCTAACAGGCTCATCTAAATGTATGGCCAGCTTTAACACTATAATGGGGCTTGTATGTCCAAAAGTGATGCACAGCCAAGCATCCAGACGTCCAGAAGATGAATAAAGTGTAATTGACAGCATCCATAAATGTGAAAGTATCCATAATACGGTGACATTATGACCAACACAGGGCTGTTTATCAATCATGCTTGACAAAGACCCTTAGTGGGTAGAAACGTTGCTATATGTGTTAAAAGCATCAATAAAGATGTGAACTACTTTCACCAGCATGGATGCTGTCAATTGCACTTTTTCAAGAGTGATATAAGTGTCTATATGTTAGTATCAGTACTAGTAAGTAAAAAATACTTGGAGGCAGTGGTAGCTCTGTTTCTGATTGAAGAAACCCATGGGAATAAAGTATGCAAAAGAGTTCATACAAGCCAAATGAGAAGCACCCATCTGTAGACAGCACTGCCTGGGGTTCTCGCTCCTCAGAAAGAGCAGGTACTGGATACCTACTGTAGATGAGATGTCTTCGATACAGGTTGGAGGCGTACTAGTTCTCATTAAGAGACACAGTATGGCCTCATGCACACGATCGTTGTTTTGGTCCGCATCCGAGCCGCAAAAATGCGGACCTATCCACTTCAATGGGGCCGCAAAAGATGCGGACAGCACTTCCGTTCCGTAGCCCCGCAAAAAAAAAAATAACATGTCCTATTCTTGTCCATTTTGCGGACAAGAATAGGCATTTCTACAATGGGCCGCCCGTTCCATTCCGCAGATTGCGGAAGGCACACGGGCGGCTTCCGTTTTTTGCGGATCCACGGTTTGCATACTGCAAAAAAAACTGAACGGTTGTGTGCATGAGGCCTATGAAGACTTATTTTTCAGGCAATGCTTCATGGGAAACAGTATACAAAACATTAATATCGCTGCCAGAACCCCATGCCCAATGCAAATGGATATTGCTACAATGTTAGATCCGAATTGACTGTAAAGTAATCTGTGCAAAAAAAGTAAAAAAATAAATAAATAAAAAGTCCAAACATCAAGTTTTTGTCATTTTGAAATGTATGCATATGATTTGAATAAAGCTCAAATCCTGTCACCTAAAAAAAATCACTACCTAGAAGTGAACTTGTTTTTTTACTCGGGGACCAATGCTGCTGATTATCTTTGAACTTGTTTTATCAAAGAAAAAGAATCCGGTTCAAAGCGCTGGGAGTTTTCCCTTTGATATACAGATTTTTCTTTGTAAGCGGTTTAAATCCTCCGTTTAAATTTAGGAGTTTTGGCCACAGTCTCGATTCAGGATGTCGCAGCCTCAGGACACAGCAAATAATGTTTCATAGGTAAGCAAATAGTTACACTTCACGTGTCAGGGAAGCGATGAGGGTAGCAGTGCCAGGCAGGCCAGCGAGCAGTGCCCCTGCCAGGACCTGGACAAGTCTTTGCCTCTGGTATAAGCTGAGCGTTCCTCACTGAAAACTTACCCGGATGCAGCCACATCCGAGCACAGGCGAGGGCAAGCACCGGCTTCCTCTTCTTGTGTCACCCAGAGAGGGCTGAGCTCGGACAGTCTCATGATGACTAACCATCTACTTCCCCTCCACTTGTTTTCCCAGGAAAGCTGGAAAGAACAGGGCTGATATGTCAGGAAGGTGTAGAGCAGGCGACAAGTACTTAGATATGCAGCCATGATGACAATTCACTTAGGACAATTCACTCCTGGAGCGCCGCTGCCTTCTCACTGTTTACCGCAGGCCCAGTGACGTCACGACTTGTATCAACTGGCCTGGGTGTGGCTACAGTTAATACAAGTCGTGACGTCCCTGGGCCTGCGGTAAACAGCGCCGATACCTTCTCACAGAGCTGGGTCCCTGGTGTCGGACCCCCGCCGATCAGATGCTGATGATTTATCCAGAGGAGAGATCATCAGCTTAAACAAACTGCAGAACCCCTTTAAGCAAGGAAACCACCCTCTATGGCAGTGATGGTGAACCTTTTAGACATCGAGGGCCCAAACCGCAACCCAAAACCCACTGATTTATCGCAGAGTGCCACCACAGCAATCTAGCTTGCATACTACAGTCCAATATAGTATATCTTCCATGTACTTTATCTTTTAGCTATAGTGGCCGGCCTACATTCAATGTGCTGCCTGTGCCATTCATAGCGTGCCCTGTGCTGATGTATAGAAGGAAAAGTCTAAGGCATATTGGTACACCATAGACTTTTTCTAGGGTGCGGGTGCCCACAGAGAGGGTTCTGAGTGCCACCCCTGGCACCCGTACCATAGGTTCGCCACCACTGCTCTATGAGGTCTACATGTTCTAACAGAACGTTTTAAAGGGACAAGTGATTATTCAGAGCAGATCATCTTCATTTATGTCCTGTAGTGACTGGAGAACCTATTCATCAGCAGAGAAGCCATCTTAATCTTGAAATGTGCAGTTGTATGGAAACATCTATAGAATGTATTCATTTTTTAGGGGAAGAAGACAAGCTGGAGGCTTTGTACAGACCAAACTTCAAAGTACTGACCTGGATCCTTTTACTGAGCCTAGGAGGGAATATTCATGAATCTTTACCTTTTACAAGCTGGTCCACCTCACCACCCCTCCATTACTTATGACGTCAGAGAACGTTTCACCCACTAGACCACCATTATTTCAGGAAGGTACATATGCAGGTACCCTTTATTTCCTTGCAGCTACAGATGAGAAAATGCTCCTTCTACTGAGATTCAATTCCCTACAAAGGGAAGAGAAGACTGAAAAAGCAATGGATTTACTGCACATCAAAGCCAGACATTTAAAAGGCCTCTGCAGTACAGCTAGCATCGGGGATTAAAAAGCGTGCCGGAAAGAATGTTCTTTCCATAATCCTACATAATTAATGTGGAGCATTTTCAGTTCGTGTTAAATACCTAACATGCAGCAACAAGCTGTTTGCTTTAACCTTCTTTAAACGCAGCCTCACCCTAAGCACACTTATGAGGCAGCATTTCAATGGCCTGGGACGTTCAATGAGACAAGAGGGCACAAAGGACGGATAAAGGGGTAACTCAAATCTTAACCTTTACCACCACTTGCTAAGATGCCAGGACTTGTAGGTTTGGCTAGGTACACAACAAGTTTCAATTTAGCGTATACAAAATGTATCCAAAAAACTCCATTAACAGAGGCCAAAAGAGTGTATTTCTGGTCTCCTTAAGGCCGACATAGCTTATTTTTGCAGCATGGAATAGTGTCTATACAGTAAAGAAAAGGTTTTTTTATTTTACAGTGCGATCATATTAACAATGCATTCAACTGAACTCCTATATAGGGGGATGCGTGGCAGCTTTCCGCAGCAGGTATATGTCAAGAGATCCTCTGAACATACCTCCAAACTAGGCTCTTAATTCAATGTGAACAGAGCATTATCTGAGCAAAGAGCTTTGCCACGTCCTGGCCCAAACTTCATCCTATTACGCTACTTGCTGAATGGCTAAATTGCTTTGCTTCTTCACTTCACATTCATATTTAAGTCAAGATTTACACCTAATTAGATAAAGATTAAGGCCCCTTTCACACGGGCGTTGCGGGAAAATGTGCGGGTGCGTTGCGGGAACACCCGCGATTTTTCCGCGTTTTGCACTCGCGTGAGAAAAATCGCGCATGTTTGGTACCCAAACCTGAACTTCTTCACAGAAGTTTGGGCTTGGGATCGGTGTTCTGTAAATAGTATTATTTTCCCTTATAACATGGTTATAAGGGAAAATAATAGCATTCTGAATACAGAATGCATAGTAAAACATCGCTGGAGGGGTTAAAAAAATATAAAAATAAAATTTAACTCACCTTAGTCCACTTGTTCGCGGCCCGGCATCTCCTTCTGGCTTCATCTGATCTCTGTGCAGCAACAGGACCTGTGGTGACGTCATTCCAGTCATCACATGGTACGTCACATGATCTTTTACCATGGTGATTCACCATGGTAAAAGATCATGTGACGTACCATGTGATGACCGGAGTGACGTCATCAAAGGTCCTTGAACTATAATTAATGCTCACCACAGGTCCTATTCAGTTAAAGGGGACAGAAGGAGATGCCGACATCGCGATCAAGTGGATTAAGGTGAGTTAAATTATTTTTTATTTTTTTTTAACCCCTCCAGTCCTATTTTACTAAGCATTCTGTATTCAGAATGCTATTAGTTTCCCTTATAACCATGTTATAAGGGAAAATAATACAGTGAATAGACTGTCACCTAGCAACCATGCGTGAAAATTGCACTGCATCCGCACTTGCTTGCGGATGCTTGCGATTTTCACGCAACCCCATTCACTTCTATGGGGCCTGCGTTGCGTGAAAAACACCGAATATAGAGCATGCTGCGATTTTCACGCAACGCATAAGTGATGCGTGAAAATCACCACTCATGTGAACAGCCCCATAGAAATGAATGGGTCGGTATTCAGTGCGGGTGCAATGCGTTCACCTCACGCATCGCACCCGCGCGGAATACTCGCCCGTGTGAAAGGGGCCTTATTGCATTCAAAGCATTACTTGGTTCTAGTTAAACACAGCATTAAGTAGTGTAATTTTAATTATAATAAGTTTACATTTTCAAAAAGATTAATGTAATCATTTGGTCCTTATATCAAAGGTCTCACTTGCCGTAACCAGTTGGAAACTGCCGATGATCAGTGAAGTTCCAGTAGAAAAAAACTGAATTGCTAACTGGTTGCTAAAGGTCAAAGGATAAGAGGGCTGAAGTTCACTCCCACAACAGTTGCCTAATACAACCTATGAGCGCCTCCCATATTAGGATGTAGGATGTATGATGTCTCTTTTTTTACAGGCATATTCACATGGCCGTTCTCCGAACAATAGAAGTCTACAGGCATAGTCACATGGCCGTTCTCCGAACAATAGAAGTCTACAGGCATAGTCACATGGCCGTTCTCCGAACAATAGAAGTCTACAGGCAAATTCACATGGCCGTTCTTAGAACAATAGAAGTCTACAGGCATAATCACATGGCTGTTCTCCGAACAATAGAAGTCTACAGGCATAGTCACATGGCCGTTCTCCGAACAATAGAAGGCATAGTCACATGGCCGTTCTTAGAACAATAGAAGTCTACAGGCATAGTTACATGGCCGTTCTCAGAACAATAGAAGTCTACAGGCATAGTCACATGGCCGTTCTTAGAACAATAGAAGTCTATAGGCATAGTTACATGGCCGTTCTCAGAACAATAGAAGTCTACAGGCATAGTTACATGGCCGTTCTCAGAACAATAGAAGTCTACAGGCATAGTCACATGGCCATTCTCGGAACAACAGAAATCTATGGGAATATTCACATGGACATTTTTTTTAATGGCCAGTGAATAATGGCCAACAAAAATTGGACATGTCCTATTTTTGCAGTTTTCACAAACCGACAACCCCAATACAATTGAAGGGGACTATTTTAAGAGAAATTTCTTAAAAAGCATCAGTTAAATGGCCGGTTAAAACACTTTTGCCATTGTTACTGGTCGTTTTTTTAAATGGTTGTGTGAATGTACCGTAAGTCAGCAGGCTGTTTTATGATAGCCTAGGTCTTCTGCTCCATAAACAGAATACATGCTGCTGAAAGTGAGAACAGTGAAAGTGGGAAAGTCCAACACAGCCAAAAAAGCTTACTATCAATGAACTATTCCAATACCAATAATATACTAGGGAAGAGCTGTGCGAGTGATTTCCCCATACTTAAGCACTGATGTTCTCCTAAGATGGCATATGGATGGAATTTCATTCATCATTTAATGACTAGATGAGTTGTAAAAGCCCTACAAGTTCATTATTAAATAGGTTTTCCCAGAAAGAATGCAGGATAGGTGTTTAAGTGCCCCCCATATTAATAAAGCAGCAGTCACACATGTGCACTGCTGGTACATTTAAAGATTTAAGGGACCTAGCAATGAGGTTCTTATCACCTACCCCTCCGGTGGAACCCTTAGCAATGAGACACCCATGGATAGGTGATAAGTCTTTTTAAAAAAAAGCAGTTTCTTAGCAGCAGACCATGCTATCCAAACAACACTGCGCTGCCCAAAAACAATGCAGCTGTAGCCATCACTCATACTGTGGAGCTTCATCTCCACTGAACAAGCATCATCCTTTCTGATAATTGGCTGCTGGTCGGAGCGTCAATCCGGCATTAGCTCTTATTAGGCCCTGTTCATATTGCACTTGACTCACGCTTGTTTGTAGTATTTCTTGGCAGAAGAAAAGCTACACAGAGGCAAGTGCCTGATGAGTCCTATCATATATGCCGAATGTAGTCCATACATCTGTTTCTGAATAGATCCCAATATATCACGATGGATACCTTTGATTTATAATGAGATTAATCAGATTTTGTTGGGGATCCAGTGTTATTTACAACAAAACTTGCACTGCAGACTGAACTATTCTTGCTGCTAAAATCAGAGGCAACCATGACGGAAAAAGCAAATGTGAACAGGGCCTAAAGGGCATACGCATGTCCCACAGACCTTAAAGAGTTAAAATCATGAAATGAGTAAGAAATTCAGTGGTAGTTTCACATTTTTGTTATGTACTGGGTCACGCAAGAACGATGAATATGACATGGCGAATGGCTTCGACTGCAAAACCTCAATGACATTAATTGTTAACTGTCACATCCACATAGACGTGGATAAGTTATACACATAGGGTCCCAGTTAGGACCAAAACTGCACCCACGATGATACATTTAGAAGTTTTAGAAGGGGAAGATCTTGTGTGATAACACATGTTTACTCATCGAAACCTCTTTAGATATTTCAGTAAAGACTTCTTTGGTATCATAAGAGAGGACAATCCAACAGCAGACAGGCGGCAATTACTGTCCTATCCGCCATAGCCCTCGGCATCAGTCCCTTCTGTGATGGCAACAGAGAGGAATGATGCCTTTCATGATTCATCAAAGTAATAGCTACAAACAAACGCTGTTACGTAGCCCCGGGGGCTCTCTCTAGTGTCAAGCGGCAACTGGTTGACCTCGTATCTGTCTGCTAAGCCTTTGCTTTGGACTTGCAGAAGCTGAACCCTAATGAGTCAATCCAACGAGCTGGCAGCCATGTTGAATTTACAGAGGTTAACCCCTTAGTCACTCAGCTGGATTGGACAAATACTGTGTCAACTTATATAATCAAACCATAATAATAATAATAATCAAATAATATAACCAAACTGATATTAAACCTATAATAAACATGGCAGGAAAGCAATAAGTGCACTAAAGTCTACATGACAGGGGCACAACCTGCAGAACGGGAGAATCAAGTCCCGTCAGATGGCAACTCTGTTCTGTTTTCCCTACCATGATTATAGATAGCATTGTGGGTCTTAGAAAATATATGTTTGCTAACATGTATCGTTCATATCAGAATGATAAGGAGCTATATGGGTGAAGAGATGGGTAAGTGTTAATGGGTACTTGTTAGGCTGACATGGTTATAGGGGTGCACAGTAAGCCTTCACTGTTATGGGTGGGCTCTATGCGACAGACACTGCGAGACACTGTGTTGCTGTCATTGTTATGGGGGACTAATATATGACTGTCACTGTTATGGGTCGGCATTGTGTGGCTAGTACTCTTGACCTCAAGAACCCAGCAATTTTCATTCCTTTTTTTTACTCCCTGTCTTCCTAGAGCCATAACGTTTTATTTTTCCTATTCACATAGGTGTATGAAGGCTTGTTTTTGTGGGACAAGTTATATTTTCTAATGGTGCCATTTTATTTTGCGTAAGATGAAGTGGGAAGCTGGAAGGAATTTCCAATGGGGTGGAATTGGAAAAAAATTTCAATTCCGTCAAAGCTGACCTTTTAGCTTTATTCTCCAGGACAGTACAATTAAAGTCATACCACATTTATACAGTTTTTCTTGTGTTTTAATAAAAAAACCTTTGAAAAAAAAAACTTAGAAATTTTTATTTTTTAGATTCTCTTTGCACCGCCATATTCTGACCCCTCTTTTATATTTACATTTACAGAGCTGTGAAAGAACCCATTTTTTGTAGGGCAATCTGTAGTTTTTAATTATAACATTTGAGGCGTGTATGACTTTTTAGACAAAAAAAAACCATCCATTTAGATTTTTTTCCATTACAGCATTCATCATACGGAATAAATACATTCATATTTTAATAGTACGGGCATTTTGCGACCCAGTGATGCCAGTGATGTTTATTTATTGATTATTTTTATCGCACCCTATGGGAGATTTACTGTGTTCCTCTGGACATAAGAACATTGTTAGGCCTCGGATCCTTAACAATGCCCGAGGCTGCCATAGCAACAAAACAGCTCCCTCATTCTCAGTGCAGGGGAATCCTTCGGCCCCGGAATCATCTCCTTTAATCAAGTTTTTCTAACAGATTTCTCACCACTTAGAATTTATCCTTCACGTCTTCCAACTAGGACACTTCTTTTTTCACATCCTCCCCTTCCATTTTTTTAAAACTGAAAAGGAAATACATCTAGAACCAGCTCGGCTCTAAATAATTAAAGCCTTTTCTATTGACTCAAGATGCGCTTGACTTGCACCTATAAGAAATACACTTTTGCTCCTAGCATGTCTGTATGCCTCCCATTATACCAATTAGACTTCAAGCTTTGATGGTCAGCGGCTCGAGCCGCCTTGTGTTATAATTTACTTGATGTTTTTATTCCCACTTCTCTACAGGAAAGTTTGCTTTTTCTAAAGCTCCGAAAGCCCCTTTCCGCATTAATGTTCAAGTACTCACATAAATACATGCATAAGTACAAGGTACCAGAACGTTATTTTGTAGGCAACGCTAAAGTTTGGTTCCAACATATTAACAGTTCTGCACTTTTTCAGTACATTTATTTTTTTGGCTCATTTTAATACTTTGGCTTCATTTAGTTATTGGTATAATTTAATAAATCTTTTCGGCATAAAGAATGCAATCCAGAGCATCAGAGTACGCCAAAAATGTTTTACTTTTATCCGTTCTACCTAAATATCATTTATACTACAAAACACATAAAATATTGTATATTTTCACAAACCCATGCTAGCAGTAAATAGGTATAGGTTCATGTCCACACATTGTCTGTCTGTTTTCCAGAAACGGCACCTCAATTGTCCATGGTCTGTGAATGGAGCTGCAATAACAGCCCATGAACAAGAATGGCGCTGTTTCTGGAAAAAGACCTGAACATTTTATAAGTCTATTATATAATTTGGAAAACCCCCTTGAACACTGCAAGATTACGAGGTCAAGGTTAAGTAACTATGTGACTGTACAGGGTCTTACCTTTTTAATCTTGCCACTTTTGGTCCCAACAAATACCACGCTGTAGTTGTTGTAGACGTAGGAAGCCAGAGACGTCATCCTGTCTCTGCTTTCTGTATAAAGTGTAACACCTTCAACCAAGTTCAGTCCTCCCAAGGGTTGGTTAATATCCAAACCACAAAAATTGTCATCAATGGGTACCGGCTGCAAAAAGTAAGAAGAGATGAACAATGTATAAATGATACATTCTGATAACAGAAAACATTCAAAAGGGGAGGACAAGCTATACACGGAGATGTTTTAAATGTCACATAAAATCACGATTGACGTTAAATTACGTCAGGTCTAGATTCATGCAGACAAAGTGATCCTTCTGGTAATCATACTCTCTACACATAGACAGATCTGCCAATGCTTTTTCCAGTGAGGAAAAAAGAAACTGCCATTATAAACTGCCGCATCATACCATACCTTTCTTTCCCCTGCATTCATACATAACAAATTACATTTCTCTTGAGGCTGGGCATGCACTTTATTAGACAGCCGAATGCTGATTTCAGCCCCAATCAATGTTAGACCAACCATACACATGCGCATTTGATTTTGAGGCGAGCATGTATTCTCGGTGGCATATTTCCTTTAAAAACAAAAGGATTGGGCATGTTGAAATCCAACAGATCGATCCTTCTTTCCCTAAACATCTGCCATCGGGCTGGAGTCTTCTGATCCTACCAAAATCAACGGGTTTAGACGAAATTCCTTTTGCATATGGCGACTTTAAAGGCTATGTACACCTTCATGCGCAATTTTTTTATGATTGCATTTTACTCATTTAGGACTAAAAATCTTTTTTTTAAATTGATCTTTGTTAAAAATATTGAGCTGTTCTGTCACAAAAGGTTAACTGTTTTTATAGCTGTGTGTATACTACTTTCACTTTGTGCTGGTCATCTAATAACCCTTATCTCTGCATTACTAAGAGGTCATAAACACTTTCTTATGAGTAAGATAAGGATCAGTTTTTATAAGGTCTGAGAGCAGAGATAAGGAGCCCGTCAGCTAGCTGTCTGATGGAAAAAAGAAAAAATTCAGATTCTGCTAGTAGAGCATCTCAGCTCTGTACAGAGAAAAGCACTCCATATTTTCAATATAGACCAATCGAAAAAATGATTTTAGCTCACAATAAGTACAATGCACTAATAAATAAAATTGCCCCAAAAGGTGTACATAGCTTTTAAGTCAATGGCATATTGGTTGCGATAGTAGTCTTGCTAAAATATCTATATAGCAGTGTCCTAGTGGCATCAGATCACATCATTCCATCTTGCCTGTGAATTGCACCTAAACCATTGTTAGTCTTCTCAAATGACCATGTTGGCTCTATCTAGTGTGGGGATTTGCTCTGGTAGACAGGCTAGCGGACGCAGTACAGAGGCAACCACAAAGACTTTAACTTAAACAGTTCAGTGTTTTATTCACACATAGGGAAAAACAAAAAGTAACGGTATGCAGTCTTGGTGTTTGTTCACATTATAAAAAGTCCACAGAACAAAAGCCTTCACCTGGTAAGCAGTTTTTCAACCCGCAGTCCACAGCAGGCTTTAGGGCCTGTTTCCCAGCAGGCATCTCTCAGCCCTTTAGCACGACACAAGTTCTCAGTTCCAAAACACACAGAGACTAACAGCGCTCCACTGTCAGATGGAAGATAATCCACACCCAGCTGAGACTGCTGGCTGGGTTTTATATAGGCCAATAAAGACCCGGCCTGGAGCGTGGGGAGAAGCCACCCACCTAGCACTTTGGCTACTCCTAGTAAGAGCCGGCCCGGATCGGCTTTACAGCCACACTAACAGCAAACAGTGTCAGTCAGCACTAGCTGTCGCTGACATTTGAAACTACTGGCTCTTACCTCACCGAGGCCAGGAATCTCGGTGACACATACCTTCCGTCAATGACGGCCCCTTGCGCCTTCCTACACTAGTTATGAAAAAGCTGTTTCCACATTCTTTGGAATATAATAATGTCAAACAGTTATTTCTCCAACATTTAAATGGACCAGCAATTATTCCTGGCTGGTACAGAACACGCTTACTTATAACCTTTAAAACTACTAAAAAAGTCAATAGCAAAAAACATATAGTATAATGAATAAAAGAGGCACAATGGTATATGAGGTATCACATGCAGTGATAATATAATGAAGGCGTGTAATTTACAGGAAATATGCCATTTAGGATGCCCACAGACACTGAACTGAGCTTTGTGAGAGAACAAGCAGTTCCTGCAGTCGCACATAATTCCTTTAATTCGAAGAGATTGATGACAGTGTTTTAACTAATAAGTTGCAGAAACATGGTTTCCTCTACAAATTAGATTCTATTGCAGAGCCAGATTTCAAGAGCAAGAGTTTAATATCCAAAAATGTCAATCTAGTGTCATTAGCCTTCTTAGTAAATCAGGTTTTTTTCATTATAAATGGCACATATAGAGTCAATAGAGCTCTGTTTACTGCAGCAAATACCATACACATTGTGGAAAGAAAACCAAGACTAAATACTCCATGAGGTCTTGGTGATACAGCTCATCTGGGGGCAAGGATGTTACTTGTGCATCATGCAGGGATTTAGTGAGGGCAACCAGATGCCCCTACACCTTGAGGCTTGGCATATAGTTCACAAAGTAAGTATATAAAAGTCTGGCACTGTTAAAAAACTCCAAGTTATATTAATGTCCATATTTAACAATATAAGTCATTACTTTCAGTTTACGCATTTCAAGCAGTATACACCCTTAAAGAGACTATACTGCTAAAAACGTGTAAGCAGAAGGTTTTTTTTAACAGAGGAGTGCCAGCATTTTACATACTTACCTCCTAAATATTCTATGACCAAGTATATCGTGTATATACTATATGACTAGGAGTACCAGTAAATACCAGCCTCTCTCATTCATCTATTCTCAAGGCTCTTCCCTTCAACATACAGAGTCCAATGTTTTGTATTCTGCTAGCAGACAAAATATATGCAGACACTAAGAGTCAATTACGGTATATCAATCCTGGAGCTAACACAGTGCTTGTTATCTGACCAGCAATAAGAACTTTCCTAGAAAACAACCTAAGTAAGATGAAGGCTGCTTGAAACACTTGAGTGCATGTTCTCTGCAGGTAAAACCAAATCAAGATTCAACTGTCTACCACCTCTCGTTGAGTAGTGATGGAGATGGCTGGTCTGGTGTGTGTTAGCTTTATGACTGTTATTACTACAGTACCAACTGCGTGAAGACATGTTCTACCTGTTGTTGAGGATGACATCCAACTGTCTCAAAGTCAATGGTCTCTCTTCTTGTACAAATGAGCAGAATGGGTTTTTTCTTGTAAAATAAGGACATGTCCACGAGTATGGGAAATTTTCTCGAATCTCCATGTGGAATTAGGCAGTGAAAATATGCAGTGTGTTAGGCTTCTCTCACAATTGAGCTCTGGATTGACTATATAATAGGGTCAGTTCACTTTCCATTTGAGAGTCTACTTTTTTAGAAGTGAAAAAAGTCCAGCATGCAGGACTTTTCTCTTACTATTTTTGTTGAAAATAGTTACGGAGGACCTGAAAAGAGCCTCAAGCGCAGATTTAAACAAGCCACATGAATGCTGTTTAAACACATCTGATCAACTTCTACACTTAAACTGACCTATGGTGCAGATTGTTTTCTGATGTGGATTAGTTGCAGATTTTTCACACAGAATTCAAATTCAAAAAGAAATCAGAGCATTTGTAGATTCATAGCAAAATCTACAAGTGCAAAAAGTGGTTTATAAAAACTATATACTCAGCTTCCCAGTCTTCTGCAGCTCCTGTGGAGAGGCTTTCATGGTCCCACAGCAGGTCTCCACTTCCTGGCCCCTTCCAATGATGTGCTGTTTCAATAAGTGACCCTTACAGTCAATTACAGACTTCAACAGTCACATCATCGCTGGAGCTTGAGCTGGAGGTACAGGAATCGGCCTCGATACTGGAGCGGCAGAAAAGATGAGCATACTTATTTTTTGCACATCAGCTGTTAGAATCCTGCAAATCCTTAGATAATTTTGCAGTGGAATCTTAGCCTAAATGTAAAGTTAAAGGGGTGACCTGACATTTTGATAGAGATGACCTATCCTCAGGGTAGCTCATCAATATCAGATCGGTGGGGTTCAACTCCCGGTACTCCATCAGTTGTTTGAATAGGCCGCGGGGCTCCGATGAGCGCTATGGCACAGCCGCTACCCAATGGACAGTGAAGCGCACGGTATGCTGCGAGGAGATTGCAGCACTGACCGGAGCACCGTGGCCTTCTGAAAAAGGTAATCTGATATTGATGATCTATCCTGTGCATAGGATATCCGGAAAACCACTTTAACTCTTTCAAGGATAAATGTAAATCTGTTAAGTCTCTCTATGTATGCGCACTCTATGTCGATACTATATAATATACAGTATATGTAGTACAGAAACAATGGATTTGAAGAGACTTATATAGTAAATTGATTTAAATAGAAATCCATAAAAAACTAAGCTTGGGAAAAAATGTCACCTAAAGCAAAATCCACAAGACACATTAAAAGTCTGTCAGGGGGATTATAAGTGGAGCTGCCAGCAGCCCAATAAAACGTCAGTATGACACCCATTATGTCAGGGCTACTGACAGGACGAGGAGGAAACGGCCACAGTGTCACTTTAAATCTCTGCCTGTGTTTTCTCTGTGAGACAGGTGCTAAGTCTGATGCATCTAGCACAGTGCAGCATATGGGGGAGAGCGTGTCTTCCCTGCTGCTTCTCCGAATGTCAGTGGATGGAGAAATATTCCTAGCTGCAAGTTCACTCATTCGTGTATTGATCACAATCTATTCCTTTGCTGACTATAGAGAATACAAATGACAGCCCATAGGTTGGATAAAACCATGGAGGCCACACATTCTTTCAAAGATTAAAATCTCAATTAATGTCTATGACCGACTTTAGTGACTATGATATAATCATAATCTTAATCCGCTCCTATCTTTATTCATATTGAGCAATTTCGTTTGGGCTTGTTTAACATATTTGTCCTTTTCTGCCAACATTTTCTGTCTAGAAGCTTCAGATAAAAATAAGAAATGGGTCGAAATCATACTTCATAATATGGAGAACTGGTCAGTGACTATAAGGCCCCTTTCACACGGGTGAGTTTTCCGCACGGGTGCAATGCGTGAGTTGAACGCATTGCACCCGCACTGAATCAGGACCCAATCATTTCTATGGGGCTGTTCACATGAGCGGTGATTTTCACGCATCACTTGTGCATTGCGTGAAAATCGCAGCAAGCTCTATTTTGTGCGTTTTTTCACGCAACGCAGGCCCCATAGAAGTGAATGGGGCTGCGTGAAAATCGCAAGCATCCACAAGCAAGTGCGATTTTCACGCACTGTTGCTAGGAGACGATCGGGATGGAGACCCGATCATTATTATTTTCCCTTATAACATGGTTATAAGGGAAAATAATAGCATTCTGAATACAGAATGCATAGTAAAATAGTGTTGGAGGGGTTAAAAAATTATAAAAAATAATTTAACTCACCTTAATCCACTTGCTCGCACAGCCCGGCATCTCTTCTGTCTTCATCTTAGCTGTGTGCAGGAAAAGAACCTATGGTGACGTCACTCCAGTCATCACATGATCCATCACCATGGTAAAAGATCATGTGATGGAACATGTGATGACCGGAGTGACATCACCACAGGTCCTTTTCCTGTACACAGCAAAAAAGAGCGGTGTCTGCCCTTGTACTGTGGGCGTCTCCTTCTCCTAGGCTGTAGCGCTGGCCAATCGCAGCGCACAGCTCACAGCCTGGGAGAAAAAAAACTCCCAGGCTGTGAGCTGTGAGCTGTGCGCTGCGGTTGGCCAGCGCTACAGCCTAGGAGAAGGAGACGCCCACAGTACAAGGGCAGACACCGCCTACTATAACTTACTGAGAGAAGATACCGGAGGGCATAACGGGAGAACGGAGCGGCACCCGGGGATAATAGTAAGTGCAGGGAGATCCCCGGGCGCCGCTCTCCATGTCAGCATACTTCGTTCACAATGTTTTTCCAGGTGAAAGGTCCTCTTTAAGCTAGAGGGAATTATGAACAGTTCCAAATACCAGTCAATATTGGCAAAAAAACTTCAGGCTTCTGCTAGAAAGCTGTACATGAAGAGGAACTTCATCTTTCAGCACTTCCGAATCAACAAAGAAATGGCTTCAACAGAAGAAGATTAAAGTTTTGGAATGGCCCAGCCAGAGCCCAGACATGAATCCGATTGATAATCTGTGGTGTGATCTGAAGAGGGCTGCGCACAGGAGATGCCCTCACAATCTGACAGATTTCAAGTGTTTTTGCAAAGAAGAGTGGGCAAATCTTGTCAAGTCAAAATGTGCCATGCTGATAGACTCATACCCAAAAAGACTGAGTGCTGTAATAAAATCAAAAGGTGCTTCAACAGAGTATTAGTTTAAGGGTGTGCACACTTACAGTGGCATCCATTGTCCCTAGGTTCCCATTTTAAATATCTATACGGCTACTTTCACACTTGCAGCAGCCCTTCACGGCAGGCTGTTCTGGCGGCGGAACAGCCTCTCGGATCCGTGCTGCCGCAAGTCCACCGTGACGCCGGAAGTCCGCTCTAGCCCGATTCGCTATAATGGGGGCGGGACGGAGGTCCGGCCGCAGCAAGGCAAACATGCTGAGAGTAGGCCGGACAGAAATTACAGCACGATGCGGTTTCTGTCTGGTCACCTCTCGGCTTGTTTGCCGTGCTGTGGCTGGACCTCCAGTTTGTAGTGAATGGGGCCAGAGCGGACTTCCGGCGGACTTGCGGTAGCACGGATCCAGAAGGCTGTTCAGCTGCTGGAACAGCCTGCCGGAAAAGGCTACCGCAAGTGTAAAAGTCGCCTATCATCAGTTTTTTTGCGGGATGCTGCTACATAGAAAAACGCAATCAACACTTTTCCTGACAGTTTCAAAATGGTGAAAGCACTTATACCAGCCAGGATGTCATAAGGCATCTGTCAGGTGAATGGATATGTTTGGAATATCCGTACATGGATGCAAATGCAGTGCAGACATAGTCAGAGATTGCAGAGATGACCTGTGACTATAAAGAGAAGGATTTGGGTGTCCTTGTAGATCATAGATTAAATAACAGCATACAATGTCAACCAGCTGCTTCTAAGGCCACCAAGATAATGGCATGCATTAAACAAGGCATAGACTCGGGGGGGGGGGGGGGGGGGGGGAGATGTAATATTACCACTTTACAAAGCGTTGGTGCGGCCTCATCTGGAATATGCAGTCCAGTTCTGGGCAGCAGTCCATAGAAAGGACGCACTACAGCTGGAAAAAGTACAGAGGAGAGCGACTAAACTGATAAGAGGCATGGAGGGTCTTAGTTATAAAGAAAGATTAAAAGAATTGCATTTATTTAGTCTTGAGAAGAGACATCTAAGGGGGGACATGATTAACCTATACAAATGGGCCATACAAAAAATACAGAGAAAAACTGTTCCATGTAAAACGTGCTCAAAAGACAAGGGGGCACTGCCTCCGACTGGAGAGCAAAAAGTTCATCTCCAGAAGTGTTAAAGCTTCTTTACTGTAAGAACGGTGAAGCTGTGGAATGGACTTCCTCAGGACGTGGTCACAGCAGGAACAGTGGACAGTTTGAAAAAGGGTTTAGATGAATTCTTAAAATGAAATACCATTAATGATTATATTAATGATTATATAAATGTGTAGAAATCTGGGTATCACTCCCCTTCTGTTTTAAAGGGGTTATCCGGGATTTTAATATTGATGACCTATCCTCAGGACACCTGGCACAACTGCCGTTCAGAAGGCCACGCTCCGTGCGAGCACAGCCTTCCCTTCATTGTTTACCTGCTCGCCGTTGACATCGCAGTGGTGAGAAGTGTAATTCCAAGAAGCCGGCCCATTCACTCCAAAGGGATGGCTCTGTGGTACACACTTGAATAGGACCGACCTGTCGCTGCTGCAACGTACATGGCGAGCAGGTAAACAATGAGGGGAAGGCTGTGCTTGCATGGGATGCCAGGTGTCGGATCCCCGATTGATGGTATTACGTAAGAAGTTTTAATACCAATGGAGAGTTTCTAATCCACATTATGCACTTTATGATGATTGGCGCTGGGGTGAGCGCAATTATGTAAACCCTGTCTATTGGTGCCATGTTTTAACCCGTAATTTCACTGATGTATTATGGCTTGGGAAAGGCTTGTAATAATGTCTGTTTTTACGTATTGACTGGAATAAATATGCAAGTTGAAGGCGCTGGCTATATCCTTCTTATTTCTATCCTGAGGATAGGTCATCAGTATAAGGCCTCATGCACACGACAGTTGTTTTTCTCGGCCTCCGTTTTTTTTGCGGATAGGGTGGGAACCCATTCATTTCAATGGGTCAGCAAAAAAATGCTGATAGTTCATCCGTTTGTGTTCCGCGTCTGTTGTCCGTGTTTCCCTATAGCAAAAAAAATAGTGCATGTCCTACTTTTTTCACATTTGCGGACAAGGATAGGCATTTATTACAAGGGATATGTGGGAAAAAACGGATCCTCCAAAAAAAACGGATGCCGCATCAGTTTTTTGGGCGGACGCACAATTTGCGGACGCAAAAAACAACTGTAGCGTGCATGAGGCCGAAAAAACCTGGAAAACTCCTTTAATTCCCATCCCCATTTATCTCTTGCTTGAACCTGATGGCCTTACGGACCGTACTAACTATGTCACACACTTTTTATCCCTGTTGTTTGCTGTTTATTTAAACCATGTGTCCTTTTCCTGCAAAAACAGATTCAAAGCCATTAATCTCGTAAACCTCTCTCATATTTCGAGACTTCAAGAGCCTTATCGCCGAATCTTAGAATAAGTCAATTTGTAGTCTAAGAGGAGAAAAACTCTCCACATTGCTTTGTGAACCGGACAAAGATAAAATAAGCAGCAAGAGATTCCATGTGGATGAGTAAGGGAGCGCATCTGCTAAGATTCGGCAAACTTAAAGGGAACCTGTCACATGGATTTTAGGTATAGAGCTGAGGACATGGGCTGCTAGATGGCCGCTAGCACATCCGCAATACCCAGTCCCCATAGCTCTGTGTGCTTTTATTGTGTAAAAAAAACGATTTGATACATATGCAAATTAACCTGAGATGAGTCCTGTCCCTGACTCACCTCAAGTACAAGACTCATCTCAGGTTAATTTGCATATGTATCAAATCGGGTTTTTTTACACAATAAAAGCACACAGAGCTATGGGGACTGGGTATTGCGGATGTGCTAGCGGCCATCTAGCAGACCATGTCCTCAGCTCTATACACAAAATCCCGGTGACAGGTTTCCTTTAAAGGGGTATTCCCATCACAGACAATGGGGGCATATCGCTAGCATATGCCCCCATTGTCTGATAGGTGCGGGTCCCACCTCTGGGACCCACACCTACAATGAGAACGGAGCGGGGAAATGAACGGAGGGCGCACTGCACATGCGCAGCCGCCCTCTATTCATTTCTATGGGGCCGCCGAAAATAGGCCTTGCGTGCACGGTGCGCTCCCATTCACTTCTATGGGAGCAGTGGGGAACAGCACTTGGTGGTGGACAGACACTGCAAAATTCGGGGTCCTTTAGCCACAGCTCTCCGTTCTCGTTGTAGGTGCAGGTCCTAGCGATATGCCCCCATTGTCTGTGATGGGAATACCCCTTTAAGACAGATATGCCTTGGGTTAAGGTGCATTTAGAAGCACTAATAATCGTCCAGATTATCGGGAACGACCATTCCTGTGAACAGTCGTTCCCAATCATCTGGCCGTCTAAATGTGCCGCCAATCACCCGATAAACGAGCGAAAAGCTAAACAGCGATCTGCTGCTCAGAAGCCATGATTCTGTATGAGGATGAGGGGTCGCTATAGCCATTCCCCATCCTCATACAGTAAAGGAGATCGCTACAAGTAAATGTGCGGTCTCCTTCACTGAACGAGCAGCAGACTGTTGGGAAAGAATGCCCGTCTAAATCCACCTTAACAATAAAGGAGAGATTATTGATGATACTTCAGGGCTACTCAGTCTCTTTATGTAGTGTTCTGTGGACACAGTAAAGCCAGTGATGTCATAAAGCTGACATCATCAAATAGCTAACTATGTCATAGTGCTTTCTAGAAAATAGCACGTGTATGAAAAGTCAACCACTGACACGTGCATACATATTTTGTAGCTCTGTGACTGAAAAAATCTCTAGTTTCTCACAGTTGCATAATGGGAATTGAAAAAGAATTATGGAAAGTGTACTTCATTCTATAATTTTGCTTGTTTTCTCAAAAACATCCTTTAAAAAAGAATTTATTTAATTGACTAACTAGCATAAAACCCCATCTGTCCCTAAATAAACTGCCCAAAATGTGCTAATTTACTATGTTAAGCAAAGCAGACAAAAAAATATATCGTATTTAACCGTTTCCAAATTATCAGCCTTTCTACATTAATTGCAAATTCTAGAAAGGCAGCAGCTGGTATTAACACATTGCAGCTGGATCCATGCTGTCCCTGAAAGTCTATGGTGCCAAAAAGGTGGGCACAGTTCACTGAAAAGATTTCCAGGGCAACGACAGAGAACCATATTGATGACAAAATGATTATGTAAAGAAACTGCCTATCATGCCATACCCTAATATAAGGGCATATAGCATGTCGCTAGGGTTGGGGCCAAAAATCCACCAGCATGCTGTTATACAGCTGGGGTTTCGCTTTCTAAACATGGCTATGTGAAAGTTGACAGCTCTGTAAATTACCCGAGATGAGTCTGAAGATGAGTCCTGTGGCACTGGGCAGCACTGGGCACATGTCCTCAGCTCCATCTGCGCAGTGCATATGCCTCTGATACCTCCAGATATCTCCAGCAATTTACAAGTTCTTTCACAGTCCAACGCCGAGACGGATGGTTTTATTCTAGACGTTTGAAAAAGTTAATCCTGGTAATTTAGTGGCCCTAAAGTTAATGACAGGTTCCTTTTAAAAATATGGCTAAGGGATACCAAACTGGGCCTGGTAGACATGTTTACATGGCAGCTTCATTTTAGTGTTAATCTATGAACGTTCGCTTGATGTCTACAAAAGTTTGTTGCTTTGCCATGGGTTTTTATGTGAAATTACACTTGGAAAAGCAGGCCTGTAGAAAAGTGGCACAACTGTTTGCTGGAGAGCTGCTGTTTCCCGTACACAGGCTGCTGTTTCTCAGTGCAGATTGTATGTACTTTTAGAGAATCCTTCAGATGGTGAGATGTACATTTCCGTGCACTTTAGCCACTAATGGTCTGCCTGTGCTTCGATAATGGTGACATGTAAATGCAGCACATTCCTGTTGCTCCTCAGGTACTGTAGTTTGTTACCTGTTTGACAAGAGTTAGGTAAACACTTATTACGGCTTTACAAAATGTCACTTGAGGAGAACAATGCCGACTACTTAACTCGACAAATCAGTGCACTGCCTTGGCTGAGCTCTCCGGCCCCGCCGTGGTTGCTTCATGTTAACATTCTTGTGGTTTCATTAACCGGCTTAATGTAATCATCATCTTTATAACAGCGGAGTGATCTCTCTCCCAAAGTTCATGAACTGGTTGCATGTAACATACTGATGGCAGACATGGAAACCAAACCCTTAACACAATACAGACTATGTGACATGCTAGCGTTAAGAAAACATCAATCTCTACAGAAAAGCTTCAGGACACATCGATAGAAATCCGCTAATCACTTTAAATAAAAGGAGAGGAATCAGAATAGAACTCTGTTTTGCTTTCAGGGTGACCTCCATTCCCCTAAGGCCCCCATTACACATAATACATCTTTTTATTTTATTTTTTGCAAGATTTGTAATAATTTGGGCACTAAGGGCCTTAGGGGAATCATATATGTACCTCCAAATGAAATGGTATGCACTTAGAGCCACATGGAAGTGAATGTAAAGCCTTGAATTAAAGGCTTGCTCATCCCCATCTGCTTGCTGGTCTTAGACTATAATATTTGTGCTATTTTTCTTTCATGCTCCCTGGAGCGAGGTTGTTATTTGCGAAATGGGAGGGATTGAGGTGGAAAGAAAATTGGTAAGCAAGCAAAAGAAGGCTCCTATAGGTGCTCATATTTTCAGTTGTCATGTTTCCTTTCCAACCTGTTCACCCACTAGAGATGCTAAGCTGCACATACCCAAGGGCTATGACCTACAGAAAAGAAGCAATATACATAGTAAGCACATTTTTAAGAAACTACACTTACAGCTTTAGTGCACTGGACAGCCTTTCCAAGCAGCCAGTTTAGCTCCAGATTTCCTTCTCCCTGATAACATGACTGAAGTCTTTCTTTAATGAGAGCATTGATCGTCTTGATGGGAAAGACACAGAGTGTGGAATCATCGGGTGGATTGTGATACTGTTTTTGGCCTTTAGAGAAGATTGCAAAAAGGACATCATCCCGCACTGATATTTTCAGAGACCTAGCCAAGGTGGCACCTGGTTTTGTTAGATAGGCGGCTTGCAGTAGCCTGTACTCCACCCCGTTCTTTGTGCATCCAATTGGTAACGAAACATAAGAGTGAAATTTGGGATCATTTTTGCATAACCGTACAATTCGAGATGTGTAGAAAAGGTCATTGGCTGAATTACTAGAAATACCTTCAGGAGTTTCTGGCTGCACAGTGAGGAAATAAACATAGTTGCCACTGGCAAAACCATAAATGTAAAAAATATCAAAATGAGAGACCAAAGCAAGAGTGTCGGATGGGATCTTGATGAGGGACGACACAAAGTCACTGTACAGCTCATAATCCAACATGGTAGACGATTCTGGGTCCCTAGGCAACTTGCGACTCGAAAGTGTAGGAAAATAATCCTGTTTGCCATCTACTGCAGTTCCAATGAAGAGTTTGCCATCCTGACCTTCTGTGTGAACAATCACGCCGTACATTGTACCAGTTTCATTGACACTAGAGAGGTAGTGCTCTTTCTTATGAGATGGTTCTACCAGTATAAAAAGGTCATCCAAACGTAAAAGCTTACATACACCCTGGTACAAACTACCACATGCCAACAGCCGATTCTCCGAATAGTCAATGATTAACAGCTTGTTCACATTGTTGGTCAGTGTACGAGGTTCACTACATGGCTGAACGTTCTGAGGAGGGTAGCAGGATTTGTTGTCCTCTCCAGGACCGGTGTTATGGGACACCAACAATGTTAAGTTTCCTGATAGCTTATAAATGCGATTTACTGCGCCAACGTAGACTGCCCCTGTGCTCTGGTGCACTGTGAGATGACTAAAAGTCCAGTCTCTTTGCTCGGCATGAAATGTGTTGGTGAGGGAAGCACCAGGAATTTCTAAAGACAGCATGGCCAAAACCAGCAAGACCACAGAAGCTGTCTGACTGTGGTAACAGGAAGATTTCTCTGTCCACCTCTTTAACCGCTGCTGTTCCATGGTGTTCGATGAGGAGAAGGAAGAGAAATGGAACCCAAGCTCCCTTTGGTATTTAATGCCTCCAAGAGTTTAAGTCTTCTTTACATGGTTCTGAAAGACAAGCAAAGAAATATAATTACCATGTATATAGCATTTAAATACTGCAGCATGTTATACCACTATAATATAAAAAGAATGACTGCAATCCAATCCAGCCAATATAATGACTGTAATCTCCATCACCATAGCCAAAATAGATCATTTTAAGCTGTTTTTAGCATTATGTTCCTCCAGCTAAGCAGGTCACATGGTGCTTGTGCCTATTGCTTGCTAGCGTGGACCTAATCGGGAAATATAGGACAGTGTCTTCATATGGGCACCTTTACGAGTACAATAAAATATCATTTCTATGGGTCACTGCTTTCCTGTTACTGTGAAGTAGAAAAAAATCTAAAGCCTCGCAAACAGATTAACACTTCATGTCTACATCTAACAACTGATGTAGAGGCTTCCGCCTCTGATCTGATGAAAGGAACATCATTGCTTTGCATCGAGAGACACTCGATTGCTAATATCAGACATATGTTCAGATCATTACAATAGACAAGCAATTATTTGGGTAGAATTTACATAACGATAACTGATAA
Source organism: Bufo bufo (assembly GCF_905171765.1). Classification (NCBI taxonomy): domain Eukaryota; kingdom Metazoa; phylum Chordata; class Amphibia; order Anura; family Bufonidae; genus Bufo; species Bufo bufo. Next base: position 237,603,254 of record NC_053391.1, read on the forward strand.
GAGACTCATTTACATGACTGGCGTCTGTGATTAGTTTTAGGGTGCATTTCCAGTCTTACATCAGAAATGACATCGATAGCTGAAGTTTGGCAATTATTGGAATTATTTTTCCACATACAGGGATACCGACATTTTTCTGTTTTGTCAGCCATTTCTGCAGAAGTGAAGGCTGTGAGTGTCCACTTGAATATCTAACTATTCTGTATAAGCTTATAATAATAAGATAAGAATAGCAAGTAGCATAGACGCTGTATTCCCTGTCTTCTACTCCTCCCCAGTTCTTCCATATATGTAGCAGGTTTGAGATATTGGGAATACTGTCCAATAACAGTGGCCACTTTAGATAGCTGTCAGGCGCATGCTCATTCGACTGACTATCATTTCCAGTGCCCCCCCCCCCCCCCCCCCATATGTGCATGCTCGGTTTGGCTGAGCATGCATGTGTTTTCAATAAGGAGAGGGGAATAAGCCACTGGCAGACACCACTTATCTCCTGCAGGAACAAAGGACTGGGCATATTGAAATATAATGGCCAATTCTTCTTTTCCTACATTTGCCGTGATGCAAAAAATGGCATGCATTAGAAATCAGTGGGTAGGACATTGTTCACGTATATGGCCACTTTTAAGGAGTCATTCCACGAAAACAAATGTATCACCTTTGAAGAGGATAGGATGTATGATCGCTGGGACCATCACGGATCACAGAGTGTTGTCTGACCTGCTGATGAGGAGGTTGAGCACTGTCCTTAGCTATCTCCATTAGGGCCCACTCACACGGCCGTATGAATGGGTCCGCACCTGTTCCGCAATTTTTCAGAACAGGTGCGGACCCATTAATTTCAATGGGGCCGCAAAAGATGCGGACAGTACACCGTGTCCACATTGTAGTTCCATTCAGCGGCCCCACAAAAAAGATAGAACATGTCCTATTCTTGTCCGCAATTGTGGAAAGCACATGGGCCGGCATCCGTATTTTGCGAAGTTGGGCTTAAGACTCCTGTTCTGGCCGTCGTGGGGGTCCTAGCATTCATAAATTTATGATCCAGCCTGTGGATAGGTGATGAAGCCCACTTTACGCCGTACTAAATGCTGGTTTTCTCACTCCAAAGTGTTATGTTAATTTTCTATTGAGTCAGACGCTCAAAGACATTCATCAAAGGATTAGTTGACAATACAGATAGTGACTTGTGACCTATTGAATTTATAACTTCAATTTACGGCAAACGATTCTACTTGTCACACAGGAAAACGAAGGCAATGCCACGGTGTATTGCAAAAGGCAACAGGCTGGCTCTATAACTCTCACGCCTCTCGCCTCTCGGCAGTCTCTGCTAGTAACAGGTGTTATGCCGCGTATCCCATTTACCCGTCCTTTGTATAATAATTGTTTTTTCACTCCCAGCAATGCAAAATGCAACAAGAATAAGGTGAAGCCTCCCTTCCCTGCAGCAAGCACACGCCATAGCATTTCCAAGTGCAATCGCAGGATTAAATATGGAACAGAGCAGCAGATCCTGTAAAGATCTCCTCAACGTCCCACCCCATGGGGAATATTAGACAGATGATCAGCATCTGCGTGGAGTGGAGGCCCACAAGCCATCATTTCAACGTAATTATCTCTGAACATTTCTGGCCTCCAGAACGACAAAAATATGAGTCAAAGGAGGCTTTCTTTTATCTCTGTGTACCTAGGCCTGGCGGGGGATGCGTGAACGCCATCCAGAGCTTATAAGGAGAGGAAAACACTACTAAGATGGATTCTGAACAGGACGTGCCTGTGTCTAAATTGCAGGCATTTTTCTGCAGTCTGCTTGTAATTGTTGACAGTGAACTGAAGGCAGAGGAAAGAGGCCATGCTTACCTACGTCAAGCAATCACAAAGTGTGAGCAAACCGCACTGCCCCAAAATAATAGAGATCTGACGGACAGCCAGCAACCAATTGGTTTAATACACACACTTAACCATAGAAATGTATTCACTTGTTGGCAGTTAAGAATTGCTTGGCACAATAAGCAGCTTCTATTCCTCTATGATTAATAGCACTGACACATCGTCTTATTTTAGTAGCAGATTTATGCCTTCTTTATGCTTTCCTTTTCTGGATTAGCACCCCTTATGGCAGGCAACCCCACAATCTACTACCTTATGTTCGCACGCTATGCTGCCTTTACAGAACTGCATAATTGCATCATATAGGATCCCTTTATATACAAACCAATCATTCTCAATCATGGCAGGGTGTAGTTATATGCAGCAATCAACCCCTCTGGATGGGAATGAATGATCAATACTGTGATCATTCATCCTCGTACAGACTCACTGTTTGCCAGCAGTACACTCCTGTTTACACAGGGTGATGGGCTGCTGGCAAATGATGATTTCAGATGCCATCACCCGAGAATTGAGCATCTGCTCATTTGTCAGGTGATTCGTGGCACCTGTAGATGGGGCAAGTATCGGGAATAATGGCTTGTATGATCATAATTATTATATCACATCTGTGTTGTGGCTTCCATTTAAATAGAAGCCCCAATGTCATGCTGGATCCATCACATGATGAATACCAGGGGTGCCCGTCTGACCCCACTGACTTATAATGGCATTGGGTGAGGTGTTCAGTGCTTGATGTGATTGAATGTGTGGTAGAAACAGAGTCTACCATTTCTACCGTTTGCCATATATTAGGCAAGAGCAATGACAAAGAATGTCTCTCTCTTTGGAGGACCCAGCACGTCCATGCATTACAATTCCATGAACTCATCACTGATTTCGATGGGCATCATCTAATGGCTTATATGCCCTTCGGTGGCGCAGTGGCAGAACTAAACTCTTGTCGCCATTTTCCACTACAGATTACAGTTTTTAGCCGCGAGCCTCAATAGTTGGACAACCTGAGACCACCTTATTTTTGGAGGACCCTCCTAACAAAAAACACTGTGTTCAAAGCACACAATTCCTATAATGTCTTTAGAAGAAGGAATGCATCGGTTCCACTGTAGAATAAAGCCTATAGCAGCAAGCTCTTGTACATGGAGGAGAATACAATATTGCATTACGTCTGTTCTTCAAGTAAGGTGTCATACATAATAGGCTTGTATCCGAACATACACACAAACAATACAATACATGCCCTAATACCTGCATGGTATAAAGCTGTCAGAGAGATTAATGTGTACAGGACATAACAATAGCCATTGCATACATTCCAACTGTCGGCATAGGATGAAATGAAAGCTAGAAGAAATCCCACTTCTTTCAAAGGCTGATGAAACAACCATGCTCACCATGGTGATGACGGTGATCCTAAAAATAGTTGTTTTTGTGCTAATTGATTTCCTTACGTCTATATTTTGCACCTGTTAAATGTTTTCTTTAATATATAGATATATATATATCTAGAATCCCCCCAAATAGCACAAAATCTATACTTATAAAACATGTCAGGTAAGGTCTTGCCCTTTTACCAACATGTCCAGGTAGCTCAGTGAGCGATCTCTTAACCTTTCGCACTCTCCGGTGACGATATAACCTTCACGCCACCTTATAGAACTCATGGCCAGTCAAGGCACAGGACCCTCCAGAGAGATATATGAGAGTTATGGCCCAGAACAGAATGACCTTTTAAGTAGGAACATTCTGACTTCTAAGATTAAGGCTTCACTCTGTCCTATGGGAGACATAAATCTGCAGTAAAATAGATCGTTTTCACCTGCTTAGCTAACACAGGCTCTGCTACTTATAGCTTAGAAAGCTGTTAAAGGAGCAGCCAGTCCACGACCTATAGCACCGTTCACGGGATGAGGCTAATTTATAGGGTCTTTTTAAAGATATTTGAGGGCCACTTGATGATAGCAGGCAGCCCTCGTGAAGGTCTCTGCATGGTTTGGAAGTATATAAGAAGCAGCTTCTGACTACTCTGTATTCCAATAGGATCATTCAGCGGTACGGTTTATTTATAGGCCAGCCATATGCTCGAAGATGGCATTATTTGCTTTTCCCACATTGGTTAATTCAGAATGGTCCTATGTACCATTACTTTACTGCTTGTTACTGTACTCATTTTATTATGTCACATACGCGTTTCAAGGTCCCCTCACACTAGCAGTGGCGATGACCAAGCTCTAATTAGGCTGAAAACATATGCTTTCCAGTCTCCCGCACTTTGCATTTTCTCCAGGAATAGTATTCTGGAGCAATCTGAAACTATGTCATCTATGGCTGCAGATTACACTGGTAACAGTACTTGTCCTCTATCAAGCCAATAAAAATTGTTTGTTTCTAGGAAAGCCATGACAACAAATATGGTGGCCATTACAGAACCCACAGAAGCTATCACCGCTCCCCGCCCTTCCTAAATAAGAGAACTGCATGCAATGCCCATTCACCAGTTCTTGGATTACAAGGTACATTTCGCCATACAGCACACTCTGGTTGATGTCACACGTAGCGTTTTCATCAAAAAGTGCCGCAGCCAGTTTGCAATTAGCTAACATGAAAGGGGAAGAGAAAAAGCTGCTGCTAAACACCTGTCATGGTGGCTTACTACCACAAGAACAGAAGGATCATTCCTGTCGACATTCAGTCCATGACTCTGCTGGTGACCAGCTACACATTAGATGGTCGAACTGTCCCATCAAAATCAGTGGGTGCAACCAACATTTATCTAAGGGGAGTTCACATCACCGTTTCATTTTCCGTTCTTCTGATCCGTCAGAAGAACAGAAGAAAAAAAATACAGATCCTGTTACACATTTGGCACCCTTTTGAGCCATTTTCATCTGAGATCAGTTTTTTTGACAAAAAAAGTCCTGCGTGCAGTACATTTTCTCTGTCCAAAAAAAAATAACAATCTCAGACACAAATGGCTCAAACGGATGCCAAATGTGCAACAGGATCAGTTTTTTTACAGGATCCTATTTTTTTCCTGTTCTTCTGACGGATCAGAGGAACGGAAAATGAAGCGGTGATATGAACTCTCCCTAATATGTATGGCCACCTTAGGCTACTTTCACACTAGCGGTTTTACTGGATCCGTCAGGGTTCAGCAAAAACGCTTCAGTTACTGATATTACAACCATTATTATTGTATTATCTTTAACATAGCCAAGACGGATCCGTCATGAACACCACTGAAAGTCAATTAAGGACGGATCCGTGTCAGATTGTGGCAGAGAAAACTGATCCGTCCCCATTGACTTGCATTGTGGGTCATGCCGGATCCGTTTTGCTCTGCATCCCATGACGGAAAGAAAACCACAGCTTGCTGCGGTTTGCTCTCTGGTATGAGAACACAACCAAACGGAACGGAATACATTTTGGAACATTTTGTTCTGTTGAGTTACGTTTTGTCCCAATTGACAATGAATGGGGACAAAACGGAAGCGTTTTTCTCCAGTATTGAGATCCTGTGGCGGATCTCAATTTACCGTAAAATAGAAACGCTAGTGTGAAAGTAGCCTTAGGGGTGAATTCACATACGGCAGATTTGTTACATAAATTACAAGGGCTATCCCATGCAGAAAATTATGAGCAAACCCCCATGGAACTGATCTGGGTGGCTGCACATGCAGGCTTCTTTTTTTTCCTCCTACAAACACTGCATTTTTGTAGTGGCGTTATTAGATTCCTGGATGTTTTTGGCCCCTTTCCTTTTTTTTCCCAAATTGCAGCAATGCTGTGTGTCCTTTTCTCAGGCATTTTCCCATAGGTTTCTCTATTAAATAAAGAGTCTGGAAAATACCCCAGTACATTGAACATGAATTTAATAGTATTTTTACAAGCTAAAAAAAAGCCCCCTCCCAAAAAAACTGCGTGGAAGCACCCTTTCAGTTGCAGACATTTTTTACAACAAATCCGTTGGATGTGAATTCACACTAAGAAAGCTGAATGACAACCCTAGTGGGAGTTGGCAACTATCTCCCAGATTTCCTACAGACAGAACTATGAAATAGATAAATTACCGTATGTTTTCACAATTTGAAGAAAGTTCTGAAGGACCAGAAACAAGATGAAGATAAAAAGGTCTATTTTTTTCACTAGTAGTAAATCAGTAGTAGTAGTAGTAGTACTACCGCCGATACCATTCGACCAATGTTAAAGAATATATGGGCTATACGGACTAAAGAACTGTTTTCCAGTATTATTATGTAAAGGAAAAAACAAATATGTCCTTCATTGTCTAGTAAAAAATGTAGTTCTTCGGAAGACTTCAGGAAACATAAGGGCAACATCGTGCTTATTACTGGAGGTTTTTATACTGTGACTCTTTTACTGCTTTTTGTATCGAAAATATAGGGTCGTAAATAGTAAAAGCTGCATAATATCAGAAAGGAATGCATACATTATATCTCCCATGTAGAATATAGTGTGTAATACTTAGATATACCTAGAACGTAGTGCAATACCCTTGGAACTGATTTACAACCTAATGAAATTGGCTTGCTGATGTGAAAAGTGAAGCTTTCCTCAGCTCGTAAACACTCTGCGACTGCCCGAGCGGGATGCACCCCATTAAAGAATTATTATAAACTGAACATCTGCAAGTCTAAAAAACACGCTCACACTCGTCTGCGTAACACTATAAAAACGGAAAGCAATCCAGATGCCGGGAAGGTCAGTAAAACTTCTCACAGTACTATAAGGGTGTATTCTCACTTGGTGAATGGGACCGGTACCGTTCTGCACTGACAATTACCACACAGAGAATTTTGGGTATTTTTTAGCAAATTACTAATGTTCTACAATGGGTTTCGGTCATGAGGCTTGTACAGGTAAAACAAGTGTTGTCAACTTATTTGATGTCTATAAGCTGTGCATTGAACAGTAGCAGAAATCTGCAGAAAATCGTGGTAATTAGCCACTCTCTACACTATAGGTACCATTCACCATGTTGTTTCATCTGGTTACATGTCGCATGGCAAACGTTTGGTACTTTGCAATAAAACATGCGCAGTTTGCAGCACGGTAATTGACCATGAAGCATAGTGGCAGTGTGGGGGCAACTATTGGGACCTCCACTGATCACAAAACATTACTCCTGTGTGCCCTGCCGCTCTATCCATTTTCTATATCTGAGCGCTGTACTCAACCATCTCCTGGAGTCCTTGTTCTCATGATCAGAAGTAGCCTCGTTAGCCATTTGGCAATGAGATTTTGAGGATTCGCTCTCCTTGTTCTCCTGGTACAGGCAAAAAACTGGCATAAATACACTGCGAACTGTTTTTTTTTTTGTGTTTTAAAAAAATCTGGATATTAGCTGATATTGCAATGTATTCTAGAGGGAGGTCAATACATAAAATGTCAGTCATGATACAAATGATCTTCATCCCAATTAGAAACCATGATAATAATATAAACCAAGGTTGGACTAGGTGTAACAGTCAGAAAAACAATTGATTTATGATCAAGGGTACAAATCGGTTGGACTCTTTCAGTCACTTATGCATCTGACTGCATCCCCCACACAATACTGGACCATACAATGAAGCTGATCCATAGGGGTGGCATTCACATAGTATTATACATCAGTTCCTGAATGCCAAACACTGGTTGCATCAAAAGGAGTCAAAACATTGTTTCAGGCGCGTCCCCTTCCCCCACGGGATTGAGACAAGGCCCTTAAAGAGTGTGATCTCTGTTGACCTGCATGGGAATCTCTGCCATTTGCAGTCACCCAGTGCGATATCTCTACCAGCTGTCCCTACGTGCCTTCAACAACACCAGGGACAGAAAAACAGTTATGTCTGCAAGCACACTTCCCATTGTAGGCAGCTGAAAAAACACAACTAGAAAGTCCTGATATGTGGCCACTCCTGCCAGACATACTATTTAACCCTAACCTATGCCCAAAGCAGCTTCTGCATGTGAATGTCGAAATATGGATATTTATGGCCAGTTTGGCAAGACTGCAGACATTTGTCACCCTATAAACAAAAGCAAGTCTTTAAGACGGGCAACAATAGGGATTAGTCTGCGGTGAGAACCAGTTCCATCAACTTGTTTTCTTAATGGTAGTAAATGCTGACGCATTTCTTTCCTTTCCTGGAAAGTAAACTGTGAACAGTGGAATAAAATGTAAGTAAAATATGTAAGAATGGACTAATCTTCCTGGACATCATTTAATGTTTGGAGAAAGGAAAACACTGCATTTCTGCATAAAAATGTCACCCCATTTGTGAAACACGATGGTAGTAGCATCATGGATTGGGCCGTTTCGCTGCATCTGGGCCAGGGTGGCTTACCATTATTGATGGAACAATGAATTCTGAATCATACCAGCAAATTCTGGAGGAAAATGTAACAACATCTGTCCATGAGCTGTATCTCCAGAGAACATGGGTCATGCAGCAAGACAATGACCCTAAGCACACAAGTTGTTCTACCAAAGAATGATTGAAGAAGAATAAAGTTTAAGTTTTGGAATGGCCAAGTCAAAGTCCTGACCTACTGTATGTTGTTGGAGGACCTGAAGTGAGCAGCTCTTATGAGGAAACCCACCAAGCTGTTTTGTGCAGAGGAATTGGCTACAATTCCTCCAAGCAGATGTGCAGGACTAGTCATCAATTACCAGTTACTGCTGCACAAAGTGGTCACCAAATACCGAAAGCAAAGGCTCACAAACTTTTGTCACTGACAGACGTGATATTGCATCATTTTCACAAAGTTTATTACTTCAGACTCATTAATTTGATTTGACTATCTTTATCTAATTTTAGGACTTGTGCGAAAATCTGATGTCGTTTCAGGTCAAATTTATGCAGAAACCTAGAAAAATAAGAAGGGATAACAAACTTTCAAGCACCACTTTATGTCTTTTTTCAACTTATGCTATTGCTGTCCTGGATCTACTTTACCAGAATGCAAACTGCCACGTATGGCAGCCTGTATCCTGCATATATCTGTAGTAAAGCTGCAGTGTGTACCGATGACCCACCAACTTTACTTGACGTGGCTTCCCTGCTTTATTATGTTTCTAGTAGTAAAGGAAGAAATTGAGAAAATGAGTATATATTACAGTCTTTCTATTAATATGTAATATGTTTCATTTAACAATATCAAGACTTCTGGCTGTAACATGACCCAGTACCCTGGGCAATTATAGGGAACAAACTGTTCATTCCCAATCATTGCCATCTAGTTAAAGGGGTTGTGCGGGCTTTTACTATTAATGACCTATCCTCAGGATAGGTCATCAATATCAGATCGGTGGGGGTCCGACACCCGGCAGCCCTGCCGATCAGCTGTATGAGGAGAAGGCATGCGCAGTGGCCACATGCTGTCTCCCTTCCTGTTCACTGCTGCTGTCTATAGTCTTTGCCATAGAAAGCAGCAGCGGACAAGAGGAGAGAAGTTAGACGGCACGTGCGCACCACGCACGCCGTCTCCACTTACAGCTGATCGGCAGGGTTGTCGGACCCCCGCCGATCTGATATTGATGACCTACCCTAAGGATAGGTCATCCTTAGTAAAAGCCCGGACAACCCCTTTAAAGCTGCATTTACATGCTGCAATAATTATTTTTGTATGCTGATGGATACTGCTACTGTAATAACAGGGTGATGTGCCGCTGACAAACGGTGATGTTATGTGTCACATAAACGATGGATCACCTGACAAATGAGCATTTTTCTAATTTTTTCAGGTGATCGGCAGTACATTTAGGGTACTTTCACACTAGCGTTATTCTTTTCCGGCATAGAGTTCCGTCAAAAGGGCTCTATGCCGGAAAAGAACTGATCAGGCATATCCCCATGCATTCTGAATGGATAGAAATCCGTTCAGTTTGCATTAGTATGCCTTCCGTTCAGTCACTGTCAGGCGTTTTGGCCAGACATAATACCGCAGCATGCTGCGGTATTATGTCTGTCCAAAATGCCTGATCAGTCACCGGAATGCTGGATCCGGCATTAATTCCCATTGACTTGCATTAGTGCCGGATCTGGCATTGCAAAACAACTGAAGGATGGATCCGTCCTTCCGGTCTGCGCATGCGCAGACCGGGAAAACTATGAAAAAGACTGCAAGACGGATCCTTCCATCCGCATGACAAGCAGAGAGACGGATCCGCACCCGGATCCGTCTACAAATGCTGTCAGTTGTCACACTGATCGGCGGATCCGACAGGCAGCTCCGACGATGAAACTGCCTGCCGGATCACACTAACGCTAGTGTGAAAGTACCCTTACATGGGGCAATTTTATCACGAAACGAGTGTTCCTGATAATGATCTGGTAAATCTGCCCATGTAAATGGGCAATTACTATACAAAGTGGGTGTAACGTGTAAAATTACCCCCATAAATTCTGTCTTGACTCCTGCAGAATGTATGGAATCTTTACTGGACCTATTTTATAGGGCAGTACATACATACCTTTAATAAGCAGAGCCCAGGGCATGCTTAGGTTTTCTGAAACCCTCTGAGACAGGGTCATCAATACTGTTGCTAGGAACATTTTTTAAAATTCACCCCACTCATGATAAATGTCTCTAATAGCATACACTGTTATAATCCCGGGACCGACCTGTCATACGTGTGCTCCAGACCTCCGTCTTCAATATTGATAAAGATATCCTGCAGTTGTGACTAATAATCCATTACAAAGAGACACAGGATAAGGGTGTCATTAGATCTGGAAATCTATGCGCTTGCTATGCAAATCAGCTGTGTGTCCTCAGTCCGGTTCATTCATGAGTCTGAGACATTTCTCAGTGATTGACAGACCTCTTTGTATCCACACTCATACTGCGAGCTGATTTGCACAGACCGGGAGTAATTCCAGGTTTAAATCTAGTTAACTTGCAAATTTTTCGAATCAAAAGTATAGTCAAACCTCTCCAGAAGACAACCTCTTTGAGAAGACCACATCTTTATTTGTTTTGTATGTTTTAAATGCAATTTGTGGAGGTCTTCTCCAAGAACTTTTACTGCAGCTCAACCGGACCAGCATCCACCCTTTTATAATACGCTTCCTGCAGTTACTTCGCATATACTCTTTATATGAGGGACAGGAGACCATAGAAGACTGTAGCCTGACATAGTCTGCTAGAGCAGGGTTCCCCAACTCCAGTCCTCAGGGCTCACTTACCGGTCAGGATTTAGGAGTATCCCACAGAATGAATACCTGTGGTAAATCCTGATGGATGGGCACTAATTATATCAGATGCCCAATACTAAGGAAATCCTGAAAACATGACCGGCAGGACTGGAGTTGAGGAACCACTGTGCTAGAGTATAGCAGAGTGTACTATTATATCCTCAAAAAAAAAGGATGCCGAAGTAATGGAGGCTGTTAAACATGCTCAAAAGTACAGTACACTCTTCTTGACGTATGGCCTATCAAAGTCTAGTGATGCGCCAACATAATATGTTTGAACATCTTGGTTTCAAGTTGGAAAGTATAAGGAGAACCAGTACCATAACTAGTATCACTGAGCAAATAAAACTGGTACTTAGCCTCTGTGCCGACCCCACTGAAAAAACTATAGCACGCCGTCCACACGGCGACTATGGGCCTCAGAGATGGATCTGAAAGGCTTCAATTAAGCTGAAAGGAGTTATCTGGTATTTAAATAATTATTGGATGGAAGGAGTAATCGCGGGTCTCTGCTGATTTCCCTCACTGTCATCTTAATGGAGGCTATAAGATTATTATTCAAATGGCTTTGAGATTTTCTTCTGAGGGAAAGAGAAATGCAGCGACGGAGGGAGCAGGCAGGGACAGATCATTTAACTGTCACTGGCAAGGCTTGGAGAAGCATTATTAGTCTTTGCTCATTCCAGCTGTCACTCATTCTTACGCCCAGCACATTATTAGCACAAATTTTATGCACAAGAAACAGAAAGGAAAAATATATAAAAATAAAAAAAAAGAACAACACAAGCTCCCCCCACTAGAAATGACGGGACCAAAGGAACAATTTATATGTCAATGAGCACCAGCTGCAGCGCCTTTATTATCAAGCTAATGCTGGATTTCATGCCCCCTCCTTTCCTGTGCCCTTCTCCTTGTATTTTTAGATGGGGTATATTTGGATTTTCTTTGTTTGCTATCAACAAGGACCTCCTATACTATTGTATGGGGTTCTGTCACCTCCAATGCTACAGGAAAGCCATCCAATAAATGGAAATGTAATTATATGCAAATCAGAGGGTAAGCCCTGCCACCTAAAATATAACACGCTATACATTTCTCATGTTCAGACACATTATGGATGACAAGAGTCCAGGAATCCAACCCTGGGGGCTCATACACATGGCAGTTCCTTACTACAGAGCAGTAGATGCTCCATGCACTGCCATCCAATGTTTTGGTGGTGAATACCTCCATGATGGGAGAGTTCATTGGATTATGCAACATTTATTTGAGATTCTTTCTGAAGTCTGTGAGACTAAATTTCTGTTATGTCTACGTACGAAATTCGAGCCATACAGAGGCAATACAAGGCTGATGGACCTCTGTAACAGGTTATGTAGAGAAGTCATTCTTGACCCTCACCTTGTTGAGCGTCGTGATTTACTTCTCTACATGTGCGCTTAGACTTGTTTCTGACACTGAGCACCTCCGGAGTTTTGTTGCATGTGCCGCGGGCTATATGTCTGTGAGCTGGGACATTGCCAACTGAAAAATCTTGCTGGGAGTGGACCAGTGTCCACTAGCCCTATCATGGCTCTGTACAAAACAGCCGAGTTCTTACATTCCTTCAGTTACAGTATCATAAAGACAACAAAGGGAAACTCTGGCCTAAAGTAAAGTTTCCATGTGTTCCATTAAGGCATTCCATATATCAGTCTCTTACCTGTTCCTATCTCTTTATACTAGACTGAGGCCATTGCATAGCAATCAGGCTTCGGTGACATACCTTCTCTATTTGAGCCTATGGGCATCTATGTTTGACTCATACAGGCACACATATGTATCATGAAATCATATGGACTGTTCCACGCAGGCCCTTCACAAATGAATGTCAGGGGATGGGACAGAAACTCCTATCACAGTTACTGCTCAAGGTTAGACAGCTCTTATCACATAGAATGAAAAGGGTGACAGGTCAGTCTCTTTGAATTTTCATTTTCTCTTATCTTGGAGAACATTTTGGGGCTTTGTAACTGATTACTCAAGTTACAAAGGTTTCAACATACAATGGTCGTTCTGGAACCAATTAATATTGTAACTTGAGGGACCAGTGTATACTTAAAGGGGGGGCAATTATCAAGACTGCCGTTCCCATACGCCAATCATGATCTCTGTGTGCTTCAGTGAGATGTGCCTAATTTATTAAGAGGCAGATGAGCCAGAAACTCAAATGCACAAGAGCTAGGGACTGGCGTAGACTTGAGCTATAACTTATGCCATCCCCACTTCTTTGGAAAAGTGGTGAGAAGCTCAAAAAGTCACGAATTATGGTGCATCCTCTGGCAGTGCATGGGATATCATAGACTGGTATAAAACGCTGGCCTATGATAAATTCTCCCTCTTGTCTTTTAGATTATTCAGGAGAATATTTAGGGAAGGAAAATCACATTGACCTCCCAACCAGCATATGGTACTGACTCGTGATGATGTGTTGAGGCAATTTTTACAATACCACAGCTTTACAATTTTTAAACAGGGTAGGTCTCTTTGAAGAACCCCTTTTTGTTAGTAAGGTCCACTAATAAGTTACACGTAGGCTGTCTTACTACTGGGACCTCCAGGGATTGTGTATTGTCTGGGGGAGGTGGGAATGAGGCAAGTGCCTAGTTCAGTTCTCAGGCAGCGCCACCACAGGTAATATTAAGCATTACAGTTCCCATAGAAATCAAAGGCTGTCTACGTGATAAACAGACACATCAGGTCCTCCAGAATAATAGATGTGCCTTGCAGCAAAGAGACGACAGTCCTGAATTGGAGACTACCCTCCAAACAATCAATTTTACAGTAATACTTGCATCTATATAGACTGCACTGTAAAACTGCTCATATAGCGGTATTATTTTATCCCACATTGAACAGTTATTGCCAGATGATTGGCACGCTGTTTTCGTCCCTAGCAGGTTCCCTCTAGTGGCAATTGTAGTAAATGGTTATATTTATTTGCCGTCTGGGTCTTTGTTGGTCAGCAATGTAAGGTCTATAGTTATTCTGGCCTGAACGTTCTCTTGTGATTTATTATCCTCCGTTCGTTCCTCTAGCATTTAAGGTGTGAAAACTACTCTCAAGTAAAAAGACTGCAAACCTCACAGCACAGATGAAATATTTCAGGCACGGTCCAGTACAACCGAAAACTGAGACAAATTGCTTTAAGTTTGCTTGGAATTTTCCCATGAAAGCCACAGCGCTCGGCAGGCCAGATTTGCCATAGTGTTCAGGGCGACTCCACGTCAGAGGCACAAGCTGCGTACAACTGTTGACAGACCACAGAGGAACGTTGGAGGGTAAATAGTAAGACATATCAGACTGTGTGAGTAAACTTCTTATTAACAAACCCCTGAGGAATTATCCATCCACACTTGAAGTTACGTGCCTGGCTCTTCTAATGTTTCCAACGGACAAGAAGAGTGTAAGTCACAGATGGACACAATACTGAAGAGTTTAGGAGTGGAGCCAAACTGAAGTTTTCATGGCCCAGCAATCAAACCAAGACATCAACAGAAAACAGCCCAAAAAGCTATGGCAAATATATCGTCCCGATAGATACCTATCTAGTGGGATCTGTGAGACTCTTATGTATGTTAGTAACAAATCAATACAATCACGAGGCAAATATAATTGGAAAAAAACACTAACCATAAAAAAAGAAGCTGCCAACAGCTTTGCCACCACAAGATTACTAGTTCTAACCAGTGGCGTAACTAGAATTGACTGGGCCCCGCAGCACATTTATGAACGGGGCCTCCCTCGGTCCCCTTAATACAGACCGGACCAAAAAATAAATAAATGAATTAACTTTTCTTTTCCACCTCAGCTCTTTGTGCAGCACTGTGTCTAGGCACGCACTAACACCAGCGTCAGGTCAGAATTAGGTCCTATGCATACTGCGTCCTATTATGAAGCTGTGCGCTGCCAGGACTTAGTGAAGTGTAGGCGCCCTGAGAAGAAGTCCAGGGAGCAGTGAGTAATACCAGTGCTAAAACTAGTAGCACTATACTCTCCGCTCCCTGGGCCCGGAAAATAAATCCATTTGTCCTCTTTCTGGGCCCCTTCCTGAGTTTGGGCCCTGTAGCAGCCGCTTTCCCTGCTTCCATGGTAGCTACGCCGCTGGTTCCAACACTGTCAGAGAGAATAGTGCAAATATGTATTGTTTACAATAAAGCCAGCCATACACATTAGATGACAGCAGCTTATCTGTTCAGGAACAAAACAATTGGACATGTTGAAGTCCAACTGCCCGATCCTTATCTGACACAGCTGAACTGGCTTAATAAGAAGCTGTATTGACAGAACATTTCCAGGACCGTACCAGCCAAGAGACCAGCTAAAGGTCCTATCTACAATGTTACCACCTTCCATCGATAACTCAGAATGAAGATCCACCAGTGTACACACAAAACTGACACCTGGACTGGAAGTAAAAGACTTACACACGTCAGCTGTAGAACAAAATATGCACAGACTTGTTTCCATGATGTAGGGAGAACACCGAGCACATTTTTGTTTTTTGCACTTTTATTCTCCGTAATCAATCCCCTTGACTGGATGATACCCTTTCTTACCTTGTGCTTCTACTTTCAACTGGTTCCTTGATATCAATAAAGGTAGTTTATCACATATCAATACCAAGATTATGCAATGAGGAGAAGCATCAATGAGGTTTCTAGGGCTCAATATATGTTAGTCTCAAATGAGAAAATCTTTAATTAATAAGGAACAACAGAATCAATACCTGAACCTTGGTCTACCTAGTACAGCTCCACCAGATGTATATGACAGGACAGCAGGGCTGGATTCTGCATCAGACAGCTGACTTCGCTGTAGCATGTGGATTCTGTAGAGATGTGAGACTAAACAGCAGACCTGATGACCCTGGATTCATGTCTTCCTGTTTCTGGCATGATGCACACACCGACTCCAAAGGCTTACTGTGTACTTCTCCTCCAACATAGGTCAGCTATGCAGAAGGCTTAGAGTGGGTTCACAAAGGGACACACAAAGCAGGTGAGAAACTACAACGAAAAACATGGAAACTGGCCTCCAAATGTGGGGGAACTCTGGTGAAACCTACAGATTCTTTTATCTAAATATTAACATCTCAAACAGAATGGGTCGGGATTGTTGCATAGCAACAATACAAGAAAATACTAGGTGACAATAAATTTGCACAGTACAGGCGTAATCTGCTTCTGTCACTGAATCGCCTCACGTTTGCCTTAAGTTTCCTGTAGATGAAGGGAGGTAGTGGCTTATTTCCACAAAAAGATAAAGATTGAAGATGTTGAAATCCAACAGCCCCACACTTCTCTCAAACGACATCTGCCGTCTGGGAGAGTCAGGAGGCCACCACATTAGAAGGTTACTGTGTCAGGAGGAGGGGAGGTTCTGTGGACATAGTCAGAACTGGCGCATGCACAGATTCCTCCACCTACCTCATCTGCTCATGTGTAAGGGATATGAAGAGCATTGGGCCCTCCAAAACATCTCCCCAATCCTGGGATGTGATGACCCGTCCATACACCTGACCAGAAGCCTGGAAAAGGACATTATGTCAGCGGATACAGGAATTTTAGAATCATGTGATCAGATCCATGCAACTTTGAGGCGGTAAGTAGACTTTCTTCTACAGGTGAGATATAAGTAATTAAACGGGTATGTGAGGCCTGCTGGGTCCCAGAAAACCTCCTGAAGACGACTGGGAACCAGAGGTGTGTTGCAGGTTACACAAAATGATGCTTCTATTAGTTTTTTCTTTGCCCTACATTTCTGTGGCTACCGTGAACCGTTCACACAATTTTTAACAACCTATGTAACGTCACATCTCCACCTGACATTAAGGGGCAAAGCTACTGATCACAATGATTTCTACAATCAAGATGGTGGACAGAAATCAATATGCTATCTTCTAAGAAGCTAAAAGATAACATGAAAGCCTAAATGTACATCAGGAAAGTAGAATGACACTAACTTCACATCTGAAACGTAAACTACGACACACATTGACATATAATAGGATCTGTCAGGTTCCGTCAAGAAACCTGTCGTTTGCTAGGAAAATAGCAATGCAAGCAACGCTATTTTTTACTCAATATGATGGAATCTACGATGGATGCTTCTAAGGTAGATGATGAATGCAGATGTGAACAGAGACTAATGTGCACTAGCTCAGGGGGTGCTGAGATGACATATTTACATTTTGCATTTCTCCCAGAATTGTTGAAAGGGGCAAAGGAAAAAACAACAAAAACTAGAGGACCGAGCGTACAAATAAAGGGGTTCAGCCAATTCCTCCCAAAATGCAAATACAGCCCCACCACTTTGATTTTGCACTTTGGGCCGCAACTCACAGTTGCCTAAGCCGGCACTACCCACTGGTGTGCTGGCACACTGGCGATAAGTGGTATTTGGATGACCTGGGTCCCACTGGCCTTGCTTTTCCCTAGGCATTTTCAGCTGCCTACATTTTTTGTGTAAGTCCCTACCACTGCCATTTTATTATCTATGTTTACCCCTCTTTTTCTAAGCAAACTCTTTTTGTGTTTGCCACTATTGTTGTACATCTCCCCTGATGAGTTCATGTGGAACGAAACGTGACTCGTCGGGAGTTTACCTCCAGTAGGGTGTACTAGGGATACTGCCCGGGAATAGGGAAAGGTATCCGGACGGAGTCGCTCCTTGCGGGGCAAGCACTTCGTATAGATAGGCAGGGTGATATTAGTCCCTTCCTCCTGGACAGGGTGTATTAGGGATGTCCTATCTGCGCTGAAGTTTATCATTGGCATTTTCCTGAATGGTACTACTATCTATGGGATTTTTAATCTCCATTATATTAAGGACATCCGTCTCCTTGAAGCCCATCATATTGGAAGAGATCCGACCACCAACTCGTACAGCCATTGATGGGTGAGAGCGTTCCTTTTATATATATATATATATATATATATATATAGGCACCATTCAGTGTATGTTTGTATAGGCCCACTCTGGGCTGTTCAATTTATTGTTTCTGCAGGGTTCAACCGTGGCACAGCGCGGACATTTTAATATCATTATTATTAAATGTTTTTTACCCCCTTTGTCCCCTAGGGGATCAGTACCTTTGCAAAGGAAAAAACAGCCACAAAAGGCATAAAACATCATACTTTAAAACCCAATGATGACATATTTTTTACATAATAAAATAAAGGTATATACACATATGTTTCCGGCACTTTAGCTAATCGCTATTTCAGAGGCATCCAGCCATACTTAAAGCTGAAAACGCTGCTGTCAGATAAATAATACAAGGTGCTCCACTCATGTTGAGGGCTCCATCCAGCTCCGACAAATGAAGCCATGATTGCATCAAAATCAATCTGTTAACATAAAGTAGATGTGTGAATTGGAGATTGTTTGCACAAATTGCGGGATTTTCTGCTGAGTTTGCATCATGCTTCAGTGTTAGCACAGGAATATTCCATTCATCACGGAGACATCTGCATATTTCAGACACGGCATATATTACTCCTGACTGCAGCGCTTCTGGGTAGTGATATGGAAAAGAACATTGACTACAACTCTCGACTGCTAAAAATATTGGGGGTAATTTACAAACAGATATAAACCACTTTCGTGGTGTACATCTGGCGCAGATTCTGTCACACGCCATGTTGCATGTTCTACCCCGCTCACACCAGGTCTAAAAAATAGGGCAAGGGCGAAGAAGGGGATGGGCCGGCAGGCCAGTCTCATTCATCATTTTCTACACCTGGTTTAGGCATAGAAAATGGTCTAAATGGAAAACAGCAAGGAAGCTGTCTTACATTTAGAATCGGCAGTGGATGCACCTAAGTTATGTAAAGGGCGGCACCTCTTCATAACTTCGGCGATCCACCGCCAGTGCAGGGGCTTATTAAGACCAGCATCTAATAAATGTGCCCCATAGTTGTATTATTATACTCCTAACACAGGATGTGTTGCTACCTGTGCAATGAATTATAGTATGGGGTGATGTAAAGGGTCCAATCCAGTAAAAATACTTATAGCTGGCACCACCGCTAACCTCAATGGATATCCTGAAACTTGTGGTTCCACAATGTCCATGGGTGCTCAGTGCACAACAGACGATACTGCAATACATCACAGTTAGGGCTCATGCCCACGGCCGTTGCCCCGCCGTTTCTTCCTAGCTGTGATGTAAAGGGTACCTCCAGTTTGGAAGAGCACATGCTTATACATTATCTGGCTGATTCCCAATCTACTCTCCCATACAGAACGACTTCTACATCAGCAACAATGATCTGCAGCCATCGAAGGCCAGCCACTAGGACATCTAATCTAAATGTTGTGGCACCAGCTGTGACAAGGAGGGTGAACAAGCGACCACTGCTGCAAGTCATCAGCATTGACATGTTGGCACCACTGTAGTCACCACTGCAGCCAGTGATTGGTTCCAGCAGTCACAAGACAAATAAAAAGCCATCCAAAAAACACTTGTAAAAAATGCATGAAATGTTGGCATTTTTTCAAAGCCAAAAATGCCATAAAAATGTGTGTGAAGGCCAAACATCTGTGTTAGTAGGATATGGGTTTTGGCTATGAGGCTTTCAGCTGCTGAATGAAACTGGAATGTTTCCATTCACTAATACCAACCAGAGATCTTGAAAATGTTGAATAACTGAAACACAAAGAGCATTAAAGAGGTATTCCACCAAAACAATGGTGGCAGTGGAGTCAGAGGGATGCAAACGGATTGGCTGCGTGGGCATTTCCAGGCACTTCCTGCATTTTGAGAGGGGAGCAGGAAGTAGAAAGGCATAGATCTAGGCAGTGCTAGAACAACAGTGACCGGGGATCAAAGCCGGTGAGTGGTGTTGAGCGAAGTGGACTTCGATCCTAATTTCAGGGAAAATTTGATTTGCGGCAAAGCCAAATTGGCTCGTGCTTTGTGGTAATGAATCGATTTATCTAAAATGGTGTAAAAAAAAACAAAAAAAATCATACTTACCTCATCCATTTGAGCACAAAGAGCCGGCCGCCGCCATCTTGATTCAACTTCTCGCATGAAATCCCATGCGCAGTGAAGTATGACGTCACCACCCCGCGGACATGATGATTTTGCGCTAGATTTTTAATCAAGATGGCGGCGGCCAGCTCTTCACTTTCAAATGTATGAAGGTAAGGCTACATTCCTAGGAACGTATTTTGTTTCAATGTTTGTTCAGTTTTTTTTGCGGATAGGATGCGGACCTATTCATTTCAATGGGTCCGCAAAAAATGCAGACAGCACACCTTGTGCTATCTGCATCCGTATGTCCGTTCTGTAGCCCCGCAAAAACGATAGAACATGTCCTATTCTTGTCCGTTTTGCTGACAAGGATAGGCATTGTTACAATGGATCCGCAAAAAAAACGGATGCCATGCGTAATGTCATCATTTTTTTTGGGCGGATCTGCAATTTTTTTATGGTCATGTGAATGTAGCCTAAGGGTACTTTTACACTTGTGGTAGAGGATTCCGGCAGGCAGTTCCATCGCCGGAACTGCCTGCCGTATACGGGAATCCGGATGCAAACGGATGGCATTTGTCAGACGGATCCAGATGTGGATCCGTCTGACAAATGCATTGAAATACCGGATCCGTCTCCCCCTAAAAACGGATCCAGTATTTATTTATTTTGCATTGTAAAAGGTCTGCGCATGCGCAGACCGGAAAACTGGATCCGTTTTGCCGGAACACTTAATCCGGCACTAATACATTTCAATGGAAATTAATGCATTCTGGCAAATGTTCAGGATTTTTGGCCGGAGAAAAAACTGCAGCATGCTGCGGTATTTTCTCAGGCCAAAAAACGTAAGAGGGACTGAACTGATGCATCCTGAACGGAATGCTCTCCATTCAGAATGCATTAGGATAAAACTGATCTTTTTTTTCCCGGTATTGAGCTCCTGTGACGCTAGTGTGAAAGTACCCTAAGTATGATATTATTGATTTTTTTTTATTTTACGCCGGATTATTGCTATCGGATGCTATGATCACATATGAACACGGCATCTGAGGGGTACAATGACGGGGGCCGGCTCAATCACCACTCCATACCGTTGCACCCACTACTTGCAAAGCACTTGGTGACATTGGTGAGCGTTGCTTCTTCTATGTTTTACGCCACTCTGACCCACTGCCACCTTTTGTTTTGCACTGGAAATCCCCACGTGTGTAGTTTTCTCTACCCAAGCTGCCAACTGAATCTCTCCATTGATTGCGCCTTTCGCATCTGACAGACGTTCCCCACAATCCTCGGAGCTACATAATAAGATACGCAGCGCTGAGCCAAGCTTTCATAAAGAACAAATGTTCACAATAATGTTTAATGTCCATTTAGTGTCAAAAAATCAGCTTGAGACCAAGCAGAGGATTTTTCCGCGCTGCAGTTGTAAGAGAAACATTTCCATCTCCAAGCAGAAGGTGTTTACCGGGCAGAACATGCGGTGATTTACATAGGAGTGGCCGGTGATAAGATCACCACCTCTGGAATGAAATCGAGTTCAGCCGCTTACTCCAGGTGACCTTAGACAATTCACTTCACTCCTGTGCCTCAGGCCCAAACAGTGTAATCTCTGGAACTGTCTACCTATATACGCTACATATATCTGCCATATATCTGTCTTATTGGCACTTGCAGCAATGTTCTCAGTTCTCTTTATGAAATGCAGACAGAGAGTCTCAGGAAACCACTGTCTGAGACCAACAGGATTACAAGGGAAGAAACCTCCGTTCACTGGGCATTACCTCAGACGACTGGGGAAACTGAGTGAATTCCCAGCTGCAGTAATAACACACTGGCCTGCTCTCATACAGCTATACCTACACAAGTGGTCATGGATCAGACCCCTGGTGATGGACGATTAGTTATCTGAACTGAAGAAATGGAACCCAATCACTTTAATAGTTAACACTAGGATAGACAACTCCCGGGAGCCAGGGAGACAATGTATGGGGGCATATTTATAGAGTACAGAAGCTACGGTCACCCTGGGAGAACCTGAAGGTTCCTCTGTTTTATATGAGGAGAACAAGACTATGAGGGGTAACTTATCACAGATTGGCCAGAAAGCTGTCTTACATTTAGAACTGGAGCTGGATGCGCCAAAGTTATGGAGAGGCTGGCGCCTCTACATAACTTCAGCCAGCCACCTCCAACGCAGGGGCTTTATTAAGACCAGCATCTAAAACGCTGGTCTTAATAAATGTGCCCCTATGGGATTATATAGTGATTCCTTTATTCATACACTTAGCATCAAAAATAATCTTGGCCAACGTTTCGGTCTGTCCCAGACCTTCATGGCCTCAGTGACTGGAAAGCAGAACCAGCAATATGGTATGTGTATCACTGAAGGAGATTTCCTCCAGCACTAAACACACCATATCGAATCGCTGAGGCTGTGAACAAGGTCTAGGAAAGACCAAAACGTTGGCTAAGATTATTTTTGATGCTAGGTGTATGAATAAAAGAATCCCTATTTAATCACATATTCTCTTGGTGTGCCGCGGTTATTCTATACTTCATAGATGGCCAGACACAGTGTTGTACATTGTGTAGTGGCTGTGCCTGGTACTGCAGTTCAGTCCCAGACACAACTGTAATACCAGGCACAACTTCGACAAAATGTACACCACTGTACTTGGTAAACAGTGAAGGAGATGCTTTGGAGTCCTTTCCATCAGCTAATTAGTGTGGTTGCCCAGACTGAACTCCTGACCTGATGTGGATGGCCTTTTCTAAGGATGGTCTTCAGCTTGTCCACCACTGGGTTATATATACTAGTGCCTCAGTAAAAAATTGCTGGTGGTACATGTTAAGGAGTAAATCTAGGCCTTAGAATACAAAATGTCTTTTAAAATAATAAATGCCACTAAGAAGGGTCTAATGCTGCCTATACAAAACCACATTGTCCGCCTTGAGTATATTGCCAGACTGTTTTAAGCTTGTGGTAAAAATATGATCTGTCAGTGAACATTTTCCAGTTTCCTTTGGTAATCATCATCTAAAATGTTAAATTATGGGTTTTATTTATGAGATATATTAAAAAGAAGTAGGCCTATCCTGCACAGACACTTTACATGTGCTAGCCCACAGACTCCTAAAAACAGAAACTTCTGCAGTCCACTAATGTAGCATGGAGAACCTCTGTCATCTGAATATGACCAGGTCATACGGGGCAAAAGTCTCTCAAAATGTAAAGACCAAAGACCATCCGGTACCATAAAAGTTAAAAATTCTATGCACGGCTTCATTCACACCGTTTGTCTAATTTACAAAAGAGTGCTAAGTGCTAATTGTTAATTTTGCAATTACACTGAGTGGTAGTTTTTAGAATTAGCAATTCACACCCTTTTGTAAAAGAGCCAAGTGATTTCGAGGTGAGCTGCAGAATAGCACTAGGCTCCCAGTCAGGCTTAGGTGTTAGCAGTCGTGGCTACCTTATTGTTTCGGAGTCAAAAAGTCAACATGGCAGGAGAAGTCCTTTGAAGCTGTGGCTACATGAGCGATCTAGACAAACAGAACCTATTTTTTTTTCTCATGATCAATAGCTAAAGCTTCAAAATTGTTATCACACGACCCTTGTAAGGAAGTCACAGTGATGGACTGTATCTATTCTGGAAGCCATCAAAGAAAGGTTTTCTCACTTCCACCTGAAGGGATCCTCTCCCATGTTGACCGAGATATATGGTATGCGGCCTGCCAAAACTGGCATAAGTTGTAGCTCAAGTCTTCTCCAGCCCCTAGCTGACTGCCAAAGAGGTGACGCATGTGTGCACAGGGATCAAGACTAGAGTATGTGAATGACAGTCTTGAAAAAGGTCCCTCAAGGTGTTTCACTTGTAGCGAACCTCCAATGATGGGTACCTTCCACATCCACATCAGAGGTCCCATTAGGGGCTTTGGCAGCCGGTTCCATAAAAAATGTGAGACAAAATAGTGCAGCATGACGCACTTTTCTTGGTTGGTAAAATGGTGGCCCACCACAGGACAGAGACTCGATTATAGCCATAAGGCACAGTTCTAGCCTGTCATGTAAGTGATCTGGCAGTTCCCTTATTTTCGTTGTTCTGCTCCAAGAACGATTCCTTAGACTTTATGAACACTATCGCATCAGTTTTGCAGTCCACAAATCACGGATCCACAAAATACAGATGTGGTCTGTGTTGAATGCACATTTTTTTGTGGACTCATTGACTTCAATGGGTCCACTGTCCGCATTTTGAGGACAAGTATAGGACATGTTGCACCTTTTGTGGAACGGACACACGGATCATTTGTGTGCTTTCCGCAGCTGTATGTCCATTCTGCAAAAAGATATACTGTGTCTGAAAAATACGAACCATGGACCCATCGAAAAAAAATCAGTCCACAAATAAAAAGCGGACAGCACAAGGACAGCATCCGTATTTTGCAGATCCACGACGGCAAAGTGGACCTGGTCGTGTGCATGAGGCCCTACTCTGTAATTGTGAACAGGCCAGATGTTGGGCAAAAATAGTAGATATAGGACTGAAGTGAATGTCCTCTTTGTCAGGGACTGAAGCTATTCCACCAGGCAAAGGAAAATCCTGAGAATAAATAGATGATAAAACATTGTGAGAGACGCAGCAGAAGAATAATCGCTTTCACACGACCACAGCGGACATCAGAACCCTCTAAAAATAGATTGCAAGCTCTTCTACAGCTGTAGACAACAACAGATTGCTGGAAAAACAAGTCTGCGTTTCTTGCATACTTCCAGTCAGCTCTAAATAAATATCGAGCAATATGTACCGACACGGAAGAAATCCATCTGTGCATTTCTAAGAGGAGCTGCACTTTCTGGAGATCTCTGCACATTCCCAGGAGGCTGCAAGGTGTCAGCATTATCTCCTCACTGCTGTCATATCCCCTGCTTTGTATTGAGAACACGCATGTGTGAGGCTGAGCTGACCTGAGGCTGACCCTTCCCCGCCAGATCCATCACCATTAAACCAACACCCACCACCCTTCACTTTCCTCTATACCGCCAGGATGCTGCCTGGGTTCTTCCTCTCACAAGGAAAGGATGTGCAGTGTACAGCCCAATGTACCCGCCGCATACCTGCTGCCTGCAGGATGGAGGGGTGGATAAAGACGATAGATAATTAGATGGATAGCTAGACAGAGATAGATAGATAGATAGATAGATAGATAGATAGATAGATAGATAGATAGATAGATAGATAGGCAGACCGTCAGACATAGATACAGTAGATAGGTACCATAGGTAGATGATAGATAGGTAGATAGATAGATAGATAGATAGATAGATAGATAGATAGATAGATATGGATAGATAGATAGATAGATAGATAGATAGATAGATAGATAGATAGATAAAAGATAGA